>NC_090653.1:78039372-78666689 GCF_040937935.1 Hyperolius riggenbachi
CCCCTCACGGGGGAAGGAGCAGGGAATCGGCGGTGGCAAGATCCAACCTGTCGGATCTTATCGAGCCGCATCAGCGGCTCGATTGATAAGGAACATCGGAGCCTCATTTACGCGTGTAGATGAGGCTTTTAAGCCCCATCTACACTATGGGACATTGCAGCGATCCGGCGGCTCGATTAGCCGCCGGACCGCCTCTTCCGCGTGCCCGCCGCGTCCCTGCTCGACGCGCGTGCGCCGGCATCAATACCCGCTCGATTCCCGCTCGTCCCCGCGCCGCTTATCTTCCGCTCGATTCCCTGCCATTGTCCCCTAGCGGGGAGCGAGCAGGGAATCGGCGGAAGCAAGATCCGTCCTGTCGGATCTTATCAATCGAGCCGCATCAGCGGTTCGATTGATAAGGAGCATCGCGGCCGCATCTACGCGTGTAGATGCGGCCTAAAGATTGTGTTGGGCAACAATTATCTATAGTGTGTACCTGGCTCTGACACGTGTAGACAGAGTCAGGTAGAACCATTGTTTTGGGTCTAGTATCCCAGCAATGTGACTGAAGGACAGATGTTTAATCATCCATTGTTCTCCATGAGATAACTGCCTATTTACATATAACCAGCCTGGGAATGTGATACAAAAAGTGCATAAACAGCCCTAGCAGAACAAAGAGGTCAAAGCAGTGTGGTCAGAAGTCTTTGTATGGAAATGAGCTGATTCTTGCTAGTTTCCTCTTCCTGACCTGTGTCAATTCCGAAATGAGCTAGTGAGATCTAGCTCAGTAGTTCTAAACCTGGGGAACCCTGATGGACCAAGGGAATGTGTCATGTGGCCCCAACCATGACCTTCTGAAATGAATCCAAAAACAACAGAAATAGATATTTTTTTTAAATAAAAATATGGGTACTGCACATGAATGTAATTGCATATGGATACTAGGTGCATGTAGGTGCCATGGGCAGGACATGAGTGAGTAGGGAGTGCCATGTGTGGTCTGGATCTGTGCCATGGGAGAGTACTGCACTGGGTCTCATATAGGTTCTGACCGAGGGTGGGTACTGGGTGCTATTTGAGTGCTGCCCATGGACAGGTACTAAGTGCATATAATGGTTTGGTAACTTGGTGCTGTGTGAGTACTGTGCCATGTGGGGGTTGATTTTGGGGGGTATAGGGTGTCATGTGGGTCCTAGGTGCAAATACTGAGTGCTAAGTGGGTACTGGGAGTGAGTACATGGTGCCATATGGGTGATAGGTGTTGGCTAGTGAGGTATTGTCATGTGGGTGCTAAATGCAGATGCTGGGTGCCATGTGGGTTCTGGGTGCTGGCACAGGGTGTCATGTGGATTCTGACTGTATGGGTGGGTATCATGCATCATGTGGGTGTTGATTGCAGGTACTCAGTCTCTTGTGAGTTCTGGGTGCATGCTGTGAAGAAATGCGGAAAAGCCGCCGCATGGACGCAGGATGAGGCGGCTGTTTCCGCGGCTGGCATAGCGGAACGCGGAGAAACCGCCGCGTCTGACGCGGCGGTTTGTACGCACAGGCCTGCTACTGACAGTCTGACCGGGCGCGGGGAGGCCACCGCTTGTGCTGATAGCGGTGCTTCCCACCCCGCGTGCAGGCCAGCAGAGACATTGCAAAGCATGACTGATGTGGCTGGGACTGATAGTCCACACAGATTCAGAATGACGCGCGCGCGCGCGCTGAGAGGCAGAGTTTATATGACAGCCAGAAGAAGGTCAGCTGACCAAGCTGGTCAGCTGACATTTCCACCACTTCTCATTGGTCCAGCACTTGGGGGAGGCGCTGGAAGCGCTGATGTATATATACTGGGTGCTGGCCATTTCTCTGGTGTCTGGCGTTGCGATCACTACGTGGTAGCACTCAGACCTTGTCAGTATCTGTGTTCTAGCATAGTTTCCAAAGGTGTTGACGATCACGGACCTCACACCTTAATATTGAACTGTATTATTTGTTATGACCTTCTGCTTGCCTGACTTATCCTCCTGAACTCTGATTCTGTACCTTGCTATTTCTGATTTCCTGTTGCCAAACTCTGCTCGTTCCTGGACTCTGCATTTGCCTTCTGATTCTGTACTTTGCTATTTCTGACACTCCGTTGCCAAACCTTGCCTGTTTATTTGGATTCCGTATCTGTCTCCTGAATCTGTACCGTATCTGTCTGTGTGTTAACGACCTGGCTTGCCGACCTCGAGAACTGGCCTTACTGTTATAGGCAGTTCCCAGACCTGTTAGTGACACCCTCTCTTTGGTGTCACTCTCACTCTGTCCTTCCTACCCTAAGCCTAGCTCCTCCCCCGGGAGAGTCTAGGTCTCCGGAAGGAACTACTCTGTGCAGTACTCAAAATATTACTGTTGCACTCTAATACTCACTTGTCATCTCAGGTGTCCAGAGGTTAGTAGATATATCTGATTATCGGTGATACTGCAGATCATCAATAATCGGGTATATTCTGTATTCTCGGTGATACTGCAGTTCGCCGGTAATCAGACCCTCTCTGTGTTACACCGATCGTTACACATGCACTAGATTTCATGTGAGTGCTTGGTGTGGGTGCTGGGCATCAAGTGGAGGCTTGATGCAGCTGGAACTACTGCAGGTGAAATATGTGGATGCTGGGTGCAGGTACTGGGTATCACATAGTTGCAAATACTTGGTGCAATGCCTGCACTGGGTGTTAGCTATGGGTGGGCATTGCGTGTCATGTGGGTTCTGAGTGCAGGTAGTTTGGGTGTTAGTACTGGTTATGTGGGTGCAGATAGTGGGTGCCATGTGGACGCTGTGTGCAGGTGTGAGTAGTGGGTGCCATGTGAGGGCTCGGTGCAAGTACTGTGCCATGTGGGTTTGAATACTGGGTGCCATCTATAGAGTGAAGTGTGTGTGTGTGTGTGTGTGTGTGTGTGTGTGTGTGTGTGTGTGTGTGTGTGTTTAGACTGGATATTACGTGGCAGCTTGGTGCAAGTACTGGTTGCTTGCTATAGTGAGGGTTACTGGCTGAGTGTAATGTGGGTGCTGGATATTGGTGGGATTGCTGTGGGTGCAGGGAGTGGGAGGTCACTGTGGGTGCTGCTATGAATGGCATAGTTGCTGCTAGGGGAGGTAGGGGTCAGTGTGGCTACTGGAGGAGGTAGAGGTCAGTGTGGGTGCTGGGGGAAGGGTAGGTCACTGTGGGTACTGCGGGAGGGAGAAGTAACTGTGGGTTCTGTGAAGGTAGAGGTCAGTATGGGTGTTGGAGGAAAGGGAGGTCACTGTGGGTCTTGGGGGAGATAGTGGGCAGTGGGCGCAGCTGATGGAATAGCCACACTTCACTTCAAAGTGGGCGGGGCTTAACATGGTTGGGGCGGAGCTTGTTTTGCACGGCCAGAAGGGCCTTTTTTGAAGATTTTAAAAAGGGAGGGTGCCTGGGCACCCAAAGCACCCCCTCTGCATGTGCCTGCTCTGGGCAGTGCATGACATAGCGGGTAGAGGCTCTTTCCTCGACTTGAACATTAAAGTGGATCCGAGGTGAACTTTTACTCATTGCATAATTGTGTTCCTTTCCTATTGTTTATAGGGCATTCCTCAAGCCTATTCTTTTTTGTTTTTGTTTTAATACTCTAATTCCCTATAAACTAAATAAACCACGCCCACAGGTTTTCAGAGAGCCTTGGCAGTAGCAAGGGCTCATGGGAGCTCAGTCTGGGCAGGAGGAGGAGGCGGCGTTACTAGCCACTGATTTCAGAGGCAGAGGGGAGGAGATGGGATTAGGTTTTTTTTCCCAGCTTGAGTGCTCAAGATACAGATAAGCCTGCCTCTGTGTAATGTTTACAAACAACATGGCTGCTGTCATTGTATCACAGGAAGAAATAATAATTTTGTATTAAGGGCTCGTTCACATCTAGGCAACGCAGATGGCTGTGCAATCCGAACGCAGCGCATCCGATTGCATGCCATCTGCGCCGCTGCCCCCATCCATTGACAGTAATGGGATCAGCTCTGCGGTGCGGGCAAAATGCAGACAGCAGTATGCAAGCGCTTCCCAGCGCATCGTACTTCTGCGCAGCGCAGTAGATGTGAACAGTAGAAGGGCAGTCGATGCCCTTCCTGCATTTCAGCACATCATACGCGCTTCCATATCCGCACGGAAGTGCGTATGATGTAAACGAGGCCTTATGTAAACGAGGGCTCATTCACACCAGTACGCTTCTGTCCGCTTTTTTTCAGCAACATGTATCTGTAACATTATGTGCTGAAAAAAAGCGGACAGAAGCGCACAAAGTGTGAATGAGCCCTAAAGCTGTCTAAACTTTAGATAAGATATATAGACAAGTTACTTGTTATAGTTAGTTTTTCATCTCGGATCCGTTCTATCTGGGGACTTGCTCAATGAAGTCCTGATTTTAGAAACTTATGGTGTAAACAAGGTGATAAAACTGGATAACGCAAAAAAACAAAACAAAAAAACTGCCTGTGCAGTAGAGCAGACCTGATCAGTCTTGGCTGTTTCTGCCGAATGTTATTATTATCGTTTGTTTGGGGGGTGCCAGTGCTGGATAGCGCTGGCTGAGGAGGATGGGGTAAGCCCATACATACGTACATAGATACCCCCAAGGTAAGTATCAGTGTTTTTTTATTTTAAAGTTACAGGTTTCTTTAACCTCCTGGGCGTTACACACGCCGGAGGGTTTGCAGCCAGGAGTTCCCCATTATAATTTTGAGCGATCGGATAGTTCTAATATCTTCAGCTAGCACTAGGCTAGCTAGCAGTGGTGGTCGCCATCCTTAGATTACGTCTGATTTCCCCCCCCCCCCCGATCGCCGCTAAATACATCCCCCCCCCCCCGGATCCAGCGATCGCACAGCCTCTCCGGACAGCTCCGCTCTTCTCTATGGGGCGGATCTAACATGACGTCGCTGACATCATGACGTCATGCGCAGACCCGATCCTCCCCATAGAGAGGACCGGAGATGTGTCGGGAGGCTGCGTGATCGCTGGATCCAGGGGGTAATGTATTTAGCTGCGATCGGGGGGGGGGGGGATAGGGGGGTGAAATCAGACGTAATCTAAGGATGCCGATCTGATTGCTTAACATTTTAATGGGGGACTCCTGGGGACAGCTGGTGGTATGCCCGACACAGTGTAAGGAGGTTAAAAAACACAGTTACCAAAGAAGAGAGAAGCCTCTGGATGCTATAGAGCAAGGAGGACAGTTTGTTTTTTTTAGGTATTTCTTCAGCTCGGGTTCACTTTAAGAAATGTGTATCAGTGTGAAAACTAAATGACTTTAAATGATGTTCATTTTCCTTTTACTAATGAATGTCCTGTAAACATAGCTTTAGACACAATCTAAAAAAATTACCTATATTATTGTGTCTGTTAAACATACATAACATAACCGGCACTAGACAGTTTAGTTAGCCTTGCATGTGATGCAAGTTATTTATAAGACACAAGTCACATGTTTGCCAACGGGAGAACTAGTTCTGTAATGTGATATTGTTACAACATTCCATCATAGTTCATCGACCAACCTGTTTTACAAGAATCACTGTCTGACAACATGCTGTACCTCTGCACTGTCACCTCCTGAAAGGCAGGAAGTCTTTGCATCTGCGGTGGCAATGGAGCATCAAAGTATAGAATTGATATTACAGACCATGAAATTGGTTTTACAGTATAATCTCGTTATAATAAACTCAGATATAGTAAACTACCTCTCCAGCTCCCAGCCAATCTCCATTATAAGTCAATGGGAGCAACGCCTGGTATAGTAAAGCCTAATATAATAAAACTTCTGTTATAGTAAACATGTATTTTGGCCCCTATGTGACTCTGATTATAGTAAACAGTGGGCGGCGCATGCGTCATATGTCAGTGTGAAACCCATGGTTAGCTGCTCTCTTCAGGTTGCAAGTGAGTTGATGCCTGATAACATTTGTAAGACAAGAAGAATGGCACCAGCGGAGTATATACAGTACTGTACAAATAAGCAGCTTGGGGAGAATAAGAAATAATGTGAATATAAACAAAAGAGGATGCAGAGTTGCCACTTCCACTTTGCAATCACCAACCAAAGTATCGTCACAGTCCTCCCACAGGATTGTACGGATTCCTGGGTATCTCTTCCCTTGTTAGCGATGATGCTCCTGGTAGCGTACAGAGCGCAGTACAGGCTACTTTCACTATAAGTGCAGATCAGAGCAGACCGATTTGCTGCAAAACTCAGAAAAGCGTGCCAAGTCCCGCCCACTGAGGTATCAGCACCACTCACAGGAAGCGAGTGGCTGCCTCTATTCAGTGACAAATGCAATTTTTATTGAGCCCTGAATACTACACCAGCCAGGGCTAGATTTACCATAAGGCACTGTAGGCACGTGCCTACAGGCGCCTGATGCTGGAGAGGCGGCTCCATCCCTCATTTCCCATTCAGAGTCTTAATCAGAGCATAAATAAGAGGTTACTTACCCACCTCTCAGCATTCCACTGACAAGATCTCCTTTCAGTCAAGAGCACCTTTAGCTACCTAATATTGAAGTTCCTCTGGCTACCGAATACAAAAATTCACGTTTGCGCGTTAACACAATTTTTCACATGTTAACGGTGAAGTTCGCATGATAAATTCACGTTATTGCACGAACGTTAATGCACCAAAAGTTCGCATTAACGTGCAAACGCGAATTTTTGCGCGCGATAACCGGTTTTTCGTGCAAACCTTTTTTCACGTGAAAACGCGCTCAAACACGCGCAAAGCCATGCTAACAGTTAGCCAGTAGCACCGTTTTGTAAATCAAGCCCATAGTGTGGATCCAGCCTAAATTCTTTTGAAAATAAAAAAAATCCTTGAGAATCCCCCATGAGGAGATAGGCTAATCCAAAACCTGTCGGTTCTGTCAAATTTCGACTACTTACTGTAAGCGACAGCAACATAGGAGAAAAATTAATGTATGGCTTATTTTACTCTGGAAGAAACCTACTTTTTATCTGTATATGTTTACATATATTTTAAATTTTAAGATTTTCACAACAGTGGTCCTTTAAGATCTTTCTTGATTAACCACTCTACCACCAGCGGTGGGATCGGTTGAAAAGGGCGCCCGAGCTGCCTGTATGAAAAGGGCGCCGCCATAGACATCAATGTTATTTCTGGAAATATGGGCTACAAGGTGTAGAAAAGGGCGCCCGAGTTTTGATATAGGCTACAAGCGGGCTCCCCTTTGTAGCCCATATTTTTTCGGCTACAAGGTTTTCGGCTACAGTAGGGCGCCCCTTTGTAGCCCATATTTTTTTTCGGCTACAAGGTTTTCGGCTACAGTAAGGTGCCCCTTTGTAGCCCATATTATTGCCTTTTTTTTTTTGTAGCCTATGTTTTTATATGGGCTACAAGTGCTGGAAGCCAAATTATTTCATTCCCCCACTATCCATGGCGCCCTGGAGGGGGAATAGTAATTTACATATCCCGGAGTTTTTTTGCAGCCGAAGTTTTTATATTGGCTACACCAGGCGCCTTTTTTTTTTTGTAGCCGAAGTTTTTATATGGGCTACACCAGGCGCCTTTTTTGTAGCCGAAGTTGCTATATATGGGCTCCACCAGGCGCCCTTTTTTACCGGCGCCCTTTTCATGTAGACCCCCAGCGGTGCATATATCTATGCTCCTTTTTACACCCTTTCCCCACCAGGAGCGTAGATATACGCACCTCCCACCGCTACCACGCTCCTGCTCGCTAGTTCGCTCCCACGCTCATGCACGCCGGCAGACGCTCGCCTGGAGATCAATGAACGGGAAAAACCGTTTCCGCTCGTTGATCTCAGCCTCTAGCAATGATCAGCTGCTTCTATGAGAAGCAGCGCGATGATTGTGAAAAAAATAATTCCCAGCCTCATTGAACGTCCTGTAAGCGTACTTCCGACGCTTACAGGTCGCATGAACAAAAAATTACTGTGGCCATCTTGTGGCCAAATAGTAAAACTACATCCAAAACATATTTCATATACAAATACATACTTTTACAATATAAATTAACTCATTACCTCTCACACTCCCCAATTTATTTTTTTTGTAATAAAAAGAAAAAAAAATACAAAAAACCCCCCAAAAAACATAAATAAGGAAAGGTGGGGGGGAAAGGCTGCGCATCCCTAAACACATGTTCAGATGCAGCCTTAGTGGTATGCGCTGGCGTTCTCCTCGCTGTTCTACCAAATGTAAGTTACACATTTTTCTTGCTTAGCTGCTCCCGAGGTTTTAAATTTAGGTTAGGTCACTTGCCCGGAGGTCTGCCTCACCGTGGCGCAAGTGTCTAGTATAATATATTTTGCATGCAAACCATATTGGAAGCTAAAGTACCTCCTAGTTTAATAAATGTTAGCACTTGTCTTGGATGCAGGGCATGCATTTTTCAGTCTGGCAGAGGCGGTGTATGCCTGTGCGATTAACCATTCAATTGCAACATGTGTTTAGGGATGCGCAGCCTTTCCCCCCCACCTTTCCTTAACTTTGTAACTATGTAACTGCCAGGTCAGCTGCTCCCAGCCCCTCCTCCTGAGTTTCCTGTTTGCATGATAAGTAGTAGCAGATTTGCATATGATTTGCATCTGAATTGAATGCGAAGTGTGCAGAGAGTCTACAAAGGTGCTGCACACTGAGCTGGTGGTCATTTCAGATGCAGCCTTAGTGGTATGCGCTGGCGTTCTCCTCGCTGTTCTAAAAAACATAAATAGTTACCTTAGGGACTGAACTCTTTAAATATTTATGTCAAGAGGGTATAACACTGTTACTTTATAAACTATGGGCTTGTAATTAGGGATGGACGCAAAACTGAAAAAATGCACCTTTATTTCCAAATAAAATATTGGCGCCAAACATTGTGATAGGGACATAATTTAAATGGTGTAATAACTGGGACAAATGGGCAAATACATTTCATGGATTTTAATTACAGTAGCATGCATTATTTAAAAACTATAATAGCCGAAAACTGAAAAATGATGATTTTTTTCCCACATTTTTTCCTATTTTCCCATTAAAACACATTTAGAATAAAATAATTCTTGGCATAATGTCCCACCTAAAGAAAGCCTAATTGGTGGCGAAAAAAACAAGATATAGTTCATGTCATTGTGATAAGTACTAATAAAGTTATAGACGAATGAATGGAAGGAGTGCTGAAAGGTGAAAATTGCTCTGGTGCTCAAGGGGTAAAACCCCTCAGTTGTGAAGTGGTTAATTATGATCCATCTGAGGACAACAAGTACTCATGCCAGTTTAGAAGACATCGCTGTACATAACTGCATGCAGAAACATTAGAGATACCGTATATACTCGCAAGCAAGCCTAATTTTTGACCCCCCAAAAGTGGGCCAAAAGTTGGGGGGTCGGCTTGCTTGCGAGTCATGGGTGGATAGGTGCTGTCCCTCCCCACTCCCCGCGCGGCCGCCGCCGCTGCTATTACCTTAGGCGGCGCCGCTTCCTCTATCCCCGTCCTCCTCCGGTAAGTAACTCATTCACAGCAGCGCACCCCCCGCTGCTGTGATGACGCAGGAAACCATAGAGAGCGGTTCCCATAGTAACGGCATCGCCGCTACAGGAAGCCGCTCTCTATGGTTTCCTCGTCATCACAGCAGCGAGAGGCGCGCTGCTGTGAATGAGTTACCGGAGGAGGACGGGGATAGAGGAAGCGGCGCCGCCTAAGGTAATAGCAGCGGCAGCCGCGGGGGAGCGGGGAGGGACAGCACCTACCCACCCATACTGGGGCACTATGCTAGCTATATGGGGCACTATGCTAGCTATATGGGGCACTATGCTAGCTATATGGGGCACTATGCTAGCTATACTGGGGCACTATACAAGCTATAATGGGGCACTATACAAGCTATAATGGGGCACTATACAAGCTATAATGGGGCACTATACTAGCTATAATGGGGCACTATACTAGCTATAATGGGGCACTATACTAGCTATAATGGGGCACTTCACTAGCTATACTGAGCACTATACTAGCTATACTGAGCACTATACTGGCTATACTGAGCACTATACTGGCTATACTGAGCACTATACTAGCTATACTGAGCACTATACTGGCTATACTGAGCACTATACTAGCTATACTGAGCACTATACTGGCTATACTGAGCACTATACTGGCTATACTGAGCACTATACTAGCTATACTGAGCACTATACTAGCTATACTGAGCACTATACTAGCTATAATGAGCACTATACTAGCTATAATGAGCACTATACTAGCTATAATGAGCACTATACTAGCTATACTGAGCACTATACTAGCTATACTGAGCACTATACTAGCTATACTGGGGCATTTTACTAGCTATACTGAGCACTACCTACCTATACTGGGCACTATACTAGCTATACTGGGACATACTGGGGGGATCACACGGCCAGCATTTCCTACCCCCGGCTTACATGAGGGTCAATCATTTTTTCCTGTTTTTTGGGGTAAAAGTGGGGGGGTCGGCTTACATGCGGGTCGGCTTGCTTGCGAGTATATACGGTACATAGTAACCTGATGCTACACGACTATAAATATTTAATACATTTCAATTACAATGACCCGTGGAATAAAGATATTAACAATTCACAGGATCAATAAACTGCAAACTAATGGCTCTCAGGGGTTGCTTTAGTGTCCTTGAGTTCTCGGGTCTGCACAGTCATTACAAGGGGATCTGCTCTCCTTTATTCATTTTTTATACATTTTATTTTTCAGAGGACAATAGAAGCACTAGTCATTAGCTAGTATCAATAAAGCTTACGTTAAATGTCTTAAAGAGAATCTGTATTGTTAAAATCGCACAAAAGTAAACATACCAGTGCGTTAGGGGACATCTCCTATTACCCTCTGACACAATTTCGCCGCTCCTCGCCGCATTAAAAGTAGTTAAAAACAGTTTTAAAAAGTTTGTTTATAAACAAACAAAATGGCCACCAAAACAGGAAGTAGGTTGATGTACAGTATGTCCACACATAGAAAATACATCCATACACAAGCAGGCTGTATACAGCCTTCCTTTTGAATCTCAAGAGATCATTTGTGTGTTTCTTTCCCCCTGTTCTCATGCACTGAAGTTTCAGGCTGCTTGTTTCTTCCTGCAAACAGCTTTGCCCTTGTCTGTAATTCTTCAGTATGTAAAAGCCCAGCCAGCTCAGAGGACGATTTATCCAGCTTGTAAAAGATAAGAGAGAAGCTGCTCTAATCCTAAATAACACACAGGTAGTGTGCATAGAGGGGCCTGGAAGGGGGAGTTCATAGCAGAACCACAACACTGAAGAACTTGGCAGCCTTCCAGTCACAGGCCGACAAGTCTGACAGGGGAAAGATACATTGATTTATTACAGAGACTGTGATAGTACAAAGTGCTGCAGTAAGCTAGAACACATTAGAATAGCTTTTGGAACTTGTAGGATGATAAAAAACAGGATGCAATTTTTGTTACGGAGTCTCTTTAAGGTGCCCATACACTTACTCGATTTCCCGCCGATAGAAAGCAGATTGGATCACTGTGATCGAATCTGCTGTGAAATCGATGCGCAAACGCTTACCGATCGACCGATTTCTGTCCGAAATCGATCGATCACATCCATCTGTCCGCGCTGAAAATTTAGCTCGATCACTGGTGGGTCGGGAGTGCGTGGATAGCGGCGTTCAAATGTCCGACGACCAACGCTAGCGGTAATACATTACCTGTTCCACCGGCGCGTGTCCCCGCTGTCCCTTCTCTGCGCTGGGCTCCGGCTGGCTTCATTTACTTCCTGTCGGGGGAAGTTTAAACAGTAGAGCGCTCTCTACTGTTTAAACTTCCCCCGACAGGAAGTAAAGTGAAGCTGAAGCCCAGAGCAGAGAAGAGACAGCGGATAGATCCCTCTTTGATCAGATTCGATCACAGAGGGATCTATCTGCTGGTCAATCTGGTGGCAATCGACCAGTGTATGGCTACCTTTACACTGTGATGTATAATCATTATGTCAAATTTCAAACTCTACTTACCGTACCTCTTTCTGGCTACCTATATAGAGGACTTTCTGGCTACCTATATGTGGGGCTCTCTAGCAACCTATACTGGAAGGATCTCTGGCTACCTATCCTAAAGGGATTCTCTGGCTACCTATACCGGGACTCTATGGCTACCAATATGGGGGTCTCTCTGGCTACCTATACTGAGGGACTCTCTGGTTATCTATACTGGGGGTACTCTCTGGCTACCTATCCTGGGGGGCACCTCTAGCTACATATACTGGGGGGCTCTCTGGCTACATATATTAGGGCTGCTCTCTCTGCTTATCTAATACTGGGGATGCCCTCTACCACTACCTATACAGGTGGGGGGGGGGCTCTATGGCTACTTATACTGGGGCACCCTCTTCACTTACCTAATACTGGGGGTGCCCTCTATTACTACCCATATTGGGGGTCTCTCTGGATACCTATACTGGGCAGCACACTGGATAACTATACTGGGGAACACTCTCCTGCCACCTTATGCTGGGCTCCGGCTATCATGGGCTCCTTTGGCTATCTAAACTGGGGGGGGGGGGGGGGGGGGGGGGGGCATGTGGCTACATATACAGGGAGCTACCTGTGGCAACCAAGTACTGGGGGCTACATAACACTGTGGGTGGGCCTCCTCTGGCTGCCTAGACCCTCTCTCTCTCCATCTACCCCAGAATCCTCAGCAGCCTTTCTTTCTTTCTAGACCATAAATAAGCCTCTCTCTCTCCCTGTCCACCGAGTATCCTCGGTAGCTTTTTTTTTAACAGGTACATTTTTATTGTATTTTTACAATAAAAGTAATCCTCAGTAGCTTTACACGCTTCTCCCCCCCCCCTCCCAGACCCTCAGTAATCCCCTCTCATTCTCCCCAGCCACCCCTATCATCCTCATTAGTATCACTCTCCTCTTCAGGTTCTCAATAAGCCCAACACACACACTCACTGCAAATATTGCATTTACCAATCATGCATTGATTGTTATTGGCCTGAGGAAGCGGGCTTAGACCCGTGAAACACGTTGTGCTTAGTAAACATTTCTTAGTTTACGCAAAGATCTCTTCATTGAGGTAAGCCACCTCACTTTTTTCATGTTATTGGTGTTTAATCCAATTTTATTCATACTGGGGCACCTGTTTTCCCAAATTTGTGCTGAGGTGAGTGGGATGAGTGGGATATGGAAGCTGACATATGTATTTCCTTTTAAATAATGCACATTGCCTGGCTCTCCTGCTGATCCTCTGCCTCACGTACGTATGTATACCCCGCCAGTGAGTTGGGCGCAGGGTGAGCCGAATGACGGCTTACCCTGCTGCTGCTCAAATTCCCGGTGGCGTAAAATCTATTTCCCTAGTGCTATAGCGGCGCCCAAAAGCAGCTGCTTCACTCTGCCTCTAATACTTTGAGCCATGGACCCTGAACAAGCATGCAGATCAGATGTCTGACAAATCTGACAAGATTAGCTGCATGCTTGTTTCAGGTGTGTGATTTAGACCAGACTGACCAGAAAGATCAGCAGGGCTGCCAGGCAACTGGTATTGTTTAAAAGGAAATAAATATGGCAGCTTCCATAGGTCTTACACCTTGGGTTCCTTTTGAGGCTAGATTCACACTGAGTGAGTTGCATTAGTGTGAGTTGCATTACGCATACGTTATAATGTTTGTGAACTGCAATGGACACTGTTCGCGTTATACCATACACATTAATTCAAAGGCTGCATGGAGCGAGTTAGAATTAACACAATCAGTTACAACGTAGTATTGTGAACAGGCTCATCGAATTGTATGGGCAGAGAGTTGACATACATAATTATTACAGTGTGAATGCAACCTAGTCAAGTTTTTATAGCCATCCTTGCAACCTGAGAGGGGCGGGGGAGAGGCGGAGATCCACGGCGCATGGAGGAAGAACTGCAGCTGAAAGCTCTGCCTCCATGAGCAGCAAAATCCACGACCAAGAAAGTCGTGGACTTTGCAGGGGGGATTTGGGGGTTAAAGACCCCTCGTTGTGCTGCGGGATAGCAGCGTTTTAACAGGGGCAAACATGCCTCACATAAATAAAAGGTAAAAAGCCGTTTTTAAACTGGCTTCAGTGTTTCTTTAAGAATACTATACCCTCTTGACATACATATTAAAACCTTTTTATTCCCTATTGTATGTAGGTGTAATTTTACTATTTGGCCACAAGATGTCCTTGCGCATTATTTCCTATAATCATACAATAAGTACGCTAAATACAGTAGGAAGAAATGCGTTACAGTGTTACATCGGAAGTGATGCCGGCAACTCATTGATGCCTGCAATCACGGGGGGCTCTTTACCACTAAGACGTTGCGTTAGATGCGACGTTAAGGTTGCATAACGTGCCCCTAACGCAACGCACGTGAGCTTTGAAGTTGGACGTTATATAGAGTCGGGTTATGTGTCTCTTGATGCGTCCGTGATGCATACTTTTTGACGCATACTATCAGGCGAAAACGGCGCATGTGGCAAAAGACTGTGGAGACCACGTGAAAACGGAAAACTCTGCATCACGTGGTCCCGCCAGCCAATCGTAGCACAAAGCGGCCGCTCCAGGAAGTAAACACCACAGTGCAGTGAATATTAATTAGCCATGTGGCGAAAAAAAAAAAGACATTACTGAGCATGTGCAAACAGTCTATTGCAGCAACATACGAGTATAACGCACAGTATGCTGCACTTTCACTTAACGTGCAGCGTTATACTCGAACGCAACATGGGCACTGTGAACAGCCCATTGATTTTTTATTGCTGTGAGTTGGGCTGCGTTACAGGCTGCTCTAACGTGCGCCTGTAACGTCCCACTGTGAGAGCAGCCTAAAAGGGAGATGAATGTATGGGAACATTAATATAATGATCGGCAGCGGAAGATGCGAAAATGAGCAAGCGGGAGGCATCACTATTTAAGAATGATCACTGTTTTTGAATAGTAGTCCCTGCAGCTAAATGTTCCTATCGAATGTAACATCTATTTGATCAAAAACACTTGCTCAACATAATCTGATTGCAAGGAATTGATTGCTTATAAACTTCAGAAACAAACACGCATGTGCGTGTTTTTCTTTGAAAGTATACAATGAACAGAGGCGCCAGAAGTATAAAATTAGATTAAATGAGCTTAAAAACTAACTCAAATGGCAAAAATGAAGGAGGAAATGTATTATTATTATTATTTAGTATTTATATAGCGCCAACATATTACGCAGTGCTGTACAGTGTATATATATATATCTTGTCACTAACTGTCCCTCAAAGGAGCTCACAATCTAATCCCTACCATTGCCATATGTCTATATTATGTAGTGTAAGTACTGCAGTCTAGGGCCAATTTTAGAGGGAGCCAATTAACTTATCTGTATGTTTTTGGAATGTGGGAGGAAACAGGAGTGCCCGGAGGAAACCCACGCAGACACAGAGAGAACATACAAACTCTTTGCAGATAGGGCCCTGGCTGGGATTCGAACCAGGGACCCAGCGCTGCAAGGCGAGAGAGCTAACCACTACGCCACCGTGCTGCCCTGGTGGTCTTACCTCCCTCAAGCAGACACGACAACGACTGCGATTCAGACAGTCAAACACATTTATTAGAAACGCCCAAAAAAATTTGCAACGCGTTTCGCGGGCTCAATCCCGCTTCATCAGGAAATACAGGGAGGAGTATCAAGCGATCTGCACAAGGATTCAAGTTAAGCACCTCTGTGTTCCTTCTTTGAAAGTATGTTTTAGGGGCCTCATTCACACTCGTGTTTTTTTGGCACGATTTGCAGCAACAAGGTGATTCCTGGGAATATCAGTAGCGCATAGACTGCACTGTCGGATGCCCAATCCATGCGTTGCAATTCACTGTGTAACTGTAACGCATGGTTGCAAAAGAAAACACACAAGCGCATTGCGATTTCCATTCACTGTAATGAATGGAATTGCATTGCCAGCGGAAGTGCTGTGTGTTGCATCGGCACTTCCATTTCCCAATATGCTCAAGAGAGGAAGGGGCATAAGCTAGTGGAGACTCTGACATGGGCTATCTTGGGATACCAATACCAATGGAATAACTCTCTCACCTGAATGTTGCTGAACTGATGCAATTACTGCTAGATTTAGTACTGCAGGCACGGGTGTATACGGTTACACTTGATTGGCCTATGGGCTGTTTGTTGACAATATAAAATGGCAGATTGCTGGCTGGGAGTGAGCATTTGCTTCTCCTGTGTATTGCATTTATATAGAGGCAGTGTGAGTGAATCCACCAGTGATGGGTGTACCGGGGCTCACCTGCGCTCCCCCTCTTGGTGTTGCATGGGGATTTGGGGGTCCTGGCCAGTGGCAGAGCCTGGGGCCCTCGTCTGCCATGTGCACCAGCGTTTGTGTCTATCTTAGGAAGCCAATACCAATGGAATAACATTTTCTAATCTGCCCGGTTGATTTTCCTTAATATCAGGTTGTTCTGCTCAGAACAACCAATGAAAATATCACCAAATTTCTGAGGCTTCTTTCACACGAGTGGCTGAACTGCGCATTTGCCAAGCAGTTCAGTCTCCTTTCAGCCGCCCGCCAGTGCAATTCAGGTGCAATTTAAATGTAGCCGAATTGCAGCGGTTGTAACACCATGCGTGTCAAGCGTAGACATGCGGTGGCGTTACTGTGCGGCGGAAGAGGAACACAACATGTTGACTCTCACTCCGTGGGGGGCCGCCTTTACAGTGCTTGTACAGGGCGCTAACAAACGCCCGGCCAGTGCAGGAGAGCAGCTGACAGGTGCTGACTTCACCGCTTGTCAGCTGCCCATGTGAAAGAGCCCTAAATGAGGTCAGTAACTGCAAGGTTCTTTCAAGAAGCAATTTTCCCTGATGAAAAATCTTGTCAGTCATCATTGCAGCTCCCCCTTTCCACTAGCGCACATCTATCTCTCTCCAGTGACCGCCATTAACATGCTCTGGAATTTCCTGTTGATCCAGTCTATACACCTCCCAGCACATGGAATGTCCATAGGAAAGTAAGGTTATGCCAGCCACCCAACAATCCTAAGTGGTCTACAGACATCCTTCCACTTGATGCAGAAAGAACATCACTTACCTTTTGCAGTAAACAGAGGCGCTAACAGAATAAAATACACCAAAACTGTTAAAATTGCTAAGGAGGCAGTGGTGGACTTACCTCCCCGAAGCAGACCTGAAACTGTCAATTTTTGAAAATACATAGATATATTAATAGCAAAAAAAGAGATATCAGCAGCACCGCTACAGTGAAAAAGTTAGCTCTTTATTAGTGCAGTAAAATCATGTGGCAAAAATAGAGCTGGAGGCAACTACAGCCCGCTGTTTCGAAGCGAAATGCTTCTTCTTCAAGTTGCAAGCTCATAATGACAAACAATGTTCTCATGCTTTCTTAAATATGGCCACACATTCAAATGTCAGCCAATCCACAAATGAGACTTGAGAAGTGACCAATCAGAGCAGGCCAAGGGGATGGAGGACCTCAGTGCACAGGAAGTACAACCCACAAGTGACCTCACTGAAAGAAAACACTCCCATAAGAAAAACGGCTGTTAAGCCACACCCAAAACGGACCTGATGGGGAACTACCATGTACGCGTAAAAATCATCTGATGCGTAAAAATGTACGCATAAACCCCGAACGCAAAAACGCATGAAAACAGTATGCTAAAGGCATCCGCAATGAATGTCAACAAGAAAAAACGCGTAAAAAGCGTAAAAATGTACGCAATAGTCTAGGGACGCGTGGAAAAATAACGCGTAAAAACCTCTGAATAAATGCTAACAAAGCGTACGCGTAAAAAGATGGGAGTGGCGTATAAACATACGCAAGTAGTTAAAGTAAACTGTGCATAACACTATATGTAACAAAATACAAAAACCAGTAAAATATACATATGCAAAAATATACAAATATTGATATGCTCTGATTGGTCACCGCTCATGCATAAATATAAAGAACCTTGATCACATAAAAATATAGAAAAGTACAGGAACAACCTTAAAGAGAACCCGAGGTGGGTTTGAAGAATATTATCTGCATACAGAGGCTGGATCTGCCTATACAGCCCAGCCTCTGTTGCTATCCCAAACCCCACTAAGGTCCCCCTGCACTCTTCAATCCCTTATAAATCACAGCCACGCTGCTGACAAACAGCTTGTCAGAGCTGGCTGTGTTTATCTCTATAGTGTCAGTCTGCTGCTCTCCCCGCCTCCTGCAGAACTCCAGTCCCCGCCTGCATCCCTTCCCTCCCTGCTGATTGGAGGGAAGGGACGGGGCAGGGACCGGAGCTATGCAGGAGGCGGGGGAGCAGCTGAGACTGACACTACAGATGTAAATACAGCCTCAGAGCACGGCTGTGATTTATGAGGGATTGCAGGGTGCAGGGGGACCTTAGTGGGGTTTGGGATAGCAACAGAGGCTGGGCTGTATAGGCAGATCCAGCCTCTGTATGCAGATAACATTCTTTAAACACACCTCGGGTTCTCTTTAAGAAAAATGTTATCTCAGAATATAAATACTAGATACATCCCATAAATTACTCCAAAAATTGCTGAAAAAACCCAAACCTATATTACTGGTCCTGATTGCCACCCAGATCCGAATCTTCTTATATACAAAACGATAAATCGTACTCCCTATTTAAACCTCCTCGACCTACAGTTCCTAAACGTCTAATCCATCCCGCTTCACATTTCAGTAATGCTTTCAATCTATCCCCACCACGCAATGTCCTAGGTACACTATCAATGACCTGTATCCTAAGTTGTGACACTGAATGTCGAGACTCGACAAAATGGGACGACACTGCCTGTTCTCGATTCTGACCGCGTATTGCACACTTGTGTGATGAAAGACGTACACGTAAAGATTGTGTCGTCATGCCAACATAAGCTAAGCCACAAGGGCATTTAATAAGATACACTACATATGTTGAATCGCAAGAATAGCGTCCACGAATCTTAAACTCAGTTCCCAAAGATGGGTGATTAAAGCTATCACCTTTGACGATATGGCTACAAGCATGGCAACTTAAACATGGATAAGTGCCAAATCTGCTCGCCGAGTCAGTAACTACAGGTGTTGTCCCATACTTGTCTCGTCCCATTTTATCTCTAATTGTGGGAGGTCTTTTAAAGGACAGAAGTGGGGGATATCTGAACTCATGAACTTGTGGGAAGGACTGGCGTAAGAGGCCCCAATGTTTCCGTACAATGGACCCCAGCTGAGCACTGCAGGCATTGTAAGTGGAAACAAAGGGGAGTCTAAGGCCCTGCTGGCGTCTAGGTCTACTATCCCGGTCTTTAAAGGTATGGTCAGGATAACCTCGTTGCTTAAATTTAGTAACAGTCTCCTGGAGTCGTTGGTCACGCATAGCCTGGTCAGTAACTATCTTTGAAATTCTCGCAAATTGTCCTCGTGGGATGTGTTCTCTCACAGAACGAGGGTGGAAACTGCAGAATTCTAAGAGGGAATTACGGTCAGTAGATTTAACATAAAGGTCTGTGATAAAATGGTTACCCTGACGGATCACCATAGTATCCAGAAATGGGACCCGCTCCAAATCCGAGTGGGCAGTCAATCTAATAGATGGACATTTACAACTCAATTCACATATGAACAGGTCAAGCTCAGAACGCGGCCCCCTCCACACGCAAAATACATCATCGATGTATCGCCACCAACACAAAACGTGTCGGCGGAAATACATACTTTGGTATACAAATGCTTCTTCAAAAAGGCCCATAAAAAGATTAGCGTAGGAGGGGGCCACGTTAGAGCCCATTGCCGTTCCTCTCAACTGTTTATAGAAATTCCCACCAAAGAAGAAATAGTTCTCCTCAAGAATAATGCGTAATAATTCAACCGCGAACTTCCTATGTGGAGTCTGTAAATCAGAATGTGTTAATAAAAACCAATCGACAGCCTCTACACCCCCATCATGTGGGATGGAGGTGTAGAGGCTCTCAACATCCAACGTAACAAGAAGAACATCCTCATCCCCAACATCCAATGAATTCAATCTACTAAGAAACATCGAAGTATCCCTTAAATGTGAATCCAGCCCAATTACTAAAGGCTGAAGAAGTTTATCCAAAAAAACTGCTAAGGGGACAAACACAGAATCCACGCCGGCCACAATGGGTCGCCCCGGTGGCCGGCGTGGATTCTTGTGAATTTTGGGAAGAATATAGAAAGTGGGAGTAGCTGGATACTCTTTTTTGAGAAACCCTCTAAGGTCACTATCAATAATACCCTGTTGGATAGCTTTATCAAGAAGATGATCTATTCTTTGAACAATATTGGCTAGAGGATCACCACCAAGTTTCAAATAGACCTCTGATTGGGCCAGTTGGTTCAATATCTCCTCTTGATAATAGGATGTATCAAGCACCACCACTGCACCGCCTTTATCGGCATACTGTTTTCATGCGTTTTCGCGTTCGGGGTTTATGCGTACATTTTTACGCATCAGATGATTTTTACGCGTACATGGTAGTTCCCCATCAGGTCCGTTTTGGGTGTGGCTTAACAGCCGTTTTTCTTATGGGAGTGTTTTCTTTCAGTGAGGTCACTTGTGGGTTGTACTTCCTGTGCACTGAGGTTCCCCATCAGGTCCTCCATCCCCTTGTCCTGCTCTGATTGGTCACTTCTCAAGTCTCATTTGTGGATTGGCTGACATTTGAATGTGTGGCCATATTTAAGAAAGCATGAGAACATTGTTTGTCATTATGAGCTTGCAACTTGAAGAAGAAGCATGTCGCTTCGAAACAGCGGGCTGTAGTTGCCTCCAGCTCTATTTTTGCCACATGATTTTACTGCACTAATAAAGAGCTAACTTTTTCACTGTAGCGGTGCTGCTGATATCTCTTTTTTTGCTATTTTTGAACTTGATGAGCAACAAGTTCTGATCAGCTATAGCACGCTTGTCTCCATTGAGAGTGCTGGGTCGAACCACTTGTTTGCATAGATATATTAATATACATCAAAACAATGTTGCAACGTGTTTCACAGGTATAGTCCTGCTTCATCAGGCAATAAAAAATGAGTATCTAACAGTCATATGTCGATATAACACCCAGCGTCTCTGATATACACAGAGGCCCTTTTTCTGAACTACAGAGAGCCACTTCTTAATCCTGAGTGGGAACAGGTCTAAATCTCCCCACCTGCATTTACAGTGGTTGCCTAAAGGGTAACCCTGTTTTGTAAGTATTATTTTACTTACTTACACTATCCATCTTACTCCTGTACTTACTACACAATATTGGGCTCTCTGTGCCCCCCCCCCCTCCTTTTTTGTATCACTTACCTTTATTTACTAGCCTCTGGTGTCACTATCACTGCATTCATTTTGACTTTCTGCAACAAGAATTATTTTTCTCTTTTTATCGCCGAATGAAAGCTCTTTCCTGGCCAGAAGTTCATGAAAAGAGATGGCCAATCAGATGTTAATTAATCTGGCGTCCATGAAAATTTGATGCAAGATTTTTGGAGCTTGGAATTGGGACAGAATCTGCAGAAATTGGATCAAAACCAGCAGAAAGTTCATTAGAATAGCCCAGTTTCAATTTGCATTCAATTTGCGTAAAGCCCAATCTACACCATACGATTCTTTAAACGATTCGATTACGATTCTATTTATGATCCGATTTATTGATTCAATTCGATTTGCTATTGCGAAACAATGGCAAATCGAATTGAATCGAATCCCGATCGGACATGTCGGATTTAATCGGATCGTAAATAGAATCGTAATCGAATCGTATCATGTAGATTGGGCTTAATAACGGTGGCCACTAATGATCCAATCTTTTTCATCCAATTTTACCCAATCTATGTAGTATAAGAGTAAATTGATTGGATATATTGAATGGATAATTTAGGCAGTTCCCTTTTATTACATAGAAATGGTAAAAGCAGTAGAGTGTAGTACCGTGTTAGCCATCAGTAAAAGCTAGGAGTTTTGAATCAGGATGATACCATTTATTGGCTAACTTAGAGATGGATAAACAGTGAGCTTTCGGCTTATAAAAAGCCTTAGTCGGACTGGTTCCCGACCAGAACTGAAAAACACAGCTTATATACACTGGCATACAGAGGAGAAACATTCTTTAGCAAACATAAATGTAATTAGATGCCTCAACTGTTACTGAGGAGGCTTTCCCAGGCATCCTGGCTAAATTGATAAGATCAATAGTTACCTCAACATGACATGAAGCAGACTCTGGTGATGGGGAGACATCGTAAATTCCAAGAAATAAAAATAGTAAGATTGGATGAAAAAGATTAGATCATTAGTGGCCACCATTAAAGTGGACCCAATTAAAAATACAAGATTTCAGATATAAAATCTATTTTCTAAATTATAATAATAAATAGCAGCCTTTTTTCAGCTGCATGATGACAAATATAAAATATTTTACATTTATTGGAGGAACCCCTCCTTTCATATTGCTGGGACAGAATCCGGCAAACTGGTGGAGTAGATGGTGTCCGGCAATGGAGGAATTGCTAATGGCTGCCCCCAGTATAACCCTAGTTATGAAAAGAGAAGGGTGAAAAGCATGCACTGAAATGATCATAGGTTTGAGGGAGTGTTTATTTATCTTTGTATGTGTCAGAGTGGTGCAACGAAATATTTTGAATTAAAAAAATGTTTGGTTTTATTTCTGAAATCTTGTATTTTTAATTGGGTCCACTTCAATGGTGGCCACTAATGATCTAATCTTTTTCATCCAATCTTACTATTTTTATTTCTTGGAATTCACGATGTCTCCCCATCACCAGAGTCTGCTTCATGTCATGTTGAGGTAACTATTGATCTTATCAATTTAGCCAGGATGCCTGGGAAAGCCTCCTCAGTAACAGTTGAGGCATCTAATTACATTTATGTTTGCTAAAGAATGTTTCTCCTCTGTATGCCAGTGTATATAAGCTGTGTTTTTCAGTTCTGGTCGGGAACCAGTCCGACTAAGGCTTTTTATAAGCCGAAAGCTCACTGTTTATCCATCTCTAAGTTAGCCAATAAATGGTATCATCCTGATTCAAAACTCCTTGCTTTTACTGATGGCTAACACGGTACTACACTCTACTGCTTTTAATATTTCTATGTAATAGAAGGGAACTGCCTAAATTATCCATTCAATATATCCAATCAATTTACTCTTATACTTTAAGCCCTATATACATTATACAATTTTTTGTCCGATTCAATTCATTGATTCGATTCAATCCGACATGTCCGATCGGGATTCGATTCAATTTGCTATTTCAATACAATGGCAAATTGAATCGATTCGAATCCCGATCGAACATGTCGGATTGAATCAAATCGAATTGATTCGGACAAAAAAAATTGTATAATGTAGATGGGGCTTTAGGTTTGAATGCACTGACTACGGTATCTCTATCTGTAATTTGCTGATGAGTCTCTGCTCTGTGTCACGCCCTGCTTTTTACAAACAAGCAAGGGTAGCCATGCTCATCTTACTTTGGGAACAGGATTTTGGGACCAGGATTTTAAAGGGGAAAGCAGGTGCTGAGGGGAGTGGTTAATTTACAAATCAGTAACAACAGAAACAACTAGATTGCAAAATAGTACTTGCAAAAATGGAGGATGTTAGCTTCCAACATTCTCTGTACTGGCCCATTTCATCAGCGTTCAGGTTGCCTCCATAGAAATGGTCCCTACTCTACCTATACCAGTCAGCAAGCAAGCAAACACTTCATGCTCTTGAACCTGAGATTCCCGCTAAAGCAGTGTTCCCCAACCCTGTCCTCAAGGCCCACCACAGTGCATGTTTTGTAGAAATCCACAGAGGAAGTTAATCAGCTCTGCTGAAACACTAATTACCTCACCTGTTCATCATACCTCCCAACATTTTAAATCTAAGAATCGGGACACTTAGGCCACACCCCTAACCACGCCCCCCATCACACCTACCATTAAAAAAAAAAGAATTTTTTCTTCAATTAATAATCCCCTAATAATTTTTAATACATATGTCTCCCCTATATATAATGATGATGATGAGGAGGAGGGTGTCTGTGGGTGGGTGGGTGAGGGTGTCCGTGGGTGGGTGGATGGGTGGGTGAGGGTGTCCGTGGGTGGGTGGATGGGTGGGTGAGGAGGAGGGTGCCAATGCAAGAAAAAAATTATCGAGGCACCAGCCGCGGGTAAATGGGATGCGGGAAGCGTGCATCCCATTACTACCTCCCTCCCTCCCTCCCTCCCAATCTAACCCCCCCCTGTGTCTCCCCCCTGTTTGCAGAGTGCGCAGCTAAGCGGAGCGGGCTGTCAGCTTACCGGTATCCATGGACGCGTACCACCATCTGGCTTCCTGTGACGTCACAGGAAGCAGATTGAAGCCGGACATCGGTATGCGTCCATGGATACCGGTAAGCTGACAGCCCGCTCCGCTTAGCTGCACACTCTGCAAACAGGGGGGAGACACAGGGGGGTTAAATTCCAAGGGAGGGAGGTAGTAATGGGATGCACGCGTCCCGCATCCCATTTACCCGCGGCTGGCGCCTTGATCATTTTTTTTTCCCACCCTCACTGCCCACTGCTGCCCGGGACTTGGGGGGCTCATACCGTGATAGCGGGAGAGCCCCCCAAAATCGTGACAGTCCCGACGAAAACGGGACGGTTGGGCCCTATGTGTTCATGTTTGTGGTTTTCTGCATAACATGTACAGTTGATGGGCCTTGAGGACAGGGTTGTGGAACACTGCGCTAAGGCACTGTCAGGTTCTGATATGGGAGGCATGGTGGATGGACAGGCTGGGGACACAAACACCAGGAGGCCTGAATGAGGACTTCAGTCTTAGGAGTTTCATTTAGTTGATATGCTGTTCTAAGGGTTAACTAGGAATACAAGATTAGTACCTGCCCCCTTAGGCCTGGAACCCACTATAAAACACTATTGCTAATCGCAATCGCTAGTATTTTGTATGAGCGTTTTGTAAGCGATTTCATGAGAGTTTTTGGGAGTGATTTTTAAAAGTGTAATTAATTTGCCAGCAGTTGTGTAGCGATTAGCGTTTTTAATTCTGATTGGTCCTTTCAATTAATTTTCATTTTGTTACAGTGTGCAGTAATGTAAAAACGCTTGCAAAATCACTGTGTAGGTTTTGACGAGCGATTATGCCAGCGTTTATATACTTTACATTGCAGAAACGCTAACGCTAATCGCCAACGCTCAAACATGCTGCATGTCCTGAGTTTTGTGATTTTGGTAATCGCAATCCCTCCAGTGGAATTTGGCCCTTCCATTAACATTAGCTGAGCATTTAGGGAAATCGCTAGCGGTTTGAATTGCTTCCTAAACGCTCAGAAAATCGCTCTAGTGGGTTCCAGCCCTTATTGTTGGAGGTGGTAAACATTTGCACTGCCTATATATTTGATTGTCTTATGATGGGAGGCCAAGCACTTGACAAAGGGCAACTGGCCTGAAAGCGTTGTGCAGTGTAACCGCCTATTTCTACAGAAACAAATTATGATCCTTGGATAAAGCATCCGTGGAGGATTGAGTTCTGAATGGAATGCAAACTGTTTGCACTGTCAGGTTCTACCATTATAAATAATTATAAATATACCACATAAATCAGTCCCATATCTCCAGGAAGCAACAAACTCACACAATTACTTAAAGGGGTTCTCCGGTACCTTAAAAAAAGCTAAAACTGACACTTACCTGGGGCTTCTATCGCCTCCTGCAGCTGTAATGTCTTGCGTCGTCCTGCTCCGATGCGCAGTTCCCTGTCGCCGGCACCGGGCTAATTATTCGTCTAACTAGTCGAATGGAACTGCGGCTGCGCGCATGCTCGCTCCTTCGTGCGTTACACGAATTATTAGCCCAATGCCGGCAGGGGGAACTGCACAGCTGCAGGGGGCCGTTAGAAACCCCAGGTAAGTGTCAGTTTTAGCGTTTTTTAAGGTACTGGAGAACCCCTTTAAATGGGCTTAACTGGCATAGGGGCGAGAGAGCTGCAGCCTGCAGATTCCTTTATGGATTTAATCATACACTTTAACCCTTACTGGAAAGTAGTCATACCATTTCTAAAGCAGAGTGGTTTAAAACAGGAAGGTGACAATTTCTTCATATACCACATTATCAGTGAATTGACTTTTCAGAGATGTTTTTTTTTTTTATGGACTGTCACAGTCCTCCATTCTCTTTTGCAGCACTAAAAACAAGGGGGATCCTGGGAAACAATTTGTCCATCCTGGAATCCTGCTGTAGTGTACCAGACTCTACACAACAGATAAATGTAGTTGTAGTTTGCCAGCTTTAATTAAAGAGTTATGTTACCAGGGTCATGCTTCACATGGACTTGGACACTGTCCCTCCTTCTTTCAGGCCCTGGAAGCTAATCAGCACCAATTAGGGTACGTTTCCACTTGTGCGGCGCGATTTGCTCGCGGAAAACACGTCAACGAATCTGCATACGGTTGCAGATTCGTTGACGTTTTCATGCGGATTTTCACGCGGAATCGTTCGCGATTTTAACAACGCGATTTTAACCATGTCAATGCCGGCAAGCATTGACATGGGTTTTTTAACGAAATCGCGCGCGGAAACGCCGGGAAAACCGCAAGACTCAAGTGCTTGCGGCTTTCCTATTTAGTTACATGACCGACGATTCGCGTGCGGGTGTGCGGCGTGCGAATTCTGACGGCTCTGCTGTGCAGATTTTTTCTGCAGAGCGAGCCGCACAGAATTCCTGACAAGTGGAAACGGCGCCAACCACTAGTATTGTTTGAGCGAATCTGCATGCAGGAAACGCATGCAGATTCGCTCTAGTGGAAACGAGCCCTGACAAACCTAGAAGTGATCCCACTTCTCCAAACCAACACTGGGAAACATGTACCATAATACTAAAGGGGCCCATACACTCAGCCGATTTTCTGGCCGATCGATCAAAATAGATTGCAAATCGGTTGGCCAATCGACCGATCGACGGCCGATTTCGATCGATTTCGATGGATTTCCATCGAACTGGCAGGGTGGAAAATCTAGGTCGATCTGATGAGATTGCTTATCATTTTGCATTGGCCCTAATGGAAATCTGATGGCAAAAAAATGCCATCAGATCGAATTTCAATAGATTTCAAACTGAAATCTATTGGAATTCTATCCTAGTAAAAAATGTTCTAAAAACACATCAGATAGATAAGAAATCAATCTGATGATCTATCTGCTGCTAATCTGACGCACCTTAACTCAGCAAGAGACTTCCTCACTTCAGGGAAAAACGATATCACAATCGTCCAGCACATCCATAGACAAGTAGCAGAAAGAAAGACACGGCACTCAGGAGCTGTATGCAGCGAGGAAGGGCTCCGCCCGAAACATGTAGTGTTATCGCTTGCTCTAATACAGCTTGTCGCTGCATACAGCTCCTGAGTGCCGTGTCTTTCTTTTTGCTACTTACCATACTAACTCCACATCTAGTCAGCTGATGGACCCATCAGAAGCTCAGAAGGGGCAAACACCAACCCCCAGAAGTCCTGTCTCTGCACTACCCTCCACATTACAAACCCAGCCACCCACCTAAGAATCCTGCAGCTCTGGTAAGCCGCTGGGGCAAAAGAGCGAGAACTCACTGAGTTTCAAAGAAAAATAATAAAAATTGTCCTAAAAGGGACAAGAAAGCCTTTCCACGTGCAGGGTAACGCAACAGCAAAGAATGTGTGTGGGGCCCAGTTCTGCATGAGAAGTATCCGATTCGCCACTGTTGGTAGCAGCAGTGCAGCACGCAACAACACAAATATGATGGGGAAATCCCATTGACGTACTTCCTGTCCAGCAGGGAGAACGCTACTGGGCGAGGAGTGGTAGCAGGAGTGCGGGGGGTTGTTGCTATGCACATGACTTTGCCAGCACACTCTGCAACGGGGTTATATGAATCCTTTTTTTTTTGGTGTTGCAGTGCAATGCAAGGGGGCAGCGCATCACACCGCACCAGGGGCTTAACAATCGGGGCTGCAAGGGATGCAGCTGAGGAGGGGCCCCTCAGGGGCCTGCCCAGGGCTGTTTTGGGGGGTGGGAGGGGTCACAGCACAAGGGGAGAGCAATGGCCACACAGAGCGGTGGGGAGGGGTCCCGCTCCCCCCCCTCACCTCAGGCTCTCCCTTCAGCGCTCTACCGTCCAGCATTAATTGGTAGCAGCAAGCGGTTAGGGAACACAGAATATACTTCCGCATTCCACGCGAGGGAGGTTCCTCTCTGTGCCCGACGCTACTTCCTGTTTTTTTAGGAAGTAGCGTGAGGCGCTGATACAGAGACCGGACGTCCGTCGAGTTGAATGCGGAAGAGGTATGTACGCATTCACTGTTCCCTGCCCGCTTGCTGCTGCCGATTAATGGTGGAGTGGACTGCGCTGAAGGGAGAGCCCAAGGTGAGGGAGAGGGGAGTGGGCCCACCTCCCCGCTGCTCTGTGTGACAATTGCTCTCCCCTCATGCGACCTAACTGGCTACCTATGCCTGGCTATACTGTGGGCACCTGTACCTGGCAATACTGGGGGGCACCTAAACCTAGCTATACTGTGGGAACCTATACCTGGCTATACTGGGGACAGGCACCTATACCTGGCTATACTGAAGGTACCTACAGTGGGTTGCAAAGGTATTCGGCCCCCTTGAACTTTTCCACATTTTGTCACATTACTGCCACAAACATGCATCAATTTTATTGGAATTCCATGTGAAAGACCAATACAAAGTGAGTAGTGGACTGAAAATCATACATCATTCCAAACATTTTTTACAAATAAATAACTGCAAAGTTGGGTGTGCGTAATTATTCGGCCCCCTGAGTCAATACTTTGTAGAACCACCTTTTGCTGCAATTAAAGCTGCCAGTCTTTTAGGGTATGTCTCTACCAGCTTTGCACATCTAGAGAATGAAATCCTTGCCCATTCTTCTTTGCACAACAGCTCCAGCTCAGTCAGATTAGATGGACAGCGTTTGTGAACAGCAGTTTTCAGATCTTGCCACAGATTCTCGATTGGATTTAGATCTGGACTTTGACTGGGCCATTATAACACAGATATGTTTTGTTTTAAACCATTCCATTGTTGCCCTGGCTTTATGTTTAGCGCTGTTGTCCTGCTGGAAGGTGAACCTCCGCCCCAGTCTCAAGTCTTTTGCAGACTCCAAAAGGTTTTCTTCCAAGATTGCCCTGTATTTGGCTCCATCCATCTTCCCATCAACTCTGACCAGTTTCCCTGTCCCTGCTGAAGAGAAGCACCCCAGAGCATGATGCTGCCACCACCATATTTGACAGTGGGGATGGTGTGTTCAGAGTGATGTGCAGTGTTAGTTTTTCGCCACACATAGCGTTTTGCATTTTGGCCAAAAAGTTTCATTTTGGTCTCATCTGACCAGAGCACCTTCTTCCACATAGTTGCTGTGTCCCCCACATGGCTTGTGGCAAACTGCAAACGGGACTTCTTATGCTTTTCTGTTAACAATGGCTTTCTTCTTGCCACTCTTCCATAAAGGCCAACTTTGTACAGTGCATGACTAATAGTTGTCCTATGGACAGAGTCTCCCACCTGAGCTGTAGATCTCTGCAGCTCGTCCAGAGTTACCATGGGCCTCTTGACTGCATTTCTGATCAGCGCTCTCCTTGTTCGGCCTGTGAGTTTAGGTGGACGGCCTTGTCTTGGTAGGTTTACAGTTGTGCCACACTCCTTCCATTTCTGAATGATCGCTTGAACAGTGCTCCGTGGGATGTTCAAGGCTTTGGAAATCTTTTTGTAGCCTAAGCCTGCTTTAAATTTCTCAATAACTTGATCCCTCACCTGTCTTGTGTGTTCTTTGGACTTCACGCTGTTGTTGCTCCCAATATTCTCTTAGGCCTAGTGCACACCAGAGCGGTTCTGCTGCGGTTTGCGATCTGCTTGCGGGTGCGGATCCGCTAGGGTAATGTATTTCAATGGGCTGGTGCACACCAGAGCGGGAGGCGTTTTGCAGAAACGCATACTCCCGGGCTGCTGCAGATTTTGGATTGCGGATGCGTTTTGGCCTCAATGTTGAGTATAGAAAATACGCAAACTGCTCTGAAAAACGGCACTTCAGAGCGGTTTGCCAGGCGTTTTTTGTTACAGTAGCTGTTCAGTAACAGCTTTACTGTAACAATACATGAAATCTACTACACCAAAAACGCTTCCCAAAACCGCAAAATGCTAGCTGAAACGTTACAGAAAAAGCGTTTCAAAATCTGCTAGCATTTTGCAGATCTGCTAGCGGTTTTTGGTGTGCACCAGGCCTTTGACAACCTCTGAGGCCCTCAAAAGAGCAGCTGTATTTGTACTGACATTAGATTACACACAGGTGCACTCTATTTAGTCATTAGCACTCATCAGGCAATGTCTATAGGTAACTGACTGCACTCAGATCAAAGGGGGGCGAATAATTATGCACACACCACTTTGCAGTTATTTATTTGTAAAAAATGTTTGGAATCATGTATGATTTTCGTTCCACTTCTCATGTGTACACCACTTTGTGGTGGTCTTTCATGTGGAATTCCAATAAAATTGATTCAGGTTTGTGGCAGTAATGTGACAAAATGTGGAAAACTTCAAGGGGGCTGAATACTTTTGCAACCGACTGTATACCTGGATATCTGTACTGGGGGCATTGGGTTGATATCACATTTATATGGCACCATCTATTCACTTCTGTAATAGTTGCTTGAGGGCTTGGGCACACTGTAGCCGTACTCTGAAATACTGTCCTGTTCGATCTGTAATTTCTGCCTGAAATTGTGTTCGGCCATGTTGGACCATCGATCTCTGGCAAATTCGATCACAGTGCTCAAATGTACCAGGAGAAAATCTCATAGTGTATAGACACCTTTACTGAGCTCTGGATAACTGAGATAGAACTGTATATATTGCCAATCCTACTTAGAACTTGAAAAAAGGGATAAAAACACTGTGCTGAAAATTCCAGTCTCTCTACAGCTCAGTTCCCCTTTATAGGAAGTCATAAAACTTGTGTGTACTGGAAATATACTTTAGATGTCATCACTGGGGCTCAAACCCACTAGCAGCCTTTTCTGAGGCCCCATTCACACTTACAAAACGCAAAACGCTTTTGCTAGCATTTTTCTCTGGCGTTTTTTGGCGATTAAAGCCATTCACACTCGGGGCGATTTTCCACGATGGCAATTAGCGCTTCTATAGCACTAAACGTGATCGCCGGGAAATCGCCTGAAAATGGTGCAGGATACAATTTTTTGGGCGCGATTTGCGTTAATCACCGACGATTTACGCAAATCGCCCAAGTGTGAACAGGCCCATAGGTTATTATTGCACTAGCGATTTAAAAAGCGTTAGCGCTTGAGCATTTTGCCAAAATCACCGGATAATGTATCAAATGTGCAGGTTCAAGAACATTTGGGAAATAGTGATCACAACATGATAACGTTTGATCTGGTGACTGATAGGCCACGGGGCAGCGGGACCACTAAAACTATGAATTTTAGAAAAGCAAAGTTCAATCAAATTAGGCAGGCACTACGTTTGGTGAACTGGGATAATGTACTACAAGGGAAGGACACTGAAGGGAAATGGCAAGCTTTTAAACGTATTCTCAATCAATATTGTAGTATGTATATCCCATATGGAAACAAAATGTCTAGGAATAAAAAAAGGCCTCTATGGATGAATAGAAAGGTTAGGGATACAATGAAGAGGAAAAAGAATGCCTATAAGGTCCTAAAACAGGAGGGGACTGAGGCTGCACTAAGCAATTATAAGGAGTGCAATAAAAATTGTAAAAAAGAAATTAGGCTGGCAAAGATCGAAGCTGAAAATCAAATCGCTAGGGATATCAAATCTAACCCAAAAAAGTTTTACAAGTACATCAACTCTAAAAAAAGAAAGGTTGACTGTATAGGAATCCTAAAGGATGAGGGTGGGAACTCAATGGTGGATGACCAAGGTAAGGCAGAGTTATTAAATGCTTTCTTTGCTTCTGTCTTCACAAAGGAAACAGCACTGTTGCAAATTACAGAGGCAGAAGAGTCTCAATCTTCTAACTGTAATATTAAATACTTAACGCAGGAAGAAGTAAAGGCAAGACTAAGTAAATTAAAAATAGACAAGGCACCTGGCCCGGATGGCATGCATCCTCGGGTCCTAAGAGAATTAAGTTCAGTTATAGCTAAGCCCCTTTATCTAATCTTTTGTGACTCTCTTGCAACTAGCAGAGTCCCAGTGGATTGGCGTACAGCCCACGTTTTCCCATTATTTAAGAAGGGCAAAAAATCTGATCCAGGAAATTATAGACCTGTAAGCTTAACATCAGTTGTATGCAAACTATTTGAGGGGTTACTAAGAGATACTATACATGACTTCATAGTAGACAATAATCTTATTTCTCAGCATCAACATGGGTTTACTAAAGACAGGTCCTGTTTGACTAACATGCTCAGCTTTTATGAGGTAGTGAATGCTAATATGGATATTGGGAATGCTGTAGATGTGATATACTTGGACTTTGCAAAGGCCTTCGACACTGTTCCCCACAGAAGTCTGGTGCAAAAGTTGAGGATGCAAGGACTGGGGAAGAGTTTGTGTGCATGGATAGGGAACTGGCTAATGGACAGAAAACAAAGAGTTCTGGTCAATGGATCGTACTCAAAATGGGAGACTGTTAGTAGTGAGGTCCCACAGGGGTCTGTACTGGGTCCAGTGCTCTTCAATTTATTTATTAATGACCTAGTAGATGCAGTAGTGAGCAATGTTGCTATTTTTGCAGATGATACAAAATTGTGCAGAATCATCAACTCTCAGGAAGATAGTGTCATATTGCAACAGGATCTGGATAGGATGGCTATATGGGCACATACATGGCAGATGAAATTCAATGTTGACAAATGTAAAGTCATGCATTTTGGTCGTACCAATGGTCTAGCACCATACAAAATAAATGGGATACAGTTGGGAACATCAAACTTGGAGAAGGACTTAGGAGTACTCATCGACAACAAGTTAAATAATCAGACTCAATGCCAAGCCGCTGCAGCTAAAGCGAACAAAATTTTGGGATGCATTAAAAGGGAAATAAAAACTCGAGATGCTAGCATAATATTGCCCCTGTTTAACTCTCTAGTAAGGCCACATCTGGAATATGGAATTCAGTTCTGGGCACCACATTACAAAAAAGATATTGCAGTTTTAGAGCAGGTGCAGAAACGAGCTACAAAATTGATACGTGGGATGGAAGGTCTCGCTTACCAAGAAAGGTTAGATAAACTGGGTTTATTTAGTCTAGAGAAAAGACGCCTTAGAGGAGATCTAATTAACATGTATAAATACATCAGAGGGCAATATAATAGCTTGGCGGATGAGCTTTTTGTCCCTAGGCCTTCTCAAAGGAGGAAAAACGTTTTAGCCATTTATTTAGGAAAGGGTTCTTTACAGTAAGAGTGATTAAGATGTGGAATGCATTGCCACAGGAAGTCGTTATGGCAAACTCTATACCTGCATTTAAAGGGGGCTTAGATGCTTTCCTTGCGTTGAAAGACATCCATGGCTACAATTACTAGGTTATGCCTAATGATGTTGATCCAGGGATTTTATCTGATTGCCATTTGGAGTCAGGAAGGAATTTTTCCCTTTTGGGGCTAATTGGACCATGCCTTGTGGGTTTTTTTTCGCCTTCCTCTGGATCAACAGGGGTATGTGGGGGACGGGCTGGAGTTGTACTTTATACTGGTTGAACTAGATGGACGTATGTCTTTTTTCAACCAAAATAACTATGTAACTATGTAACCGGCAAAACGCTCTAATGTGAATGGGGCCTAAGAGCTAGTGATTTGAAAAAAAGCTCTTGCTAATGCAATGCTATGGGGAATTTTTATAAAATCGCATCGCTCCAGTGGGATCACACCCATAGCATTACATTAGCAAGAGCTTTCAAATCGCAAAGCACTCCTAATGGGTTCCAGGGTTTCCTGTATTTTGTACAGGAAAAACAAAGACAGCAGTGGAAGAAACCCTAAGCTGTTAAATCATCAATCGTAGATTTTAAACCTCAAGGCTAGTGTGTACAAACTATGATTATCATAATTGCAATAAATATAAGCATTGGTTTCCTGCCATGTCTGTGCCGTGTTTATATCATGCATGCAATGCATTTATCGAGTAACACAATACAGCATGCTACATCTAGAAATCCACAACACATCCATGGTGATCGCTCTGGAATCGCGGAAGTGTCCAGTGATTTTTACCACCCTAATCGCAAAGCGCTTCTGTTTTGCCTTTTTATATGTGAAGGGGGCCTTAAAGAGACTCCGTAACAAAAATTGCATCCTGTTTTTTATCATCCTACAAGTTCCAAAAGCTATTCTAATGTGTTCTGGCTTACTGCAGCACGTTCTACTATCACCATCTCTGTAATAAATAAACTTGTCTCTCTCTTGTCAGACTTGTCAGCCTGTGTCTGGAAGGCTGCCAAGTTCTTCAGTGTTGTGGTTCTGTGATGCATCTCCCCCTCCAGGCCCCTCTCTGCACACTGCCTGTGTGTTATTTAGATTATGGCAGGTTCTCTCTGCTCTATTATCTTTTACAAGCTGGATAAATCCTCCTCTGAGCTGGCTGGGCTTTCACATACTGAGGAATTACATACAGGCACAGCTGTCTGCACTCTGCAGGAAGAAACAGCCTGACACTTCAGTGGAAGATAGCTGCAGGGGAAAGAAACACACAAATGATCTCTTAAGATTAAAAAGGATGGCTGTATACAGCCTGCTTGTGTATGGATGTATTTTCTATGTGTGGACATACTGTACATCAACCTACTTCCTGTTTTGGTTGCCATTTTGTTTGTTTATAAACAAACTTTTTAAAACTGTTTTTAACCACTTTTAATGTGGCGAGGAGCGGCAAAATTGTGACAGAGGGTAATAGGAGATGTCCCCTAACGCACTGGTATGTTTACTTTTGTGCGATTTTAACAATACAGATTCTCTTTAAGCCTGCTCCTATGGGATGCAAATGAACAAGCCGGCGGAGAGATATCAGAAAGTCTCTACGGAGCATGCGCAGATTGGGTTTTAGCATGCCTCAATAAGAGGCATAAATAGACACACCTGGACCCAATGGAAGTTTGCAGCCACACTCCTCTTCACGCATGAGGGCGACCGTACTTGCGCATGTGCAATACTGCTGCGCCTGTGCATGAAGAACAGCAGGGGCCAGGATGTGGGGAGCCTCTGCAGGGCATGCGTCCAAAAACAGTGCTGGGAAATTTGGACGCAGGGTGAAGCTGAAAGACGGCTCATCCCGCTCCTGGCGGTATTAATTACTACTGCTGTTTGCTGGTGGCCAAACTGCAGTTTTTTTCCCCATAATTTGGCCTCTGTCTTTTGCCGACGCCCAAATTACTAAATTAAATCTGAGCGCCACTATAGGCGTAAGGGCTGATTCACACTACAAGAGATTTTTAAAGAGAGTCTGAAGCCAAAATAATTTCCTGTTTTTATTGCCCACTTATGTTAAAACAATAAGACCATAGCCGATTCGCTGCAACAGAACAAGGTTTTATCATCCAAAATCCCGGGGCAAAATTCCACAACTTTCCAGGTTGTGGATTTTGCTGCACCAGAGAGGCGGAGCTTTGTGCTGTAGCTCTGCCTCCAGTCCAATCAATCTCCGCCAATCGCCGCCTCTTCGTATTCTTTCACTGAGAGGGGCGAGGAGAATTTTACCCTGGGGGTTTCGGGGGAAGGGGGGGGGGGGGGGGGAGGACAGGGACAAAACTTTACATGCCAGCAGCCTTCTATCCTGTACATGGAGCTTACATGCCAGCAGCCTCCTATCCTGTACATGGAGCTTACATGCCAGCAGCCTCCTATCCTGCACATGGAGCTCGCCAGCCAACAGCCTCCTATCCTGTACATGGAGCTCGCCAGCCAACAGCCTCCTATCCTGTACATGGAGCACACATGCCAGCAGCCTCCTATCCTGTACATGGAGCTTACATGCCAGCAGCCTCCTATCCTGCACATGGAGCTCGCCAGCCAACAGCCTCCTATCCTGTACATGGAGCTCGCCAGCCAACAGCCTCCTATCCTGTACATGGAGCACACATGCCAGCAGCCTCCTATCCTGTACATGGAGCTTACATGCCAGCAGCCTCCTATCCTGTACATGGAGCTCGCCAGCCAGCAGACTCCTATCCTGTACATGGAGCTTACATGCCAGCAGCCTCCTATCCTGTACATGGAGCTCGCCAGCCAGCAGCCTCCTATCCTGTACATGGAGCTCGCATGCCAGCAGCCTCCTATCCTGTACATGGAGCTCGCATGCCAGCAGCCTCCTATCCTGTACATGGAGCTCGTATGCCAGCAGCCTCCTATCCTGTACATGGAGCTCGCCAGCCAGCAGCCTCCTATCCTGTACATGGAGCTCACATGCCAGCAGCCTCCTATCCTGTACATGGAGCGCGCATGCCAGCAGCCTTCTATCCTGTACATGGAGCTTACATGCCAGCAGCCTCCTATCCTGTACATGGAGCTTACATGCCAGCAGTCTCCTATCCTGCACATGGAGCTCGCCAGCCAACAGCCTCCTATCCTGTACATGGAGCTCGCCAGCCAACAGCCTCCTATCCTGTACATGGAGCTCACATGCCAGCAGCCTCCTATCCAGTACATGGAGCTCACATGCCAGCAGCCTCCTATCCTGTACATGGAGCTCACATGCCAGCAGCCTCCTATCCTGTACATGGAGCACACATGCCAGCAGCCTCCTATCCTGTACATGGAGCTTACATGCCAGCAGCCTCCTATCCTGTACATGGAGCTCACATGCCAGCAGCCTCCTATCCTGTACATGGAGCTCGCATGCCAGCAGCCTCCTATCCTGTACATGGAGCTCGCATGCCAGCAGCCTCCTATCCTGTACATGGAGCTCGCCAGCCAGCAGCCTCCTATCCTGTACATGGAGCTCACATGCCAGCAGCCTCCTATCCTGTACATGGAGCTCACATGCCAGCAGCCTCCTATCCTGTACATGGAGCTCACATGCCAGCAACCTCCTATCCTGTACATGGAGCTCACATGCCAGCAGCCTCCTATCCTGTACATGAAGCTCACATGCCAGCAGCCTCCTATTGTGTACATGGAGCTTGCATGCCAGCAGCCTCCTATCCTGTACATGGAGCTCTGTACATGGAGCTTGCATGCCAGCAGCCTCCTATCCTGTACATGGAGCTCACATGCCAGCAGCCTCCTATCCTGTACATGGAGCTCGCATGCCAGCAGCCTCCTATGCTGTACATGGAGCTCGCATGCCAGCAGTCTCCTATCCTGTACATGTAGCGCGCATGCCAGCAGCCTCCTATCCTGTACATGGAGCGCGCATGCCAGCAGCCTCCTATCCTGTACATGGAGCTTACATGCCAGCAGCCTCCTATCCTGTACATGGAGCTCACATGCCAGCAGCCTCCTATCCTGTACATGGAGCTCGCATGCCAGCAGCCTTCTATCCTGTACATGGAGCTCGCATGCCAGCAGCCTCCTATCCTGTACATGGAGCTCGCATGCCAGCAGCCTCCTATCGTGTACATGGAGCTTGCATGCCAGCAGCCTCCTATCCTATACATGGAGCTCGCACGCCAGCAGCCTCCTATCCAGTACATGGAGCGCACATGCCAGCAACCTCCTATCGTGTACATGGAGCTCGCATGCCAGCAGCCTTCTATCCTGTACATGGAGCTCGCATGCCAGCAGCCTCCTATCCTGTACATGGAGCTCGCATGCCAGCAGCCTTCTATCCTGTACATGGAGCTTACATGCCAGCAGCCTCCTATCCTGTACATGGAGCTTACATGCCAGCAGTCTCCTATCCTGCACATGGAGCTCGCCAGCCAACAGCCTCCTATCCTGTACATGGAGCTCGCCAGCCAACAGCCTCCTATCCTGTACATGGAGCTCACATGCCAGCAGCCTCCTATCCAGTACATGGAGCTCACATGCCAGCAGCCTCCTATCCTGTACATGGAGCTCACATGCCAGCAGCCTCCTATCCTGTACATGGAGCACACATGCCAGCAGCCTCATATCCTGTACATGGAGCTTACATGCCAGCAGCCTCCTATCCTGTACATGGAGCTCACATGCCAGCAGCCTCCTATCCTGTACATGGAGCTCGCATGCCAGCAGCCTCCTATCCTGTACATGGAGCTCGCATGCCAGCAGCCTCCTATCCTGTACATGGAGCTCGCCAGCCAGCAGCCTCCTATCCTGTACATGGAGCTCACATGCCAGCAGCCTCCTATCCTGTACATGGAGCTCACATGCCAGCAGCCTCCTATCCTGTACATGGAGCTCACATGCCAGCAACCTCCTATCCTGTACATGGAGCTCACATGCCAGCAGCCTCCTATCCTGTACATGAAGCTCACATGCCAGCAGCCTCCTATCCTGTACATGGAGCTCTGTACATGGAGCTTGCATGCCAGCAGCCTCCTATCCTGTACATGGAGCTCACATGCCAGCAGCCTCCTAACCTGTACATGGAGCTCGCATGCCAGCAGCCTCCTATGCTGTACATGGAGCTCGCATGCCAGCAGTCTCCTATCCTGTACATGTAGCGCGCATGCCAGCAGCCTCCTATCCTGTACATGGAGCGCGCATGCCAGCAGCCTCCTATCCTGTACATGGAGCTTACATGCCAGCAGCCTCCTATCCTGTACATGGAGCTCACATGCCAGCAGCCTCCTATCCTGTACATGGAGCTCGCATGCCAGCAGCCTTCTATCCTGTACATGGAGCTCGCATGCCAGCAGCCTCCTATCCTGTACATGGAGCTCGCATGCCAGCAGCCTCCTATCGTGTACATGGAGCTTGCATGCCAGCAGCCTCCTATCCTATACATGGAGCTCGCACGCCAGCAGCCTCCTATCCAGTACATGGAGCGCACATGCCAGCAACCTCCTATCGTGTACATGGAGCTCGCATGCCAGCAGCCTCCTATCCTATACATGGAGCTCGCATGCCAGCTGCCTCCTATCCTATACATGGAGCTAGCATGCCAGCAGCCTCCTATCCTGTACATGGAGCTCGCATGCCAGCAGCAGCCTCCTATCGTGTACATGGAGCTCGCATGCCAGCAGCCTCCTATCCTATACATGGAGCTCGCATGCCAGCAGCCTCCTATCCTATACATGGAGCTCGCATGCCAGCTGCCTCCTATCCTGTACATAGAGTTCGCATGCCAGCAGCCTCCTATCCTGTACATGGAGCTCGCCAGCCAACAGCCTCCTATCCTGTACATGGAGCTCACATGCCAGCAGCCTCCTATCCTGTACATGGAGCTCACATGCCAGCAGCCTCCTATCCTGTACATGGAGCTCACATGCCAGCAGCCTCCTATCCTGTACATGGAGCTCACATGCCAGAAACCTCCTATCCTGTACATGGAGCTCGCCAGCCAGCAGCCTCCTATCCTGTACATGGAGCTCACATGCCAGCAGCCTCCTATCCTGTACATGGAGCTCGCATGCAAGCAGCCTCCTATCCTGTACATGGAGCTCGCATGCCAGCAGCCTCCTATCCTGTACATGGAGCTCGCCAGCCAGCAGCCTTCTATCCTGTACATGGAGCTCGCCAGCCAGCAGCCTCCTAAGCCAGCAGCCTCCTATCCTGTACATGGAGCTCACATGCCAGCAGCCTCCTATCCTGTACATGGAGCTCACATGCCAGCAGCCTCCTATCCTGTACATGGAGCACACATGCCAGCAACCTCCTATCCTGTACAAGGAGCTCACATGCCAGCAGCCTCCTATTGTGTACATGGAGCTCGCATGCCAGCAGCCTCCTATCCTGTACATGGAGCTCACATGGCAACAGCCTCCTATCCTGTACATGGAGCTCGCATGCCAGCAGCCTCCTATCCTGTACATGGAGCTCGCATGCCAGCAGTCTCCTATCCTGTACATGGAGCTCGCATGCCAGCAGCCTCCTATCCTGTACTTGGAGCTCGCATGCCAGCAGCCTTCTATCCTGTACATGGAGCTCACATGCCAGCGGCCTTCTATCCTGTACATGGAGCTCACATGCCAGCAGCCTCCTATCCTGTACATGGAGCTCACATGCCAGCAGCCTCCTATCCTGTACATGGAGCTCACATGCCAGCAGCCTCCACATGCCAGCAGCCTCCTATCGTGTACATGGAGCTCGCATGCCAGCAGCCTCCTATCCTGTACATGGAGCTCGCATGCCAGCAGCCTCCTATACTATACATGGAGCTCGCATGCCAGCAGCCTCCTATCCTGTACAAGGAGCTCACATGCCAGCAGCCTCCTATCCTGTACATGGAGCTCACATGCCAGCAGCCTCCTATCCTGTACATGGATCTTGCATGCCAGCAGCCTCCTATCCTGTACATGGAGCTCACATGCCAGCAGCCTCCTATCCTGTACATGGAGCTCACATGCCAGCAGCCTCCTATCCTGTACATGGAGCTCACATGCCAGTAGCCTCCTATCCTGTACATAGAGCTCACATGCCAGCAACCTCCTATCCTGTACATGGAGCTCACATGCCAGCAGCCTCCTATCCTGTACATGGAGCGCGCATGCCAGCAGCCTCCTATCCTGTACATGTAGCGCGCATGCCAGCAGCCTCCTATCCTGTACATGGAGCTTACATGCCAGCAGCCTCCTATCCTGTACATGGAGCTCATATATCAGCAGCCTCCTATCCTGTACATGGAGCTCGCATGCTAGCAGCCTTCTATCCTGTACATGGAGCTCACATGCCAGCAGCCTCCTATCCTCTACATGGAGCTCACATGCCAGCAGCCTCCTATCCTGTACATGGAGCTCACATGCCATCAGCCTCCTATCCTGTACATGGACCTCACATGCCAGCAGCCTCCTATCGTGTACATGGAGCTCGCATGCCAGCAGCTTCCTATCCTATACATGGAGCTCGCATGCCAACAGCCTCCTATCCTGTACATGGAGCGCACATGCCAGCAACCTCTTATCCTATACATGGAGCTCACATGCCAGCAGCCTCCTATCCTGTACATGGAGCTCACATGCCAGCAGCCTCCTATCCTGTACATGGAGCTTGCATGCCAGCAGCCTCCTATCCTGTACATGGAGCTCACATGCCAGCAGCCTCCTATCCTGTACATGGAGCTCACATGCCAGCAGCCTCCTATCCTGTACATGGAGCTCGCATGCCAGCAGCCTCCTATGCTGTACATGGAGCTCGCATGCCAGCAGTCTCCTATCCTGTACATGTAGCGCGCATGCCAGCAGCCTCCTATCCTGTACATGGAGCTCACATGCCAGCAGCCTCCTATCCTGTACATGGAGCTCACATGCCAGCAACCTCCTATCCTGTACATGGAGCTCACATGCCAGCAGCCTCCTATCCTGTACATGGAGCGCGCATGCCAGCAGCCTCCTATCCTGTACATGTAGCGCGCATGCCAGCAGCCTCCAATCCTGTACATGGAGCTTACATGCCAGCAGCCTCCTATCCTGTACATGGAGCTCACATATCAGCAGCCTCCTATCCTGTACATGGAGTTCGCATGCCAGCAGCCTTCTATCCTGTACATGGAGCTCACATGTCAGCAGCCTCCTATCCTGTACATGGAGCTCACATGCCAGCAGCCTCCTATCCTGTACATGGAGTTCACATGCCAGCAGCCTCCTATCCTGTACATGGACCTCACATGCCAGCAGCCTCCTATCCTGTACATGGAGCTCGCATGCCAGCAGCCTCCTATCCTGTACATGGAGCGCACATGCCAGCAGCCTCCTATCCTGTACATGGAGCTCGCATGCCAGCAGCCTCCTATCCTGTACATGGAGCTCGCATGCCAGCAGCCTTCTACTGTACATGGAGCTCACATGCCAGCAACCTCCTATCCTGTACATGGAGCGCGCATGCCAGCAGCCTCCTATCCTATACATGGAGCTCGCATGCCAGCAGCCTCCTATCCTGTACATGGAGCTCACATGCCAGCAGCCTCCTATCCTGTACATGGAGCTCGCATGCCAGCAGCCTCCTATCCTGTACATGGAGCTCACATGCCAGCAGCCTCCTATCCTGTACATGGAGCTCGCATGCCAGCAGCCTCCTATCCTGTACATGGAGCTCGCATGCCAGCAGCCTCCTATCCTGTACATGGAGCACACATGCCAGCAGCCTCCTATCCTGTACATGGAGCTCGCATGCCAGCAGCCTCCTATCCTGTACATGGAGCTCGCATGCCACCAGCCTTCTATCCTGTACATGGAGCTCACATGCCAGCAGCCTCCTATCCTGTACATGGAGCTCACATGCCAGCAGCCTCCTATCCTGTACATGGACTTCACATGCCAGCAGCCTCCTATCGTGTACATGGAGCTCGCATGCCAGCAGCCTCCTATCCTATACATGGAGCTCGCATGCCAGCAGCCTCCTATCCTGTACATGGAGCACACATGCCAGCAACCTCCTATCCTGTACATGGAGCTCACATGCCAGCAGCCTCCACATGCCAGCAGCCTCCTATCGTGTACATGGAGCTCGCATGCCAGCAGCCTCCAATCGTGTACATGGAGCTCGCATGCCAGCAGCCTCCAATCGTGTACATGGAGCTCGCATGCCAGCAGCCTCCAATCGTGTACATGGAGCTCGCATGCCAGCAGCCTCCTATCCTATACATGGAGCTCGCATGCCAGCAGCCTCCTATCCTGTACATGGAGCTCGCATGCCAGCAGCCTCCTATCCTATACATGGAGCTCGCATGCCAGCAGCCTCCTATCCTGTACATGGAGCTCGCATGCCAGCAGCCTCCTATCCTATACATGGAGCTCGCATGCCAGCAGCCTCCTACCCTATACATGGAGCTCACATGCCAGCAGCCTCCTATCCTGTACATGGAGCTCGCATGCCAGCAGCCTCCTATCCTGTACATGGAGCTCGCATGCCAGCAGCCTCCTATCCTGTACATGGAGCTCGCATGCCAGCAGCCTCCTATCCTATACATGGAGCTCGCATGCCAGCAGCCTCCTATCCTGTACATGGAGCTCGCATGCCAGCAGCCTCCTATCCTGTACATGGAGCTCGCATGCCAGCAGCCTCCTATCCTATACATGGAGCTCGCATGCCAGCAGCCTCCTATCCTGTACAAGGAGCTCACATGCCAGCAGCCTCCTATCCTGTACATGGAGCTCACATGCCAGCAGCCTCCTATCCTGTACATGGAGCTCACATGCCAGCAGCCTTCTATCGTGTACATGGAGCTCACATGCCAGCAGCCTCCTATCCTGTACATGGAGCTCGCATGCCAGCAGCCTCCTATCCTGTACATGGAGCTCGCATGCCAGCAGCCTCCTATCCTATACATGGAGCTCGCATGCCAGCAGCCTCCTATCCTGTACATGGAGCTCGCATGCCAGCAGCCTCCTATCGTGTACATGGAGCTCACATGCCAGCAGCCTCCTATCCTATACATGGAGCTCGCATGCCAGCAGCCTCCTATCCTGTACATGGAGCTCGCATGCCAGCAGCCTCCTATCGTGTACATGGAGCTCACATGCCAGCAGCCTCCTATCCTATACATGGAGCTCACATGCCAGCAGCCTCCTATCCTGTACATGGAGCTCGCATGCCAGCAGCCTCCTATCCTGTACATGGAGCTCGCATGCCAGCAGCCTCCTATCCTGTACATGGAGCTCGCATGCCAGCAGCCTCCTATCCTATACATGGAGCTCGCATGCCAGCAGCCTCCTATCCTGTACATGGAGCTCGCATGCCAGCAGCCTCCTATCCTGTACATGGAGCTCGCATGCCAGCAGCCTCCTATCCTATACATGGAGCTCGCATGCCAGCAGCCTCCTATCCTGTACATGGAGCTCGCATGCCAGCAGCCTCCTATCGTGTACATGGAGCTCACATGCCAGCAGCCTCCTATCCTATACATGGAGCTCGCATGCCAGCAGCCTCCTATCCTGTACATGGAGCTCACATGCCAGCAGCCTCCTATCCTGTACATGGAGCTCGCCAGCCAGCAGCCTCCTATCCTGTACATGGAGCTCGCCAGCCAGCAGCCTCCTATCCTATACATGGAGCTCGCATGCCAGCAGCTTCCTCTCACAAATTTGGCTCTATTCACAAAACTTCTCAGAAATGACTTATCACCTTGTGGAACCCACAAGAGCGCTTTTCAGAGCATTGAAGGAGCGCTTGAAAACGCTAACGATTTCCAAAAACGCTCAGCTAATGTTAACGGATGTGCCAACTTCCACTGGAGCGTTTGCGATTCCCAAAATCCAAAATCGCAAGCGCAGGACATGCAGCATTTTGTTAGCGTTTGCGCTTCAATGTAAAGTATATAATCACTGGTGTAATCGCTCATTAAAACTTGCACTAAGCGATTTTGCTAGCGTTTTAAAGTTACTGTACACTGTAACAAAATTAAAAAATGAATGAAAGGACCAATCAGACTTTAAAACGTTAATCGCTACACAACCGCTGGCAAATTGATTACACTTTTTAAAATCGCTCCCTAAAACCCTCATGAAATCGCTTACAAACTGCTCATACAAAACGCTTGCAAGTGCGATTAGCGATAGCGTTTTGTAGTGGGTTCCAGGCCTTAAGCACATTTACAAGCAAAATAATCACTCAAAATAAGTTGTTCCCCATTAACTTCATTTCAATATTACTTTTCTTGCTCTTTGGGAGCATAAAATGTAACAAAGATAAGGTGAAAACAGGTGAAAAAGCTTTGTGAACCCTGCCCATTGGGAGAGGGCTGTTTATACATGATCACCCTTCGCACCTGCTCCAGCCTGCGTGACGTGACTGATGTGAACCCTGCTGCGAGAGTGAAACTTCCCCTCAGCCACCTGAAACCAGCAGCGGCGGGGCGGAGCCGGAGGACGAGGCGCAGGGCGGGTACTACAGGCAGCGTGTGGGGCATAAAGAAAGACAACAGGAAGAGGCGTAAAGGGTGCGCCGCTGGTTTACCTGAGCTGACGTCAGGATGGGCGGAGCTTCGTGAGGAAACGCTGACCTCCAGGTGAAGCTCGCTCAGTGAGACTCGGGAGTGAGGCGGAGAAGTTGCTCAGCCGGGAGCCCCAGCAGGTCACGTAATATACGCACACCCCAAAGAAGTGAAGAACCATCGAGCTGTAATCCATTCATTCTTACCCTCAGCTGCGAGCGGTGAGTCCTAGTTTGCCCCAATAAGGGACTATCCGGGGATACGTGGTGGGATCTGCGTTTGCGTGCCTAGAGAGAGAAGCCTCAAGTGACGTCACTGTCTAGCCCCGCCCCTGCGGAGATCTCAACCATGGCGGCTTGGCTCCGCGGGTTCCTCCTCCTGCTGCTTCCCTTTGCCTTAGCAGAATCAGAGATGCCCTGTGACGGCTTTGAAGTGATGGAAGGATATGGCACGTTGGATTTGGAGACCCATCCACGGCTGGGAGTGAGGGTGGTGGATACGATGGAGAACGTGTCGGACACTGCCTGCTGGGAGCAATGCTGTCATCATGATAACTGTCACCTGGCTATCATGTCCAATGGAAGGTGTGACCTCATCGTTTGTCACGTGAAAGGCTTCAACATGTGTGAGCTGACCCCACAGGAGGGTGCCAGGAGCTTCCGTAAACTGGACGCTGGGACCCAACCCACACAAGAAGGTAATATTATTACACAGGACAAAGTGATGCTAAAGTATACCAGTGATGGGAAAACCAAGGAAACTGATGGTAGTGACCAACTTATGAAATACTGAATTACCGGCTGTAATACTAAACCCTCTGGATATAAACTTTTGAATAAAGATAGCCATACATCTGGTGACTCGGTGGCCGATTGACCATCCCATTCGATTATTATAATCGGATGAAAATCTGTGCTGCCAAACTGACAATGTGACCAATTTGAGTTCTAAAATTGGTCGCATTGTCAATCGCGCATGCTGCAAGATGTTGGGCTGACTTGCTCAAGCAGGTGTGTGGCGGTAGCAATGTGTAACTTCAGGGATGAATGTGACTAATCCCCCTGCCCTTTCCTCCATAATGTTAAGTGCCCCCCCCCCCCCCCCCCCCCCCCTTCACAACCACCCACCCGGTGGTGCTGCCACAGCTTGTCCCCGCAGGCTCCAAATGCACTCCACTCTCTATACATGCGCACCTCGTGGTTGCCTAGTAATGATGCGTGTATGTCATACATGTGGGCACTGTTACTAGGCAACCATGTGGCTTGCATGTATGCAAAACAGTGTGCCCAGAGGCTGCAGGGACAAGTGGAGGTCGACAGGTAACGTGTAACATGCATGCACCGGGGAGGGGGACACTTAACATTAGGGGGAAAGCGGTGAGGTGGTCTGATGCGGTGTCACAAGGCTGATTCCGGATCTATTTCAGCATGGAATTGTTCGGGAATCAGTCTGTGGTGTATGGGCAGCGAACAGATCTCTCTAATCAGATTCAATGAGAGAGATTTGTCTCTTGGTGGAATCTGCCCATCATCGCTAGATCTATTGCTAGCGTAACTCACCTGGTGTTCTGATGCTTTTATGTGATCCCCAGTGGCCCAGAGAAGTAGTATAATAACCAGAGGATCATTACAGCCTGTTGATAGTTTGAGCAGGTCGGCAATGTATGTAAAGTTAAAATTGAATTGGTGTATAGGGGTGATGGTTGTCGTTTTTTTTTTTTTTTTTTTTTTTTTTTCCCTTTAATTATTATATAGGAACTGGAATTAGCATGTCGGAAAGCAAAAACGTACCGTGTATTCCCAGCATAAGATTGGGTCAAAGTGGAAGGGTTGGTTGCTATAGCTGCTCAAGATTCTGCTTTAATGATATAAGGAAAATTAAATTTGGATCGAATTGTTTACTGATAAAAGCAGCTGTACTTCTGCCATCATTCAGAAATTTCCATTGATATTTGTAAACCAGTTCTCAGACTGTTGGCAGGGCCTTCATGACGACCTGTCAGAGAAGGCTGAACGTTTGTATTACTGCAGAATATTGTACAAATTCTTGCACAGGAGTGGCGTTTCCCTCCAGAGCAGGTGTGATTTAAATGAAGTTATGTGGTTTTTGCACTGGAACTTCTGCCTTTTCATCAGAATTCCAGTGTAATTGGTAGCTGCCTAGGTAATGCAGATGCTTTTGCACTTGAGGTATTTTAGCATGCATATATACATGCTATTTTGATTGGCTGATCAATTTACCACCCCCATGTAGTATGGGGGCCTGAAGATTTTGAATACTGAATAGATTGTATAAGTAAGCTCTCATACTACATAGAAGTCATAAAATTGGCCAATCACTAAAATTGAATGTGTACCAGGCTTTAGGACAGTGAGTAATAAAGACCTGTACACACTCAACCAAACCACCTGATTTGTTTGATTGTGATCTGGACGACAGTCAGGTGTGTGGCAAACAGACAAGTGACTGATAACAGGCGGTTTGTCCTATCCATCCGAAGGATCAACTTGCAACTTTTGGTCTGATATCATGCAGTTGGCCATGTGCTGTATAAGGTGGATGCATAATGCAGTGAGTCCCCAAGATGCAATCAACCTGCCCATCCTGTCTAAGGGCCTGTTCAGACTATCTGCGTATGAAGAATGCGTTTAAAATCAAAGAAACGCACGTTGAAAAACGCATGCGTTTTTCTTGCGTTCTAATGCGTATTCTATTGCGTTTTGCACACACACGTGACCCAGGGGAAAAAAAAGAATTATGGGAACCGCAGAGGAAAACGGACGCTAAAAACGCAATAGTACGCGTTTTTGATACGCGTCCATAGACTTTCATTGCATCCGTTTCTATGCGTGACGCACAGAACTGCGTGCAGCAATGCGGATGAGAAACGTATGCGTCTCATACGCATACATGTGAACGAGCCCATTTAAAAGCATTAGGAGCCGTTTCTATGCGTTTTTGGTACCCAGACACGTTCCCTGAAAAACGTCTAGGAACGCGCATAGTCTGAACAGGCCCTAAATTTAGTTGCACACCCCCTTCCTGGGCTTGACCAGCCCAATGTGTAAATACAGAGTATAGCTCAGCAGATGCTGTGCTCTCACTTGTCCAGTGCTGTGCCTTCTGCCTGTCTGCTCACCGCCTAACCTAGTGCCCAACATCTCCTACCACATGTAGCGTGAGATGCCGGGCCTAAAGGGAGCAGAGGAGACTTTCAGGATGGTTGCACATGCACAGCGCTGGACTCCCAACAGTGAGGTGAGGGCAGTCGTGGTGTATGGTGGATTGACTTCTGCTAGACGTAGTAAGGAGAAACATGCTTTAGCTTGATCTGCCACTCCGTAGCTTTGGTGATGCTTCTGCGCAGCTGTACACACTAGATTCTTGCCAGAGACTGACAGGCCCCCTCTGCTGAGTTTAGACTAGCTTGCGTACAAGACTTTTTTTTTTAAATTCTACATGGTCTTCCCTCCATAGCAACAGATTGGTGTACAACACTCGGCCTGAACTGTCATGTGAGAGATTAAGTCAGCAATCCGTGTGAGCAGCAGTGTGATGTTTTTCTTCTGAGGCTGGGTCAATGTGGAAGTGTTGGTTGCTACAGTTGCTCAAGTTTACGCTCTGATCTAAGGAAAACTAAATTGGTTCTTGATTGTTTACTGATAACAGCAGCTGTACCTCTGCCACCTTTCAGAAACTGGCACCATTGATATTTGTGAACAGTGGACTTTAAGTTCTCAGACTGTGGGTAGGGCCTTCATAACATCCTGTCAGAGAAGACTGTGAATGTTTGTTTTTGTATTACTGCAGAATATTTGGATGAATTCTTGCTCAGGAGTGGCTTTTCCCTCTAGAGCAGGTGTGAGTAAATTAAGGTATGTGGTCTCTGCTCTGGAACTCCGTCCTTTTCGTCAGAATTCCAGTGTAATTGGTAGCTGCCTAGGTGATGTAGATGCTTGTTGTTGCACTTGAGGTATTTTAGAAGGACCGTGAGTAAAGAACTGTACACACGCTCAAACCACCATATTTGTCTGATCTTGGTCTGTTGGATGGTTTTCACGACCCACCTGAAGGCTCAACTCACATTATTGTTGGGCTGATATGCAGTTAGCCATGTGTGTACGGCGTCCGAACGATGTACTTATTTTGAATGCGGCCATGTCGTGCAGTCCGCTGCTTTGCTTGCATGTGTAGTATGTTAAGGAGTTGATCATTTAGATGGTCGGTGTGCAGAAAATATTAATCGTGTAAACTCCATGGGTCGGTCTCCTGTCATGGTGCTGGCCATGCACTTTGGGCTTAAAACGGTCCAATTATCTTGCTCAGTTTAAGATAAGTTTGGGCCTGGAAGTAGACATTTAGCACCTAGCACACTACTGTACTGTCTTCCAAGCACCATGCTCTTTTCTACAGAGGGAGGGGGTAGGGAGGTTTGTATAGCAACTACTACAATTAAATATTCGCAGTCCCAAGTGTGACTAATCCAAAGGTGTAGACAACGGAGACATTGGAACTCATTCTAGATGTTCACCTGGGCCGAGCGCAATTGTCATGCAACAAAACTGGACAAAGCTGAGCATTGACCTTGCAGATCAGTCTTCAGCAATGTTTTCACTGCTGACCAACTTTGAAGGTGTGATGCCGCAATGAATGGAGTTTCGCAATTCACCGCTTGGTGCGGTTACAATGTATACAATTATTAACCAAAACAATCTATACTGACAAAGCTGGTTTTGTTTAGCTAAGAAGGCCTTTCATTTAGCTGGACAAAGGATCTTTAGAAGACTGTTGGCAGATATTGCCCATTTCAGCCAATGAAAGTATTTTTGTATTCGTCATATTGGCTCCAAATTGGAAAGTCAGAGGGAAACGTTTGAGGTAACAGTTGCCATAACTGGCAATGATCTCCTGCATTTGGGACCTTTTTCTTGCAGATAGAGGTGAATGGTATTTTTGCAGAAAAGTTAGTAAGGGTGCATTTCACACAAGCAGTTGGCAGCAGTACAGTTAAAGCGCACCTGATCTCAGAGCTTTTACTTTGCTCTAAAAGATATGCAACAGCATATGACTTTAAAAGAGAATTTTGTTACATCTAATACAAATCCTGCAATAAATCTGCATTACTTTCTGCTTTCATGAAAGTGGACATATTAGCTTCTCTGCTGTGGCAGTGAGCTGACACAGCTGAGGGATAAAATTACAACTTGTGATTAGTCTGAGGGGGGACTGGGCTCAGCTCTCTACATACAGGGTGCATTTGTTTTCCTTCTGTCCTGTGCAAGAGTTCAGGCCCACTAGCCCACTGCTGGTCAGCTGCCCCTGTTTATGTGCTGGGTTACAAGTGCCTAAAAGTGCTCATTAATGGTACAATTTCTCAAACTATCATCTGTACAATTCATTGCATTGGGTGTCAGTCGGGCCTATCGATGACTATTTTTCTATCAATCGTTCTGTCCATTGGCATTTTGGAACAATTCTTTTGGTCTTATCTGTCGGTGGGTTGTTGGTAAAAGTGGACAATTAATAAGCGCCTTAAAGGACCACTATAGCAAAAACAAAAGTTAAAACCTGACAAAACTGACATGTTTTGGACCAGTGCATCTCATTGTGGGGGATTCTCATTTTTTTTTTCTTTGTTTTCAAAGGTATTTTCTGAATGGCAGTCTTAGTCTAACTACCAAAATGGTAAGATGCCAGCCTCTCTACTGTATTGCACTCTATTTTGGCAGTTTGACTAACTGCTATTAAAATGCTTTTGAAAACCCTGGGCTCCCCCGTGGTCCTTGCTACACTTCTGGAACTTGGACATGCCATTTTGCTTTCCGTCAGAAAGAAGCCGCGTCAGAGTCGGAGCAATTTTGGGTACCTTGAGTCGGGAGTCGGTGGTTTCATAAGTTGAGGAGGTGAAGTCGTGTTTTTTTTTTTTTGTTGTTGTTTGTTTCTCTCTCCCCCCCCCCCCCCCCCCCCCCCCCACTAAGAATTCCTAATGTGCAGTAGAAGTTTGTCAATAACGAAATGCTAAAGCCCTGATTGGTAAGCAGTGCTGAATCCCCATCAAGGCTATCTGTGGGATATTTGCACAGTTTGTATGTTCTCCCCGTCTGCCTAGGTTTTCTCTGGGCACTCCACTTTCTTCCCACATCCCAAAAATATACAGGTAAGTTAATTAGCTTCCCCCTAAATTGTCCCTAGACTACAATATATACTATATGACACATACATGGACTTATGACTATGGTTGAGATTACATTGTGAGCCCCCTTTGAGGGACTGTTGTGACAATATGATCTGTACAGAGCTGCAGAAGATGTTGGTGCTATATAACCACTAATTATACATGCTAGAGGGAGCTCCTGTGTCTTCCAGTATATAGATATGCACAGGGATACAGAAAAGCCTTTTTAAATGTCTTGTTTCTGCTCTGTCCTCAAAGAGAAGCCGAGGTGGCATTGTATTACGTTAGTGGGGCACAGAGGCTGGTAGGGCACACTAACACCAGCCTCTGTTGCCCCATCGTGTGTCTCAGACCCCCCTGCTCGCCGCTATACCCCCGCAGTGCTGGCGACACGCAGCGTGTCGCCAGCACAATGTTTACTCTAGCGCTGTCTGTCAGTGCTGCTCTGCCGCCTCCTCCGCATCGCCGCTACCCGCCCTCGTCCCTTCCCTCCCGCTGATTGGAGGGAAGGGACGAGGGCGGGTAGCGGCGATGCGGAGGAGGCGTGGGAGCGGCGCTGACAGACAGCGCTAGAGTAAACATTGTGCTGGCGACGCGCAGCTTGTCGCCAGCACTGCGGGGGTATAGCGGCGAGCAGGGGGGTCTTTGAGACACACGATGGGGCAACAGAGGCTGGTGTTAGTGTGCCCAACCAGCCTCTGTGCCCCACTAACGTAATACAATGCCACCTCGCTTCTCTTCAAGTGCTGCCTGCCAGTGCATTGGATCAAATGGGGTGAAAAGCAGGGCTGTGTGGCTCTCCCTATTGGCTGTCTGCTGCATTTGTCAACTTTACTGCATAGAGATTGTAAGTTAGGGCTGGTGCACACCGAGCGGCTTTTTGGGCGTTTTCAGATCCGCTTGCGGCTGCGGATCTGCTTGGTCAATGTATCTCAATAGGGTGGTGCACACCAGAGCGGCAGGCGTTTTGCAGAAACGAAAAATGCCTGGGTGAGGCATTTTTGGATTTCGGATGCGTTTCTGCCTCAATGTTAAGTATAGGAAAAACGCAAACCGCTCTGAAAAACGGCACTTCAGAGCGGTTTTGCAGGCGTTTTTGTTACAGAAGCTGTTCAGTAACAGCTTTACTGTAACAATATATGAAATCTACTATACTGAAAACCGCAGCAGCAATCCGCAAAACGCTAGCAAAACGCCTCATAAAAATTAAAAAAAAAGCGTTTAAAAATCTGCTAGCATTTTGCGGATCTGCTAGCGGGTTTTGGTGTGCACCAGCCCTTACTGAATGGTTAGAGCTGGAGATAAATGCCAAACACTTTTTTTTTTTTTTTTTTTTTTTTTTCTTGATATACGGAATGCTTTAATCTTTGAATTTACACTTAATGAAGTGCAAATGTAACTTGTCTCACTAGTCGGTAACTTTACTTTTCTGTGTTGATGGGTTTAGTGAATTGGCATTTGCCAAGTTGATCGGTAAAATCAGCTGTTTTCTGCATTACCAGATGTGCTAATGCTTAGTGAATTAAAAACGTTGTCTGGTGTGCTTTTTGTTGTTGGGTTTTCAAAGACTTGAATTTTATTGAATTTTTCTTTAGTTTCCTTGGAAGCTTCTTTGTATGCCCAAAGTGCAGCATTCTTTCTAGTTTGTTAGTCATGTAAAAGCCATCAATCCTAAATGATATAATTTAGTTTTGTGTAATAAGTGAGGACATTATGGAATCTATATATATAATAGACTAAGTGCCTCAACCTTCAAACAAGAAGAAGAAGTACTTTGCATGAGAAAATTTATGCGTGCTCACACACCAAGTTTAAGACCTCTTTTCCACGGACTGTTGAGCTGTGTGCTCAGCAAGTGGTTACCAGGCAGCAGTGAGCAGTTACCAGGCAGCAACAAGCAGTTACCAGGCAGCAACAAGCAGTTACCAGGCAGCAACAAGCAGTTACCAGGCAGCAACAAGCAGTTACCAGGCAGCAACGAGCAGTTACCAGGCAGCAGCGAGCAGTTACCAGGCAGCAGCGAGCAGTTACCAGGCAGCAGCGAGCAGTTACCAGGCAGCAGCGAGCAGTTACCAGGCAGCAGCGAGCAGTTACCAGGCAGCAGCGAGCAGTTACCAGGCAGCTGCAAGCAGTTACCAGGCAGCTGCAAGCAGTTACCAGGCAGCTGCAAGCAGTTACCAGGCAGCTGCAAGCAGTTACCAGGCAGCTGCAAGCAGTTACCAGGCAGCTGCAAGCAGTTACCAGGCAGCTGCAAGCAGTAACCAGGCAGCTGCAAGCAGTTACCAGGCAGCTGCAAGCAGTTACCAGGCAGCTGCAAGCAGTTACCAGGCAGCTGCAAGCAGTTACCAGGCAGCTGCAAGCAGTTACCAGGCAGCTGCAAGCAGTTACCAGGCAGCTGCAAGCAGTTACCGGGCAGCTGCAAGCAGTTACCGGGCAGCTGCAAGCAGTTACCGGGCAGCTGCAAGCAGTTACCGGGCAGCTGCAAGCAGTTACCGGGCAGCAGCAGCGAGCAGTTACCGGGCAGCAGCAGCGAGCAGTTACCGGGCAGCAGCAGCGAGCAGTTACCGGGCAGCAGCAGCGAGCAGTTACCGGGCAGCAGCAGCGAGCAGTTACCGGGCAGCAGCAGCGAGCAGTTACCGGGCAGCAGCAGCGAGCAGTTACCGGGCAGCAGCAGCGAGCAGTTACCGGGCAGCAGCAGCGAGCAGTTACCGGGCAGCAGCAACGAGCAGTTACCGGGCAGCAGCAACGAGCAGTTACCGGGCAGCAGCAACGAGCAGTTACCGGGCAGCAGCAACGAGCAGTTACCGGGCAGCAGCAACGAGCAGTTACCGGGCAGCAGCGGGCAGTTGTGAGTTTGAGAGCCATTTCACTGCCTATTCACAGTCCATGGAAAAGAGGCCTTACCCTAGCAAGTCTGACATTGCAAATCTGGCCTAATTGGATATTCATGAGGCAATGCTCATGCAAATGCATGCACAAACCAATACCACAAAGCAGTCACCCTGCTACATGCTACATTGGCACTATCCGGCTTAGTGCACACCAGAGCGGTTTGGCAGCGGTTTGCGATCCACTTGCGGCTGCGGATACGCTTGGGTAATGTATTTCAATGGGCTGGTGCACACCAGAGCGGGAGGCGTTTTGCTGAAACGCATACTTCCGAGGTGAGGCATTTTTTTGAATTTCGGATGCGTTTCTGCCTCAATGTTAAGTATAGGAAAAACGCAAACCGCTCTGAAAAACGGCAGTTCAGAGCGGTTTTGCAGGCGTTTTTGTTACAGAAGCTGTAACAGCTTTACTGTAACAATATATGAAATCTACTACACCAAAAACGCTTTACAAAACCGCAAAATGCTAGGTGAAATGCTACAGAAAAATAAGAAAAAGCGTTTCAAAATCTGCTAGCATTTTGCGGATCTGCTAGCAGTTTTTGGTGTGCTCCAGGCCTCCAGGAGCGCCACGGGGAGGATTCCCAATGCCCCCTTTTTATACAACTGGGGGACCGCAGGGTCCCAGGCTCTCTCACTGCCTGGAAACCACAGCGGCACCCCGGAGGGGGAGGCTGAGTGGCGTGGACGACCCCCCCCCCCCCCCCCAAGTTTGGCCAGCGCCGGGGAGAGCCGTCTGCACCCACCTCCCAATATTAAAAACAGGCACTTGCCTTAACGTCCATTGCGTTCTGCTACATGCGCATTAATTTGGGGGCACCACATGAGAAAGGAGAGAAGCATGGGTCACCCCGAGCTTTAGAGCTCAGGGCTGGCTCACATACAGCACCCCAGAGGGGGGGGGGGGGGAGGACATGCGCACTCACTCCAGGGTTCACACCACCGGAGCAAGCCATCCACCACCTGCCTCCAAAAGGATACAAACTGCACAAAATCCTTTCCATGAGAAAATTAATGCGCATGTAGCAGAACCCAATGGACGTTAAGGTAAGTGGCTGTTTTTAATATTAGGAGGTGGGTGCGGACGGCTCTCCCCAGCGCTGGCCACGCTTGGGGGGGGGGGGGGGGGGGGGGGCAGCTGCGCCACCCAGCCTCCCACTCCGGGGTGCCGCTGTGGTTCCCAGGCAGCGAGAGAGCAGTTTGCAGTATTGGTTTTTTGACCCTGCATAGTTTGGCATGCGAAAGCAAATGCATATTTGCATGAGCATTGCCTCATGAATAGCCAATTAGGCCGGATGTGCAAAGCCAGACTTGCTAGGGTTAAACTTGGTGTTTGAGCACGCATACATTTTCTCATAGAAAGCCTACTTCTTCTTGCTTCAAGGTTGAGGCACGTACTCTATTAGATAGATAGATGCGGTGTATGCTACGACGCGGGTTGGCTAGTGTTTGTATAATCCTGTAGAGCAGGGGTTCCCAACCACCAGGCTGTGGCCCACTGCCGGTCCGTGGGCAGTTTCTGGCTGGGCAACGGGTCTCCTGCGGCCCCTCCCCCAGCGGCCGCCGCTGTTACCTTAGCTGGTGGCGGCTTCTCCCCAGGCTCTTTTAGCCAAGTGTTCCACCCGGCTAATTTTAGTGACCACCCAGCTGTCATTGTGACCTCCTATGTTGTAAACCATTGTATCAGCCCTGCATGCCTCGCTCGTGCCCACCTGGCTACTTTTTCATGTCACCCCGGCTGGAAAAAGAGGGAGAACACTGTAGTAGATCTAACTTGGGAAAGTGCAGGTTTCATAGCCAGCTCCAGTGGCAGCGATTAGAGAGCTCAGGATTAAGAATGATCAATTAGATGCAAATTTATGCAGTATGAAAATGGACCAATTTAAACCAGGTTTATATTGATCCATTTTCAAGCCGTATATATTTGAATAAAAATTTGCAGAAACTCAGAAGTATTTGCATCTCTTTGATCATCCCTAGCTGGACATTCAGCTATCTGTGATTAAAATTGTAATTTGACCTCTCAGCTATGTCAGCTGGCTGCCTCAGCAGAGAGCTAATTGGTAAAAGCAGGATGTTGTCTGCTTCCATGAAAGCAGGAAGTACACTACAGATTTATTGCAGGATTTGTATCAGCTGTAACAAAGATGGTTTTTGTTTTTAAAGGTTATGTGGTTGCTTATCTCTTAGAGCAGAGAGGAAGTCTGTGTTCAGGTCTGCTTTCAGAAAAATATCCCTGCATAATCTTTCTTCTGTTCCTCATGCAGCTTTGTAATGTAGACAGAAATTGTCAGTTTCTGTTCCCTTTGGTTTTGGAGCATGTTCAGTTTATGTCTCAAACGTTACTCTAAGCAAACTTGTGAAGAGACCTCTGCTAAGCATGTGCAGTGCACACTCGATCATAGGACCTTACCAGACCATTCCTCTATGGTAACTGAATTTTAAGGTTTCTAACTATAGGTCTTCACATTCTGCAGCAAGTACAACTGCACCATTCTTAAGTTTAGAGTTCATTTGCCGAACTTCTGCTTAAAATTTGTATGAGCTAAGCTTATTGCATTCAAGGTGGGAGCACACTAGGCAATGCAGAAAACGGTTGTGTTTTTTTTTTTTTTTCGCTTTGCATTCTTTAACGTCCATAATCTATGGAGTAAAATGCAGTATCACATTTTTAAAAACACAATTCTGTCTCCATTGAGATGCATATTGTGCATCTTTTAGGCCCCATTCACACTTGCGTTTTGCCTTGCAAACGGACCGGATCCTGATCGAATCCTGATCGGATCAGGACCTGATCCTGATCGGAACCGTACAGTTCCGATCAGGATCCGGTCCGTTTGCATCAGGCTGCCATCAGGATCCGTGGGCAAAAAATAGCGAAATAAATGTTGTGGTCAGCAGAAGGTGCACCTGTAGAATCAGGTTCCTCCGCTGTAGGCCTCACCTCCACCTCCGATATTCTGCCAAAACAGCTCCAGCACGTCTGTCACTGCTGCTCCACTCCAGACATGCTTGGCCCATGTGTCCCCATCCGAAATGGCCGCTTGGATACGCATAGGAAGTGGGGTAGAACGTCAGGTTTTTGTAGGCAGTGTGTTCTGTGCCTTCCGTTTCCTATTGGTTTCTGTGTTCCTGATGGTGCTGTCAGGCTCAGGTCAGGCTCCGGTCAGGATGCGTGGGCCGGAGATCCGGACACAAAAAATAGCGCATGTTGGAAAAGAGTCCGGATCCGATCCGGCTCCGGTACGTACGGAACGGACGCGTGTGAACGTCCGCATGGACATTACATTGCTATGCGGAACGTACGTTCCGTTTGTACAGTATGCGTTCCGGATCCGATCCGGAAAATCCTGATAGCGAACGCTAATGTTGTTGCTTTGAAAATTATACAGTCAGTTTTTGGGCCAGTGCACACCAAAAACCGCTTCAGAGCAGTTTGAGCTTTTCCTATACTTCAGGGCCCGTTTCCACTATCGCGAATCCGCATGCAGACAACGCATGCGGATTCGCATAGGCAATACAAGTGGATGGGACTGTTTCCACTTGTCAGTTTTCATTTGCGTTTTTCTGTGCAGGATTTTTCTGCATGGTAGACCCTGCAGAATTCGCCTGCGTGTGGAATGCATGCGAATCGCACGCAATGTATTTAATAGGGAAATCGCATGCGGTTTCCCCATTCGTTTTTGCCGCGAATTTGCATGCGATTTCGCATAGGTACCCATTCACACAGGCAGTGACATGGTTAAAATCGCATCACCCTAACCTATGCGAAATCGCGGCAAAAAACGCATGCGGAATCGCACCCGCATGCGATTTGCCTGCGGTGATTCGCCGGCGATTCCGCTACACTGTAGTGGAAACGGGCCCTTAACTTCTTGACGACCAGCTAACGCCGATTGGCGTAAACTGGTCGTCTGCGGGTTACCATGGAAACGGCCGCTCGGTCGAGCGGCCTTTCCATGTCAGTTCACGGAGGGTGTCTCCGTGAACAGCCGGAGAGCCGCCGATGGCGGCTCGCCGGCAAAATGTAAACAGGCGGGGAAGAAATCCCCGCTGTTTACATCATACGGCGCTGCTGCGCAGCAGCGCCGTAAGGCAGATCGGCGATCCCCGGCCTCTGATTGGCCGGGGATCGCCGGCATATGATAGGCTGAAGCCTATCCTTCAATGCGCAGGACGGAAATCCGTCCTGCGCAGCACACAGGGGAAGGGAGAGGGAGGGAGCTGGCGAGAGGGCTGAAAGCGCTGCGGAGGGGGGCTTTGAAGAGCCCCCCCCCGCTAAGCAACTGCAGCCGGCGGCGATCAGACCCCCCCAGCAGGACATCCCCCTAGTGGGGAAAAAAGGGGGGTAGTCTGATCGCCCTGCTGCACTCCTGATCGGTGCTGCGGGCTGTAGAGCCCACGCAGCACCGATCAGTGTAAAATCCCCTGGTCGGCAAGTGGTTAACCCTCCTGGCGGTTTGCAAAAAAATCGCCAGGGGGCAGCAAATCTTTTTTTTAAAATTTTTTTTTTTTTTTTTTTTCCATGTAGCGAGACAAAGTCTCGCTACATGATAGCCGCTGCTCAGCGGCATCCCCCCAGCCCCTCCGATCGCCGCCGGCGATCGGAGATCCCGTTGAAAGAACGGGATCTCCTGGAGGGCTTCCCCCGTCGCCATGGCGACGGGCGGGATGACGTCACCGACGTCATCGACGTCGTGACGTCAGAGGGGACTCCGATCTGCCCCATAGCGCTGCCTGGCACTGATTGGCCAGGCAGCGCACGGGGTCTGGGGGGGGGGGGGCGGCCGCGGCGAGAGGAATTGCGGCGGATCGGCGGGTAGCGGCGGCGATCGGGCACTGCACGCAGCTAGCAAAGTGCTAGCTGCGTGCAGCAAAAAAAAAATTATGCAAATCGGCCCAGCGGGGCCTGAGCGGTGCCTTCCGGCGGCATAGCCCGAACTCAGTTCGGGCTTACCGCCAGGAAGGTTAAGGCAGAAACACATCTGCAAACAGCAAAAATGCTGCAGGAGCCACGTTTGCGTTCTGCTAAAAACCTCAAACCGCTGGTGTACACGTTGAGGTACATTAGCCAAGCGTTTTCACAGGCGGCAGCGGTTTTTAAAACTCTACCAAAAACACTTGGCGTGCACCAGCCCTCAAAGATTTCATGCTTCTCTATGGAAAGTGTGTGTGCGTTTGAGCAGATCCCTCTCTCATCCGATAATCGGGGAGAGATCTATCTGTTGGCCATATCGATCAGTGTATGGACTCCTTAATTCTGCTCGGAAGGCTTTTTTTTTTTTTTTTTTTTTTTTTTTTTTTTTTTTGCTCTGGAGTATGAATGTTGCTGCTTGATATAAATCCATACAACTTGGGAGTGTAAACCCTTCAGCAGAAAATGTGCAAGGTGTCAGGTCATAGATTCAGAGCTCTTTGTGTACGGGATCTGACCTACCTGTAGCCATATGGGGCCCATGTATAAATGAGCAGTTTTCACCCTCATGTGATCCCTGTTGCCTCTGCCTGTACACCATGCAATTTTCACTTCAGATCCTTTTTACCAATTGAGCAAAGGATCGAGCTAAAATATACAACTAACCGCCAGCGACAAATCCCAGCTCAAAATTCATCAAATATTGATCCAAATACTGGCCATTATACCATGTGTCCTTTTCAAACGATAACCAATTTGAAAAATTATCGGAAAACTTACTGAAATTTGCAAAATCGTAGGCTAGCTCTCATCTATATCCAATCTATTTCAAAATCTGAATATCAATCTATTCACTCACTCAAATAGAATTTGAACAAGTGAATATTGCATGGCATGTACCTAAAGGGGCCCATACACTCAGCCGATTTTCTGGCCTCCCGATCGAGCGATCAATTGCAAATCGGTTGGCCGATCGATGGCCGATTTCGATCAATTTCCATCGAACTGGCAGGGTGGAAAATTTAGGTCGATCTGATGAGATTGCTTATCAGTTTGCATTGGCCTTAATAGAAATCTGATGGCAAAAAAAGCCATCAGATCGAATTTCAATAGATTTCAAACTGAAATCTATTGGAATTCTATCCTGGTAAAAAATGTTCTAAAAATGCATCAGATAGATCATCAGATGCATTTCCTATCTATCTGCTGCCAATCTGACGAGTGTATGGGCACCTTAAGTTTAGTTTTAAAAACTTGTATATCCCAGCCACAGAAAATGATACATACTAGATGCATAGAATTTGGGGCCATTTAGCCAGTGTCTAATCAAAGTAGCGAGGCTTACAATACAGAATGATAGTTGTAGGATAAACAGCTGAAGAGGACAATCAGTGACTAAGGCTGCTTACACACTAAGACGTTACAGGCACACGTTAGTGCAGCCTGTAACGCTCCCCCAACGCACAGCAATGTAACACAAGTGGGCTGTTCACACAGCCCACGTTGCGTTACATGTAACGCTGCACGTTGTCTGGAAAGTGCAGCATGCGTTGTCTGGAAGTGTTTACACATGCGCAGTGGGGGGCGGAGAGGAGGCAGGGAGAGCCAGCTACAGTAGCCGCGCACATGGCTACTTAATATTCACTGCACTGGCGGCCGCTGATTGGCTGGCGGGACCACGTGATGAGTGTCTCGCTCCGCATCACGTGGTCCCGCTGGACAATCGGCGCCACTCTGGGAGACCTTATAGGAATCGAGCCGCCTAACGCGGCTCACTCTACCGTCCTCACTTGCAGCACCATACGTTGTGTTATGTGCACGTTGTGCGACCTTAACGTGGCACCTAACGCAACGTCTTGGTGTGCAAGAAGCCTAAAACATCAAACGTGAAGGGCACAGAATATTGTCAAACGCCTGACCTACTGCATTGCTTGTTCACGGTCTATGGCTAAAAGTATGAGGCAGATGGTCAGCAAGAAAGCCAGGCAACTGGTATTGCTTAAAAGGAAATATGTCAGCCTTCATATAACTCGCTTCAGGTGCTTTCCCATTCAGTGCCTCAGAACAAGACTAGATCAGTCCTGCAACCAGTCTCCATACTTCTGCGTGTGACAAGCCGCAGGGCTGCACAAACTGCATGGAGCTCACATGCGCAGTATTTGCAGTATTCTGGAGCAAAACCACAGCCATTGGCAATTTGAATTTTTTTTTTTTTTTTTTTTTTTTTTTTTTTTTTGCTTGATTTGCGGTGACAGCATCGCTCACTTGACTGGTGGGTAGCCCCCCCATATATTGCAGAAAGATTTTGAACGGTTAGATCTGTCTGGGTGCAAGAAGCTATCTGAAGGCATCATGGCCTTCAGGTTGTACAGAGTCACAATAATCTAACATGCATACAGACTGTTTCAGATAGGTTGATCCTCATCGGTGCATGGCATGGATTAAAGTAGCATTAATCCATGCCAGGCACTGATCAACCGATCAGAAACTATTTATATGCATGTTGGCTTGTTGTGGCTCTGTACAATTAACAGGCTGACACATTGCGGTTCTGGAAGTGTGGCAGGCTTACAAGGACAACAAAGTGTGATTTGCATATTCGGCAGTGAGGCCTTGTGGGGACCTCATATGCTCACTCCAATCTGAATAATCACAAATGCCTTCTGTTTTAAGGCAGCAAGCCTTTGTTTTAAATAACATTTTAGTAAGAGGGCCTTTTTGGTTCTTTGTAGCCCCTTCCACACTCTAGGGAGTGTTGGTTCACCATGAACTTACATAGTTACATAATTACATAGTTATTTGGGTTGAAAAGACATACGTCCTGCGAGTTCAACCAGAGTACAAAGTACAACACCAGCCTGCTCCCTCACATCCCTGTTTATCCAGAGGAAGGCATAAAAACCCTTACAAGGCATGGTCCAATTAGCCTCAAAAGGGAGAAAAATTCCTTCCAGACTCCAGATGGCAATCAGATAAAATTGCTGGATCAACATCACTGGGCATTACCTAGTAATTGTAGCCATGGATGTCTTTCAACGCAAGGAAAGCATCTAAGCCCCCTTTTTAAATGCAGGTATAGAGTTCGCCATAACTACTTCCTGTGGCAATGCAGTCCACCTTAATCACTCTTACTGTAAAGAACCCTTTCCTCAATGGCTAAAGCGTTTTTCCTCCATGCGCAGATCATGTCCTCTAGTCCGTGGTGAAGGCCTAGGGACAAAAAGGTCATCCGCCAAGCTTCTATATTGCCCTCAAGCTTTTATATTGCCCAGGGTAATCAGATATCTGTGGCTTACCTGAGTACTGCATGGCACCACTCTGTACTGAAATGTGGCTAGCTTTATACTTCTCATTTCAGCACAGAGTTATGGGAAGGTTCCTAAAGAACTGCACCTACCTACTCCTCTGACTTACAAGCCCAAGTTCATCTGGAAAGGAGTGGTCTTTTGTGATCAGCAAAATATTTTGATCGAATATCATTTGAGATGGCACTAGCTTTTTTAGCTTTTGTGATGTACTGAGCAGTGCATGCTTGCCTTAACCTTCTGGGGACCGGCTGCTTAACACTTCCCTATTAAGGACCAGGCCATTTTACATGGGGGGGGGGGGGGTGTATTTTGGGGGGTCTTGCAGCTGAATCCCCAGTATAGTTAGGCATGGTGTAGCCAGGTGTCCCTGTATTGCCAGCAGCCTTTATTCACCTCCCAGGCTCTAGCAATGAGCAGCTATAGCACCCTCTGCTCTGGCCTGCATTCCCGCTCACACTGTCGCTAAGTTCTGGGTCGTGGCTTGATGTCATGAAGCCAGGAACCGACACTTATGTCAGAGCAATGGGGATGCCGGCCATTGCGGAGGGGAGAGACTATCACTGGGGGAATGTTAGAAAGGGGAGTACCCATCCGCTTCTTCCCCCTCAGACCACCACTGCCAATAGTGATCACTAGGATTGGCTAGTGATCAGGAGCCAATCACGACGGCTCTGGATCAGAGGGGCAGATGTCAGCTGTCATGACAACTTGATCTCCCCTCTCAGGTGCGCATGATCGTGTCTGGAGCAGAAATGGCAGGTGGTGTAAATCCTACACCGCATCGGTTAAGCAGCTACAAGTGTGGTCCCTGAGAGGCTACAAAAGGTAAAGTCTGTCAACAGCTGTTTCGTGTGATCCCACACCTCGTCGGGACACCCAGACCCAGAATCTTATGCTAGGTACACACGCAGATTTACTATCCGAATGATTATTTCCAACATGTCTACTCTTGATTTCTGATTGATTTCCCATAGAAGTGAATGGAAAACATTCGTAAATAAGATCGGCCATGTTGGAAATAGATCGGCCAGAAAATCTGTGTACCTAGCATAACAGCATGTACCTTTTTTTTTTTTTTTTTTTTTTTTTTTTTTTTTTTTTTTTTTTTTGTATGGTTTAATTTTTGTTAAATGGTCAGGATTTATTTTCAAGTCCTCCTCCAGTTTGTCTTAATGAAAACCTGTAAAGTTCCCCTGGGAGTACTCACCTCAGGTGGGGGGAGCCTCCGGATCCTATTGAGGCTTCCCCCGTCCTCCTGTGTCCCACGGCAGTCTTGCTGTGCCCCATCCGAACAGCGGGGATGTACCTATTTACCGCTCCTGCGCAGTATCAGCTCTCCGCTCGGAGATAGGCGGAAATAGCCGATTGCTGTCGGTCAGCTCTACTGCGCCTGCGTAGAGCGGAGATCGTCTATTTCCGTGCTAAGGGCCGCAACAGCGCCCCCGCCGGGAAGGTAAATGTACCTAGTCTTGTCAGGCTTGTCAAGCCAGGATTGCAGGACCCTTCAGGGGAGCAATCGCTGGATTGGATCCCTCAGGAACTTTTTTTTTTTTTTAGTCTCTTTAAAGAGGATCTGTAACCTCAAAAAATCCCCTGTGGGGGAAGCCTCCGGATCCTAATGAGGCTTCCCACGCCGTCCTCTGTCCCACGGGGGTCTCGCTGCAGCCCTCGTGCAGCGGTGACGTAATATTTACCTTCCTGGCTCCTGCGCAGGCGCTCTGACGGCTGTCGGCTCCGAACTACACGGAAATACCCGAACGCCGTCGGGTCTGCTCTACTGCGCAGGCGCAAGTTTCCGGCGCCTGCGCAGTAGAGCGGACCCGACTGAGATCGGGTATTTCCGTGTAGTTCGGAGCCGAAAGCAGCCACAGCGCCTCCGCTGGAGCCAGCAAAGGTAAATATTGAAATTAGTCGGGCCTGTCGCCGGCTGTTCAGAGGGCTGCAGCGAGACCCCTGTGGGACAGAGGAGGGCGTGGGAAGCCTCATTAGGATCCGGAGGCTTCCCCCACCCGAGGTGAGTACCCCCCAGGGGATCTTTTTCATGTTAGAGTCTCTTTAAGGCCTGTACCCACTTCTGACTTACCGTAAGCTGAGGTGGCCGATAACTGCCCCAGCTGTAAATCTGGCTTGTGTAGGCAGCTGGCGAACCCCAACCCACGAACGATCCGGGTGATCCCACTGTTCACACCACTCCCTCAATCTTTGTGTGGCCTCACATGCACCACTCATGGCTCCCACCATCACTGTAATGATCTATTCTGTACTTTTTTTTTTTTTTTTTTTTTTTCTTCCTCTCTCTAGTCCTAAGATCAGTCAGATCTAAATCCATTTATTCATGGCCTCTCCCAACTGACCTATTCAAGACCCAGATTAAACCTGTTAGACCTGTTTGTGTCATGAACAGGTGGTTTTGTATTGCTGTGGCTGTTTGTCTAGTTTTACTTCCTTGTATCATTCTCTCACGTGGCACTGCAAATCTGTATATAGTCAGGTTCTGGTGAAGCTGGGCAGTGATGGGTCCTTCCAGTGTTCCAGAACTTCAAAGGAAGCATTCAACAAAGAGCCACTTTACAGTAATAACGCTAAAGTTTACTTTGCATACTAGTAAACCTGCTTATATTTTCCATTACAAGCTGTGACAAAATGCGGTCACCCTCCAGTTCCTGTTCCGTTTGACGCAATTTACCACTCAGACCCTAAGGGAATCCTTAAGGCATTCCGCACCGCAGGCAAAGTTACCTTTTGGATTGGTTGAATCCACACTGTACATACAAATCGAAATGGACTATCTGTGATCTCAGACCAGGTCGCTGCCACCAATTCGCATTTTAGCATGCGAATACGCAAAGGAACACTAGCTAAATCCTGTAGGTAAAAGAGTTAATTCAACAACCTTTCTAGAGATGGCAAACCTAACAATATTAACCAAAACGGTTATGGTAACATTTCCCTCAGAAGCAGAGCTTTTCTGAACAAGAACTAAAGGACTAAAAAAAATGCATAAATGAAATATAGCAATTGAGACAAATCTATACAAAACTAAAGGGCATAAGCATATGAAAGTAACTGAATGTCATAAGCAGTCTTGTCAAGTTACCATATGTCCTTTTGGAATTTAAAGAGACTCCGAAGTCTCAAATTCATGTTTTTATTTAACATAGCCCTACCTAAAACACTGAATCCCCATGGCTGTAATCTCGCTATACCCCCCCCCCAATCCACGACTTTCTTGGTCATGGATTTTGCTGCTGGAGGTGGCAGAGCCTTCAGCTGCAGCTCTGCCTCTTCATGCGTCTATCAGCCGCGTATCTCCGCCTCTCCCCAGCCCCTCTCAGTGAAGGAAGACTGAGAGGGGCGGAGGCGGCGATCCGGGCTGATAGACGCATGGAGAGGCAGAGCTGCAGCTGAAAGCTCTGCCTCTCACGGAAGTGCTGCCAGGATTCACCTGTTTGGGGGAGATTTAGTTAGATTACAGTCGCGGGGATGTGGCGTTTTTAGGTAGGGCTATGATGTACACATTTTTAAAATAAAAACATGAGTTTTATGAGACTTCAGTCTGAGTCCAAAATCTATCCACTGAACTTCGATAATTGGTTTTTAGAATGAAGTCCATGGATAACAGCCACTCCTAGATGGTTTATGGCTGGAGACATTCAGCCTGTGTCCAGCAATTTAACACATTCACCGCTGGAGGGTGGGGGTTGTAAGGGGAGATGGGCAGTGTCTGCCACCTGATCCATCTCCACCCCATGTCAGGCAGAAAAGCATATGAAATATCTGAAATGGTCATCTCTGCATCAGTTTATCGGAACCCACAGGGAATGATGCAGGCCTATTCCTGGCATGCTCTGCTTTAGACTCTCTAAAAATGGGTATATTGAGAGCTTCCATTTCTGAGCACACTGGAACTTGGTGTAGGAAGATGCTAGACACGCTTGGTGGCTTAGCCACACTCAAATCATATCTACTGTAATAATTATCTCATAATTTTGACATGGCCAGCAGCAACTGGAAAACTGATTAGTAAAAGGACTATTCTTTTATCCCAAGGTCAATTAAAGAGAACCCGAGGTGTGTTTAAAGAATGTTATCTGCATACAGAGGCTGGATCTGCCTATACAGCCCAGCCTCTGTTGCTATCCCAAACCCCACTAAGGTCCCCCTGCACTCTACAATCCCTCATAAATCACAGCCATGCTGTGAGGCTGTGTTTACATCTGTAGTCAGTCTCAGCTGCTCCCCCGCCTCCTGCATAGCTCCGGTCCCTGTCCCTTCCCTCCAATCAGCAGGGAGTTAAGGGATGCAGGCGGGGACTAGAGTTCTGCAGGAGGCGGAGAGAGCAGCAGACTGACACTATAGAGATAAACACAGCCAGCTCTGACAAGCTGTTTGTCAGCAGCGTGGCTGTGATTTATGAGGGATTGCAGAGTGCAGGGGGACCTTAGGGAGTTTGGGATAGCAGCAGAGGCTGGGCTGTATAGGCAGATCCAGCCTCTGTATGCAGATAATAATCTTCAAACCCACCTCGGGTTCTCTTTAAGCAATTTCTGCATCTCTGAAGGACTTTTTTTTTTTTTTTTTAACCACTTAACTATCAAAGAAACTGTCATTCTTTAAACACCACCTACCTATAGAGCTTTTAGCCAGCAACAATAGAAAGCTTTTCAGAAGTCTCTAATCACAGCCTGTGTGACAGGAATACTTTGTATCAGCTTTTACTTTTTTGTCGGCCTCTGGGCCAGAGCTGTACCATGTAGATGGGTGCCATCTCTGTCACAATTTACGGAGGAACGCTTTACTGTTCTGCCCTGCCCACACACTGCTTTCTTACAGATCATATGAGCAAAGCTGAGATTTTAATTTTGTAATTTCTAATTTTGTTTCATCAGTCCACAGAACACTACCACACAAGTTTTGGGATAGTGTTCTGTGAACTGAAACAAAATTAGAACGGTTTGGGCCCATGGATCAACTCTTTTTGGAGAAAGAACACCTTGCCTACTGTGATGCATGCAGGGGGTCAATCATGCTTTGGGGCTGTTTTGCTTGTGCAGGTACAGGGAAGTTTCAGCGTGTGCAAGGTACCATGAATTCTCTTCAGCACCAGGAGATATTGGATGACAATGTGATGCCAGTCCATCACAAACCTGAGGCTTGGGAGACAGACCTTTCAACAGGACAATGATCCTAAGCATACCTCCAAGTCCACTAGAGCATGGTTGCAGATTAAAGGCTGGAACATTTTTGAGTGGCCATCGCAGTCACCAGACTTAAATCCCATTGAGAACCTCTGTGGGACTTGCAGAAAGCAGTTGCAGCGCGCAATCCTAAGAATGTGACTAAACTGGAGGCTTTTGCCCATGAAGAATGGGCTAAGATACTCGTAGATCGCTGCAAGCCACTTGTGTCAAGCTATGCTTCACATTTAAAAGCGGTTATAACCGGAAAAGGATGTTGTACTAAGCATGAATGTCACTTGGGGGTTGAATAAAACTGATAATGATGTGAGCACGGAAAAGACATTTGTGGTTTTCATTATAAATTGTTATATTTGTTATAAAGTGCCTCTTTGATTTAATTGTAAGCAAGATGACTGAAATTATTATTATTATTGATTTATAAAGCGCCAACATATTCCGTGGCGCTGTACAAAGTAAGAAACAAACATGGGGTACATAATACAGACAATGGTGTACACCAGTATACAAGATACATAATTAGTGACAAAATACAAAGAATGATACAAAATACAAATTATAGGATTGGTAATGACAGTGATAAAATTAACATGATGAATAAAATGTATAATGGTTACCAAGACACAAGGGGGAGAGAGCCCTGCCCTTGCGAGCTTACAATCTAAAGGGAATGGGGGGGGGGGGGGGGACAGGAGGAGGAGTAGTATGCAGCAAATATATAGAGGCTTTGTGTTTTTAGGATACCTAGTAGGAGTGCAATTTGGTCTTAGTACAAAGGGAAGTGGCCTAAGGTAGCGCATATGCTTGTCGAAACAAGTGTGTTTTTAGAGAGCGTTTAAAGGTAACAAAGGTTGGCGAGTGACGGATGTGTTGTGGGAGGGCATTCCAGAGGAGGGGTGAAGCGCGTGTGAAGTCTTGTAAACGTGAATGTGAGGAGTTGATTCTAGAGGACAACAGAAGATCATGTGCCGATCTGAGATTGCGATTGGGTTTGTATCTGGAGATTAGTGAGGATATGTACAAGGGAGAGAGATTGTGGAGAGCTTTGTAGGTTAGGGTTAGCAGTTTGAACTGAATCCTCTGGTTAATTGGCAGCCAGTGAAGAGCTTGACAGAGAGGGTCGGCAGAGGAAGATCGAGACGAGCAGCTGAGTTCAGTACCGACTGGAGCGGGGCCAGTTTGTTAGACGGTAGTCCACAAAGAAGTATGTTGCAGTAGTCCAGACGAGAAATTATTAGAGCATGTATTAAAATTTTAGTTGTGTCTTGAGTGAGAAAGGGACGGGTGCGAGATATGTTTTTGAGTTGGAGATGGCAGGATCTGGTTATGGAGTGAACATGAGGAATAAAAGAGAGAGATGAGTCGAATATCACCCCCAAGCACCGAGCTTTGGGAACTGAAGTTATGGGAGTGTTATTGACATTTATTGTTACTTCAGGCAGGGAGGTGGACAGACGATGGAAAAACTATTAGTTCTGTTTTACTCATATTAAGTTTTAGGAAGCGAGAGGACATGGAGGATATAGCAGACAAGCAGTCAGGAACACGTTTAAGGAGGGAGTTAATGTCTGGGGCAGAGAGGTACAGTTGTGTATCGTCTGCATAGAGGTGGTATTGAAACCCGAATGAGTTGATTAAATCACCAAGACCATGCATGTAGATGGAAAAGAGGAGGGGACCAAGGACAGAGCCTTGGGGAACTCTGACAGACAAAGCATGAGAAGAGATCTGATCTGAGTAGGAGACTGTGAAGGACCTTCCAGAGAGGTAGGAAGATAACCATGTGAGAGCAAGGCCCTTTATTCCGACATTTGAAAGTATTTGTAGGAGTAAGGTGTGGTCGACAGTATCAAATGCTGATGACGGGTCAAGGATGAGTATGGAAAATTGACCTTTGGATTTGGCTGTAAGAAGGTCATTGGCCACTTTGGTAAGGGCTGTTTCCGTGGAGTGGTTAGAACGAAAGCCAGACTGGAACTGATCAAGTAGGGAGTTAGCAGATAAATAATGGCTTAATTCTGCATGTATATGGCGTTCAAGTAGTTTGGATGCAAATGGGAGAAGTGACACTGGGCGGTAGTTGGCAAGTGTGGTAGGATCTAGAGAAGGTTTTTTAAGTAGTGGTGTCACAACAGCTTTTTTGAGTGGGGACGGAAAGATGCCAGTAGAGAGGGACAGGTTAAATAGCGTTGTTAGTGCAGGCAAGAGAGATAGCTGCGGAATGAAATGATCAAGATTAATGCCAAACTGGCCAAAACGTTCTTTCAGTGGGGGGGTGTGTGTGTGTGTGTCACACAGATGCTCACCTAAGGTGAGTTAAGGCTCTGGGTTCGATAGAGCCTTCATGTTCTCCTGCCGGTCTCTGCGTTCCCCTGCAGGCTCCCTGTTGCCAGTGCATGACCAATTTAGTCATGGACTGCTCTCTTCTGAGTTGGGAAGACTTCGGCAGTCTTTGGAAGCACTCTGGCTTCCGAAGTCGCCGCTTCATACTGTGCGCATGCGGCGTGCAGAGTGCTGGTCTTCAGAAGCTAGAGTGCTTCCGAAAACTGCTGAAGTCTTCCGTGGTGGGAGATTTAAATGGTGAAGCCTGCAGGGTAAAGAGGAGACGACAGAACGGGAAGGCTCTACAGGACCCAGGGCCTTACCTCTCCTTAGGCGAGTATCTGGTTTTTCTTTCAGATTTCACTCCAGGTTCACTTTAAAGGGAACCTGAACTGAGAAAAATTTAAAATAAACACATTAGGTAACTTCAAATGAACATTACATAATTGCCTTGCCATCAGTTCCTCTCAGAAGCTCACCATTTTTCTTTTGACAATGAATGATCCCTTCCAGTTCTGACTTTTTGTCAGAACTTAAATATATCAGTTACTGTCAGTTAAAAATCAGTTGCTGTCTGTTATAGCTGAGGACTACTGATGTGCCATGTATCCCTATGGCGCTAGTGGGCGATGTTAGTTTAACAGTGTGCTGACCAGAAAGCTGTTATGGGGTAATGGCCATTTTCAAAATGGAGCACGGAGAATTCCCTTGATCAGTGGACAAACAGGACGCAAGAGGAGAATGAGATTGAGTAGACTACACGGGAGGTAAGTATGACCCGTGTATGGTTTTTAACTTTTTTTTTTTTTAATTTTCAGTTCAGGTTTTCTTTAAGTTTGCAACATGACTGTTTTTGAAATCTGACTTTTTTTTTTTTTCCTCCATTCTAGATTTCTGCCTCTCCAAAGCTGAAACCGGACCATGCCGGGCATTTTTTGTAAGATGGTGGTATGATCCTGAGGCTGAAAGCTGCAAGACCTTTACTTATGGAGGCTGTCCTGTGAATCTGAACAACCACAACGGAGAGGATGAGTGTATGGAGAAATGCAGGGGTGTGAAAGGTGAGGGCTTATTTTCAGCTGTTCATCTTGGACCCAAAAACCTGAAATTCAACTGCAGCAGCACTGCAGTGTAATGGATGGTTCTCTCTCCATGCAGTGTTGGTCCTAATTCCAGCTAAGGCTGTATCTGCATGATGCTTGTAAATCCCATGTCTGTGTGGTTTTCCACTGGGCACTTCTGTTTCTTCCCACATGCCAAGAACCTACAGATAAGTTCAATGGCTTCCCATAAATTGGCCCTAGACTATGATGGACCCAGGACTATGGCAGGGATTAGATTGTGCTTCCCTCTGAGGGGCAGTTAGTGACAAGACAATATATGCTGTAAAGAGAATTACACGAGGAAGTAGGTGTCAGCGGTAAATACTAAAATTAAATGGGTCCAGAAAGCTGTGTACATGGCTGTTTAGCCATCAAAGCCCAACAGAGGCATAACAAAATTATTCTTGACAGATGAGCCTCTGAAGGTGTCAAAAGGGGAAGAGGGTGCGACTATGGGAGGTGTCTAAAGTTTTACTGGAGTCTCCCATGATTTGCAATTACAACCCTGGCCTAAATAAATCCTTGCAGAAAATGTCTCCAGTACTTGCCAAACCGCTTACCACGATGTCACCACCTGGTTGAATCCCCCACTTCGGGAGCCCAAGTGCTTACTGAAGATGAGCAGCTTTGTACTGTGCATGTGTGCAAGAAAACTTGCTCAGTACAGAGCGCCCGGTCTTCGGCAGCACTCTGGCTCCTGAAGACTTCCGAAGCTTCCTGTGGCTGCACAAAGCAGTATTCAACCGAAGTTTAATACTGTCACTGGGGGAGATGGCGCTGGACCATAAGAGGAAAGAAGGCTCAATAGGAGCAATAGCCTTCTTTTTTTTTTTTTTTTCCTCCCAAGGTGCACCCAAACTCCCTTTTACAGATGAAATTCCACAAATACCTTGGTGGTGAGAAAATTCCATTCTTGTGCTAGGTGTCTGGGGTGACAACTGCTTATGCTGGGAATACACGGCTCAATTCTGAGCCATTTAGATGGCTCGCTAGATAATTTCCAACATGTCGATCTCCCACCCTATCGTTTCCACGCTCGATTCCACATTGAGGACCATGGGGAAAAAGATGAGAAAAACGAGCGGAAGATAATCACCCAGGGAATCTATCGGCAAAACCGAGCCGTGCGCCCAGCATTAGAGGGCACCACACTATTAGGACCCTGTTTCATGGAACTCTAACCTACAGTTGCTACTTCCTTTAAAGGACAACTGAAGTGAGAGGTATATGGAGGCTGCCATGTTTATTTCCTCTTAAACATTACCAGTTGCCTGGCTATTCTACTGATCCTCTGCCTCTAATGCTGGGTACACAGAGATTTTATGGTCTATTTACTGTCAGATCATTTCCAGCATGTTCGATTTGCTTTCTGATCGCTTTCCGTTATTAATTGGTCATCTGGCTGTTTGCCAGCCGTACACACCCAAGTATCTTCCAACAGACCAAGTTTGGAAGATGGTTGGGACAGATTGTTAGATGTGGATGAGCCTTAAGCAGTGCTGCTGACATGTTATCATTTTGGTGCCACAATAGGCAGAAACTGCTCTGACTGCCCACTCTGTGTCCACAGTATTCCAGACAGTTTGACCCTCTACTGTAAACAAGACAACATTTATGTTGCACTTTTCTCCTGGCGGACTCAAAGCGTCAGTGCTGCAGCCACTAGGACGCGGTCTATAGGCAGTAGCAGTGTTAGGGAGTCTTTCCTAAGGTCTCCTCCTACTGAATAGGTGCTGGCTTAAAGGATACCCGAAGTGGCATGATGAGATAGAGGTGTATGTACAGTGCCTAGCACACAAATAACTATGCTGTGTTCCTTTTTTTTTTTTTTTTTTTTTTTTTTTTACTTTCTCTGCCTGAAAGAATTAAATATCAGGTTTGCAAGTGGCTGACTCAGTCCTGACTCAGACAGGAAGTGATTACAGTGTGACCCTTACTGATAAATTCCAACTATAAAACAGTTTCCTAGCAGAAAATGGCTTCTGAGAGCAAGAAAGGTAAGGTAAAAAAAGGAAATTTCTTATCAGTGAGAGTCCCTTTCAGTCTGAGTCAGCCACTTACATACCTGATATTTAACTCTTTCAGGCAGAGAAAGAAAAAAAGGAACACAGCATAGTTATTTGTGTGCTAGGCACTGTACAAACACATGTCTATCTCATCATGTCACATGTCACTTCGGGTATCTTTTAATGAACAGGCAGAGACAAAATTCGAACCCTGGTCTCTTGTGTCAGAGGCAGAGCCCTTAACCATTACACTATCCAGCCCCCACAAGCTTCTGCATACCTCCCAACTTTTTGACCTAAGAAAGAGGGACACTTAAACCACCCCTTGCCATACCCCCTAATCGTGGATACCATAAATTTTTCATAAATAAAATGTGCTGTTTTATAATTCAAACTACACTGGTCATTTCTTTCCTGGGTTCATATTCCTTCATATTAACATTTTAAAAATGAGATGTCAATTTTTAAAGGTTGTGAATAAAGTTAATTACACACACTTTTATTTTTTTTATTTTTTTCCTTTAGTAGAAAAATTATATCTACACAGATCTGTAAATCAGTCCTGAAAGACAAATGAGGGAGAAAGAGATTGGGTTCCAAAAGAGGGACAGTTGGGAGCTATGGCTTCTGCTCTCCAGCAGTAAGCACTGTCTGCATTGAGAAAAAGCAAGATGGCAGCCCTCTTAGAGCAGACAGTGGCTTGAGCAGCTGTTGCCTGTAGATGAGATGGCACTGCACTAGTAAAAGTTATTTAGGTGTATAAACCTTGGCAGAGGAGTAATCAAGTAGTGAAATGTGGTTCAAGTTGCTGTTTCATGTAATCTCCTTTTTTTTTTTTTTAACATTTTTTTATTTTTCTGTTTGATCATAGCAAAGTCTGTGGAGCCACCTCAGCCCGCAGAGGCCCAGGTCTCTCAGGAAGGTGGGTACAATCTTTTGTTATGTCATAAATTCATTATATGCAGGATTTTCAGACAGATGGGGAGATCATCAGTCAGGTGTTCGCGTGTTTTTTTTTTTTTTTTTTTTTTTATCTATCATACAGCCTGAAACTGGACCAATGTAGATCAGCAGCAACCACATTCTGTATCGTCAGAAAGAAACTGCAATTCATTGATCATCGCTAGTCTGGATTGTAAGGCCCGCTGCTCAATGCTCATTCACCTAATGCGTTTCCCTCCCCACCAACAGATGTGTGTTCTGGCACTAAAGAGACCGGCCGTTGCCGAGCTGCTTTCCCTCGATGGTACTATGATTCTGACTCAAACTCTTGCAAGACATTTACCTATGGAGGATGTGGAGGCAACAGTAACAACCACTTAACGGAACAAGGCTGCATTGATAAGTGTGTGGGTGAGTAACAGGTTAAGTCGTCTTTTTTTTTTTTTTCTTCCCTTTAATTTCAAATATTTTTTTTTTTCAATATAAAAGTGCAAAGCGCCAGCTGTAATAGATCATGGGTCGGCCGCTTCCCACCTTGACATTTGGCACAAGACCCCCCTGAGAATCCCATGGTAACTCCAGTGATGTTGTACAGTCATGGGCTAGCAGATTCCATCTTTAATGCTAGGTTTGCAGTGATTGCGTTCCCTGTAACAGCGGGAAGGTGGTGCTGCACATTATCCTCACATTGCATACAGTCTATGAAGAGTGTTTCATACTGCGGATTGGTGGTAGCGGTGCAGTCTGGGCACCGTACCGCCAAAACCAGGCCTTTGGGGATTCCCATGTTGGTACGCGGTAATCCCCGTCTGGCAGCAGGAAGTGACTCTCGCTTCCTGTGGGCGAATCAATGACATGCGCAGAAGTGTATTGCTAAAATGCTCATAAAACTGCGGCGGTCAGTTTAAAAAACGCACGTTGCCATAGACTTGCATGACTTCTGCCGCAGGAGCAGCAAGGTAACATGGGTATGTGCTTGCGTTGGGGTGCTTTCAGCGCACCACAGGTAATGTAAAGTTCTGCATAGACTTTCATTGCCCTAGCGGTAGGCTGCGGTAAAATGCTACACTGTGCCAGTGTGAAAGGGCCTAGACTGTACTGTAGATACTGGCGTTATGCGGTAAATGTGTTGTGAAACCGCACTTCTGCACCAACGGCTGCACTGAACGTCACACTTCAGTTCAACATTCTGCGTTCACAATGCACTGCAATAGCCCACTGTGAACCTAGCCTAATCCATGGCAGCAAGTGGGGAATGTGAGGAGACCTTTGTGGGCAGTTGCTGGCCACCTGTGTTCTGCTAAAGTGGCAATTTTTTTTTAAATTTTTGCACACAAGCAACATGCAAGCACTTTGTATTTGTTACTTTTTATAGTTGTATTTCCATGAAGTGCAGTTACAATGTTCCTTGGCTTTATACTGTTAACGAGCATCACACTTGTTTGCATTGTCTTAATGTTTTTCTTTTTTTGTTGCAGTTACAAAGCCAGAACCAGAGCCTGTCAAATCCCACAAAGCTGAAAACTTTAAAGGTTAGAGATCTCTGGGGAGCAGTTTCGTGGTGGTGTGTAGTGGGGGTGCTGCTGACGTAAAGGCTTTGATCCAGTTCCTTTCAGGACTGGAGAACAGGAAACTCTAGTAATCCAGTATATCTGGAAGGCCTGTATTTACTGCAATTTGCTGTAGGGTGGAAAAAGTCTAGAAGTTTAGTAGTGGTCAACATGCTTTGACGTGCAAAGGTTGTAAACGTTTGCCACCTGCAAGGCTTGCACGATCCCTTATGTTCTCCATCTCAGGGCATACTTAGTAAAATGATGCCTGACGTGTAGATTCTTCTTGTACTTGTCACTTGGAGCATCTGGGTTGATAAAGTTGGCCTTTTCAGGAGCTGTGGAGTCAGAGCATATTTTGGGTACCTGGAGTCGGAGGTTTCATAAACCTCCAAATTTTCTTACATTTTTTTTTTTCTCTCCACCACCCTGCTGAATGCTGCTGCGAGTGAAGTCTAGGTTTTAAAAGATTGGAGCATTTATTTATTTTTTACAATGAAAACAGATCAAAAACAGATCACTGCTCTTAATCTTAAAGTGTACCTGTAGGGGGTAATCCCTCCTCACTCCTCTCTATAGAACGGTGGTGGTGGGGGGAGGGGGGGGGGTTGAGGAAGAGTTTGATACTGATTGTTTCGGCAGATGGCCACTTGAGGCTAAACACCCGCATGAGCTAGCAAGCAACCTTCTGCTGGGAATACATGGCTCGATTTCTGAGCCATTTAGATGGCTCGATTTCCGACACGTCCGATCTCCCGTCCAATCATTTTGCCGCTCGATTCTGCATTAAGGACAATGCAAAAAGATGATAAAAAGGAGCGGAAGATAAGAGAATCGAGTGGGAGAATCGAGCGGCAAAATTGAGCAATGTATGCCCAGCATTGAGATTTTCAGAATGCACAAGGATAACTGTATTTACTTTTTTTTTTTTTTTATCCTTTAAAGTGAACCCTCATGTATTTTACCATTATATACCAGTGGGAACATTAAAGAGACTCCGTAACAAAAATGTTAGCATTATTTCGCCTATCCTACCAGTTCCTAAGGCTGCTCCATTGTGCTCTGGCTTACTGCAGCACTTTCTACTTGCACCGCCTCTGTAATAAATCAGCTTATCTTTCCCCTGTCGAACTTGTCGCCTGTGTCTGGAAGGCTGCCAACTCTTCAGTACTGTGAACAAGTTGACCCCTTCCACGCCCCTCCAGTGCTGCTGTGATGTTTTATTCCTTGCAAACAACCTCATTGCTCTCACTTTTAGCTTGTCTGCTATCTGTGAGGCTGATAAACAGACTGATAAACTGAACAAAGAATAGCTGGCTGAGGAGGAAGCTGCCTGTCAGGCTGATAGGAGTGCAGAGCAGACACAGCTTGTCATACTTCATTGACACACAGCTCTTTCAAAACTTGCACATAACCTCTGGAGACTGAATTCAATGTGTAACTCACTGAATTCTCTGTGAACTCACTGTGTATTAACTGAATTCACTGCTCTGCTGATGTACTTTCTGTTTTGGTGGCCATCTTTTCTGTTTACAAAACAGTTTATAAAACTGTTTTTTTACCCTCTTTATTAAGCTGAGAGCAGCGAAAATATTACAGAGGGGGCTAGGAGATGACCCCCAAACAGGCAGGGATGTTTGTTTATACTTCATTTTGTGAATACAGATTCTCTTTAAAGGCCTACCCTGCTGTTTCATTCTTCACGGCTTAGCCTGCTTAACAGTCCTGATAAAATCCCTAAGCATTCAGTCTGGCTTTGCTCAGGAATCTTTATAGCTGAGTAATTATAGCAGAGCCAGAAGGGGGCAGGCTTGGGCTTCAGAAGACTCAGCTGTAATGATTCCTGAGCAAAGCCAGACTGCTCAGTCGGGGATTGTATCAGAGCTGAAACAAGCAGGCTGAGCAGTGAAGAGTGAAACAGAGGGCAGGGTAGATGTTTTCTCTAATGCTCCCACTGATCTATATGGTAAAATACATGAGGGTGCTTAATCTCTGGTTCACTTTAAAGTTGGTATGGCATTGGTAATCACTAGCCCAACACGTGTGGGTTTTATTTTCTGTTTTTGATAGGCTAAGTAGACCAGTCATAAGAGAACAATGTAAATTGCAGCCCTAACTTTTCCTGTCTGTATGCTGTTGAACATGTTCTCCATATTACTTCTGTATGTGTGACCGAGGAGCCAGTTTAACCAGTTAGGAAGCGTGTCCAGGCAGAGGTCAGCATGGCACAGCCTCTGTATTTCTCATGTGACTTCCTTAAGGCACTTCGGAGATGTGGTGTGTTTTTGTTTGGTTTGTTTTTTATTTTGCTGTGTTTTTATATAAAATGAATCCACAACTTTTATGCAAGATAATTAGAAAACGAGCGGCTTCTAATTGCAGAAACTTTTTCCTAACTTGGACACTTCCAGAAAATGGGCCATCATAGCCATTGGCTGTTGCATTAGCAGGCAGCTTGTTGATTAGCCAGCTGCTAGAGACATTGATGGGATCCATTTAATTTCAACTCTGGGTCAGGTCAGTGGAGAGGTGCTATGGAAATGTTAGTGGGGTTTTTTATTTTCTATTAAAGCCTTCCCTGTGCATAAGTTGAAATGTGATTACTGTGAATTTAATATCTGATTTTAGAATTTGTTACCCTTAGAAATAGGAGGGCTTTCTAGGGAAGGTGACAGGCGTTTTAACTTGGATTTTTCTCTGCCAATACGATCACTACTGATAGGTGAAACTCTAAATTGCATACAGTTGTTTCACAATATTGATGGCTTCCCTATAGTGAACAGCTCACTGATTACTGGACCTCAATTTCTCTTGTTCCTTGTGGGAACGTAAATGGAAAAGCCACTGGATTTCCCCTTCCCTCTCCATAGAGCTGTACATGATTAGGGATGTGCTGAGCTACTCGGATTCAAATCAATCAGGTGTGACCACTGGAGATGGGTTATCTTACCCAGAAGTCCACGGGGTCCTGTTCGGCCCATTGCGTCACTTGCGAAGTGTTGACCTCGTTCCAGGACTCTACCGCATTTCCTCCTTCGGAAGGAGGAAGTGCAGTAGTGAGTTGTGGAACACTGCCAACACATCACGTGTGATTTGCTGGACTGCGCAGGACCCCGTGGACTTCTGGGTAAGTGAACTCAATCTCCCGTGGTCACACCTGAGATAATCTGTGACATTTCGAATCGGAGTAGCTACTCAGAAACACATCCCTATGCATGATTGCTGTGCAGCAATCCATTCCACATGTGCTTTTTGCATCACTTTCCATCACACTTTGCTATGTAGGTGCTTTTAGGTGTGCAGCTCCATCTGCTGGTGAAGTTTTGGTACATCAGTCTAATAGTTCCTGTAGTATAGTCCTGTTTTGCAGTAGTAATTTCAAAGCCATAAATACATGGCTAGAAATGACGAGAGCTTTTTCTTTTCATATGACAGCTGATGCCATAATGCAGGATATAGATGTTTTTTTAAAAAGTGTGCACGCACACAACGTGTAAATGACTCCAAAGGTCCAGGGTACAAGACAGGGCAATGGAGAGCTTAAATTATATAGCAAAAGCCTGGCATTGTGAAAAACTCTGGCGGCAAATGCCAGTTCCAGCCTTAAGGTGGCCACACACGATATAATAAAATGATCCGATTTTACGGCAATTCGATAAACTATCGGATCTCCCAAAACGAAAACCTTTTTTTTTTTCATTCGAGTGAAAAATCTGATCGGATTTCCCGTTTTTTTTTTTTTCGATTTTTATTCAGAATGCCAGATATTTTTCTTCAATTTCTCTAAAGATTGTATGGTGTGTTTGTCAATTTATTAATATACACACCCAAGCAATTTTTTTTCAGAGTTTCCAATCATTTTTATCATAATTGGGGAAAAATTGAACACGTGTGTGTGTGTGTGGTACATTGGTCATATTTTTTGAAATGTTACAATCAGTCAGAAAAATTGATTGCAATTCTTAAATTGAACAGATATTTAAAAAATTGTATGGTGTGTGGCCACCTTTATTCAGAGCAGACCAGATGGGATGGATTGCTGACATATTTGTGCAATACAGTCATGAGGTTGCGGGAACTGGCTGTGTGATATTTTTGTAAGGTCTCCAGGTTATGCTGGTTTTACCGCACAAACTATTCCCTGTAGGGGTGAGTGACTGCAGTCACACATTTGTTAAATAACTATCTGTAAAAACTTTTATTAACACTATATTGGGTGCACATTACCACTAGTACTAGGAGCAATTTATTTCTACATAGCTCTGTTTTAAAATCATCCCATCATTTGCAAATACAGAAACTTCCAGACATCACTCAGTGTTCAGTCTTGGTTTATCCTCTTGTTGTTTTTTGGTACTTGTCTTGTTCCCAGCACCTCTGCAATTAACACCATTTGTTACCTGTATACAGTGCCTTCATCAGAATGTCTTAATTATATAGGCACACGTCTGTTGTCATATGTAAAGCCCCATCTACACCATACAATTTTTTTTTTTTTTTGTTCAAATCGATTCTATTCAATCCGACATGTCCAATCGGGATTCGATTCATTTTGCAATTGCAGAACAATGGCAAAATCTAATCCCAATCGGACACGTCGGATTGAATCGCACAAAAAAATTGTATGGTGTAGATGGGGCTTAAGCCTCATCTACACGCGTAGATGAGGCGGCGATGTGGCTTATCAATCGAGCCGCTGATGCGGCTCAATTGAGAAGATCAGACAGGTCGGATCTTGCTACCGCCGATTCCCTGCTAGTTCCCCGCGAGGGGACGAGCAGGTATCGAATCCGGCGGGGACGCGGAAGAGGCGATCCGCCGGCTAATGGAGCTTCCGGATTGCCGCCTCATCTACGCGTGTAGATGAGGCTTTAAAGGTGCCCACTAATGATGATAAAATCTTAATTGTACAATCTTATCCCTTCTATGTAATAAGAGGGGCCACCTAAAGTATCTTTACCCAATCTGTGTAGAATGGCAATTAACGTTGTTCATCATTCTTATTACCTGTTCCAGAAGGAGGCAAGACAAGATCTCTGGAAGTTTGTTTGTATGGAACCTTAATTGGCCATTAACGCCTTTCCCTTTCCCTCTATTCATTTGACTTTCTTAATGTTCTACAGACCTGTAGTCAACAGAGAGCTAAGCTGCAATTTAACTCTCCAGCCTGCTCCATGGGCCCTGATGCTGCTAATTGGTCCATCTCCAGATTTCCTGCCTTCCTTCAGTACGCCAAGCCCCCCTCCCCCCCCCCCCCCCCCCCATATTCAGCTCTAACTTCCTGAGCACATGCTGGCTTGCCAACATTATGCCCGGTGCACACCATGCCATTTCCCGTCAGACACGTTGAATTGATTTGACAGGTCTGATTTTGAATCAATTTTGTACAGAAGTGATCGGAAATCAGATCAGACCTGTCCGGAAAATTAACAAATTTGACCCATTGATTTGACGTGAAATTGCATGGTGTACCAGGTATTGTGAAGTTAGACTTGAGGTGCATACACACATGCAGGCATTTTTACAACTCTCAGGGCCCTTTTCCACCTGCAGTCGCTAGCGTTCACGCTGAACGCTAGCGATTGCTGAATCGCAAAACCGGCGATTCCCCGACATTTTGCGGCCGCGATTTTGCTATGCACTGCATAGCAAAATCGCGGCAAATATCGCTCCGCCTCGCGTTCGGGTAAACGAATCGCGGTAGTGGAAATGACCTACCGCGATTCCTATGTTAAAAAGCAAACCGTAGCGATTGTAAAATCGCTAGCGGTTTGCGACTTTGCGATTCAGGAAAAGGGCCCTCATGCAGTAGGAGAGCTTAGTCAGTTCATAATATTCAAAATCTGTTGGCGCTCATGCTACGTGTTTAAAGAGGACCTGTAAGACAAGAAGGCTTCCCCACCCTCCGGTGTCTTGGCAATCCAGCGCTGTGATGCCCAACACCCCCCCCGCCCCCAGTCGGGGTTTATGGAGGGACTTTCGGGGGAGCCAGCAATTGATTCCCCCAGCCTACAGAGGTTGGGGAAGCCTCATTAGGGCCCTGAGGCTTCCCCCTCCTGAGATCCACCAGAGGTTTTTGTTCTTGGAGTCTAATTAGATTATGCTGATTCTCTCTCTGATATCTGCTGTGCCAAATATCGTGGAATGCTAGTAGTAATTTCAGTCAATGTTTATTCCTGTTCTCCTCCAGAGTACTGTGCTGCAGAAGCTTACACTGGAAACTGCCGTGCTGCCTTCACGAGATGGTACTACCAGCCTAGCACAGGCATATGTAGTACATTCACTTACGGTGGCTGCAGTGGCAACAAGAACAATTACCTTAGTGAGGCTGAATGCATGAAGGCTTGCTCCGGCAGATCAGGTAACCTTTCTTGTCGATCACATAGCAGTCCTTGGCATAGTTGTCCAGTTACGGAGCACTTATGAAACCACTGTGAATGCATCATGCAAAATATTGGGGAGACACTAGAGCTGCACAATTTTTTTAGGAAAAAATTTAAATTATTTTCTCGCAAAATGTGATTTTGGTTGTATTCGCCATTTTCTTCAAAACCAGCTTTCCCACTAAATTTACAATGCCCCCAGTATAGTTGCCCCAGTATAGGTTAGCCTGGTAGGTGCCTTAAAGAGGAACTGTTACAAAAATCTTAACATTTAAAACACCTAAAAATAAGTACATTTCTTTCAGAGTAAAATGAGCCATACATTACTTTTCTCCTATGTTGCTGTCACTTACAGTAGGTAGTAGTAATCTGACATTACCGACAGGTTTTGGGTTAGTCCATCTCAGCATGGCCTTTATTTTTCATAAAGACCTTCCCTGAAAAAGATTTATACAAAGATGCTGGTCAGCCTCCCTGCTTGCTGCGCACTTTTTGTGGCAGTTGGATGGAGCAACGGCCATTCACTAAGTGCTTTTAAAAATAAAGAAAACCCTGAGAACCCCCCCCCCCCCCCCTATGAGAAGATGGGCTAGTCCAAAATCTGTCGGTAATTCTACTACTTACTGTGACAGCAAAGCAGAAGAAAAGTAATTTATGGCTCATTTTACTCTGGAAGAAACTTACCACAGTACTTATTTGTATATGTTTACATGTATTTTAAATTTTAAGATTTTTCGGACAGAGGTCCTTTAAGTATAAGGTAGACAGTGTAGTTGCCCCAGTATAGGTTTGCTAGGTAGGTGCCTCCAGCATAGGTGTAGCGGCAGGGGGAGCAGGCATAGCGTAGTAACCACTTACCTTCCGGGATAACACAAGCAGATTCTATCTTTTCTCTTCTACCAGCTGTCCATCGTGTTGGTACCAGCACCCCCCCCTGTGATGACATGCGGTTAAATGCTCACAGGGGGCGCTGTTACCAACGCGACTGACTCCTGGGAGAGGAAGTAGAAAGAGGCTGAGGATCCCGGGAAGTGAGTTGCGCTTTAACTATAATGGTTAATTGCCGCTTTGACTATTCTGTAATCGTCATGTCTCACATAGTGATTTCGATTTTTAAAACACTTTATTGTGCAGCCCTAGGGGAAACGCACACCACACACCTCTACCTAACCATAACCACCCACCACTACAAAAAAGCTGAATATCGTTTATAAGGAAACCTGCTAAATGTAGTTTATAGCCAAAATGCTAAATATCGGGCTCTGCTATAGTTGCCCATGCAAATATCATTTTTATAGCAGGCAGCCAGATTTCCTGCTATAGACTATACTTGTATGGTTGCTCATTTCTGGTTGCTTCAGAAAGATTACAGGCAGAATAGGTAAACTTTGCTTTATTTGCTACAGTGTACTGTGCTGCGGTTTCACCCACAGCTGCATATGTCCTGTCCTGTTACACCATGTAAGACCTGTCTTGTGTACAGCAAGTTGTGGGCATGGAACCCTCTCATGGAATATAAATGCACTGGGATGATCACCCTTTTGGTTTACAGAACAAAATGTTTCTTGAGCGGTGGTCCAGGGTGCTTCTTGCTAACTCCATGCATATGGACAGCTGCTGTTAGTACTTTCCCTTCTGTTTCATGACGTTAGCAGGTATACCTGTTCATGAATGTTGCTGTAAGTGGGAACAGTCCATGGTTTTTGTAGGAGTGTAATGCTCTTTTCCTGTCTTAAAGAAAACCTGAACTGAAAATTAAGTCAAAACAAACACTTCATACTTCCCTCCCATATAGTCTACTCAGTCTTTCTCCTGTCCCGTGTCCTGTTTGTCCACTGATCAAGAGAATCCTGTCCTCCATTTTGAAAATGGCCCTTACCCCAAAACAGCTTTTTGGTCAACACACTGTTAAACTGTAAAATCGCCCACTTGAGCCATAGGGAAACATGGACATTACCCGACACATCAGTTGTCCTCTCAGCTATAACTGACAGCAACCGATATATTTCAGTTCTGACAAAATGTTGTCAGAACTGGAAGGGATCATTGTCAGAAGAAAATGGTGAGCTTCTGAGAGGAACTGATGGCAAGTTATCTCATGTGTTTACTTTAAATTTAACGCTGTTCAGGAGGATCCCTTTAAGCAAATGACGCTCTTAATCTTTTTGTGTATTGCAGAAGATGATGATCATGCAGCAGATCATATCCTTCATCGCCCACTGACTGGTGAGTGTTACAGAATTGCACAGTGCAATAACTACCAACCAAGACATGTCATTATGGTGATACATTATAGCTGACATTTCGCTAGTAACATTTAAAGTTTTTTAATTTAAGGAAACCTGAAATTACTAAAGAAGAAAAAAATTCACTTGCCTGGGAATTCTGACAGCCCCTTGAGGCTGCTGTGTGCCAACGCCGTCACGGATCAGTCCTCCAGTCCCCTGCCATGGTGAAGTTTTGTTATCACCGACTTGCAAGTTAATGGCCACTGCGCCACCCTGGCTGTGTATCCTCATTCATGTTCCCCTTGCTGGGCGCATTCTGCGCAGTCGCAGTACTAGTTTTCGCACCTGCGTAGGACGCTCCCGGCTAGGGAAATGAGGATGCATGCAGGAGCAGTGGCCATCAACTTGCAAGAACAAAATTTAGCTGCGACGGAGCACCAGAGGATAGTTCCGTGATGGTGCTGGCATAGGGTGGCTGCAGGGGGCTGGCAGAAGCCCCAGGTAAGAAATTTTTTTTTTTTTTTTTTTATAAGTTCAACAATACCAGTTTCACATTCTAATCTTTACTATGCATTACTGGTTTATGCCCACTTTAAGGCCCAGTGCACACCAAAAACCTCTAGCAGATCTGCAAAAAGGCTAGAGGTTTTTGAAGCAATTTCAGAGCAATTCTAGGCATGTTTTCTAAACATGCCTAGCGTTTTTGGAGCGTTTTTTGTGTAGCAGATTTCATATATTGTTACAGTAAAGCTGTTACTGAACAGCTTCTGTAACAAAACTGCCTGGAAACCTCTCTGATCTAGCGTTTTTCAGAGCGTTTTTTTCCACTTTCCTATACCTTAACATTGAGGCAGAAACTCCTCCGAAATCTAAAAAATGCTGCGGCCCCCGAGTTCGCGTTTGTAAAAAAAACAACCTGCTCTGGTGTGCACCATCCCATTCATTTTCATTAGCCAAGCGGTTTTCTCCCTGCAAGCATTTAAATAAAAAAACGCTCCAGAACCGCTCTGGTGTGCACTAGCCCTAATAAAGCAAGAGGTTGACTTCTATGGGAGTCATCCACCCTAGTTTTTTTTTAAACTAAAACCTAAAATGCCAAACTTGTTCTCCTTCACCGCATGCAGAGGGTCTGGAAGCAAATTAGGATGTTGGTGGCCCAGGCTGCTTTCTTTCTTGTCCCATTTGGCTCCCTTTCCTGGAAGCTCTCCAGCTACCATGTGATGTCGTCACATGTGGACGGAGGAGATGGATGGAAGGAAAGGGAGACAGATGAGTTGCAATGCTGGGATGTATCAAATCTACTATATCCTGGCCCTAATGTCCTTTCCTTCAGCACCCTGCATTGGACAGGGACAGCCAAGACAGTTAAACAAATTGTGAAGGATTCATATAAATCCAGATTTGTTGAGGGCCAGGGGGTGTTCTCATTGTGGTACATGAAGCCATGATATGGGAAGACGTCGGCAGCATAAGCAAGTGTTTTTTTTCCAGGCTGTTGACCAGTGTAGATTTTGCTTACTCCTTAGGTGACCTTTTTGCTTGCTCTGTCCAATAAGTACATTACGTATAAACAGGAAGGAGCATGTCTTACACCAGGTCAGGTGATATCCATATGTTAGTTCAGATGGCAGTCTCTGAAGCTGGGGGAGGGGGGGGGGGGGGGGGAGGGAAGACACTAAACTTGATACTCTCCTCCAGTAGTGGGAAGTTGTTGGGTGGTCCAGAGGCATCCCATATCTTCTGCAGCCCACCATTCCAGCACTGCGTCCTTCTTAACCTATTTAACAAGAGCTTGTCCATTCTGATTCTCATGGCTGTGCGCCTGCTATGTACAAGCACATCTCAGCATACACAGGGAGCTGGTTTACAAACTATGTATTAACACCTTGCATTTTCTCCACAGCTGTGGTACTTCCAATCCTCCTCGCTCTTCTGGCTGCCACCTTGCTTGGTGTCATGATCTATTCCTTTTTGAAGGTGGCCAAGAAGAATCAGCAAGACTCAAACTTCCGCGCTATGTGGAACCCCATTGATGATAAAGAGTGCCTCATGAACAATGCCTACACGCTCTAGAGGACTCTATCCTATCTAGAGGGTTTAACACTCCATACTTCCAATAAAGATTCTAGCACAATATTAGTGGGCCTTGCCTAGCTCTTGTCACTCCAAAGAGGCATATTTTTCCAGCGGAGAGGAGACTGTCACAAGAAAAGGCCCCATTTTACAGTTGTTACTCACTGCAGTTGTGCTGTTAAATAGGCCTATTTTTCCTTTTTTCTTTTGGTTGTTTTATCAGTTTTAGATTTTATATTGATTACATGTTATTGTTTAAGCTTGTTTTAAATTGGCATGTGTAGACGTGTACATTCTATGAAACAATGTGTACTCCTGAATTCCATCGAGTGCCATCAGCAGTACATAGTTAGCTGCACCTCTGTCTTGGGCAATGAGTTCCTGTCCTTTTTTATGCTGTACTTTTGCTATTCGACCTTTAAGCTTCTCACATGAATGTATTTTGTTGTCCCTTTGAAAATTCTACTAAATGTAATGAGGTTGTCATTCTTTGCGGTTACCTTGGCTTTTCGCAAAGAACTCTAGTATTGCTTCAGCTGCACTCTGCCCACAGCACTGCTCTGACCTGGAATTCATGCAAAGCATGCCAATCATTGCAGACACGTTTGTCTCATGACAGGAGATGGATTTCTTATGTTGAGGGTGATTAAAGCTTTTGGCTTGTAAAAGGCGTCATATAACCTGTCATTTCCCAAGCTATTAGGGCTCAGACACACTATAGAAGTGCTTTTCTGAGCGCTTTTTGGCTTCCAGAGCTTTGAGAGCTTTTTTTAAAAAAAATTATCCCATTGACTTTAAAATCACTGTAAAAATATTGCGACTTATAACACGATTGCAATTTTAATGTGTCAAGGGGAGCGTTTTTTTTTAATAAGCTCTCAAAGCTCTGGAGGCCAAAAAGCGCTTAGTGTGTCTGAGCCCTCAGTATGTAGATGTACCATAAATTAACCGATCTGGGTTTGCAGCAGGAACCACTGAGATTTTGAAAATGTCCTATTGACTTAGCGAGGTTGCCAATCTTTGCTTCTCTTGGTTTTTCGCACACCGCTCGTATTTCTCCACCAGCTCCTGATTCAGCTGCGCTCTGGCCACAGTGCCTGAAATGTATACAAAGCATGGCAACCATTGCAGACACGTTAATCTTGTGGCCGGATATGGGATTTCCTGTGTTGAGCGTGATAAGCCGATATAACATGGCTACTTTTTACAAGGCAAAAACTTCTGTTAGTATGTAGATATACCATAGATTGTCTGACCTGGGTTTGCAGAAGGAACCACTAAGATTTGAAAATATCCCATTGACTTAACAAGGTTGCCATTCTTTGCTTCTTCCTTGCCTTTTCGCACATAACTCTCTCATATTTCTCCACCAGCTCTGGTTTCAGCTGCCTTAAAGGGAACCTAAACTGAGAGGGATATGGATGTTTTTTAAACAGTTGCCTGACTCTCCTACTGATCTCTTTAGCTACAGTAGTGGCTCAATCACACACCTGAAACAAGCATGCAGCTAATCGAGTCTGACTCCAGTTAGAGCACCTGATCTGCATGTTCGTTCATGGGCTGTGGCTAAAAGTATTAGAAGCAGAGAGGATCAGCAAGACTGCCAGGCAACTGGTATTATAAAAGGAAAAATCACTATTCTCTTCAGTTTAGGTTCCCTTTTAAAGGATACCCGAAGTGACGTGACAGGAGATAGACATGGGTATGTACAGTGCCTAGCACACAAATAACTCTGCTGTGTTCCTTTTCTTCTTTCTCTGCCTGAAAGAGTTGAATATCAGGTATGTAAGTGGCTGACTCAGTCCTGAATCGGACAGGAAGTGACTACAGTGTGACCCTCACTGACAAGAAATTCCAACTATAAAACACTTTCCTAGCAGAAAATGAGAGCAAGAAAGGGATAAAAAGGGAATTATCAGTGAGGGTCACACTGTAGTCACTTCCTGACTGAGTCTGCCACTTGCATCCCTGAAATTTAACTTTCAGGCAGAGAAAGAAAAAAACCACATAGTTATTTGTGTGCTTGGCACTGTACATACACATGTCTATCTCATCATGTCACTTTGGATATCCTTTAAGGACACAGCACTGCTGTCATCCGAGCCCCGGGAGGACTTCTGCACAGACTCCGCATGATCATCTAATTTTCTCCCTATTGCTCTGAACCAGAATTTATGCCAACCAAAGCACAGCAAGCATTGCAGACATGTTTGTCTCATGACAGGAGATGGATTTCTTATGTTGAGGGTGATAAAAATTTTTGGCTTGTAAAAGGAGTCATATAACCTGTCATTGCCCAAGCTATTAGGGCTCAGACACACTATAGAAGTGCTTTTCTGAGCGCTTTTTTTGGCCTCCAGAGCTTTTTTTTATTTTTTTTTTTTTTATCCTTTTGACTTAAAAATTGCATGATTGTTCCATGATTTTACACACGATTGCAATTTTAATGCAAGTCAAGGGGAGCCGTTTTTTAAAAAGCTTTCAAAGCTGTGGAGACCAAAGAGCACTCAGAAAAGTGCTTATAGTGTGTCTGAGCCATCAGTATGTAGAGTTACCATAAATTAACCGATCCGGGTTTGTAGCAGGAACCACTGAGATTTGAAAATGTCCTATTGACTTAGCGAGGTTGCCAATCTGTGCTTCTCTTGGTTTTTGCACATAACGCTCTTTCTCCACCAGCTCCTGATTTCAGCTGCACTCTGGCCACAGTGCCTGAAATTTATAGAAAGCATGGTAACCACTGCAGACACGTTTATTTTGTGGCAGGATATGGGATTTCTTATGTTGAGGGTGATAGGCCGATATCGCATGGCTACTTTTAAACGTCTGTTAGCATGTAGATTTACCATAAATTATCTGATCTGGGTTTGCAGCAGGAACCACTGACATTTGAAAATATCCCATTGATTTAACGAGGTTGCCATTCTTTGCTTCTTCCTTGCCTTTTCGCACAACGCTCTTATTTCTCCACCAGCTCCGGTTTAATATGCCCTCCAGACACAGCACTGCTGTCGTCCCAACCCCGGGAGGACTTCTGCACAGACTCCGCATGCTGTTCATCTAATTTTCTCCCTATTGCCCTGACCCAGAATGTATGCCAACCAAAGCACAGCAAGCATTGCAGACACATTTGTCTCATGACCGGCTATGGATTTCTTATCTTGAGGGTGATAGTTTTTGGCTTGTAAAATGAGCCATCTGAACCAGTCATCGCCCAAGCTATTAGTATGTAGATGTACCATACATTAACCTCTATGGTTCCTGATGCAAACCCAGATCAGTTAAGATGTTTTTAAGAAGTCCGGAGGAACCCTTATGTATTTTTGGCCATAATTTAATACCCCAGTTTCATCACGTGGGTGCATTCTACTTCTCACCAAAAGCTCACTATGAAGGACAGTGTTTGGTTTTTGTTTGCTTTCTGTACAATGAAATTGAACAATTTAAAAAAAATGTAACCTCATCAGCCAGTACAACTCGTAAGAAATTCGGTCTTGCCTGCAAATATTTTTTTTCCCCACACTTCTCTCTTCATACACATACAATGCCACTTTCTGAAGGCTTCCTTTGTATAGTCAAAGTTCTAAATCGTTTTATAGATTGGTTAGTGCCCAGTGGTTACAGATTTGCCATTTAAGAATCTTTTGTTGTGCCTCGTGTGGTGGGTTTCTTCCCCCCCCCTCCCCATGTCTAAGTAGAGGAGGCAGACATTGATTGGCTAAATACAGGATCACCAATAAATTTACTGAAAACTGGTGACATCACATCACTGTTATAAGTAATGGGCACACTGTCTAGTTACCTTAACTGATTTTATTTTTTTCTGATGTTTAAAAGATTTTAGAATAGCTGTACTATATATTAAACATTTGGAAAAGGTGTATAAATTCTCAGGACTAATCAAAAATGTGTAGACTATAATGGTGGTAAAATATGCTAAAAATCGAATGTAATTTCTGTATGACTGTTCAGTGTACATTGTGTTAAGTTTCTCTGTATATGGTTGTATTCATGGGAACTGGCTCCATTCACCAGAAAACACACTCCTTTGAGACTTGTCTGATCTGTAACCTGCAGATCTTGGCACTGTTAGCGGGGGTCCATTGCAGTACTTCATAGTGTGCTAGTCATTCTCTCGTACAGAATCAAGGGACCTTCCCCTGTGCACCAGAGCAGTTGACTGACACAGATCAAAATACATAGGCAATAGAACAGTGCACTGGTATGGACGCGATCAGTGCATCAAACTCTACCCTTCAGGCATTCTTATTGTATGCATTGACTAACATTAGGGGAGCAACCTCAGCTGGGATGGTTTCTGCCTGGAGTCCAGCTGGAAAGGAAGTTGCTTCAGCTCCTGCAGTCACTTTAAAAAAAGTAAAAATAAAATAAATGTTGCACACAGACCACAAATGGCTCCAACAACCCAGTGCTGCGAGTCTGACTCTGTGTGGCATTCCTCATGTAGTGAGTTTTTGGGGAAATCGCTGCTGTGGTGGAACCTTTATCTCACGTTTGCTCTGTTAGTGTGGTTTTTATTTGTGAGTCAATTATTATTTTTTTTTTTTATTCCATATAAGTTGTCTTTTTGAGCCTTTCTTTGTAATGGACTTTGAATAATAAAAAAAACATTTGGACCTTTACTTGGTGTACTGTGTGGTTTTTAACTTTGTAACGCATATATATTTTGTACTCGTTAAGGTTGCCCAAAGCACGGAGTCCGGCTTTTAAAGAGAACCCAAGGTGGGTTTCTGCAATCAATATAGCACAGAGGCACATTCTGCATACTATCACCAGCCTCTGTGTCCTTATACTGTGCCCCCAGCCGCCTCCCCCTGTGCTCTACTGTTCCCCCCCCCCCCCCCCCCCTATAAAAACCACCACGCTAGCAACACAGATTGTCACTAGCTGGCTGTTACATTGATGACGCCGCTTCTTCGCCTCCTGTACATTGTGGCTGCCCACCTTTGTCCCTTGCCTCCCTGCCTCTGTAAGCTTCCTCCAATCTGTGTCACACAATGTATTTCCTATAGGCTTCAGTGCTCTGTATGATGGGTTATAGTACTCAACCTGTTATATCAAAATGTTCAGTGGGCAGTGCATTCTGTTCCCTGTGACTGCTGTAAGGCCCGGTTCACACTGCACGTGTTGCCCTCTGGATTTTGGCAACGCGTGCAGTAAGCCATCACACATGGCATCAGACAGTGCATAGACTGCACGGTCTGATGTTCACACTGCATGCGTTCCGGACCAGTGCGGTCTGGGAACGCACATTGCACTTAACGCACGTCTGACCCATCCTCATATGAACGTGGCCTAACGGATAACACGCAGGGGGAAGCTTACTGATTCATCACATACAGTCAAGTGTGCTTTACTGTAAGTGCACTCACACTGCAGCCTTATGGTGCTGCACGCTGTTGCATCACACCTGCACTGAGGTAGTGCAGTGCAGCAAGCCACGTTACAAAGCAGCCATTATGCCACGGCTCATCACTGTGGATCCTGCACAGAACACTCCTCTGAAAGGGAATAAATATGTAACAGCCACTGATGCTATATATTTTCTCTCCTTTTTCATAACAAAGGATCCCAATTTCAATCCTGCAAAAAAAAATATTCTAAGTGAACATTGATTCCTAATTTGCATCACCATAGATAAATGTTAACATGCCTGAGTAGAGCTGGAAGGGATGTGCCATTTACAAGAGTTAATAATGCAGAACATGTCTGCCATCTAGTGTTATCAAATCATATTACATAGAGACCAATATAAAACCTACTAAAATTCATCACATGCTAAAAGGATACAATAGTGGAACAATTTTTTAAATTACTGTACTGGAATTAACATGAAATGTTTTTAAATTAGAGTGTTGTACTGTGTTGGCCATCAGTAAAAGCAAGAAGTTTTGAATCCAGGGAATACAATTTATTGGCTAACTTAAAGAGAACCAGAGATGATGCACCCTCTTGTATTTTACCTTATAAATCAGTGGGAACATGACAGTAAACACCTAATCTGCCCTTTGTTTCATTGTTCTCTGTGTAATCTGACGGTTATCACCTCTGATAAGAACCCCCCCCCCCCCCCCCCACTGAGAAGTCAGGCTGCTCCGTCTAGCTTTGCTACAGAAAGATTATAGCTAAGTCTGTCTTCTGTGGTGTTATTTCAAGCCCAAGCCTGCCCCCTTGTGGCTTTGCTATAATGACTCAGCAATAATCATTCCCAGGAAAGCCAGATTTAATTGCTCAGTCTGGGATTCTTGTGACTGCTGATAACAGACACTTTTAGCAGTGAGGACGAAACAGACAGCATGGTAAGTGTTTTCTCTAATGTTCTTACTGATATACATGGTAAAATACACAAGGGTGCTTCCTCTCTGGTTCCCTTTAAATGAATAAGGGTAAGCTTTTGGCTACTCAGCCTTCAGACTCTTATGCTGACAAGATGTTTGAGTAGACTACCGTATATACATGCAACATCCTGTTGCTTCAATCACCTTTCTTCAGGAGTTCTATATGTAAAGCAACAGAATTCAATATCCATATTTGGACTAGCTGGATTCAGGGTACCAGAGCTGAGTGCTTTACAATCCCAAGTTAAAAAAAACAGCCTAATCCTTCATATTTTGGTTATCTGACATCAAAATGAAAAAAAAAAAAACTCGGTACTGCTCAAGAATTACAGCTCCAACATTTACTGTTTTGTCCTGTAAAGTCTGGTTCTTATGGGTGGGCTGGTCTATAGCACTCTGTGTTAAGATATCTTTAAGGATGGGTGTTCTTTTTGTAAATTTTGGTTTAACAGATCCTGTAATATTGGCTGGGAGTGAACTTTGTATCTATCACAACCCAGACATTCTGTACTCTGCACAAGGGAGATCTGGACAAGGCATCTTTAACCAGCAGTAGACTTGTCTCCTCCTGAAATACATTGATTAGATAAAGGTTTAAAATATACTCTCCAAAAAAGCTCAACTTCCGGTTAACCATCAAACTATATAAAGCTTTCTATTTGTGATACTTATGATTTCCCCCCCCCCCCCCTCTTACAAATTGATTGTGAGGCTACTTATATCTAGGTGAGATGATTAGAATTTAAAGACCGATACTTACCCCATATTTAGAATAGAATATTAGAAAAGTATATGGAGACAACTTGATATCCACCTATTTTAACCCCCTGGCGGTATAATTCCCGCGGCTACGCAGCCGCGGGAGGGTTTTTTCGCTTTTTGTGCTAGCTGCGTGTTTGAAAAAAAAATAAAAATGTAAATCGGCCCAGCAGGGCCTGAGCGGCACCCTCCGGCGGCTTACCCCGTGTCACCTGCCGCGGAGGATTCCTCAGGCCCTGCTGGGCCGATTTGCATAATTTTTTTTTATACACGCAGATAGCACTTTGCTAGCTGCGTGTCACTTACAATTGCCGCCGATTCGCCGCATCAGAGGGTGCCCCCCCCCCCCCCGAGACCCGTGCGCTGCCTGGCCAATCAGTGCCAGGCAGCGCTGAGGGGTGGATCGGGATTCCCTCTGTCACGATGTCGGTGACGTCATGGCGACGGGGGAAGCCCTCATGGAAATCCCGTTCAGAACGGGATTTCCGGATGGGCATATGCGGCAATCGGTGCATACGGGGGGACGCCACAGGGAGGGGGAAAGCATGTAGCTAGCGCTAGGCTAGCTACATGCTTAAAAAAAAAACCTCCCTGCCGTGCGCAGCAAATATTTAGAATGGTAGGGATGTTAAGGGACCACTATCGTGAAAAAAAGTAGGCAGTTAAAATCTGACAGAACTGACAGGTTTTGGGCCAGTCCATCTTTTAATGGGGGATTCTCAGGGTTTTCTTTGCTTTCAACAGCATTTCCTGAACAGCAGTTTAACTGCCAAAATAGTAAGATATCAGCCAGCCTCCCTAATCACTTGCACACTATTTTGTCAGACTTTGCAACTGCTGTAGGAAATGCTATTGAAAACAAAACCCTGAGAACCTCCCATGAGGAGATGGACTGGCCCAAAACCAAGTTTACAGTTAATCAGTTGCTCTCAATTAGAACTGAAAGAAAACTGATTTTCAAAGTAATGCCCATGTTTTCCTATGGCACCTTCCACACTTAACGCGTTTTAACTGAAATCTTTTTCACAATGCACTGCTATGGAAAAAGATGTGTACTAACGCATACTAACTCGTACCAACGACCAACGCACACCAACTGATTAAGTGTAACTGGGCCCTTACACTTCCCATCATGCACTGCGGGTTATCTCTTTCTCTTCCATAGGAACAGAACATGTTGCAAGCTGCCTCAACCCCACCATTTCAGTGCTGTGTTCTTCTTTATTATCTGGATGAACACATGCCCTGTGCAGGTGCGCTCATTCATGGCCACGCTCCTGACCCGATGGGTTGAATACGTATAAAAGGATGAAATGGGTCCTTGGGCAATATAGCACTTTTTTTTTCCCCACTGCTGATGGTTACCTGGCTTTTTTTTAGTTAGATTTGGTGGGGATAGCATCCACCAGGCCCTAAGCAGCTGCCTAGAATTGCCTTGTGGATGATACGGCTCTGGTACAGAGGGATCCAGTGCTGAAACAGTAGACTGTTAAGCTAGTTTCACACTACCCATTGCATTGTGCATCCAGAAAAATAGGATTGAAACAACGACTGAGAGATACATTGCATGATTTCAATACAATACATAGGGCTTGATTCACAAAGCTGTGCTAACTGTTTAGCAGGTGAAGTGCCGTTCGTGGACTTTTGCGCGCACAAAAGTCAGTGATTGCGCCAATCGTGGCACTTTGCGTGCGCAAAGGTCAGCGAACGGCACTTCACGTGCTAACTGTTTAGCACAACTTTGTGAATCAAGCCCATAGAGTGTTGTATGCATTCTACAGACTTGTGATTGCACTGCACTGCACACCTCACACATGCCAGTGTGAAAGCGCCATTGAAATATAATTGCATCACTTTTCAATGAACTTTATACTGTCTTAAGTACATATGGTATGTGTGCAAAACGATAACCATCTTCTAAATAAAAATCAACACAAAATATATGCAAAGGAAAAGTATACCATAAATATATTCATTTTACAGAATTAAATATGTGAACCGCACAATTTTATGAATCACCAGGTACCATGAATAACTTCCTCTTTGAATACACAAGTAGTATAGGTAAAACTTACCCTGGTGTTTAGTGTAACATCCAGGGCCAGTTCTCTCATGAGGCAAGGTGAAACATTTGCCTTAAGGTGGCAGAGATTACAGGGGCAGCATGTTTGTACTGTGTTTACACTTACAGCATGCAGTCAGAGTAGCAGGATAAGTGAGAGGAGAGCAAAGTGAAGAGGTCATCATTGGGGAAAGCAGCTTGTTGTGCTGTGTGAGGAGTCTGATAGTGAACAAGGAGGAGGGAGGCAGGAGAGCAGCAGTGTTTTATTTGACTTGCACAGCAGAAGGAAGAAGGTGGCACTGTTATCCTGACTGTGGAGGAATGGAATGGCTGAAAGTGAGCAGTTTGTTTGTCACAGACTCACAGCCAGCGTGCTATTGAGTTGAGCTGCAGCAGGTGATGATGTGAGAACATGAAATGAAGCAGAGTAAATTGTCGGGTGCTGTAAGATCACTCCAAATCGGGAAAAGTCTAGTACTGGCCCAGATAACATCTAATCCTGACGCACGCACGCACTCCCACCACCACCGTTACCGTATCGTGAGGCATGTTTAGATTTGTCAAGCTTATGATGCGGAAGTCCCAGTCAAAGTAGAGGTGACATTATATCCTGCATGGCTGTGCACAAAGCCGCAGTCACCCAGCGCGTACTCAGTGTCGTGGATGGGCAAATGTTTAATGTAATCCTAATTACAATTCACCCCAATCAGGAAAATTGCTAGGATCCACAAGATAAAGTACAAAAAGAATGAAGGGAAAAATATATTTATATATGTATATTGCCATCTAATGGATATTAATCCTTGCTCAAAGTCTATAATAATGTAAAGTGTGGGTAGGGGAGGACTGGGACCTTTTGGCCTGGGGGGAAGACATAGCCTAGAGGCCCTGTCTTAGCAGCCCCATTAAGGGGTTGTTTACACTATGATCGTTTGCATATTTTTTTAAGCGGTGGAGAATTTAGAAATCGCCCTAAAAGTACTTGTGCAATGATTCCCTATGAGAGTGTTCACATATGAGCGGTTCGATTGTGATACGCTTCCAAAAGCGCTGCCTGTACCATTTGAGCACTTTGGCTTAATGGAAAGTATAGGGAAATTGCTAAGCGCTTGAAAAAGCGCTATGTATAGCGATTTCCCAAGCGCTTTTAAGAATAAATACATTGTATTTATTCTTCCCCAGGTCAAAGAGTTCACTGGCATCATGAAATGAAATATCTCAATCGCTCATCAAAAGCGCATACAAAAGCACTTACACAAAACGCCCAACGCTCAGAAAATGTCAGGTATCGCTTGAAAAAAATCAGCACAAAAACGCTCAATGTTTGCGATCCTGCTTGCGATTTATGTGAACAAAGCCGTATTGTACGCAAATATATATCATATTCTAAAACAATATGTTTGAGCTCTGATGTGCTTTAATGTGCCCATAAATACATCGATTTTTTTATTTGATTACCAAAAATGTCCAATTAATTTTGACAAAAAAAAAACCACAATTGAAAGTGTCAGACAGGACGGAAAATCTAGGTTGATTGGGGGCAGGGCAGAAGCGGCGGTAGGTCTACAGCCTAAAGTGCTGCACTATATCAAATACGGTAATATAATGCTGCAGATTATTGAAAATGTATGTGCTGTGTGTGGTATGTATTAATTCCTGAACCACCCCTCTGCACAGGTGAGTAATTTTTTTCTTCACTTCACTTTATACTTGCTTTACATTGCAACCAGGCAGCATGGTGGCGTAGTGGTCAGCTCTCTCGCCTGTGCCCCGGTTTGAATCCTAGCCAGGGCACTATCTGCATGGAGTTTGTATATTCTCCTCGTGTCTGCGTGGGTTTCCTCTGGGCACTCCAGTTTCCCCCCTCATCCCAAAAATATACAGATAAGTTAATTAGCTTCCTCCTAAATTGGCCCTGGACTATGATACATACACTACACGATATAAACAAACAAACACAGAACATTTATATCGCGCTTTTCACCGGGTGGACTCAAAGCGCCATACACTATGACTATGGTAGGATTAGATTGTGAGCTCCTCTGAGGAACAGTTAAGTGAAAAGACAATATACTCTGTACAGCGCTGCAGAAGATATTAGCACTATATAAATAATAACTGACTGCTGCATCAGTACTTCATCTATATGTGTTAAAGGAATCATCAGGCTACAAAAAAAAAAAAAAGCTTTACTAATCCGGGGCTTCCTCCAGCCCCTGGCAGCCATCCTGTGCCCTCACTGCAGCTCCAGGTCCCCTCCGGTGCAGATGCTGACCTTGCTAGGTCGGCATCCACTGCGCCTGCACGAGCACCGCTGTAAATCACTCTCACGTGGTCTCGTGTTCTGCGCAGGCACAGAGCTGCTATGCCTGCGCAGAACACTAAAGCCCACGTGTGAGTAGACCTGGACCTGTGAGTAGACCGGGAGCTGCGGCAAGGGCACAGGACGGCTGCCAAGGGCTGGAGGAAGCCCCGGATTAGTAAAGCTTTTTTTTTTTCTTTAGCCTGATTCAGCCATAAGAGTTTGCGTCTGTCTGTCACTTGGCTTTGGCAGCTCCCCTCACAATAATAATAATAAAAAAAAAAAAAAACTCCCATAGTTTTCATTATTATTACTTCAGGGCTAGCTGCTCCTGGCTTCTATAGAATTTATCTGCTCGCTTTTACTGGTGTCCTGGCAATCAGATGGAGAGGTGGGGTGATCGTTTCTATTGTGGTCAGCACATCACCTCCAGCCCTCTTGTCTCCTCACATGCAGCCTTGCCAGGTGCCAGTGACCAGACGTTTGTCCATTCCTTATCTATGGGGGAGGAAGCCCAGCAGGAGTGGAAGCAAGGTGCAGGCAGGGTCAGCAGTTCATGCAGAGACACTCAGACTGAAAGCCAGCTGAACAGTCTGTGTGTCTTCTGCTGTGCAAGATGACATTGCTATGCATTTTGCCTGTCACATCCATGTGTCTGCAGCAGCCCAGGCACCCTGTGATACACACACACACACTTCTTCCATGACTTTCAGAGGGCTGACCTGGGCTCATCGCACACATTCAGGCAGCTGCTCTTCGTAGTCTGCAGTCTCTCTGATTCGGCTGATTGGCTCTAGAAAGTTGCTGGGTGGAGTTAACAAGTGCATCACCAGCACACAGCACTGCAGCCAATGGAGGAGAAGGACAAGAGAAAAGGGAGCCAATCCAAATCCAAATAAGCTTTATTGGCAGGACCAAATACATTTAGCATTGCCAAAGCAAAATAGAACATTAATGTGGGGGGGGGGGGGGATTGTGGGAATAAGGGAAGGACATGGGTATACAGTCCATAGGAGGATGTACGGGATGGTATGGGGGGGATGGGGTATATAGTCCATAGGGGAGGGGGGTATAGGCATACAGTCCATAGGGGAGGGGAGTATGGGGTTATACAGTCCATGTGTTATCATGTTCCTCTCAGTTGGTGGCAGGCCGTGACATATCGGGCAGCTATTTGCACAGTTTCTTCCTCTTCCCCCAGTATGATGTAGAGTTTCCTCTCCTCATCTGTGGAGGTGAAATCTGCAATGTGGGCGGAGAGTCTTTGGAAATGGGCGGTCCTCAACGGTGTATATTTGCTGCAGTGTAGCAGGAAGTGGGCCTCATCCTCCAGGACCCCCTGGTCACATTGCCTGCACAGTCTCTCCTCCCGGGGCTTCCATGTCTGTCTGTGTCGTCCTGTCTCTATCTCCAGGTTGTGGGCACTCAGACGGTACAGGCTCAAGGCCTGTCTATCTTTGTGGTGGTGTAGCCTCTCCAGATATGGGGCCATTGTGTACTCCCTCTGTAGTGATTGGTAGATAGTGAGTTTCTGGGAGTTCTTTATGTCACTTCTCCATTCCTCTATGTATCGGTCCTTGCAGCTTTCTATCATTCCTTTTATTTGGGCTTTTGTCAGCCTGTGTTGGTGGTCTTGGCTGGGCTGGCTCTTGACGTTTTGTTTCAGAGAGCGTGGTATGGCCTCCCCACCCTGGCTCAGTGAGGCTTTATGGTGGTAAGTGCTGGGGTTGCTGCTCTGTATATGCGCCCAATATGAGAGCGCCCTCTGCTGGATAGTCAGCCATAGTGGGAATCTGCCTAGCTCTGCCCGGCAAGCTGAGTTCGAAGTGCTGCGATGGACTTGGAGAAGATACTTGCAGAACTCTAGATGGAAGATTTCTGTTGGGCTGGAGTCCCATTTTGATTGGTCAGGGTAGGTGACCGGGCCCCATACCTCACTGCTATAGAGCAGGATTGGGGTGATGATGCTGTTGAATATCTTTAGCCAACACAAAGCCCTGCAGTCTCTGGCTGCACCAACAGGACAGCCTGGGCTGGTAAGAGTGAGCTGTGGGCGTGGCTGAGTTCCCGGGCTTAGTTCCCTCACTACAGTAACCCGACTTCGGCCCTAATTGATTAATGAGGAGGCGGCCCGGGGGGAAATTGCCACCCGTCCCCCCAGGCCAGTCCGCCTATGAGTGGTTAGCTCTCTTGCCTTGCAGTGCTGGGTCCCGGTTCGAATTCCAGCCAGGGCACTATCTGCATGGAGTTTTTAAGTTCTCCCCATGTCTGTGTGGGTTTTCTCAGGGAACTCCAGTTTCCTCCCACATCCAAAAAAACTCATATTTATGATAAATTGGGTTCTCCCTAAAATTGGCCCTAGACTACAATACACACACTAGACATATACAGTACGATACATACATAGACATATATTACTATGGTAGAGATTAGATTGTGAGCCCCTCTGAGGGACAGTTAAATGACAACACAATATACTATGTACAGCAATGCAGAAGATGTTGGCACTATATAAATACTAAATAATAATAATAATAATATACTCAATCTAAAAAAAAAAAAAAAAAAAAAAAAAAAAAAGATAATTGGCGCCATCTAGTGGTGGAAAAGAAAAATTCTCGAATTAAAATGTATTGGGATGAGGCAGCGAAGCAGATTTCTACCATGGTGGGATACTACTGTATATTATTTGTCACCCAGGATGCCTGGATTAGGGGTTACTGCTAGACACCAGGTTTAGCTTTACCTATATTGATCACTCCTCACTGTATGTGATAGAAAAACCAAACTGCAATAGAATACTTTCTAGCCACAGAAGTGTCTAGAAAAGTAATTATAGTGTTGACAGCAGATAATGTTGTACAAGTGAGTGAGAAGTTTGCATACATAATTCAAATCCACTTTAAAACACATCTGACTGCAAAGTCTGCTGTGAGAGTAAACTTGCTGATTGCTGTAGCTTCGAAGAGTCTCAAATCCACTCAACAGCTACAGAAAACATTAAAGGATCAGTATACTAAAAATGTTCACTGCATATGTATAACGTTACAAAGTAAAATGCACCATGAATTTCTGTTTTTCTAAGTTGCTGTCACTTAGGGCCCGTTTCCACTGCAGCTGCACGCTTCTGCGAGACGTGTGGCGGCACTTCCGGATCTGCGGTTACGCTGAAGAATCCCCTGAGCCGTGCCATGCATGGTTATAGGATGCGCACAGATTCAGATGGAAATGCCGGCCGAATCGCTAACGCAAGCGATTTGGCCGGCGGCGCCACTGTTCTCCATGGTAGAGTTTCCCCGCGCGGGGAAACTCTGCGGATTCTGCCTGGTTTCCGCACAAGCGTTAAAATCTGACACGTTTTGGACTAGTCCACCTCCATATGGGGCATTCTTAGGGCGTTCTCAGTGAACGGCAGTTGCTCAGTCCAACTGCAAAAATAGTGTGCAAGCGAGTAGGGAGGCCGGATGGCATCTTTGTATAGATCCTTTAAGGGAATGCTTTTGTAAAGAAGGTAACACTGAGGAAATGAACTAGTCCAAAACCTGTCAGATTTTTTACTGCCTACCATAAGCAACAGGAACATAGGAGAAAAGTACTTTATAGAGCATTTTACTCTAGGAAAAATGTGCTTGTGATAAGTTTTTACACACATTTTTTGTTTACTTTTTTGATAATGGCCCTTTCAAGACAAAATTGTCTTTTACGGAATGACTTGAATGATAGAGAGTATCTTCGTTTACATTCCAATATTGTTACATTGTGTGTAAACACAGTGTAGCAACTGAAAGGAGAGCTCTATGTAAAGCTCTCTCTGCTACATACACACACACACACACACGCACGCACGCACGCACGCACGCACGCACACACACACACACACACACACTTACTTCAGAACAGCTCATTAGAAGATTTTATTTTATTTTATTTTTTTTTTGGCTTTTAAAGGATGTTTATTTCCTGACATTCGTGTACAGGAAGTTGATACTGAGGCACAGTAAGAAGAAATGTCCAAGGGTTAAGGGGGCTGAGGAGAGGTCTGGAAAAAACCTGGAACTAAAGTCACCCCCCACCCAAATAGGACAATATATAATCCCTTTCCCCCGGCATCAGAGGTAAGGGGACTTGAGGAAGGGGCTGTGACAGGACTACTGAGATGCGGTGGCCTCTCTAACCAAGTCAGTTCACGGCATGTCTTCCATCAGCAGCAGAGGGGTAAAATTCAGTCCTGATGCCATCAGTGTAAATCTAGGCTTCTCCACAGCTTGGGACATGATTGGCTGTAATGACGTAAAACCGAATGAAAGGATTAGAGAATAGAGGTCATCATACCCCTAAACTCCCATTTGTGCATATCCCACCCCCAATGGCTCTGGCAGTGACAGGGTTACAGGGCACTTCACAATACATTCCATTCTGCAGCAGGACAGCAAGTGTGTGAAGATCCGTGAATGGGAAGACCTGATCAGGCCTTTTTGATCATTTCATCCTCGCACTAAAAATATTTCTCTTATATTTTTTAAGCACAAGACTACAATGGATAACTGCACAACCAAGAGTCTGGTCAAAAGTACTATTAGGACAAATATGTGATACCCTTCCAATGTCTTGATGCTGACGGTTGCAATTTGCACTATGTATTAAAATATTTACTTTTAAAATGGGAACGAGTCTTGGTAACTGAGTTGACATCACTTGCATCTCTGGAGACTAACAAGGTGTTGTAGTGACGCTTAAAGATACGCATAGCCTGAAAACGCTGAGGAGGAAAAAAAAATGGTATCCCTACGGCCTATCCTGTCACCATATTGCAGACGGAAGTCTTCCTTGTGAGGAACCAGAAACCCAGAAATGCCAAGTAAGCCCCCTGCAGCAGTGATTGGTTATACAGGATTCTGGGAGGCAGAGGAAAGGGGTGAAGGAGATCAGGAGATGATGGGACGAGTGAATCAGACACAGCAACAGGAGAATTAACAGGAAGCAGACATGTCAGCAGGCAACAGGCCCTTTCCACCCCCGTGTCTCTTGGGGCCCCATGGAGATGTCTTATGGGCAACAGGAGCACCAAAGCTCCGGAAATCCTCAGAGCTGGTCATATCAGGAGCCTTCTCATTGCCGCCTCCTGAGGCCCAGGGAGCATCACGCACCACAAATCCCTTTGATGGTTGGGGCTTGGACTCTTCCTGAGAGTGGGGCTTCATGTATGACTGCATCGCTTCATTCTCCACCACATCAGTCATAAATTCCTCTTCCATGTTCAGCAAATTATCAATGGCTTCATCCACATCCTCAGGCTTTCCCATCACAGTCACACAGTTGGGGTCTGGGGCTCCAGTCTGAGGGAAACGAATATCCACCTTAAATTCTTCCATGATCTTGCGTATACCTTTCCCTCTGGCTCCAATGATACGAGCATGGACACGATGGTCCAGCGTAATGTCCTCAGAAACCATTTGTTCCAGCTCACCAACGATCTGCATGATGGCCTCCTTAGCAGACTCTGTATTCTTCTCATAACCTGTGATAATAATCTGGTCCTGATTTTCATCATTCTTGTCTGGAAACTGGATGTTGACATCATGCTCTGTACGAATCTGACTGATAACCGCACCCTTGCGACCAATAATTTTAGGATGAAACTTGGGCTCCACAGTGATATTCAATTTAAAGCTACGTAAAGCCCTGTCCTCTTGCTCAGCCTGTTGACCTCAAATTCATCCATCATCTTTCGAATACCAGATCCTTTCTGCCCAATGATGTAGCGATGAAGATCATAGGGGACCTCCACTTCAATGCTGACAGGTACAAGAGCCTTTAATGCTTCATAGGCAGAATCACATCTCTCCTTGCGACCAGAGATCAATATGATGTCACACTTTTTAGGAGAACCAGGCTCGGGGGCAACTTTAGCTTCTGTCCCTTCTTTTCCATTCTCCTGGGCTGGTAGCTCAGCACCAGGTGCTCCCTGAGGGTTCTCCTCACGATCTGGAAATTTAATTTGCACTCCATGTTCTCTAGTAATCTGTTGAATTCTAGATCCTTTAGGTCCCATGATGGATCGATGGAATTTTTGAGGAATCATGCATTCAATGGTCACCTGAGCCTCCAAATCCTCAATGATGTCAAGAATCTTTTTCTTGGCAGCTTCAACACACTCCTTTGCGCCTTTCAGAGTAACACGATCACTCTGTATACCGGAGCGAGGGAAACTGACAGTCACACCACCATATTCCTCAGCTATCTCTCTCAGCACTTGTCCTCGCCGGATCACAAAGTGACGGTGGTGTTTAGGATCCACAGCCATGGAGTCTTCTACAACATTGTCCAAGCTTTTAATGAGACTCTCCAGTTCCTTTTGCGCGTCCTTCACTGCCTCCTCTGTGCCCACAATGGTGATAAGCTGCTGATCCTTATCCTCAGCAGTGGGGAAGATAATGCGGGCTCCTGTTTGGTCGCGTACTTTACGGATGTTCCCACCACCTTTACCAATCAGGAATTTATGGTACTCCGGTTTGGCTTTCAGTTCTGCAGTAAAGCTCTTGGCTTGCTTCTCCTCTGCCAGCTGCAGCAGCTGTTTCTTGGCTCTGTCTACATCCTGAGCCGGTCCTCGGATGGTTACAGTATCGCTGCCGGAGCCCTCGCTTGGGAAGTGGATATGGACACCTCCGCATTCTTCCATGATGGATCTTATGAAGCGTCCCTTAGCTCCAATAAGGGAGTTGTGTAGTTTTGATGGAATGCTGACCTCCAGTTCTGAGATGTTTGCCAGTTCTTTCTGAATGGCCAGAATGCGTTCACGTGCCGCCTCACAGTTTGTTTTCTTCCCGGTGATGACAATCATTTCTGAGTTGCTGTTTTCAGCCGGGAGGTCTATCTTAGTGTTACATTCTTCTCGAATCTTCTTAATATTGGCACCACCCTTTCCAATAATGTTCTTATGGAACTGCTTGAAGATTGGCACAGATAGAGAGTAGCTGTTCTCCACCATCTCTGTCACCATCTTCTGCAAATACTTTGTGCACTTTTCCACCTCATTCTTGGGCCCCCGCAGCTGCACAATGTCACTCTTATGAGTGGGATCTGGAAAGTTAATGATCACATCAGGGAACTTTTCCCGAATCTCCCTAATTCTTTCACCCTTTTGCCCGATTATCGTACGGTGGAACTTCTGATCAATGATCAGGTCCTTTGTGCGTTCATTTTCCATGCGTGATGCCAACTCCAGCAACTCTTTCTTAGCCTGCTGGACTCCTTGGGGGTCACCTTCAATTCTGATCGCATTGCTTTTTTCATTGTCTTGGGGAATACGCACTGATACCTTATATTGCTCCTTGATTCTGTTTATATTTGTTCCGCTTTTTCCAATGAGGTGCCTGTGAAACCGGTGGTCAATGCTTATTTCTGCAAAGTCCATTCGAGATATCAAATCAGTAACAAGAACTTCCATCTGTTGTTGAGCTAATTTTACATCTTCTGTTGGCCCCTCCAGGGAAATCTTGTCCTCCCCTTCTGTAAACTCAATGTGCACCTTTGGTATTTGCTGTGTGATCTTTGCCAAGTTTTGTCCTTTTTTGCCAATAATGAAACGATGCAGCCAGGAGGGAGCCAAGACTGTGGCCACTGTAAAGCTGTTAGCCTTAGCATATACTTCTGTCAGTGCCTGGCCCAGTTTCTCAGGTTCTCCTCGCAGGATGACTGTCTCTGAACTGCTATCACTTGGCGGTATTTCCACAGACACCCCAGTGCGCTCCAAGATCTCCTGCAAGCTATTGCCCTTTGGAACGATGACGTACTTGTGTTGCGATTTCCGTACTTCCACTGCAATGCTGGTGGTTTTCTTCTTCTTCTCTTCATAGATTTGCCGGATCTTTGTCACTGCCTGAGCCAACTGATCTTTCTCTCCAGTGCACACTATCTCAGTCTTGTTGACACTTGGTGGTGGGATATTTATTCTTGTTCCAGTTTCTTGCATGATTTCATTCACGGTCTTGTTGTAAGGTCCAGCAATGAATGGGTGGTAAGCCTTTTCAATCTCCAAGCGTTCCACTGCTCGTTTATCCTGCTCAGCTGAGATGAGCAGAATCTCATGCCGAGCTTTTTCAATGCCCTCTTTGGTGCCAGTGATCTTAATCTGGTTACTGGCATCAGGGCCGTGCAGAGGGTCCTTAAGTGGGGGGTGCTCAAATTTAAAAAAGGGGCCTGGCAATGCCTTCCCCCGCATGCCCCCCCTCCTCGTTTCTGGCTAGGGGGGTATTAACCTCCTGAGCGGTCTGGACGAGCTCAGCTCGTCCATCACCGCCGGAGGCTGCCGCTCAGGCCCTGCTGGGCCGATTTTTATCAAATAAAGTGCAGCACACGCAGCCGGCACTTTGCCAGCCACGTGTGCTGCCTGATCGCCGCCGCTCTGCGGCGATTCGCCGCGAGCAGCGGCGAAAGAGGGCCCCCCTAGCCGCCTGAGCCCTGCGCAGCCGGAACAAAAAGTTCCGGCCAGCGCTAAGGGCTGGATCGGAGGCGGCTGACGTCGGGACGTCGGCTGACGTCGATGACGTCACTCCGCTCGTCGCTATGGCGACGATATAAGCAAAACAAGGAAGGCCGCTCATTGCGGCCTTCCTTGTTTATTCTGGGCGCCGGAGGCGATCGGAAGATCGCCTCCGGAGCGCCCTCTAGTGGGCTTTCATGCAGCCAACTTTCAGTTGGCTGCATGAAATAGTTTTTTTTTTATTTAAAAAAAACCCTCCCGCAGCCACCCTGGCGATTTAATCAGAACGCCAGGGTGGTTAATTGTCATGCTGCTGAATGCAGATGATGGGTGCCATGTGGGTTCTGGGTGTAAGTACTGAGTGTCATGTGGGTTCTGGCTATAGTTGGGTATCGAGTGTCATGTGGGTGTTGATTGCAAGAACTTAGTGCCATGTAAGATCTGGGTGCATGTACTGGATGTCATGTGGGTGCTGGGTGCAGGTACCGGGTGGTGTGATATGGGTGCAAATACTTGGCGCCATGCCTGTACTGGGTGCTGGCTATGGGTGGGCTTTGGGCATCACATGGGTTTTGAATGCAGGTACTTTGGGTGCGGTTATGGGTTAAGTGGATACTTGGTGCAGATAGTGGGTACCATGTGGAAGCTGTGTGCAGGTGTGAGTACTGGGTGCAATTTTAGGCCTGGGTGCAGATACTTCGTGTCATGTGAGTGTGAGTACTGGGTGCCAGCTATGAGGGGAAGGGGTGGCTGATGGGAAAAGTAGAGGTCAGTGTGGGTGCTGCAGGAAGGGGCAGGGCCATGCAGAGGATCCTCAAGGGTGTGGTGCTCAAATTTGACATCGATAAATCGTGCTAAATTGTGTATGTAACACCCCCTCTCCATAAAGCATAAGGCAGTCTTATCCCAGCCCCCCCCCCCCCCCACACACACACACCTTTATAGCAGTATCAGGCAGACTGTGTGTCTCCTTTCAACTCTTTTGGTGCTACCACCCTCAAATCAGCAGTGATAGGTGCCCACTGTGGGTTAGAGTGGGCACAGTGGAGCCCACTGTGGAGGCACAGACTCATCTTTCATTACTGGGACCTCTGTCCCTCTTGATCAGCACCCAAGCCTCTTTTCAGGCAAAGAAGTGGTTACCAATATGCAGTGGTTGCTAAGCATTAGTAGAGTATAAAACTGCAGTATGTGCCAAGGTGCAGTGGGTGCCCAGATGCAGTGGATAGTAAGACGCAAAGGTTCACTTTGTGGTAAGTTGCAGTGGGTGCTGAGATGCCAATGTAAAGTCTGTGTCAAGCTGCTTTGGGTATCAAGGTCCAGTTTGTATTGGGTGTTTATTTGCAGTGGGTGCTATGCAGTATTGGGTGCTGAATGAGTAGCAGATGGTGATAAACAATAGTGGGTGCCATGTGAGTGCTAATTGGTACAGGGAGCCATTTGAGTGTTGGACATGAGCGAGTAGGGAGTGCCATGCGTGGTCTGGATGTGTGCCATGGGAGAGTACTGTGTCTCATATGGGTTCAGACCAAGGATGGGTACTGGGTGCTATTTGGGTGCTGGCCATGGATGGGTACTAGGTGCATATAATGACTTTGGAACTTGGTGACGTGTGAGTACTGTGCCATGTGGGTGTTGATTATGGGGGTATGTGGGTCTTAGGTGCAAATACTGAGTGCCAAGTGGGTACTGGGAGTGAGTACATGGTGACATATGGGTGATGGATGCTGGATAGTGGGGTATTTGTTGTCATGTGGGTGCTAAAGACAGATGCTGGGTGCCATGTGGGTTCTGGGTGCTGGCACAGGGTGTCATGTGGATTCTGGCTGTATGGGTGGGTATCAACCATCATGTGTTGATTGCAGGTACTCAGTCCCTTTTGAGTTCTGGGTGCAAGTACTGGATGTGATAGGTGAGTGCTTGGTGTTTGTACTGGCAGTGGCGTAGCTAAGCAGCTGTGGGCCCCCGATGCAAGTTTTACAATGGGGCCCCCCAAGCACTCTATACATAATTGGTACGGCGCACCAAAACCTGCCAATGGCAACTACAGCATCCGAGGTGCAAGAAGGGGATGGGGAAAAGCTTGTTAATGATTACCACTATTCAAAGTATCTATAGAAGTGATTATTGTGAACACAGGACCAATAGAGAGCTAATACTGTAGTTGAGGGAGGGCCCTTCGGGGCCCCTCTCGCCCAAGGGCCCCGATGCGGTTGCTACCTCTGCACCCCCTATTGCTACGCCCCTGTGTACTGGGCACCAAGTGTAGGCTTAGTGCAACTGGAACTACTGCAGATGAAACATGTGGGTGTTGGGTGCAGGTACTGGGTATCACATAGGTGCAAATACTTGGTGCCATGCCTGCACTGGGTGCCAGCTCTGGGTGGGTGTTGTGTGTCACGTGAGTTCTGAGTGCCGGTATATCGGGTGCTAGTACTGGTTATGTGAGTGGGTGCCATTTGGAGGCTGTGTGCAGGTGTGAGTAGTGAGTGACATGTCAGAGCTGGGTGCAAGTACTGTGCCATGTAGGTGTGAGTACTGGGTGCCAGCTATAGGGTGAAGGGGTGCAGGTATTGGGTGTCATGTGGCTGTTTGATGCAAGTACTAAGTGCAATATTGAGGCCAGATGTGAGTATTGGGTGCAGGGTGCTTGGTGCAAGTACTGGGTGCTTGCTATAGTGGGGGTTACTGGTTGAGTGTAATGTGGGTGCTGAATATTGGTGGGATTGCTGTGGGTGCAGGGGGTGGGAGCAGGGGCGTAGCAATAGACCCTGCAGCGCCTGCGCCCGCGGGGGGGGGGGGCGCCCCCCCCCCTGGGGCCCGCTCGGGGCGGTTTTTTGGGGGCTGGAGGAGTAGCAGCATGAGGGGAAAGCCTTGCCCACAGTCGGCGGGGAGAGGGGAAGTTCCCCCCTCTCCCTCACCTCGGGGCTCTCCCCTCTGCGCCCCCCTCCAGCTAGTGAATGTGTGTGGGCAGCGGGCAGCAGCGGCGGCGGGATACATACCTTCTTCCTTGCGTTCCATCGCCGCCTTCTCGCTCTAGCGGCTGACGTCACTTCCGCGAACGCAAGGAAGAAGGTATGTATCCCGCCGCCGCTGACGTCACTGCAGGGGGATTTTCAGGTGTCTGCTGCCCACATTACGATTTTCAGGTGTCTGCTGCCCATATTACGATTTTCTGGTCACTGCTACCCACATTGTGATTTTCAGGTGTCTGCTGCCCACATTATGATTTTCAGGTGTCTGCTGCCCACATTACGATTTTCTGGTCACTGCTGCCCACATTATGATTTTCAGGTGTCTGCTGCCCACATTACGATTTTCAGGTGTCTGCTGCCCATATTACGATTTTCTGGTGTCTGCTGCCCACATTACGATTTTCAGGTGTCTGCTGCCCACATTACGATTTTCAGGTGTCTGCTGCCCACTTTATGATTTTCTGGTGTCTGCTGCCCACATTACGATTTTCTGGTGACAGCTGCCTACATTGCGATTTTCAGGTGTCTGCTGCCCACATTGCGATTTTCTGGTGTCTGCTGCCCACATTACGATTTTCAGGTGTCTGCTGCCCACATTACGATTTTCAGGTGTCTGCTGCCCACATTACGATTTTCAGGTGTCTGCTGCCCACATTGCGATTTTCAGGTGTCTGCTGCCCACATTACGATTTTCAGGTGCCTGCTGCCCACATTACGATTTTCAGGTGTCTGCTGCCCACATTACGATTTTCAGGTGTCTGCTGCCCACATTACGATTTTCAGGTGTCTGCTGCCCACATTACGATTTTCAGGTGTCTGCTGCCCACATTACGATTTTCTGGTGTCTGCTGCCTACATTAGGATTTTCTGGTGACTGCTGCCCACATTGCGATTTTCTGGTGACTGTTGCCCACATTGCGATTTTCTGGTGACTGCTGCCCACATTGCGATTTTCTGGTGACTGCTGCCCACATAAGGATTTTCTGGTGTCTGCTGCCCACATTACGATTTTCAGGTGTCTGCTGCCCACATTACGATTTTCAGGTGTCTGTCTGCTGCCCACATTACGATTTTCAGGTGTCTGCTGCCCACATTACGATTTTCAGGTGTCTGCTGCCCACATTGCGATTTTCAGGTGTCTGCTGCCCACATTACGATTTTTAGGTGCCTGCTGCCCACATTACGATTTTCAGGTGTCTGCTGCCCACATTACGATTTTCAGGTGTCTGCTGCCCACATTACAATTTTCAGGTGTCTGCTGCCCACATTACGATTTTCAGGTGTCTGCTGCCCACATTACGATTTTCAGGTGTCTGCTGCCCACATTACGATTTTCAGGTGACTGCTGCCCACATTGCGATTTTCTGGTGACTGTTGCCCACATTGCGATTTTCTGGTGACTGCTGCCCACATTGCGATTTTCTGGTGACTGCTGCCCACATAAGGATTTTCTGGTGACTGCTGCCCACATTAGGATTTTCTGGTGTGTGCTGCCCACATTATGATATTCTGGTGACTGCTGCCCACATTAGGATTTTCTGGTGACTGCTGCCCACATTACGATATTCTGGTGACTGCTGCCCACATTAGGATTTTCTGGTGACTGATGCCCACATTGCGATTTTCTGGTGACTGCTGCCCACATGGCGATTTTCTGGTGACTGTTGCCCACATGGCGATTTTCTGGTGACTGCTGCCCACATTGCGATTTTCTGGTGAACTCTGCCCACATTACGATTTTCTGTCCCACATTACGATATTCTGGTGAACGCTGCCCACATTACAATTGTCTGGTGAATGCTGTCCACCACGTTACAATTTTCTGGTGACTGCTGCTCACGTTACGATTTTCTGGTGACTGGTGCCCACATTACGATTTTCTGGTGAACTCTGCCCACATTATGATTTTCTGGTGAACTCTGCCCACATTATGATTTTCTGGTGAACGCTGCCCACATTACGATTGTCTGGTGAATGCTGTCCACGTTACAATTTTCTGGTGACTGGTGCCCACATTACGATTTTCTGGTGAACTCTGCCCACATTATGATTTTCTAAAGGCCCACATTACGATTTTCTGGTGAACTCTGCCCACATTACGATTTTCTGGCCCACATTACGATTGTCTGGTAAAATGCTGCCCACTTTACAATTCATTTACAGTGAAACGCTGCCCCATTACGATTATTTGGCACCTATGGGGGGGGGGGGCATCCAAATATTCGCAGGGGGGCCCAGTGATTTCTAGTTACGCCCCTGGGTGGGAGGTCACTGTGGGTAATGCTATGAATGGCATAGTTGCTGCTAGGGGAGGTCGAGGTCAGTGTGGTTGATGGGGGAAGGATAGGTCACTGTGGGTGCTGGGGGGAGAAGTAACTGTGGGTGCTGTGGAAAGTAGAGGTCAGTATGGGTGCTGTAGGAAAGGGAGGTCACTGTGGGTCCTTTGGGGGAGATCACTGTGGGTCTCGGGAGGTAGAGGTCATTGTGGGTGCAGGGGGTGGGAGGTCACTATGGGTGCTGCTATGAATGGCATAGTTGCTGCTAAGGGAGGAGGCAGAGGTCAGTGTAGGTGCTGGGGGAAGGGTAGGCCACTGTGGGTGCTGGGAGAAGTCAGTGTGGTTACTGGAGGAAGGAGTGGATGCTAGGTGTTGGGAGAAGCCACTGTGGGCGCTGGCAATGGGAGAGGTCGCTGTAGGTGCTGCTTTTGGGATGGGAGGTCCCTGTGGGTGCTGCAGGGGACAGGAGGGTAGCCACTGGGGGAGGGAAAAATCACTGTGGGTGCTGGGGGAGGGATAGGTCAGTGTGGGTGCTTGGGTAGGCACGATCACTGCTGAAGCTGGGGAGGGAGAGGTCACTGTGGGTGCTAGGTGGAGGGAGAGGTAACTGTGGGTGCTGGGGGAGGGAGAGGTCACTATGGGTCCTAGGTGGATGGAGAGGTCACTGTGGGTGCTAGGGGAGGGAGTGGTCACTGTGGGTACTAGGTGGAGGGAGAGGTCACTATGGGTCCTAGGTGGAGGGAGAGATCACTGTGGGTGCTAGGTGGAGGGAGAGGTCACTGTGGGTGCTGGGGAGGGAGAGGTCACTATGGGTCCCAGGTGAAGGGAGAGGTCACTGTGGGTGCTAGGTGGAGGGAGAGGTCACTGTGGGTGCTAGGTGGAGGGAGAGGTCACTGTGGGTGCTGGGTAACAGAGAGGTCACTGTGGGTGCTAGGTGGAGGGAGAGGTCACTGTGGGTGCTAGGTGGAGGGAGAGGTCACTGTGGGTGCTAGGTGGAGGGAGAGGTCACTGTGGGTGCTAGGTGGAGGGAGAGGTCACTGTGGGTGCTGGGGAGGGAGAGGTCACTATGGGTCCCAGGTGGAGGGAGAGGTCACTGTGGGTACTGGGTAGGGAGAGGTCACTGTGGGTGCTAGGTGGAGGGAGAGGTCTCTCTGGGTGCTAGGTGGAGGGAGAGGTCACTGTGGGTGCTGGGGGAGGGAGAGGTCACTGTGGGTACTGGGTAGGGAGAGGTCAGTATGGGTCCTAGGTGGAGGGAGAGGTCACTGTGAGTGCTAGGGGAGGGAGTGGTCACTGGGTACTAGGTGGAGGGAGAGGTCACTATGGGTGCTGTGGGAGGTAGAGGTCAGTATGGGTCCTAGGTGGAGGGAGAGGTCAGTATGCCACACTAGGATTCCTGTCTGGGCCTCTTCACTTGAAAGTGTCCCGAGCGGGGGCGGGGCTTCCCGCGGGTGGGCGGGGCTTATCGCGGTCGGGGCGGAGCTTATTTTACGCAGCGAAAGGGGCCTTTTTTGAAGATTTTAAAAAGGGGGGTGCCTGGGCACCCAGAGCACCCCCCTGTGCACGTGCCTGACTGGCATCCTCGGGCCGGGGGACTTGAATCTTGGTAGCGGTTTTTAGTTCTAGGTCCTGCAACTTCTCTCCGTTCTTACCAATCACAAACCGGTGGTGTTCCTTGGGGATAGCGACTGAGGCTGAAGCCTGTGTTTGCAGCCGGGTCACAATCTCCTTTCTTGCCTTCATTACCGAATCGAGTTTTCCAGAAACCATGATGGACAAGCCTTGGTCTTTAGCCAGGGAAAGCTCCAGTTGAGCCCCATTCTTCTGCATGATGTCTAAGCAAATCTTCGCCTGCTCGCCCTCCCCAAACTGAGCCATGTCCTTGTACCTGCGTTCCTCCAGAGGGACATGGAACACCTGAGTGATAATGGAAGACTTGATAGGTCGGATCTTGCTCCATGCACCTGCAGGTTCAGAAGTGGTCTCGCTGCCAACTGCCTTTTCCGGGAGGGGTGGGAATGCATCTTTGTAAGTGGGAGGATCATTTTCTTCCTCTGATCCATTAGAAGATTTTAATATATAATAAAAAGCAGTTGGAATAAAATGCAATGGCAGCTTTCAGGGCAAGAGAAACTACAATTTGGAAACTTGTAATTTGTACACAGACAATATTAATTATGCACAAAAGTAAATATGATAACTGTATGAGTAATAACATGTAGGAAAACACATTTTTATTGAATGTTATGTCTGAGGTTCAGACCACTTTAAAGAGAACCAGAGGTGGGTTTTTAATAATCCTATTAGCACGCAGAGGCTGGGTCTGCATATAATGCCCAGCCTCAGTTGCTATACTGTCTCCCCCCAGGCCCCCGCTGCGCTCTGCTGTCCCCCATAAATCAAATTGCCGTGCTAGCGACATGCAGTGTGTCGGTAGCAGGCTGTTTACATCAATGCTGCATGTCGCTAGCACAGTGGTTTGATTTATGGGGGACAGCAGCAGCAGAGCGCAGGGGGGTCTGGGGGGAAGACAGCATAGAGGCTGGTGATTATATGCAGAACCAGCCTCTTTGTGCTAATAGGTTTATTAAAACCCACTTCGGCTTCTCTTTAAGGCCCCATTCACACCTAAAAGCGCAAAACGCCGGCGATTACCGCTGGTGTTTTGCGGGAGGGACTTTTCTGTGATTAATGCGGAAAAATCACTGGACACTGCAGCGTTTTGGGAGCGATTGCGATTAGCGGTGCTATGCATGCTAATCGTGATCGCGAATCGCCGGCAAAATGCTGCATGTTACGCGTTTGCGGTTAACGCTAACCGCAGATGCGACAGCGAGAGCACTGCCATAGGCTTACATGGGCTAGTGGTAGTGTTGGGCGAACATCTAGATGTTCGGGTTCGGGCCGAACAGGCCGAACATGGCCGCGATGTTCGGGTGTTCGACCCGAACTCCGAACATAATGGAAGTCAATGGGGACCCGAACTTTTGTGGTTTGTAAAGCCTCCTTACATGCTACATACCCCAAATTTACAGGGTATGTGCACCTTGGGAGTGGGTACAAGAGGAAAAAAAATTTAGCAAAAAGAGCTTATAGTTTTTGAGAAAATCGATTTTAAAGTTTCAAAGGGAAAACTGTCTTTTAAATGCGGGAAATGTCTGTTTTCTTTGCACAGGTAACATGCTTTTTGTCGGCATGCAGTCATAAATGTAATACATATAAGAGGTTCCAGGAAAAGGGACCGGTAATGCTAACCCAGCAGCAGCACACGTGATGGAACAGGAGGAGGGTGGCGCAGGAGGAGAAGGCCACGCTTTGAGACACAACAACCCAGGCCTTGCATGAGGACAAGAAGCGTGCGGATAGCATGCTTTGTACCACCATGCAGTCATAAATGTAATAAAGATGAGTGGTTCAATAAACAGGGACCACGCGGCAACGCTAACCCAGCAGCAGCACACGTGATGGAACAGGAGGAGGCGCAGGAGGAGAAGGCCACGCTTTGTGAGACACAACAACCCAGGCCTTGCATGAGGACAAAAAGCGTGCGGATAGCATGCTTTGTACCGCCATGTAGTCATAAATGTAATAAAGATAAGAGGTTCAATAAACAGGGACCACGCGGCAACGCTAACCCAGCAGCAGCAGCAGCAGCACACGTGATGGAACAGGAGGAGGCGCAGGAGGAGAAGGCCACGCTTTGTGAGACACAACAACCCAGGCCTTGCATGAGGACAAAAAGCGTGCGGATAGCATGCTTTGTACCGCCATGTAGTCATAAATGTAATAAAGATAAGAGGTTCAATAAACAGGGACCACGCGGCAACGCTAACCCAGCAGCAGCAGCAGCAGCAGCACACGTGATGGAACAGGAGGAGGCGCAGGAGGAGAAGGCCACGCTTTGTGAGACACAACAACCCAGGCCTTGCATGAGGACAAAAAGCGTGCGGATAGCATGCTTTGTACCGCCATGTAGTCATAAATGTAATAAAGATAAGAGGTTCAATAAACAGGGACCACGCGGCAACGGTAACCCAGCAGCAGCAGCAGCAGCAGCAGCACACGTGATGGAACAGGAGGAGGCGCAGGAGGAGAAGGCCACGCTTTGTGAGACACAACAACCCAGGCCTTGCATGAGGACAAAAAGCGTGCGGATAGCATGCTTTGTACCGCCATGTAGTCATAAATGTAATAAAGATAAGAGGTTCCATAAACAGGGACCGGCAACGGTAACCCAGCAGCAGCAGCAGCAGCAGCAGCACACGTGATGGAACAGGAGGAGGCGCAGGAGGAGAAGGCCACGCTTTGTGAGACACAACAACCCAGGCCTTGCATGAGGACAAAAAGCGTGCGGATAGCATGCTTTGTACCGCCATGTAGTCATAAATGTAATAAAGATAAGAGGTTCCATAAACAGGGACCGGCAACGGTAACCCAGCAGCAGCAGCAGCAGCACACGTGATGGAACAGGAGGAGGCGCAGGAGGAGAAGGCCACGCTTTGTGAGACACAACAACCCAGGCCTTGCATGAGGACAAAAAGCGTGCGGATATAGCAGCAATGCTTTTTGCCGCCATGCAGTCATAAATGTAATACAGATGAGAGGTTCAATAAACAGGGACCGGAAACGCTAAACCATCCCAGATGTTCATCGGTCATGTTACTTGGTTGGGGTCCAGGAGTGTTGCGTAGTCGTTTCCAATCCAGGATTGATTCATTTTAATTTGAGTCAGACGGTCTGCATTTTCTGTGGAGAGGCGGATACGCCGATCTGTGATGATGCCTCCGGCAGCACTGAAACAGCGTTCCGACATAACGCTGGCTGCCGGGCAAGCCAGCACCTCTATTGCGTACATTGCCAGTTCGTGCCAGGTGTCTAGCTTCATGCCCGGTTTCAGGTCCAGCGGTGCCAGCCACAAATCCGTCTGTTCCTTTATTCCCCTCCAAATTTCCTCCCCTGTGTGCTGCTTATCCCCAAGGCAGATCAGCTTCAGCAACGCTTGCTGACGCATGCCAACAGCTGTGCTGCACTGCTTCCACGATCCTACTGCTGCTGGTGCTGGGTTAGCATTTCCGGATGAGGTACAGCTTTGAGATGCGTTGGAGGAGAAGGAGTCAGAGAGGTAGGTGCTGCTGTTGTTATCCAGCTGTTTGCGGCGTGGGCAACACCCGCGCCGTAGCAGGTGAGGAATCGCTGCCAGGCTCCACAAGGTTCACCCAGTGCGCGGTAAGGGAGATGTATCGACCCTGGCCGAACGCACTCGTCCAGGTGTCAGTGGTGAGGTGAACCTTGCAGGCAACGGCATTCTTCAAGCTTCGGGTTATTTAGCTGACCACGTGCTCATGCAACTCAGGCACTGCAGAGCGCGCAAAGTGGTAGCGGCTGGGAACCACGTAACGTGGGATGGCCACTGACATCATGCCCTTGAAGCTGTTTGTCTCCACCACTCGATATGGCAGCATTTCGCAGGCCAGAAGCTTGGCTATGCTGGCTGGCTGTTACTGCCACGGCCCGGGGGTCATTTGCTGGCAATTTCCTCTTGTGCTCAAACATCTCAGAGACAGACAACTCAACCGTAGCGCTGCACACCGAAGGGCTGTTGGTTGTTGTGTTTGATGAACACTGGGAGACCTCAAGAGCACTAGTCCGGAAAGTGACAGTGTCAGCATCGTCTGATGTTTGTGAATGTTGTGAACCACGCAATGGCTGGGCTACTGCTGCTGCTGAGGCGGGTCTGGTGGTGAGTCTGGTGAACCCAAGGGAGGCAGTGTTGCTGGTGGTACCCTGTCCTGCCGCGTTTGCCCACAGAGTGGGATGTTTGGATAGAATGTGGCGGCTCATGCTGGTGGTGGAGAGGTTGTTAATACTTTTCCCCCTGCTCAGGCGGGTCTTGCACACCTTGCAAATCGCCATGGTAACATCCTCAGTGCAGTCTTCAAAGAAAGCCCAGACTTTAACTGGCTGAGGACTCGGACCTCGTGCGTGATGTGCTGGTGCTGCTTAACCCACTGCTGGACGCTTGAGAGGTCATCCAAGTAATTATCTGGTCCTGTTCTTTTGGATCTGTGAGGGTTGTTGTCCTGGACAACATGGGCAGTATTGAGTGGGTTTTCTTGGGTGCTCCCCTGTGGCCTGTACGTGAACCGTCAGGGGAAACACCTCTTCCCTTGCCCCTCCCTCTTTCACCGGATTTCTTCCTCATTTCACTTATCCTTAAAGTACACGCTGACTGGCAGCAGTACAGTGGCAGTACAGAAATGCTATACAGTGGTGGGTGAGCGGTGTACCACTATTGTCAGCAGTGACACAGAGCACAATGCTATACAGTGGCGGGTGAGCGGTGTACTACTGTTCCCAGCAGACACAGAGTGGAAGTAAACACAATGCTATATAGTGTGGCTGAGCCGTGTACACAGAGTGGCATTAAACACAATGCTATATAGTCTGCTATATAGTCACCCCGAACAGGGTGATGTTCTGCAGAACCCAAACAGTGGCAAACACTGTTCGCCCAACACTACTGGGAGGGAACGCAGATTTTAGTACCTAAACACACGATACAACATGTTTTCCGGGGTCGGACTCTGAGGCACATACAGATGGTCCCGATCATCATCCTCATCATACAACTCTTCTCCTGAGTCTGACCCACCCACCACCTCTGCCACCCCAACATCCCCAGACACAGACCCCTCATCGTCCTCAACATTAACTTGGGATGCTGGCCTGAGCCAGACCTCCTCCTCCACATCAGGCCCCATCATCTCCTCAATGGCAGCCCTCATTAATCGCTCTGGCGACGGACTGATGGACACAACGTTCTCCTCCGGGGAGGGCTGCTGCTGACCACTGGCTGCTGGGGTGGATGTTATAGCTTGCGTGGGGCGTTGGCTGTTGCTGTTGTTGGGAGTGCTGCTCACAGCGGAGGTCTCTGGGGAACTCATGTTGAGCTCATATAGTGGTTGACGGTGAGTGGAGTATTACTGATCCCAGCAATATACACACTGACTGGCAGAGTACGCAATGCTATATAGTGTGGCTGAGCGGTGTACACAGAGTGGCAGTAAACACAATGCTATATAGTCTGGCTGAGCGAGCGGTGTACTACTGTTCCCAGCAGAATCAGAGTGGCAGTAAACAATGGTATATAGTCTGGCTGAGCGGTGTACACAGAGTGTCAGTAAACAATGGTATATAGTCTGGCTGAGCGAGCGGTGTACTACTGTTCCCAGCAGAATCAGAGTGGCAGTAAACAATGGTATATAGTCTGGCTGAGCGAGCGGTGTACTACTGTTCCCAGCAGAATCAGAGTGGCAGTAAACAATGGTATATAGTCTGGCTGAGCGGTGTACACAGAGTGTCAGTAAACAATGGTATATAGTCTGGCTGAGCGAGCGGTGTACTACTGTTCCCAGCAGAATCAGAGTGGCAGTAAACAATGGTATATAGTCTGGCTGAGCGGTGTACACAGAGTGTCAGTAAACAATGGTATATAGTCTGGCTGAGCGGTGTACACACAATGCTATATAGTCTGCTATATAGTGTCAGTAAACAATGGTATATAGTCTGGCTGAGCGAGCGGTGTACTACTGTTCCCAGCAGAATCAGAGTGGCAGTAAACAATGGTATATAGTCTGGCTGAGCGGTGTACACAGAGTTTCAGTAAACAATGGTATATAGTCTGGCTGAGCGGTGTACACAGAGTGTCAGTAAACAATGGTAAATAGTCTGGCTGAGCGGTGTACACAGAGTGGCAGTAAACACAATGCTATATAGTCTGGCTGAGCGAGCGGTGTACTACTGTTCCCAGCAGAATCAGAGTGGCAGTAAACAATGGTATATAGTCTGGCTGAGCGGTGTACACAGAGTGTCAGTAAACAATGGTATATAGTCTGGCTGAGCGGTGTACACAGAGTGTCAGTAAACAATGGTATATAGTCTGGCTGAGCGGTGTACACAGAGTGGCAGTAAACACAATGCTATATACTCTGGCTGAGCGAGCGGTGTACTACTGTTCCCAGCAGACACAGAACAGTAAACAGAATGCTATATAGTGTGGCTGAGCGAGCGGTGTACCACTATTCCCAGCAGACACAGAACAGTAAACAGAATGCTATATAGTGTGGCTGAGCGAGCGGTGTACCACTATTCCCAGCAGACACAGAACAGTAAACAGAATGCTATATAGTGTGGCTGAGCGAGCGGTGTACCACTATTCCAAACAGACACAGAACAGTGAACAGAATGCTATATAGTGTGGCTGAGCGAGCGGTGTACCACTATTCCCAGCAGACACAGAGTGGCAGTAAACAGAATGCTATATAGTGTGGCTGAGCGAGGTACACAGAGTGGCAGTAAACAGAATGCTATATAGTGTGGCTGAGCAAGCGGTGTACTACTATTCCCAGCAGACACAGAGTGGCAGTAAACAGAATGCTATATAGTGTGGCTGAGCGAGGTACACAGAGTGGCAGTAAACAGAATGCTATATAGTGTGGCTGAGCAAGCGGTGTACTACTGTTCCCAGCAGTGACACAATGACAGGGGGGACCCTGGCTAGCGTGGCTGGAGCGCGAACTACCCTGCCTGCCTACCCAAAGCTAAACCCACAGACAAATGGCGGAGATATGACGTGGTTCGGGTATTTATTTACCCGAACCACGTGACCGTTCGGCCAATCAGAGCGCGTTCGGGTCCGAACCACGTGACCCGTTCGGCCAATCACAGCGCTAGCCGAACGTTCGGGGAACGTTCGGCCATGCGCTCTTAGTTCGGCCATGTGGCCGAACGGTTTGGCCGAGCACCGTCAGGTGTTCGGCCGAACTCGAACATCACCCGAACAGGGTGATGTTCTGCAGAACCCGAACAGTGGCGAACACTGTTCGCCCAACACTAGCTAGTGGTTTTTAAAAACCGATAGTGTTTTGCGCTGAGCGGGAATCTCGCGATTGCCGCTCAAGTGTGAATGGGGCCTAAGCCAGCTGTACCAAAAATGAACCAACTGGACCTCCCATATTTTAGTATTTTAAATTGGACCTGACTCTTGCAAAGGACAGAAGGAAAACATAGAGGAATGCACTCTGTATGTATGTAGAGAGTTTAGCCTCTCTAATCCCCCTTCATTTGTGTCTAATCAGAAGTTGTAATTAGATCTCTCCCCTGTGTCACATAACTGCCACGGCAGATAAGCTAATTTGAAAGCCCAGGCTGTTAACTATATGTCTGCTTCCATGAATCAGGAAGTAGAAACACTGCAGATTTATTTTTGGATTTGTATCAGCTGTAACAAATACATTTTGATTGTTTGAAGGCTATTATGCTGTTGTGTATTTTTTAGAGCAGAGTGGACATTCTGAGATCAGGTCTGCTTTAAGAGTTCTATTTTAACCTTGTACACACAGCCCGTTTTACCACTAGAGATGTAGCGAACGGTTCCAGGCGAACTTAGGGGGTTCGCGTTCGCCTGCATCAGGCGAACTTTTGCGGAAGTTCGATTCGCCCCATAATGCTCTATGAGGGTCAACTTTGACCCTCTGCATCACAGTCAGAAGGCACAGTGTAGCCATTCAGGCTACACTAAGCCCTGGAGCCCCCCTTATATAAGGCAGGCTGCGGCTGCCATTAGCCTCACTCGTGTGCCTGCTAGAGACAGAGTAGGGACTGCTGCTGCAGACTTGTTCTTCTAGGGACAGATTAGTTAGGCTCTTGGCTGCTTATCTTGCTCCTGGCTGATTGTTATTGCTTTTATAGCACCCCTCAATAGCTCTTTTCAGAGCTCATCCTGTACTTTTTTTTTTTCTGTGTGTCAAACTGACACTTTTGTTGCATGCACAGCCTTGCTAATTGATAGTGTGTGTGCCACTGCCAGCAGCCCAGCACATTCAGTGACTACCTGTGTGTGTGACAGGGAGCTGCACATTGTACTACCCAGTACTGCATTTACCCCAGTACCTGTTGTGTTTACTTAACCCACCTCATCACTGCATATACCTAGCTTTGTGTTGAGTGAACCCAGCTCACTGCATCTAACTACCTGTTGTGTTGAGTGAACCCACCTGGCCACCTCACTGCATCTAACTACCTGTTGTGTTGAGTGAGAACCCACCTCACTGCATCTTAAGTACCTTTACTGTTCAGTGAACCCAGCTCACTGCATCTAACTACCTGTTGTGTTGAGTGAGAACCCACCTCACTGCATCTTAAGTACCTTTACTGTTCAGTGAACCCAGCTCACTGCATCTAACTACCTGTTGTGTTGAGTGAGAACCCACCTCACTGCATCTTAAGTACCTTTTACTGTTCAGTGAACCCAGCTCCCTGCATCTAACTACCTGTTGTATTGAGTGAGAACCCACCTCACTGCATCTTAAGTACCTTTTACTTTTCAGTGGACCCAGCTCACTGCATCTTACTACCTGTTTGTTGAGTGAGAACCCACCTCACTGCATCTTAAGTACCTTTACTGTTCAGTGAACCCAGCTCACTGCATCTAACTACCTGTTGTGTTGAGTGAGAACCCACCTCACTGCATCTTAAGTACCTTTTACTATTCAGTGAACCCAGCTCACTGCATCTTACTACCTGTTGTATTGAGTGAGAACCCACCTCACTGCATCTTAAGTACCTTTACTGTTCAGTGAACCCAGCTCACTGCATCTAACTACCTGTTGTGTTGAGTGAGAACCCACCTCACTGCATCTTAAGTACCTTTACTGTTCAGTGAACCCAGCTCACTGCATCTAACTACTTGTTGTGTTGAGTGAGAACCCACCTCACTGCATATACCTAGCATCCCCCCGAGATGGACAAAATGGACAAACCAGGTAGAGGAAGAGGTAGAGGCAGACCCAGAGGAAGGCCACCAGGCACCGGCAGGTCTGTGGCTGTGCGAGGTGGTGTTGCTGTGATTTCGTGCAGACCTGGCCCAAAATACAGTGCTCAGAAGAAGGCACGTGCCATCACTTCCCAAAATCGTGAGGAGGTGCTTGAGTATTTAACACAGAACACCTCATCTCCCGCAGCCACCAGCGATACAACAAGCACCACATCTGCTGCATTTGACACTTCGTAGGAGTTATTTGGTGGTGGTGGTGAAATCACTGATTCCCAGCCACTACTGCAACAACAACAAGAAGGCGCAGGTACACCACCTTATACGTCTGAGTTAGGTGGCGATAGTATGGAGGAGGGGGATGATGAACCACCTGAAGTTGGTGCAGTTGAGGAGGTGTCGGAGGAAAGTGCAGCTGGCCAGGAGGATTATGATGACGATTATACGGATACCACATATGTTCCCGGTAGAGGAGATGACCAGGGGGACAGTTCAGAGGAGGAGTCAGAGAGGAGTAGGAGGAGACGACTCCATGATAGAAGCAGAGGGAGCTCGTCCTCAGAAACAGCTGGGGGCAGTGTCCGGCGCCATGTATCGCCAGCTATGGCCAGCCAGCCAACATGCCCTTCAACGTCAGCTGCTGATGCCACTGTAGCGCCATCACCCCAGGGGGGCTCAGCGGTTTGGACATTTTTTCACGTGTGTGTCTCAGATCGGAGCAAAGCCATCTGTTGTCTCTGCCAGCAAAAATTGAGCCGTGGAAAGGCCAACTCTCACGTAGGGACAAGTGCCTTACGAAGGCACCTGGAGAGAAGGCACAAACAGCTATGGCAAGAACACCTGAGGAAAAGCAGCACCCCTCAAAAGACAAGCCACCTTCCTTCTCCTCTTCCTCCTTCAGGTGTATCGTCTTCATCCACTTTCTCCCTTGCACCTTCACAGCCACCCTCCTCCACACCGCCTCTTCCCTTCAGCGGTTCCTTCTCCTCTGCCCACAGCAGTACCCAGCTCTCCGTGAAGGAAGTATTTGAGCGTAATAAGCAAATGTCTGCCAGTCACCCTCTTGCCCGGCGTCTGAAAGCTGGCGTGGCGGAACTATTAGCTCGCCAGCTAATACCATACAAGCTGGTGGAGTCGGAGGCTTTCCGTAAGTTTGTGGCCATTGGTACACCGCAGTGGAAGATACCAGGCCACAATTATTTTTCACAAAAGGCCATACCCAAACTGTACCGTGCAGTTGAGAGGCAAGTGGTGTCATCTCTGGTACACAGCGTTGGGTCAAGGTTCCACCTGACCACGGATGCCTGGTCTGCCAAGCACGGGCAGGGCCACTACATTACATACACAGCCCATTGGGTCAACCTGGTGACCGATGGCAGCAAGCAGGGAGTACGTGGCTGCGCAGAGGACCGACTTGTCACACCTCCACGGCTTGCAGGCAGGCCTCCTGCCACCTCCTCTCCACCTGCTACCACCACTTCGCTGTCGTCATCCTCCTCCTTGGCTGGTGCCGCGATCTCCTCTGCAGCTACACAGCCCCAGCACCCCAGGGCCTATGCTGCATGCCAGGTACGACAGTGGCACGCAGTGTTAGACATGTCTTGCCTGAAAGCGGAGAGTCACACTGGAGCAGCTCTCCTGGCTGCTCTTAACAAACAGGTGGAGCAATGGCTGACCTGCACAAGCTTGAGATCGGCAACGTGGTGTGTGACAACGGCAGCAATCTCATTGCTGCGTTGAATTTGGGAAAGCTGACACACATACCCTGCATGGCACATGTGCTGAATCTGGTCATGCAAAGATTTGTGTCCAAGTACCCAGGCTTAGAGGACGTCCTGAAGCAGGCCAGGAAGTTGTGTGGGCATTTCAGGCGCTCTTACAAGGCCATGGCACGCTTTACGGACATTCAGCGTAGAAACAACTTGCCGGTGAGACGCCTGATTTGCGATAGCCCGACTCGCTGGAATTCCACCCTGCTGATGTTCTCTCACCTGCTAGACCAGGAGAAAGCCGTCACCCAGTACCAGGATCATTACAGTACAAGGACACAATCTGGGAGGATGGAGATGTTGTGGCCCAACAACTGGACACTGATGCGAAATGCATGCAGGGTCATGGAGCCCTTTGAGGAGGTGACCAAACTGGTGAGTCGCGATGAGGGCACCATCAGCGACTTGATCCCCTACGCCTACTTCCTGGAGTGTGCCGTGCGTAGAGTGGTGGATACAGCTGTGGAGGAGCGTGAACGAGAAGAGTTACGGCAGCAGGAGTCGTGAGCCATTTACACCCGAACCCGATGTTCCCACAACACCTGCGGCAGCACAGAGGGGGGAGGAGGAGGAGGAAGAAGAGGAGTCGTGTGGGGAAGGAGAGGAGTCAGACTCTGATGATGGTGATGATGAGGAAGGTGTTTCTGTGGAGGAGGAAGAGGCGGCGGAAGAAGAACTACCGCGGCAGCCGTCACGGGGGGCTTATGCCCAGGGGGGCTCAGCAGTTTGGAAATGTGGCGGACCTGTTAACAAATCAACAGAAGGCGGAAAGGATGCAGCACTTGCAGAACAAGCTGTCGATGATGCGTTTAAGGGTGATGTGGCTGCACAACGCAATCAAGGTACCACTGGCAGTAACCCTCCTCCTCCCAAGTCCACACAGGCAAGGACAGGACGCTCCAGCGATCTCAGGGTGATGTCGGACATGCGGACATTCTTTAGTCCAACTCCTCGCCATAGTCCTTCCGGATCCACCCTCCACCAACGCCTGGACCGGCAGGTAGCCGACTACCTGGCCTTGAGTGTGGATGTAGACACTGCGAAAAGCGACGATGAACCCTTGGACTACTGGTTGCGCAGGCTTAACCTGTGGCCAGAGCTGTCCCAATTTGCCATACAACTTCTCTCTTGCCCTGCCGCATGCGTCCTGTCAGAAAGGACATTCAGTGCAGTTGGAGGCATAGTTACTGAGAAGAGAAGTCGCCTAAGTCACGACAGTGTTCAGTACCTGACCTTTATCAAAATGAATGAGGAATGGATCCCGGAGGGCTACTGCACGACCGAAGACTAAGTCAGTCCCCACACACAGCATATCTGCTTGCAGACCGCTTGCCTTCTCCGCCACCACCAACAGGGTCCAGGACTCTAGGCGGATTCCTGAATTTTTAAGGCCGCTGCTAGCAGCGGCCGCTACACTAATCTTTCTGGTGCGTGTACATGCCTGCCTAATTTTTCTGGCTGCACTGCGGGCAGCTGTAACAAAAAACAAAAGGCATGTACATGTACCCATCCCCCTTTGTGATCATTACCTTGCCGCGGTGAAGGGGCTTGCGTATCACAATGAAGCAATGACCACCGGCTATTTGAGTGTCTCGGGTGGGGGTGGCACACAAAAGATAATAAGGTCGTTGCTTCATTGTGGTCAGACCAAATTTGATCAGCTGGACAGTCACTGTTGTTCTATCATTGAGCTACCACAGCCCGGCGACCATGTGGGCTTGAAAAACGCCACGGCCTACACTCTGGCCACGGTGCGCACCAGTCCAGCACGGTCGTCACTACGCAAACAGCTGTTTGCGGTGCGTTACACAGTGAGTTTGGTGTGTCAGTGTGAAGCAGAACTCTAATTACACTCCCTGATTGATGTATACCCATGCAAGATGTTTGAAAGCACGTTAGGCCTGCAATTTAGCATTCAATGTGATTTCTGCCCTTAAAACGCTGCTTTGCGTCAAATCCAGATTTTTCCCCGGGACTTTGGGCATGTATCCCACTCCGCCATGCCCCCCTCCAGGTGTTAGACCCCTTGAAACATCTTTTCCATCACTTTTGTGGCCAGCATAATTTTTTCTATGTTTCAAAGTTCGCCTCCCCATTGAAGTCTATTGCGGTTCGTGAACTTTTACGCGAACCGAACCTTCCGTGAAGGTTCACGAACGGGGTTCGCGAACCGAAAATCGGAGGTTCGCGACATCTCTATTTACCACCTCCAAATAGTATGAGGGCCAACGGATTTTGAAAACTATGAATAGATTCCATAGGTTAGTTATCATACTAACACGCAGAAGTGTTAAAATTGTCCATTCAAATCGCGCAATAATGGCTTTCTTAATTGCCTCAAAGTCTGTTTCTTCTTCCTGGGGGAGACTCACGAACGCCTCCAGGGCCTTGCCTCTCAGCCCTGGTGTGAGATACCGTGCCCACTGCTCACGGGGCACCCCATACTGCCGACAAGTCCTTTCAAACCCCTGTAGAAAAGTGTCTATGCCAGAGTCCTTGTCCATAGCGGGGAACTTATCCAGGGGGATTCTGTGGACTCGCTCACCTTCGCGTTCTGCGGGTCCAGCAGACCGGTTCTGCAGCTGAAGTTTAGCCAGCTCCAGCTGGTGTTGCCGTTCAGCTCTTCCCTCCTCTGCCCGGAGTCTGTCCCTCTCGGCCTGGAGTTGCTGGGCAGCTTGTTCCCTCTGGGCTTGTCGTATTTCCCTCTCTGCTTGCCGATGTTCCAGAATCAGCTTTAGGCGCAGTTCGGGCTCAGCCGAACCTAGTAGCTGTAGGTCGGCTTCCAGAGATGTCATCTCCGTGTTCGGCAGATCATCCAGGACATCGTCTCCACTCGCATCCTGTGGCGGGAGCGATTCCTCCTCTGGCGTGTCGTGAGCTGCATCCGCTGACGTTGAAGCACAGGCTTGCTCTGCCTCATCATACTCCTCGAGGGCACGAACTAACTGCTCCTTAGTCTGGCCGCTCACCGTCTCGATGCCTTTGTGCTCACACAGGTTGAGTAGCATCTCTTTGTTTTGCCTTGCATAGCTGGATGCTTTCTAAACCATCGTGTTGCAAAAAAGAAAAAGAAAAAAGGGGGAAGGGAAAGCAAATACCAAGTGTGTATCTTTGAACAAAAAAAAAAGTATATAGATTCTGCATTGAGTAGACTTCTGTAGGCTAGTTGCTTCTAGCAAGTTTCCAGCCTTTAGTACTCAGAATAGCGAGCTAAACTGCGTACTAATGTACTAAACGATCCCACCACTGCCAGCCAATTATGTCAGGAACCGGCCCACGGCACGCCTGCGTATACGGTTCCCGACTGCGGGTTTGACCAGATTAAGCGGGGAACAGCCTTATTTAAGCTACAAACCAGGCTGGGACCCCTCAAACACTTCCCACTGCCACCACTAGCCGTTGCTAGACACGTCCACTCAGCTGTCGAGGGCTCAACGCGCACTCTGCGTTTTCGTATTTGGGTAAGCTTTGCGCTTAGGCCGAATACGGGAACGCCACGCACCCACACACACTGTACAGTTGTACAGTAACACAGCACAATCAGGCACTGATTTGTAATGCAAGTTACACTGTCGTGCAGCAAAACCACTAACAGTCGTTCCGAACGATACTGTTAGACTTCCCACTCGGCTGTCGAGCGCAGAAGTGCCTCATACACACAATGCAATTACAATCTCATACGGTAGTGTTGCTCAAGCGTACAATTAGGCATGAAACTTATACACGGTTACACTTCAGTCTCTTCTAGGCTATGAGTGTTAGTTTAGTACAGCAGAAGTCAGGCTTATTAACCTCTTGAGGACTGCAGGGCTAAACCCCCCTAGTGACCAGGCCATTTTCAGTAAAATTGGCCACTGCAGCTTTAAGGCCAAGCTGCAGGGCCGCACAACACTGCACACAAGTGATCCCCCCCCCTTTTCTCCCCACCAACAGAGCTCTCTGCTGGTGGGGTCTGATCGCTCCCCCCATGTTTGTTTTTTTCATAATAAATATTATTGTTTGTTTTTGTTTTAAAAAAAAATCCCTGTTTCTTTAAACCCTCTCCCTCCCCACAGCCAGCCAATTACGGCGATCGGCTGTCATAGGCTTCTGCCTATGAGAGCCGATCGCTCTCTTGTCCCCCAGGGGGACAGCCGTGTCGCACGGCTGTCCCCAGTGCAGCGCTGCTGCTGATCGCAGTGCTGCACAGTGTAAATAGACGGCGTGATCGCCGTCTAACAGTCTCCCAAGCGGCAATAGCCGCTCGGAGACTGAAGAGGGGGCGGAGCTCCGCCCTCCGAGCATGAGATGCGCGCGCAGCGTGCGCGTGATCTCATGCAAGTTACAGCCCCAGGACTTTACGCCAATCGGCGTTAGGCGGTCCTGGGGCTGCCGCCTCGGCCACGCCCATCGGCGTGACGCGGTCGGAAAGTGGTTAAATAATAATTTAATATTCCAGGGAAAAAAGTGGAACAATGCAGAACAGAATATATACAAAAGATTACAAAAAAACAAAATAAAAAGTTACAAAAAGTAAAAGTTACAAAAATACACACCAAGCAATTTGCTTACCAAAATACAGGGATCCAGATAGAAGAACCTTGGACTTTTGTGGACGGACACAATTCTGGTTAGACCAGGAGTCCACTAGCTTGGGCCAGGAGACCAGCCGCAGCTACCGTCAGGAGGGGACTGATTTGAGGTATCTGTTCCCTGGTTTTTATAATGAAATATTCGCCTCCAGACTGTAAGCCTGTGTGGACGGGGGGAACTAGATTTAATTACATCCTCAGTCATAATTGGATTTCCAGGCCTAGTCCCTACATAACGCGCGTCATATCCTTTCCTGTGATATGCCATTTGAAACCTTTCCTGTCTCAGTTTTCAGATCATCAAAAAGGTCTTTTCTCCACTCCAGGTGACAATTGATTAAGGCTTCCTCCACATCCCAGCAGGCCTGTCAGATGTAAATTCTAGAGTCCTTTGTTAGCCTACGAAGTTCCCTGACTCTGTCCTGATTTGTATAATGGGACAATGGGGCTTCTAATTAGCTCCCTGCTCTCAGAGGAACTGAGGGTAATTGTATTCCACACTGTCACACAGACAAGTACAGCTTCCCCAAAGCCAGATGACCACCCATACATACGCCTCTGAAGTACATAGCAGACAGGAAAATGAAAATATTATCCTTACATCATAAGCACCCCAGTATATTCCTGACATGAGGCATTTCTGCCTCAATATAAAGTATAGGAAAGTGGAAAACCGCTCTGAAAAACGCTACATAAGAGCGGTTTTCCAGGCGTTTTTGTTACAGAAGCTGTTCAGTAACAGCTTTACTGGAACAATATATGAAATCTGCTACACAAAAACGCTCCAAAAACGCTAGGCATGTTTAGAAAACCTCTCTAAACATGCCTAGAATCGCTCTGAAATCTGCTTCAAAAACCTCTAGCATTTTGCAGGTCTGCTACAGGTTTTTGGTGTGCATTGTCTGGGCCATAGAGCAGAGAGCATATCTGTATTGCAATCCCACATCACACAGAGGCTAGTTGCCTGTAATGTGTCTCCTGTCCCTGCCAGTCTCTCACTCAAGTCAGAAAGCAGCCCTCCTGGAGTCTAGGGACTGTCAAAAACTTTTCAACCTGTGAAATACCTTATGTAGCTGTCCACATCAGTCTTTACAATAGTGAAAGAGCTGAGTTTTTCCCACAGACCCTGCAGGAGGAGGCAAGCCTCTGTACAGTTACCACTGCTTTCACCTCACTTAACCTCCCCGGCGTTCTATTGAGATCGCCAGGGAGGCTGCGGGAGGGTTTTTTTTAAATTAAAAAAAAACTATTTCATGCAGCCAACTGAAAGTTGGCTGCATGAAAGCCCACTAGAGGGCGCTCCGGAGGCGTTCTTCCGATCGCCTCCGGCGCCCAGAATAAACAAGGAAGGCCGCAATGAGCGGCCTTCCTTGTTTTGCTTAGATCGTCGCCATAGCGACGAGCGGAGTGACGTCATGGACGTCAGCCGACGTCCTGACGTCAGCCGCCTCCGATCCAGCCCTTAGCGCTGGCCGGAACTTTTTGTTCCGGCTGCGCAGGGCTCAGGCGGCTGGGGGGACCCTCTTTCGCCGCTGCTCGCGGCGAATCGCCGCAGAGCGGCGGCGATCAGGCAGCACACGCGGCTGGCAAAGTGCCGGCTGCGTGTGCTGCACTTTATTTGAAGAAAATCGGCCCACCAGGGCCTGAGCGGCAGCCTCCGGCGGTGATGGACGAGCTGAGCTCGTCCATACCGCTCAGGAGGTTAAAGGATACATCCAAACACAATAATAAAAAACAACAGCTACTTACCTGGGGCCTGCGCAGTACAATGCTGATGACCAGTGGCGTAGATAAGGAGCTGTGGGCCCCGATGCAAGTTTTACAATGGGGCCCCCCAAGCATTCTATAAATAACAATTGATACAGCACACCAAAGTCTGCCAATGGCAACTACAGTATCAGAGGTGCAAGAAGGGGATGGGAAACAGTTTGTTAATGATTACCACTATTCAAGGTATCTATAGAAATGATTATTATGAGCACAGGACCAATAGAGAGCTAATACTGTAGTTGAGGGAGGGTCCTTCGGGGCCCCTCTGGCCCAAGGGCTCCAATGCGGTTGCTACCTCTGCACCCCCTATTGCTACGCCCCTGCTGATGATGTCGGCCACACCACGTGACCCGCGTGGTGGAACGCACAAGAAGCCGACCTGGCGAGGTCGGCTTCTGCAGCGCAGGACAAAGGGAGCCACTGGAGCTGCGGCGAGGGCCCAGGACAGCTGCCAGGGGCTGGAGGAAGCCCCAGATAAGTGGATTTTGTTTTGTTTTTTATTTTGCCTGGACCTTCCCTTTAAGGTGGCCACACATGATACAATCAAAGGATCCGATTTTACGGCAATTCGATAAATATGATCGGATCTCCTGAAGAAAACCGAAAGCTTTTTTTTTCATTCGACTGAAAAAACGCTCGGATTTCACGGGTTTTTTTTTGTTCCGGAATGCTGGAAATGTTTCTTCACTTTTTCTAAAGACTGTATGTGTTAGATTGTCAGTTTACCCTAGCAAGTTTCTCAGAGTTTCAAATCATTTGTATCATAATTGAGAAAAAATTGAACATAGGTGTGTGGTACATTGGTCATATTTTTGAAATGTTACAATCAGTCAGAAAAATTGATTGTCATTCCTGAATTGAATAGATATTTGTTTATTTATTTACTGTCAGGGGCATACCTAGAAATCCCCGGGCCCCCCTGCAAAATAAATAATCCCCCCCCCCCCCCAGGGCCCGCTCAGGGACTTTTGGGGGGCAGGAGGGGTCGCAGCATAAGAGGAGAGTGTGGCAGATTGGTGGGGAGGGGGGAAATTCACCCCCTCCCCCTTCCCTCACCTCGGGCTCTCCTCTCAGCGCTCCCCCTCCTGCAATCATTGGTGGTGTTCGTGGCAGCAGTGGCGGCAGGAAGACTCATTACCTCCTTCTCCCCGGAACTCTTCCGTTCTCTAAGTTCAACTTCCTGTTTACACAGGAAGTTGAATGAAGCACTTAGATAACAGAAGACCTCCAGCGAGAAGGAGGCAATGTATTCATCCTGCCGCCACCGCCGCTGCTGCCACGAACACCACCAATGATTGCAGGAGGGGGAGCGCTGAGAGGAGAGCCTGAGGTGAGGGGGGGGGGGTTATTTCCTCCCTCCCCACCGATCTGCCACACTCTCCTCTTATGCTGCGACCCCTCCTGCCCCCCAAAAGTCCCTGAGCGGGCCCTAGGGGGACCCGGGGCCCTCCCGTGACAGCAGGGGTCGCATCCTCTATTGTTACGCCAGTGTTTACTGTATTTATAAAGCGCCAACATATTACAAAATTGTATGGTGTGTGGCCACCTTAACACAGCAGATTGTAAGATCGCAAGGTCAGGGACCTCCTCCTAGTGTTTCTCATACCGCTGTAATTTTAACATATGCACATGTACCAACTACACATCAACTATGGCCTCGATTCATCATAGTCTTTGAGATAACTTTTTCCAGTTTGTTAAATTACCAAATTCGAAGTTTATCGATTTCTAGTTGTATTCATCAAGGTTTTTCCACATTCGGTGTGAATTCGATAAAATATCGATAACAATTCGGTAACCATTTGGTAACGTGTCGATATTTCCATTTTACAGCAGTAATTTAACACAAGGCCATAAGATTCCCATGGAATTGTGGGTAAAAGGCAGTCCTTTGAACACTACGCAGCAACATTCCGAATAGGGCTTAAAACCTGGACCAACATTCTTGAAGTGGCTTAGGACAATCCCACAATTTCACCAGCTGTGGCTTGATAGGAGCCTTTTCTAAAAAATGTAGTGCAGCTAGCAAATTAGTTAACCCTGGCACTGCCTGTGTTCTCTTACAAGATGATTCAAGAGAAATGCAGATGTCGTGTTATAGCAAATAAATCTATTCTCTTGCAAATTGATATGGTTCTAGACCTTATTCTTGCCCTTCTGCGCCTTTGAATCACTCTAAGCTGATAACTAACCACTTCAAATGGCTCCATCTTCTCTGTCAGCAATGATCTGACAGGAATAACGACAGAGCAGTGAAGGAGATAACTAATCCTAAATTTAACGCTAAACCACGCCCACTTTCATTTTCATGAATTGCACTTTCTTCCGTTTTATTGCATCATTACCGAATGATTACCGAATGCTCGCTAACAGCTGTAGATAACTTTTATGAATCCTGAAATCAACTTATCGAGTTTGGTATTTTACCAAGCTGTCGGTAATTGATTCGATAAGTCTTGATGAATCGAGGCCTATGTATGTACTTGTATTTATTCTATTCAATGCCATGACTGTACAGTGTCTTTTACTTCTCATGTATATTTGTTCCCCATTATTTGTTTGTACTATGTACAGCGCTACGGAACATGTTGGCGCTATATAAATAAAAAATAATAATAATATCTTTGGTAGATACTTGTTCTCCATAGCAATCGTTATGAATTAAGTGTTTGAGTGAGACAGATGATCTGCAGGACAGCCAGGCAATGTCTTGTTTAAAAGGTAATAAATATGTCAGCCTCCATATCCCTCTCACTTTAGATTCATAAGTAGCCCCAGAACCTGCATGACATAGATGTGTTAGTGACTTGACAACCCCGAGGAGAGGCTGGCATAACCAGGCGACCTGCGTGTGTCAGTACACTATAATGGACACACTGACATGTTTATATTACAACATTTTGTGTTCACTGCAAGTGTCCTTTATAAGTGAGGTGTAAAAACAGATAAATCAGGTACACAAAATAATGCAATAGAACAGTAATGAATGTCCCCCCATGCCTGTGCTCTGCACCCCATACACGCTTGTCCTGCAGTTTGTCGATTTCTTCTAAAAATTGACACAAATTAAAGGACCTCTGTCACGAAAATCTTAAAATGTAAACATATACAATTAAAGGGACACTTAAGTCAAACAAAAAAAATGAGTTTTACTCACCTAGAGCTTCCAATAGCCCCCTGCAGCTGTCCTGTGCCCTCGCCGTCTCCCTCCGATCCTCCTGGCCCCGCCGGCAGCCACTTCCTGTTTCGGTGACAGGAGCTGACAGGTAGAGTTGGGCCGAACGGTTCGCCTGCGAACGGTTCCATGCGAACTTCCGTGGTTCGCGTTCGCGTCCCGCAGGCGAACCTTTGCGGAAGTTCGGTTCGCCCCATAATGCACATTGAGGGTCAACTTTGACCCTCTACATCACAGTCAGCAGGCCCAGTGTAGCCAATTAGGCTACACTAGCCCCTGGAGCCCCACCCCCCTTATATAAGGCAGGCAGCGGCGGCCATTACGGTCACTCGTGTGCCTGCATTAGTGAGAGTAGGGCGAGCTGCTGCAGACTGTCTCTCATAGGGAAAGATTAGTTAGGCTTAGCTTGTTCCTGGCTACATACCTGTTCTGTGAACCCACCACTGCATACCTGTTCTGTGAACCCACCACTGCATACCTGTACTGTGAACCCAACACTGCATACCTGTTCTGTGAACCCACCACTGCATACCTGTACTGTGAACCCAACACTGCATACCTGTTCAGTGAACCCACCACTGCATACCTGTACTGTGAACCCACCACTGCATACCTGTTCAGTGAACCCACCACTGCATACCTGTTCAGTGAACCCACCACTACATACCTGTTCAGTGAACCCAACACTGCATACCTGTTCTGTGAACCCACCACTGCATACCTGTTCAGTGAACCCAACACTGCATACCTGTTCTGTGAACCCACCACTGCATACCTGTACTGTGAACCCACCACTGCATACCTGTACTGTGAACCCACCACTGCATACCTGTTCAGTGAACCCACCACTGCATACCTGTTCAGTGAACCCACCACTGCATACCTGTTCAGTGAACCTGCCACTGCATACCTGTTCTGTGAACCCACCACTGCATACCTGTTCTGTGAACCCACCACTGCATACCTGTTCAGTGAACCCACCACTGCATACCTGTTCAGTGAACCCACCACTGCATACCTGTTCAGTGAACCTGCCACTGCATACCTGTTCTGTGAACCCACCACTGCATACCTGTTCTGTGAACCCACCACTGCATACCTGTTGTGTTCAGTGAACCTGCCACTGCATACCTGTTCTGTTCAGTGGACCCGCCACTGTATACCTGTTCAGTGAACCTGCCACTGCATACCTGTTTTGTTCAGTGAACCTGCCACTGCATACCTGTTCTGTTCAGTGGACCCGCCACTGTATACCTGTTCTGTTCAGTGAACACGCCACTGTATACCTGTTCTGTTCAGTGAACCCGCCACTGCATACCTGTTCTGTTCAGTGGAGCCGCTACTGTATACCGGTTCTGTTCAGTGAACCCGCCACTGCATACCTGTTGTGTTCAGTGAACCCGCCACTGTATACCTGTACTGTTCAGTGAACCCGCCACTGCATACCTGTACTGTTCAGTGAACCCGCCACTGCATACCTGTTGTGTTCAGTGAACCCGCCACTGCATACCTGTTCTGTTCAGTGAACCTGCCACTGCATACCTGTTCTGTGAACCCGCCACTGTATACCTGTACTGTTCAGTGAACCCGCCACTGCATACCTGTTCTGTTCAGTGGAGCCGCTACTGTATACCGGTTCTGTTCAGTGAACCCGCCACTGCATACCTGTTGTGTTCAGTGAACCCGCCACTGTATACCTGTACTGTTCAGTGAACCCGCCACTGCATACCTGTACTGTTCAGTGAACCCGCCACTGCATACCTGTTGTGTTTAGTGAACCCGCCACTGCATACCTGTTCTGTTCAGTGAACCTGCCACTGCATACCTGTTCTGTGAACCCGCCACTGTATACCTGTACTGTTCAGTGAACCCGCCACTGCATACCTGTTGTGTTCAGTGAACCTGCCACTGTATACCTGTTCTGTTCAGTGAACCCCCCACTGTATACCTGTTCAGTGAACCCGCCACTGCATACCTGTTCTGTTCAGTGAACCTGCCACTGCATACCTGTTCTGTGAACCCGCCACTGTATACCTGTACTGTTCAGTGAACCCGCCACTGTATACCTGTTCAGTGAACCCGCCACTGCATACCTGTTCTGTTCAGTGAACCTGCCACTGCATACCTGTTCTGTGAACCTGCCACTGTATACCTGTTCTGTTCAGTGAACCCGCCACTGTATACCTGTTCAGTGAACCCGCCATTGCATACCTGTTCTGTTCAGTGAACCTGCCACTGCATACCTGTTCTGTGAACCCGCCACTGTATACCTGTACTGTTCAGTGAACCCGCCACTGCATACCTGTTGTGTTCAGTGAACCTGCCACTGTATACCTGTACTGTTCAGTGAACCCGCCACTGCATACCTGTACTGTTCAGTGAACCCGCCACTGCATACCTGTACTGTTCAGTGAACCCGCCATTGCATACCTGTTCTGTTCAGTGAACCTGCCACTGCATACCTGTTCTGTGAACCCGCCACTGTATACCTGTACTGTTCAGTGAACCCGCCACTGCATACCTGTTGTGTTCAGTGAACCTGCCACTGTATACCTGTACTGTTCAGTGAACCCGCCACTGCATACCTGTACTGTTCAGTGAACCCGCCACTGCATACCTGTTGTGTTCAGTGAACCCGCCACTGCATACCTGTTCTGTTCAGTGAACCCACCGCATCAGTGCGCATACCTGTGCAGTTAAGTGAACCCACCTACCTACATGAGTGCACGCAGTGTGATATACCACTCCGTGCATACCCGATATGGACAAAACAGGTAGAGGAAGAGGTAGTGCCAGAGCCAGAGGAAGGCCACCCGGCAGGTCTGCGCGAGGTCGTGTAAATGTAATTTCGTGTGGACCTGGCCCACAGTACAGTGCTCGGAAGAAGGCACGTCCCATCACCTCCCAAAATTGTCAGGACGTGGTTGAGTATTTAGCGACACAGAACACCCCATCTTGCTCAGCCACCAGCGCTACTACTAGCACCACTTCCGCTGCATTTGACACTTCGCAATAATTATTTAGTGTTGAAATCACTGATGCACAGCCATTGTTGTTACAGCCAGATGAATTTTCACCAGCTCATATGTCTGAGTTACGCGGCAACACTATGGATGTAACGTGTAAGGAGGATGAAGGACCTACTGATGGTGCATGTTTGAATTTGTCTGAGGCAAGCGAAGCTGGGCAGGATGATTACGATGATGACGATGATAGGGATCCTCTGTATGTTCCCAATAGAGGAGATAAAGAGGGGGACAGTTCAGAGGGGGAGTCAGAGAGTAGTAGGAGGAGAGAAGTTGCTGAAAGAAGCTGGGGCAGCTCTTCGTCAAAAACAGCTGGTGGCAGTGTCCGGCACCATGTATCGCCACCTATGTACAGCCAGCCAACTTGCCCTTCAGCATCAGCTGCTGAGGTCCCCATAGTGCCCACATCCCAGGGTGGCTCAGCGGTGTGGAAATTTTTTAATGTGTGTGCCTCAGATCGGAGCAAAGCCATCTGTTCGCTCTGCCAACAAAAATTGAGCCGTGGAAAGGCCAACACTCACGTAGGGACAAGTGCCTTACGAAGGCACCTGGAGAAAAGGCACAAACAGCAATGGGATGGCCACCTGAGCAAAAGCAGCAGCAGCACACAAAAGAAAAGTCACCCTCCTCCTCTTCCTCCTTCAGGTGCATCATCTGCTTCTGCCGCTTTCTCCCTTCCACCTTCACAGGCACCCTCCTCCACTCCGCCTCTGCCCTTGAGCGGTTCCTGCTCCTCTGCCCACAGCAGCAGTCAGGTGTCCGTGAAGGAAATGTTTGAGCGGAAGAAGCCAATTTCGGCCAGCCACCCCCTTGCCCGGCATCTGACAGCTGGCGTGGCGGAACTGTTAGCTCGCCAGCTGTTACCATACCGGCTGGTGGACTCTGAGGCCTTCCGTAAATTTGTGGCCATTGGAACACTGCAGTGGAAGATGCCAGGCCGCACTTATTTTTCGAGAAAGGCCATACCCCAACTGCACTGTGAAGTTGAGAGGCAAGTGGTGTCATCTCTTGCGAAGAGCGTTGGGTCAAGGGTACACCTGACCACGGATGCCTGGTCTGCCAAGCACGGGCAGGGCCGCTACATTACGTGCACAGCCCATTGGGTCAACCTGGTGGTGAACGATGGCAAGCAGCGCGCAGCGGACCAAATTGTGACACCTCCACGGCTTGCAGGCAGGCCTCCTGCCACCTCCTCTCCTCCTGCTACATGCTCTTCGCTGTCCTCCTCCTCCTTGGCTGAGTTCTCCTCTCCAGCTACACAGCCCCAGCTCCGCAGGGCCTATGCTGCATGCCAGGTACGACGGTGTCACGCCATCTTAGACATGTCTTGTCTCAAAGCGGAGAGTCACACTGGAGCAACTCTCCTGGCTGCTCTTAAGAAACAGGTGGATGAGTGGCTGACCCCGCACCACCTGGAGATAGGCAACGTGGTGTGCGACAACGGCAGCAATCTGCTTGCCGCTTTGCATATGGGGAAGCTGACACACATACCCTGCATGGCACATGTCATGAATCTAGTTGTTCAAAGATTTGTGGCAAAGTACCCTGGCTTAGCGGATGTCCTGAAGCAGGCCAGGAAGGTCTGTGGGCATTTGAGGCGGTCTTACACAGCCATGGCACACTTTGCGGCAGGGCCGGGCCGAGGCATAGGCTGGAGAGGCTCCAGCCTCAGGGCGCAGTGTAAGAGGGGGCGCAGAATTCATTCAGCTGTCATTCCTAATTGTGTTTGAAGCAGAAAGAAATAAGAAAAGGGGATACATAGCAGTGACTGCAGGCCATATAACTAGATATTAAGGTATTGGGGAGGTTGTGGGCCCTGTTGCGCCTCTTAGTCTAATAGCAATCAGTGTGTGACGGCTGGGGTGGAGGGATGGAGGGGCGCACTTTGGTGTCTCAGCCTTGGGTGCTGGAGGACCTTGTCCCGGCTCTGCTTTGCGGAAATTCAGCGGAAAAACAACATGCCGGTGAGACGCCTCATTTGCGATAGCCCGACTCGCTGGAATTCGACCCTGCTCATGTTCTCCCGCCTGCTAGAACAGAAGAAAGCCGTCACCCACTACCGACAACTGGACACTGATGAAAAATGCATGCAGGCTCATGCGGCCATTTGAGGAGGTGACCAACCTGGTGAGGGCACCATCAGCGACTTAATTCCCTACGCTTACTTCTTGGAGCGTGCTGTGCGTAGAGTGGCGGATGAAGCTGCAAATGAGCGTGACCAGGAACCGTTACGGCAGGAACAGGCATGGGACCAATTTTCATCAGACCCAGCTGTTTCCTCAACACCTGCGGCAGCACAGAGGGGGGAGGAGGAGGAAGAAGAGAAGTCCTGTGCAGAAGATGAGTCAGACTCAGAGGATGATGAGCAAGGTGTTTCTTTGGGGGAGGAGGAGGAGGAGGGGACGGCGGCAGGAGAACACCCGCAGCAGGCGTCGCCGGGGGCTTGTGCTGCTCAACCTTCCCGTGGTATTGTTCGCGGCTGGGGGGAGGAGGTTGACTTACGTGACGTCACTGAGGAAGAGCAAGAGGAGATGGAGGGTACTGGATCCGACTTTGTGCAGATGTCGTCTTTTATGCTGTCCTGCCTGTTGAGGGACCCCCGTATAAAAAACCTCAAGGGGAATGAGCTGTACTGGGTGGCCACACTACTAGACCCTCGGTACAGGCACAAAGTGGCGGACCTGTTACCAACTCACCTGAAGGTGGAAAGGATGCAGCACATGCAGAACCAGCTGTCAACTATGCTTTACAATGCCTTTAAGGGTGATGTGACAGCACAACGCCAGCAAGGTACCACTGCCACTAATCCTCCTCCCGTGTCCACGCAGTCAAAGATAGGACGCTCCAGCGATCTCATGGTGATGTCGGACATGCGGACATTCTTTAGTCCAACGCCTCGCCGTAGCCCTTCCGGATCCACCCTCCACCAACGCCTGGAACGGCAGGTAGCCGACTACCTGGCCTTAAGTGTGGATGTAGACACTGCTGTGAACAGCGATGAGGAACCCTTGAACTCCTGGGTGCGCAGGCTTGACCTATGGCCAGAGCTGTCCCAATTTGCCATCCAACTTCTCTCCTGCCCTGCCGCAAGCGTCCTGTCAGAAAGGACCTTCAGCGCAGCTGGAGGCATTGTCACTGAGAAGAGAAGTCGCCTAAGTCACAAAAGTGTTAAGTACCTCACCTTTATCAAAATTAATGAGGCATGGATCCCGGAGGGCTGCTGCTCGCCCCAAGACTAAGTCAGTCCCCGCACACACAGCATCTCTGCCTGCACGCCGTGTGACTGGCTGCCTGGCCTGCCCCAAGAAGACTAAGTCGCTCCCAGTCCCTCCACACAGCATGTCTGCCTGCAGGCCGCTTGACTACCTTCTCCGCCACCACCAACAGGGTCCGGGACTCCAGGCGGATTGCTGAATTTTTTAGGCCGCTGCTAGCAGCGGCCGCTGTAATTATTTTTCTGGTGCGTGTACATGACTGCCTAATTTTTCTGGCTGCACTGCGGGCAGCTGCAACAACAAAAGAAAAGGCATGTACATGCGCCCATTCCCCTTCGTGATCATTACCTTGCCGTGGTGAAGGGGCTTGCGTATCACAATGAAGCAATGACCGGCGCCTAGATGAGTGTCTCGGGGGGCACACAAAAGATAATAAGGTCGTTGCTTCATTGTGGTCAGACCAAATTTGATCAGCTGGACAGTCACTGTTCTGTCATTCAGCTACATCAGCCAGGCGACCATATGGGCTATAAAGCCACCAAAACCTGCACTCTCGCCATGGTGCGCACCAGTCCAGCACGGCCGTCACTACACAAACAGCTGTTTGCGGTGCGTTACACGGTGAGTTTGGTGTGTCAGTGTGAAGCAGTACCTTAATTACACTACCTGATTGATGTATACACATGCAAGATGTTTTAAAGCACTTTAGGCCTGTCATTTAGCATTCAATGTGATTTCTGCCCTTAAAACGCTGCTTTGCGTCAAATCCAGATTTTTCCCGGGGACTTTTGGCATGTATGCCACTCCGCCATGCCCCCCTCCAGGTGTTAGACCCCTTGAAACATCTTTTCCATCACTTTTGTGGCCAGCATAATTTTTTTTTTTAAAGTTCGCATCCCCATTGAAGTCTATTGCGGTTTGCGAACTTTAACGCGAACCGAACGTTCCGCGAAAGTTCGCGAACCCGGTTCGCGAACCTAAAATCGGAGGTTCAGCCCAACTCTACTGACAGGCTGGGGACGCAAGTGATTCTTCGCGTTCCCAGACACATTAGCACCATCTATGCTGCTATATGGTATATGATATATGCTATAGTAGCATTGATGGCACTATTGTGGCCAGGAATGCGAAGAATCACTCGCGTCCCCAGCCTGTCAGCTCTTGTCACCGAAACAGGAAGTGGCTGCCGGCGGGGCCAGGAGGATCGGAGGGAGATGGCAAAGGCACCAGACAGCTGCAGGGAGCTATTGGAAGCCCTAGGTGAGTAAAACTCTTTTTTTTTGTTTGACCTAAGTGTCCCTTTAAGATGTTTGATTCTTCCACAGTAAAATGAGCCATACATTACTATTCTCCTATTTTGCTGTCACTTACAGTAGGTAGTAGAAATTGAACAGAACCGACAGGTTTTGGAATAGCTCACCTCCTCATGGGGGTTTCACAGGGATTTCCTTATTTTCAAAATGCACTTAGTAAATGGCAGTTGCTCCGTGCAACTGCCAAAAAAGTGTACGGTGAGCAAGGAGGCTGGCCAACATTTTTGTATAAATCTTTTTCAGGTAGTGTCTTTATAACGAATAAAGGTTATGCTTAGAATCCCCTATGGAGAGATGGACTAACCCAAAACCTATCAGTAATGTCAGATTTCTACTACTTACTGTAAGTGACAGCAACATAGGAGAGAAGTAATTTCTGCCTCATTTTACTCAGGAAGAAACGTACTTCTTATTTGTATGTGCTTTAAGATTTTTGTGACAGTTCCTCTTTAAAGCCACTGATTGAGACAAACTCCACTGCTGTTTTCTGGAAACACTATCTTTCTGGGAACAATTCTGGAAATGTTAGTGAACAGTTAGTGAAATGTCTCCCATCCAAGCATGTTATTTACAGGATTTGTTTCTCTCAAAGCAGCAGGAGAACACTCCACCCCCAGTGAATTTTTTTTTTAAATCACTGAAAAACATCCCCCATGGCCATGGTGGTGCCTGGCTTCATATGCCTGTTTGTTTTTTTAGCGTAGTTGTTGAATGCTTGCTCTAAAAATGGAAAGTGCTTAAAAGCAAAGTTTGCCTTACATCAACTTCACTGCAATTTGCTGGGAACACTAATTTAGCAAATAGTGATGGGCTCACGGGTAAATAACTAAACTAATTTGTGATTCTAATGAGGCCTAATTGCCTCAGGTGTGTGTATGGGAGACAGGGGGTTAATTACTCAGATGTCCGGCGCTTCTATGCGTATCACACGCTCGCACGCGTCCAATGGGACGCGTTCCACGACTCACTACCGCGCACTTCATCTTTCGGCCAGACATCTGGGTAATTAACCCCCTGTCTCCCATGCACACACCTGAAGCAATTAAGCCTCATTTGAATCACGAAATTCGGCTACTTATCTACCCGTGAGCCCATGATGAACATTCAGTGCCCAGAACATTGACAACTTTGCCTATCACTATAATTGATAAATTATTATTATGTATTTATATAGAGCAGACATATTTTGCAGTGCTTTGCAGAATATATATATATATATATATATATATATATATATATATATATATATATATATATATACAGTGCTTTACATAATGTATACATAGTCATGTCACTAAAAGTCCTTGAGAGGAGCATCCAGTCAAATCTATACCACAGTCAGGGCCCTAGCACACCGTAGAGAGTTTTGCAGGTCACTTTCATTTTTTTTTAAATGCTTCCTTTGACTTGCTCACTGTATCGTGTATCTATGTCCCTGTGGAGTTCACTTTAGCACCAGGGACATAGATACAAGTACCGTGGTGTTTACACAGATGCACGCCTTCTTTCCCCACCCCTTTCCTCCCCCTGTGGCTACTGCAACCCCCACCGATCACTGTCCCAGCACTTAAAGGAAACCAGAGATAAAAAAACAAAAACGTTTTATACATACCTCAGGCTTCCTCCAGCACCATGCGCACAGATCTCTTCCATGCCACCATCCTCCGTTGCCGGCGAAATACGTAGAGCGCACACTTCCTCTTGAGCAGACTGGCCACAACTGACAGAACTAAAGGGACCCGATCCTGGAGCTGCGACTGGAGACTGCATAGACTGGAGCCGACTGATGGCAGTGACGGGACCCGGTTCCCGAAGTTGCATACAGCGGAGGACAGCAGTGTGGGAGCGATCCGAGCAGATGGAGCTGGGGGAAGCCCCAGGTATGTATAAATCTTTTTTTTTATTTTACATCTCTGGTACACTTTAAAGATAGTCTGAAGCCTTCTAAAATTCCTCTTTTTATCAAACATTTATCTTCAGCAATATCTGCATAGCTAAAATGCTGCATCCCCGTGGCAGAACGCTGTATTTAAACCCCCCAAATCCTGGGGCAAAAATCCACAACTTTCCAGGTCATGGATTTTGCTGCCCGGGGAGGCAGAGCTTAGTGCTGTAGCTCTGCCTCCATTAGCACCAAAATCTGCGCGGATCTCTGCCTCTCCCCACCCCTCTCAGTGAAAGAAGACTGAGAGGGGCGGGGAGCGGCGCGATCAGTGGGGATTGGTGAGAGAAGAGGCAGCGCTACAGCACAAAGCTCTGCCTCTTACAGGAAGCGTTCCCCGCATTTTGCCCCCGGAATTTGGGGGGTTTAATTATATCATTCTGCTGCGGGGATGCAGCGGTTTAGCAATGCTGATATTGCTGAAGATAAATGTTAAATATAAAGAGGAATTTTAGAAGGCTTCAGACTCTCTTTATGGGGAATACAACTTGCTAGGTCCTTGTCACAGGAACCCACAATGTAAGTGAGGCTCAGGCTACTACTGTTTTAATTGTGACCATTTATGTGTTTCAATATTTTATTAAAGCAAATCATTACAGAGTGAACCACTCTCTGTTTGGCTTTCCTTTGGAATATATACAGTGGCTTGCAAAAGTATTCGGCCCCCTTGAAGTTTTCCACATTTTGTCACAGTACTGCCACAAACATGAATCTATTTTATTGGAATTCCACGTGAAAGACCAATACAAAGTAGTGTACATGTGAGAAGTGGAATGAACATCATACATGATTTCAAACATTTTTTACAAATAACTACAAAGTGGGGTGTGCGTAGTTATTCAGCCCCCTGAGCCAATACTTTGTAGAACCACCTTTTGCTGCAATTACAGCTGCCAGTCTTGTAGGGTATGTCTCTACCAGCTTTGCACATCTAGAGACTGAAATCCTTGCCCATTCTTCTTTGCAAAAAAGCTCCAGCTCAGTCAGATTAGATGGACGGCGTTTGTGAACAGCAGTTTTCAGATCTTGCCACAGATTCTCGATTGGATTTAGATCTGGGCTTTGACTGGGCCATTCTAACACATAGATATGTTTTGTTTTAAACCATTCCATTGTTGCCCTGGATTTATGTTTAGGGTCATTGTCCTGCTGGAAGGTGAACAGATTCCCCCACCTGAACTGTAGATCTCTGCAGCTCATCCAGAGTCACCATGGGCCTCTTGACTGCATTTCTGATCAGCGCTCTCCTTGTCCGGCCTGTGAGTTTAGGTGGATGGCCTTGACTTGGTAGGTTTACAGTTGTGCCATACTCCTTCCATTTCTGAATGATCGCTTGAACAGTGCTCCGTGGGATGTTCAAGGCTTTGGAAATATTTTTGTAGCCTAAGCCTGCTTTAAATTTCTCAATAACTTTATCCCTGACCTGTCTGTTGTGTTCTTTGGACTTCATGGTGTTGTTGCTCCCAATATTCTCTTAGACAACCTCTGAGGCCGTCACAGAGCAGCTGTATTTGTACTGACATTAGATTACACACAGGTGCACTCTATTTAGGCATTAGCACTTATCAGGCAATGTCTATGGGCAACTGACTGCACTCAGACCAAAGGAGGCTGAATAATTACGCACACCCCACTTTGCAGTTATTGATTTGTAAAAAATGTTTGGAATCATGTATGATTTTCGTTCCACTTCTCACGTGTACACCACTTCAAGGGGTCCGAATACTTTGGCAACCCACTATATATATATATATATATATACACACACACACACACACACACACACACACACACACACACACACACACACACACACATCAGTTACACACATTGGCACACATGTATGCATAGAGACAGAAAAAAAAAAGTTGCATGTATTTTATTAAAAATATGTTTACACAGTAACCATAAAACGTTAATTATGGTTAGTGCAAATTAGCATAAATGTGTTCACAGTTAAATTGCAAATTCACTTTTTTTTTGTTTAGAAATTTTAATTTCATGCTCCTTGAACTTGCTCAGTAGTCAGTTATGTGAAAAAAGAAAAAAACAAAACATTTGTGCATAACACAAACAAAATTTTGCATCACTTTCCAACTTTCAAGTTGAAACTGTAAAATTCCAATGCAAAAGTCTGAATTTAGAATTCATCAAAATGTGTGTGCTCATCCCAGTGGCGTAGCTAAGGAGCTCTGGGCCCCGGTGCAAGTTTTAAATGGGGCCCCCCAAGCAATCTATACATAACAATTAATACGGCCAACTAAAACCTGCCAATGGCAACTACAGTGTCAGAGATGCAAGAAGGGGATGGGGAACAGTTTGTTCATGATTACTACCATTGAAAGCATCTATAGAAGTGATTATTATAAGCACAGGACAAATAAAGAGCTAAAACTGCAGCTGAGGGAGGGTCTTTTGGGGCCCCTCTGGCCCAAGGGTCCTGATGCGGTTGCAACCTCTGCAACCCCTATTGCTACGCCACTGGCTCATCCCTAGTAGTTGCTAGTAAAACATTAAACACACTTTCAGTAGTAGATGTGCTAGTAGAGCAGCTGTACATCTTGCTATTGCTAAGCTCTGCACTGAGAGCTCAGTCACTAGTATAACAGCAACACGTTTTAGCTATTGAAAGTGTTTTGTAGCCATACAAGTGTTGTGTACGACATTTTACTTTTGTTAAAAATTACACACAACTGCTTCTATAGTGCCAGCTAAAAACTGGTCTTAACAAGTTGTTGTTTGATGTTGAACATCCAATTACAGTACAATCAGTAAAGTTCTAAAAGCTGGTATTGTATATTGGAAGCAAATCCATACAAAAGACATGGACATCCCACAGGATCAAACTAATGCGTGTCAGGCTTATAGGATTGGAGCCCACAGTTGTCAGCCAAGTGGGGGTACGTGCCAAAGTGGGGGACTGAAAGAGGCTGGGAGATAAAATTAGGTTACGTGCCCTTCATGCAGAGAAGCGGCTCCCGTTATCCAGGACCGGTTTAATTTCAGAGTCTAATTGTAGTACTAGAAGAGGTCTCCTCACTATATCAATGATTTTTTTTATACTCCAGGCCAGTGGCATAGCTAAGGTGCTGTGGGCCCCTATGCAAGTTTTACTTTGGGCCCCCCCCCAGCACTCTATACATAACAATTGATACAGCACACCTAAACCTGCCAATGGCAACTATAGTGTCAGAGGTGCAAGATGGGGATGGGGAACAGTTTGTTAATGATTACCATTATCCAAAGTATCTATACAAGTGATTATTATGAGCACAGGACCAATAGAGAGCTAATACTGCAGTTGAGGGAGGCCCCATTGGGCCCCTCTGGGCCAAGGGCCCTGATGCAGTTGCAATCTCTGCACCCCCTATTGCTACACCCCTGCTCCAGGCCATATTCTTCTCCAATCCTGTTCTGCCCCCATTTGAAACACCTCAAAAGCTCAATCTGTGGTCTCCTAGTGCCTCTCAAATGGCCCAGATTTAATTGTTTTCCGGTAAAGCCCCTCTCTCTAAGCCTCCAATCTACCAAATCACACTCCGCTGTAAAATGTAAATTAAGTTGACTGTCAATCATTTACATATTTCAAAAACATATTAAGATGGCTGGGAGGACCCCCTCTCACCAAAAGCAAATCATCTATGTAGCTGCTATACCATCTGATATGGGAGGCAAAAGGGGCTCTCAAAGATGTGGAGCTCCTCCCGCCACCCTAACTAGAGGTTGACAAAGGACAGGGAGAATTTGGCCCCCATAGAAGCCCCGCATCTCTGGAGATAGAACCCAGATTCAAACATAACATAATTATGTGTTAGGAGGTACTCCACAGCCATCAACAAAAAAGAACGTAAGGAGATGTCAAAGGAGAAGTATTTGGTCAAATGGAATTCCAGTGCTTGTGAAGCCAGTCTGTGTCAGATAGAGGAATAGAGAGAGGCAACATCTAAGGTCACCTACTTGAACTCCCCCTTCCACTCAAACTGGCTAAGGCTGGAGAGAGCATGGTGGGTGTCCTGAAGATAAGCTGGGAGTCTGGACACTAGGGGCTGGAGATGTGCATTGACCCATTCACCCAGGCACTTCCCCACTGAACCAATGCCAGCAACAATCGGGCAGCCATGGGGAAGGGTGGTGGTGGTGTGTGTGTGTGTGTGTGTGTGTGTGTGGGGGGGGGGGATTGGCCCTAGTTTTTGGGAAGTGATGTGAATCTGGGACAATAGAATGAGATTGGCATAAAAATTGAGAAACACATTGCGTTAGAACGTCCATTGTCTGTCCGAGTTCCAGCAGCTCCCAAAGATCCTTCCAGCAATCCAAGGCAGGATTGCGAGATAAGGGCCAATATCTCCCTCCCCCAGCTGTCTAAAGGTGCATACACATGCACTACTATAGAGAACGATGGGTCCGTCCGACCCTCCCGCTGGGCGGTCGTTCTCCCGACAGTAGTGTGTGTGTACAGTCTGTCTGCAGACTGATAAAGCTGTTTCTGAACGATCCGCTCAGTGGAGGGTTTGACGGTCCCGTTGTTCTCTATAGTAGTGCGTGTGTATGCACCTTAAAGGGAACCAGAGACGAAGCACACTTGAGTATTTTACCATATATATCAGTAAGAACATTAAAACACTTACATGCTCTCTGTTTCATCCTCACTGCTAAAAGTGTCTGTTATCAGCTGTGATAAGAATCCGGGACTGAGCATTCAGTCTGGCTTTGCAGGAAATAATTATAGCTGAGTCATTATAGCAGAGCCACAAGGGGGCAGGCTTGGGCTTGAAAAGACACCAGAGAAGACAGACTCAGCTATAATCTTTCCTTAGCAAAACTAGACTGAGTGCTCAGTGGGGGATTCTTATCAGAGGGGATAACAATCAGATTAAACAGAGAACAATGAAACAAAGAGCAGATTAGGTGTTTACTGTCATGTTCTCACTGATTTATAAGGTGAACTACAAGAGGGTGCTTCATCTCTGGTCTCTGGTTCTCTTTAAGGGCTTCTGCACAATAATCAGAGGCATCCAGAACAAGGACTGCCCCCCCTTACTTGTCCGCTGAGTGTATAACGATTTTGGCAGTTACAATTACAGTGATGCCAGAAAAGAGCTGGAATTGTAGTAAATATTTAATTTGGCTCTCAAACAAGCTGAACTGAAATGATCTTGAAATGCAGTTCATTGATCAGTTATGTAAGTATTTAGCAGCCTGCCTTCAGGACATCGATTTGTTCCTCTCACTTGCATGATGGACATCACATGGATCTGCTCCCTGCTCCTGGCTGTAGCCATCTCTTGTCTCATCTACTCATCATGGAATATGATGTATCAGCGCCGTAACCTGCCGCCAGGACCCACACCGCTCCCTATTGTTGGCAATGTCCTGCAGATAAAGAGAGGGCAACTGGTCCAGTCCATGATAGAGGTCAGTTTTAAAAGGAAAATAATCTTACTAAAGGTGGCCACACAATGCAATTTATTACATTTCATTTCGATTCTAGAATTTCAATAATTTTTTGTGATTAATTGTAATATTTGAAAAATTGGATTGATGTATCACATACACGAGGTCAATAATAAAAAAGAAAAAAAGTTGAAAATTCTGAACAAAATTCTTTGCATGTATAAATCAAGAAACTTACAATTATTAATATTATTTAGTATTTAGTATTATCTTCTGCAGTGCTGTACAGAGTATATAGTCTTGTCACTAACTGTCCCTCAGAGGGGCTCACAATCTAATCTCTCCCATAGTCATATGTCTATGTATGTGTGTATTGTGTAGAGTATGTATCGTGTAGTGTATGTATCGTAGTCTAGGGCCAATTTGGGAGTAAGTCAATTAAAGGGAACCAGAGAGGATCAAGATAAGGTTTTATACATACCTGGGGCTTCCTCCAGCCCCATACGCACGGATCGCTCCCACGCTGCCGTCCTCTGCTGCCTGGATCCGCCGGTACCGGGTCCCGTCATTGCCGCGAGTCGGCCGGCGGACGCGGCCGATTCTCCGCATCACACGGAGCTCCCTCCATGTACGTACGCATGAGGCGGCCTACTGCGCAGCCGCATGCGTACGGGTATGGAGGACGCCCCTGTGATGCGGACAATTGGCCGCGTCCGCCGGAAGTGACGGGCCCGGTACCGGCGGTTCCAGGAAGCGGAGGATGGCGGCGTGGGAGCGATCCAGGCTTATGGGGCTGGAAGAAGCCCCAGGTGTGTATAAAACCCTTTCTCTCTTTTAACAAACCATTCCTCTCTGGTTCCCTTTAACTTATCTGTATGTTTTTGGAATGTGGGAGGAAACCGGAGTGCCCAGAGGAAACCTACGCAGACACGGGGAGAACATACAAACTCTGTGCAGATAGTGACCTGGCTGGGATTCGAACCAGGGACCCAGCATTGCAATGCAAAAGCACTAACCACTACGCCACCATACTGCTTAATTCATCCTACACCATTCAATATTCATAAGATTCAGATCAGAGAAATCAGCCCCTCCCAATCCACTTATATTGATAAAAACTGTAAATTCAGTTCATTTCTTTACAAATGATCATTTTTATAGAATTATTATAAAATCTTTTTATAGCATCATGTGTGGCCATCTTTAAAGGGAGTCTGAAGCAATTTTATAAAAAAAAAACAGATACTTACCTAAGTGAGGACAGTCTCTGGGTCCTATAGCCTTCGCGGAGGAATTTGCATACGTTGTCATGCAAATTGCCTGGCCACATTCATTGGAGGCGTGTACTATAAGTACTATGTCTTTCCCACAATGCTTCGCTGGTCATAAGGATTTCGTCCTATGTAACACTCCTTGTGGGGTGTCAGCCTTACTCTCTGTTTGAAGATCAGCTTAGAGTAATTCCTGGAAACTGTGCTAGGCAGATTTCCCTAGTGCAGTTAGGATTGTTTATCTGTTTTGTTTGTCTGTTGCAATTGTCCTGTCCCAGCGGTGGTCGATAGGAAGTCGTTCTGATCTCTGTTCTTGGAGCATAGCTGGTGCAGCGGTTGCTACCAGCTATCTCTTCTGTTCTGCCTCTCTGGATCGTGCTAGCCACTTTTCGCTAGCGCTGTGGATCCTTCTGTTCTGTCTCCTGGGATCGCGCTAGCCACTTTTCGCTAGCGCTGTGGATCCTTCTGTTCTGTCTCCTGGGATCGCGCTAGCCACTTTTCGCTAGTGCTGTGGATCATATCTCTCGCTTGTCCCTGTTTTCGTGTGTCTGTCTTGTCTGCTACGACCGCTTGCTGGAGGCTCGGTGAGGTAACCGTTAAGCAAGCGTTCGCATCCTCTGTTTCATGTTTGTCTGTCGATGGTTAGTTAGGCGTGCTTGTCTCTATTGTGCTTATCACGTGGAGACCGCGCATAACCGCGTGCACTGTTGCGAATGAGTGCGGTGTTCGCGGTTAGCTAGCGTTTGTTATTTTCCGCATCTTCTCATTGTATTATTTGCTGTGCCTTTGCTACCCTCGTATTCTATTCTGATCTGCCTTGTGTCACGTCTGGCGATCGCACCTCTCGCGATCACGTTCCTATTTCATATCTGCTGTTGTGTGTGCGCGGTCGCGGGGTGGCGACTGGATTGGCGCACACACATACAACCTGTCCCTTTGCTCGTTCTCATTCGCAATCGCCTCTCTTGCGATTGCGTTCTGCGCTTCGTACAATTCCTGTCTGGCATTTGTGGAGGTACAGAGGATTGGTTCCTCTGCACTCCCCAGCGCCATCTGCCGACAGGAATTTCCCTCTACAGGTGCGTAGCACCTTTTGCTGGGTGCCTGCAATTACACGCTTGTGGAGGATTTCCGCCGTGTCAGCGCACGCGTTGTGCGCTGATCACGGAGAAAGTTCCACAATCGTTACAGTATGACCAGCCCAACCCAAAACCCCAGTGTAGACGGAATTTCCGATTTGTACGATTTTGTCGAATATGGCTCTTGTACCTTTAAGAGATTTAAAAAACTTGAACCTGAATCAGCAGACGAAATTTTGTCTGAGTGTACGAAACTGTTAGCGAACCCTGAATTCCAAGGCACCCCAGTGTCTACCTGGGCCCCCCAAATGGTCTACATTCTGTTAGAGGGGCGAAATGTCAATGTGGGCTTATGATGTGTTAGATCATACCACCCTGAGTCAAAGACCCCTGGAATTCTTGGACTTTTTAATTCACAATTGGCTGAGATTACCTCAATTACCATACCCCCTTAATGAGTTGTTGTCAGCAGCTCAATCAGCTGTTCCATCTACTCTTTCATCCATAAAGCAGCCATCCAAAGCCTCTAAGTCTAAACGTAAAAGATCTAGGAAGGCTTCCCAGCGGAAAGATCCGTTGCCCATAGCAACCACAAATAAAGAGGTTATTTCTGTCAAGTCTGAAATGGGCAAAACCATGCAGTATGATAATGATGTTTATAATGCATCTGCTGATCAGTTTCCAGGTTTTTTTGCCCCAATCCAAAGCTTATGTGGATCCTGCTATAGGTAGGATCGCACACTACATTAAAGCAGTTAAAAAATCTGTTCTTGTTCCTGAACTCCACCCCTATGGAGATTATCTGAATACTGGCCTGTTTGAAAGCCCATTTGCTTCCTGGGATGTTGGGGCCTTGCTGGAGGAATTCGATTTTGATTGGAAAGCCTTTTGTGATTTTTACATCGGAAAAAGCGAAGATGTCTTGAATGCTTGTCTTGATTCTATGTACCTTCTGATTGATTCCGATGAATGTGACAAGGATGATGTGGATCTGGTGATCTATGTATGGCAAACGATTTTGGATGAGTTGCACACACACCAACCAATTGATTCCAATAAAGAGACATCGTTGTTGGATGATTGTTCCTGCCTTTCTGGGGTAAAGCATGAGAGTCTTGACTTTGTGCAATCTTAAATGAATGAGTATGCCGCTGTGGTTGATTCCTGTGCGAATCCTGACGGATTCTCTCCTGACAGTGTGCAGTTTGAATCTGTGCGATCTGATGCCTGTTTCTCTGATGTTCCTGCAGATTGTGATTGGCATGACTCTGCCGGTTTCCTCAAGGATGTGTGGGATCCTTTGTCATTTAGAAACAGATCTTTGAGATCTTCCATCTGTGACCCTGCTATGGGGAAAGTTTCTCGACTGTGCAGCGTCAAAAGTAAAATTAATATGCCTAATAAAGTTTATCCTGTTGATGTCGCTATTTCTTCTGCAAATGATTCCCTGTCTCACCCTGTTCTCACCTGTAAGGGCCCGTTGCCTGGAGACAGTTGCTACAGTGTTTCGGTCCTAGATGCCTTGCAGTCTGCTCCGCAGATCGCGGAGGTTTGCGCTATGGAAGCATCAGTTTCACAACCTAAAGTGAATTTTGATTCGCAGGTTTTGCGTTCTGATTCCTCGGATTCGACATTGTTAGCCAAATCTAAGAGTGAGACAGCGCTTTGGTTTTGCGAATCTGATGCTGAACCTTCTTTGCCTTATTCAGAGACGCTTTCTCTGAGCCTGCCCTGTACCATGAATAACAAAATGATGTCCAATCACACTGACATTTGGGAGTCCCTTTCTTGCTTTGAAGAAAGTTCTGACTTTCCACCCTGTACTCTGGATGAGTCAATATAGCCTTGTACAATATCTCCTGCCCTGCCCCTAGAGGCTCGTCTAGGTATTGCTGCTATTTTTACCTGTCTTTCTGCAGTTTTGGAGTTGCAAGCTAGTTTGACTGCTACGTAGAATTCTGGGTGCAGCGAGATTAAAGTTAGGGAGTCAGTGTGTGGTCCAGTGAATATTCCTGTACGTTCCACTCATGATGATGAAATTCAGTCTCAGTTTATGGTGGAACCTTCCCTGGGACATCTGCCCTGTTCTCAAAATAAAGTTCCAGTTTTGCCCTGTAACATGGATAGTACAGAATCCTTCTTAGAAAACTTGAAAAATGATGTTTCTGAGGTATTGTTTGATGTTCTGGAGGTCTCCAAGTTCCTCCCAAAGGGTGCAGGACTTGTAGGAGATGTCTCCTGCCCCCAAGTCCTTCTGAGGTGTTACCCTCTTCCGTAGGCATTGCTGCCTTGCTGGCTACCTTTTCAGCTCTGATGGAGCTTCACTCATATGTAGTCAATGATGATATTATTGTCACAGAAATTTCTGAATTTGTATCCGAGTCTTCTTTTGAAAGTCCAGTGCCTGTGACCTCCACTCATGATGATTCTCTGTCCGGTACTGGTTTTGGTCTTGTCGTGCCGGACTCTGAGGTTGGCAGTTCCCCGACATGTCCTGAGGTTTCTCCTGTGCTGGTGTACCCCAGTGTGCTCTGTGACCCAGAAAGCCCAAGTGTGCCTCGGTTACCAGCGTACTCAGATGCTTCCTCGGTGGAGACATGCTCTGATATGGCCTGCCTCAGGGCCGGGCCGAGGCATAGGCTGGAGAGGCTCCAGCCTCAGGGCGCAGTGTAGGAGGGGGCGCACAATTCATTCAGCTGTCATTCCTAATTGTGTATGAAGCAGTAAGAAATAAGAAAAGGGGATACATAGCAGTGACTGCAAGCCAAATAACTAGATATTAAGGTGTTGAGGAGGTTGTGGGCCCTGTGGCCCTCTTAGTCTAATAGCAATCAGTGTGTGACAGCTAGGGTGGGGGGGATGGAGGGGCGCATTTTGGTGTCTCAGCCTTGGGTGCTGGAGGACCTTGTCCCTGCTCTGGCCTGCCTGCTTGCATGCCCAGAAGTGGTCCCTGAAAGTCTTGATCTTGATGGGTGTCCTCGTAAACTTCGAACAGGTATTGTGGCAGGTTTGGTATTTTCGGACGCTCCTTGGAAGGTGGTGGGTATTGTCTGGAGGGTGTCGATGGCTTCTTCTCTGGCGTTCACAGTCCTGATGGGTGTTATACTGAGACTGGTAGTACTGATGGGCATGTTTCGGTGGCTTCTGTTTCCGATGAGGTCGGTTTCGGGTGGACTGACTCTGGAATTGGACCTTGTCGGGCTGCCCAGACCTTCATGAGTCTTCAGTTTGAGTCTGTTGCTAATAGCAGTTTTAAGGGGCCTCTGGAATTCGACCCTGGAGGGGGGGGGGGGGGGTACTGTGATGATTTGCTCAGCTGCCTGTGCAGGCAGGCAGGCTTTTGACCATTGTGTAGGTTTGCATGCTGCAGGACTCTGGAAATAAGAGCTTCTGTCAGTTTTGCAGCTTGTGCTTGCAGAGGAATTTGCATACGCTGTCATGCAAATTGCCTGGCCACATTCATTGGAGGCGTGTACTATAAGTACTATGTCTTTCCCACAATGCTTCGCTGGTCATAAGGATTTCGTCCTATGTAACACTCCTGGTGGGGTGTCAGCCTTACTCTCTGTTTGAAGATCAGCTTAGAGTAATTCCTGGAAACTGTGCTAGGCAGATTTCCCTAGTGCAGTTAGGATTGTTTATCTGTTTTGTTTGTCTGTTGCGATTGTCCTGTCCCAGCGGTGGTCGATAGGAAGTCGTTCTGATCTCTGTTCTTGGAGCATAGCTGGTGCAGCGGTTGCTACCAGCTATCTCTTCTGTTCTGCCTCTCTGGATCGCGCTAGCCAATTTTCGCTAGCGCTGTGGATCCTTCTGTTCTGTCTCCTGGGATCGCGCTAGCCACTTTTCGCTAGCGCTGTGGATCCTTCTGTTCTGTCTCCTGGGATCGCGCTAGCCACTTTTCGCTAGTGCTGTGGATCCTTCTGTTCTGCTACTCTGTACCTCGATCGCGCTAGCCACTTTTCGCTAGTGCTGTGGATCCTATCTCTCGCTTGTCCCTGTTTTCGTGTGTCTGACAGACACTGTCTGTCTTGTCTGCTACGACCGCTTGCTGGAGGCTCGGTGAGGTAACCGTTAAGCAAGCATTCGCGTCCTCTGTTTCATGTTTGTCTGTCGATGGTTAGTTGGGCGTGCTTGTCTCTATTGTGCTTATCACGTGGAGACCACGCATAACCACGTGCACTGTTGCGAATGAGTGCGGTGTTCGCGGTTAGCTAGCGTTTGTTATTTTCCGCATCTTCTCATTGTATTATTTGCTGTGCCTTTGCTACCCTCGTATTCTATTCTGATCTGCCTTGTGTCACGTCTGGCGATCGCACCTCTCGCGATCGCGTTCCTATTTCATATCTGCTGTTGTGTGTGCGCGGTCGCGGGGTGGTGACTGGATTGGCGCACACACATACAACCTGTCCCTTTGCTCGTTCTCATTCGCAATCGCCTCTCTTGCGATTGCGTTCTGCGCTTCGTACAATTCCTGTGTGGCATTTGTGGAGGTACAGAGGATTGGTTCCTCTGCACTCCCCAGCGCCATCTGCCGACAGGAATTTCCCTCTACAGGTGCGTAGCACCTTTTGCTGGGTGCCTGCAATTACACGCTTGTGGAGGATTTCCGCCGTGTCAGCGCATGCGTTGTGCGCTGAACACGGAGAAAGTTCCACAATCGTTACAGTGACGCTCTGGAACACTTTGTCTAATGTGAAAGGTAACATGAAAGGTTACCTTTCTAACCGCATCCTAGGTGCATTCCGTAACAATGGACAGAACAGCTGCTAGTGCGAAATAGCCCTCATAGTTGCTAGTAAAACATTAAAGAGGACCTGAACTCAGAACTTCCTCTCTGCTCTAAATGATACACAACAGCATAATAACCTTCAAAGAAAAACATTTCTTTGTTACAACTGATACAAATCCTGCAATAAATCTGCAGTGTGTCTACTTCCTGCTGTCATGGAAGCAGACATATTGTTAACATCCTGTGTTTACAAATTAGCTGCTCTGCCATGGCAGATGAGATTCTTAAACTGACACAGCTGAGAGATCAAATTACGGCGGTAATTAGTCACAGATGAGGGGAAATTAGACAGGTTAAACTCTCTAAATACATACAGGATGCATTTTTCACAGGTCCATTTTAATTACCGTAAGCTCTCAGTAGTAGTCCTGCTGGTAAAGCAGCTGTACATCTTGCTACTGCCAAGCTCTGCACTGAGAGCTCAGTCACGAGTTTAACAGCAACACATTTTAGCTATTGAAAGTGTTTTGTAGCCATGGAAGTGTTGTGTACTCCATTCTACTTTTGTTAAAAACTACACACAACTGCTTCTATAGTGCCAGCTAAAAACTGGTCTTAACAAGTTATTGTTTGAGTTGAATGTCCTATTACTAATTTACTATGAAGCCAGAAAAGGACTGGAGTTTTTGATTAGAACAGTAAATATTTCCTTTGGCTTTCAAACAAGTTGAACTGAAATGATCTTGAAATGAGTTCATGGATCAGTTATGTAAGTATTTAACAGCCTGCAGTGGCGTAATCGGGAATTTGACAACCTTTGATGATTATTTACAGACACCCCCCCCCCCTCAACAACCATTTTTTTTAGCGTTGACAGGTTGGGGCGCCAAGTGTGTTGCGGCAAATTTTGGGGGATTTTTCGGGAGAAGGAATCATCAGGATGTGGACGGAGCCAACCATTATGAAACTCTGTACTCTTTACAGTGCTGCAGAAGATGTCAGTGCTATATAAATACACAATAATAATATAGTAGACTATGACTATGGTTCGATTAGATTGTGAGCTTCTCTGAGGACAGTCAGAAAAGAGGGACATATGAAAGAGGGGGATGCATCGGAGAAGGCTGGGTGGGGGGTAAAGAGGTAGAGGCACAAGACAGAATGCCTGGTGGGAGAGGAGAAATGGCAGGAAGGACTTTCCTCAGGGCTGCAGACCTCATCAATGCAGTTTGGCAGGGACATGCTGTTAAAAGAAACCACTGAAATCTGAAAAGAAGAAAGGGTCATGGGGGAAGACAACAGGGTGGGAGGGGGAGCTAATCTAATTTGCCTGGATCTTGCTTCTCTGTTCACTACAGAAGTTGGATGTCAGCACCTGTATCACTGGCTTCTGCAACAGCAGACTGCCCTGCATTATTAATAATTAATCACTCGGATCAGGATAAATAATCAATAGTCCAGGGCACTCTGCAATTACAGCAGCCAGTGCACATGGCTACTAATGACAGGCAACTTCTGAAGCACCAAACACATCTTGCCATCTCTCCCTGCTAATGTCCCAGCTGCAGCACAGCAATCACTCTCTCCACTCACCCTGCTGCTCTGCACATTCACTCACTGCAGGCTATGCGTAGAGAGCAAGAAAACACATTGCCCACCAGACAGGAAGGGGGAGGGATGCTACATTTAGTGCAGGAAGGAGTACAGTCCCATGCACTGCCTGCTGCTATTTCTCGAATGTTGCCTAAACTATGAAAAAAGGTCCCAGGTAGAAGAACACAGTGGCTGAGCACCACAGCCGCACCCCTATCCATGGCTACACCCAGAGCTGTGTGCACCTGCAGTCTTATGGTAGGTACGGCTCTGATAGCCTGCCTTCTGGACATTGAGACGTTCCTCTCACTTGCATGATGGACATCACATGGATCTGCTCCCTGCTCCTGGCTGTGGCTATCTCTTGTTTGATATATTCATCATGGAATATGATTCGTCAGCACCGAAACCTGCCACCAGGACCCACACCGTCAGGCTCGGACTGACCCACTGAACCTCCGATTTTTCAAACGGTGGTCCCCGGCCGCTCCGCCTCCTGGGGGACCAAGAGCTGAGAAGGAGAGGGGCACAGCGCAGGAAGGGGGGAAATTATGCACAGAGCAGCGGGGGGGGGGGGGGGGGCTCCTCCCTCCCTCACCTAGGGGCCCCCCCTTCCGCGCTCCCCCCCTCCAAAATTGCAGCCAGCCAGCCGCAGCAGCAGCGGGGAATAGCTTACCGGCATGAGATCCATAGCTCTACGTGTCGCTGGCTGGTCTGGTCTCCTGCACTGATGCTATCCAATCACGCTCTCGCAGTACTTCCTGTGAGAGCGTGATTGGTCAGTGCAGTGCAGGAGACCAGACCAGCCAGCAGCACGCAGAGCTATGGATCTGATCATCCCGGTAAGTGATTCCCCGCTGTTGCTGCTGGCTGGCTAGCTGCAATTTTGGAGGGGGAGGGAGCGCGGAAGGGGGGACCCCTAGGTGAGGGAGGGGGGAGGCTTCCCCTCCTCCCCGCTGCTCTGTGCACAATTTCCCCCCTTCCTGCGCTGTGCCCCCTCCTCAGCTCTGGGGCCCCCACTAACTGGGGACCTGCCTTTGTGGGGATATCTGCAGCCAATCTGATTGTATTTTGTGGGGATATCTGCTGCCAATCTAACTGCATTTTGTGGGGATATCTGCTGCCAATTTGATTGTATTTTGTTGGAAAATCTGCCGCAAATCTGATTGCATTTTGTGGGGATATCTGCCACCAATCTATTAGCATTTTGTGGGGATATCTGCCGCCAATCTATTAGCATTTTGTGGGGATATCTGCTGCCAATCTAATTGCAATTTGTGGGGATATCTGCCGCCAATCTCATTGTATTTTGTTGGGAAATCTGACGCCAATCTTATAGCATTTTGTGGGATATCTGCCGCCAATTTATTTGAATTTTGTGGGGATATCTGCTGCCAATCTGATTGCAATTTGTGGGGATATCTGCCACCAATCTAATTGTATTTTGTAGGGAAATCTGCCACCAATCATATTGCATTTTGTGGGGATATCTGCCGCCAATCTGATTGCATTTTGTGGGGATATCTGCTGCCAATCTAATTGTAATTTGTGGGGATATCTGCCGCCAATCTGATTGCATTTTGTGGGGAAATCTGCAGCCAATCTAATTGCATTTTGTGGGGATATCTGCCGCCAATCTGATTGTATTTTGTTGGGAAATCTGCCGCCAATCTAGTTGCATTTTGTGGGGATATCTGCCGCCAATCTAATTGCATTTTGTGGAGATATCTGCCGCCAATCTGATTGTATTTTGTTGGGAAATCTGCCGCCAATCTGATTGCATTTTGTGGGGATATCTGCCGCCAATCTGATTGTATTTTGTGGGGAAATCTGCCATCAATCATATTGCATTTTGTAGGGATATCTGCCGCCAATCTGATTGTATTTTGTTGGGAAATCTGCCGCCAATCTGATAGCATTTTGTGGGGATATCTGCCGCCAATCTATTTGCATTTTGTGGGGATATCTCCGGCCAATCTAATTGCAATTTGTGGGGATATCTGTCACCAATCTAATTGTATTTTGTGGGGAAATCTGCCACCAATGAAATTTCATTTTGTGGGGATATCTGCCGCCCATCTAAGTGCATGTTGTGGGGATATCTGCCGCCAATCTGATTGTATTTTTTGTGGAAATCTGCCGCCAATCTGTTTGCATTTTGTGGGGAAATCTGCCGTTAATCTGATTGCATTTTGTCGGTAAATCTGCTGCCATTTGACTACTTGATGTATTATCATGAGGCATGTAACTACTTGATTATTTTATCTAAAATGTATCTGGTCGGACCTAATGTCTGTGAATAACAACACTACTTATTTTGTGTTGTTTTTTTTTAAAGCCCATGACTCATCATGAACACGCCCATGTTCCAGTGCGTGGTGACACTCATTTATTTTTGCTGCGCGTGCCGCATCTAGACATATCCCTATTGGAAACTGTCCTCATAACTGCTCACAATTTATTCCTTACCATAAAATCATGCAAAATTTCTAGAGTACACGTGTATGTGAGCCCAAAATAAAGGGGGGGGGGGGGGGGGAGTGGAGGAGGGGGGGTGGAGAGGGGGGCAGGCCCCAGGCTGAAACTTCCTTGGTGGGCCCTTGGTGTCCCAGTACGACCCTGCACACCGCTCCCTATTGTTAGCAATGTCCTGCAGATAAAGAGAGGGCAACTGGTCCAGTCCATGGTGGAGGTCAGTTTTAAGAGGAATATAATCTTACTAAAGGTGGCCACACACAATGCAATTTATTACATTTCTTTTCGATTCTAGAATTACAAACTTTTTTGTGATTAATTGTAATATGTGAAACACCTGACTGATACATCACATTCAATGGGCTTGATTCACTAAACCGTGATAACTCATATCACGGCCATTGTTGCGCACGTTTGCGAACTTTCACGTGCAATCACGAATTTTTGCGTGTTAATGCGAATTTTCGTGCAAAAATAATATCGTTTGCACGTGAAAATTCGAGATTGCACTGCAAATACGCGATTGCGCGTGCAAACACGAAAATGCGTGTGGAAACGGCCGTGTTATGAGTTATCACGGTTTAGTGAATCAAGCCCAATGTGTTTTTTGGATGTATAAATCAATAAACTGACAATTTATCCTATACCATTAAATTTTCATGAAATTCAGATCTGGAAATCAGCAACTCCCAATCTACGTATATTGATAAAAAACACTGTAAATTCAGTAAATTTCTGTACAAACGATCATTTTTATAGAATTGCTGAAAAATCAAATCTTTTGGTGGTATCATGTTTCGGTGTTTTTTTTTTGTTTTTGTTTTTTACCTGAGAAGTCTGATCATTTTTTTTTGCTTGATTGAATAATTTTAAAGATCAACCAATGCATATACATGTACCATACACTTGTGATCGATCAATTTTTCCATACTTAAAAAAATTATTGAACAAAACATACAGTTTTTGTATTCTTTGTATTTTCCTATCTGGGTTTTTTAACACATCTGATCAGATATTTATTGAACAATTTGTAGCATTTTTCTGGATCAAAACATATATATTTTTCTATGCAATCAATTATTTTTTATTGTAAAAACAGGAAAATCGATTCATATGGTTGAATTGTGTACGGCCACTTCAATCTGAATATAATTTACATGGCAGATCTCTCGTTGATAGTGATAGATATTGTGGCATCTACCGAGGGCTGGATTACCCACAAGGCAAGCGAGGCAATTACCTGGGGCCCTGAGGGAAAGTCTGGCAAAAGGAGGCCGGTCGCTGGCCTCATGAAGTCCCGCAGCAGGCCCCCTGAACTGTTGTGCCCCAGCAGTTGCATGTCCCTGCCCAGTAAATTTGCAATGTACGACCCTCCCACAGCTGCCCATCCAGAACAAAGGGAAGGGGGACACTAAGAGCCCAATAGTGTGATATTGTATAGATGAAACTTAATAAGGAGTAATTTAACTATGTAATACTCACAAACCAGGGTTACCATTAGGAAACAACTGTGAAGGCAGGTGGGGAGATTTACCTGACCCTACTCAGGATTAAAAATCGCTCTCTGTAGATGGGAAAAAGATGGGTACAACCCTCCACCAAGGGTGGACTTAGCAATATGTAGAAGCTTTCCAGAGGCGCCAATAGAATAAAAGTCACTTAACCACTTTGTCCTCCTTGACGTATAAAAACGACGGGCGGAGTTGCGGCTGCATAGCTAGCATAGTTGCCCCAGTGTAGGGAGTTTAGTTGCCTCAGTATAGCCAGTATAGTGCCCCAGTATAGCCAGAATAGTGCCCCAGTATAGCCAGCATAGTGCCCCAGTATAGCCAGCATAGTGCCCCAGTATAGCCAGCATAGTGCCCCAGTATAGCCAGCATAGTGCCCCAGTATAGCTAGTATAGTGCCCCAGTATAGCCAGAATAGTGCCCCAGTATAGCCAGCATAGTGCCCCAGTATTGCCAGTATAGTGCCCCAGTATAGCTAGTATAGTGCCCCAGTATAGCCAGAATAGTACCCCAGTATAGTGCCCCAGTATAGCTAGTATAGTGCCCCAGTATAGCCAGCATAGTGCCCCAGTATAGCTAGCATAGTGCCCCAGTATAGCCCCCCAGTATAGCTAGTATAGTGCCCCAGTATAGCCCCCCAGTATAGTGCCCCAGTATAGCCAGTATAGTGCCCCAGTATAGCCAGAATAGTGCCCCAGTATAGCCAGCATAGTGCCCCAGTATAGCCCCCCAGTATAGCTAGTATAGTGCCCCAGTATAGCCCCCCAGTATAGCCAGTATAGTGCCCCAGTATAGTGCCCAAGTATAGCTAGTATAGTGCCCCAGTATAGCCAGAATAGTACCCCAGTATAGTGCCCCAGTATAGCTAGTATAGTGCCCCAGTATAGCCAGAATAGTACCCCAGTATAGTGCCCCAGTATAGCTAGTATAGTGCCCCAGTATAGCCAGAATAGTGCCCCAGTATAGCTAGTATAGTGCCCCAGAATAGTGCCCCAGGATAGCCAGTATAGTGCCTCCCGCCCGTCCCCACGGCCAACGCTGTTATTACCTTAACAGCTGCCGCTCTCCCCTCTCCGGCGCCTGTATATTCTAGCAGCGTATCTCCGGCTGCTCTGTCTGTGTGATGCGGAAGGAAGCATCCGGGCAGCGGCTTCCTGTAACGGCGATATGTATCGCCGTTACTATGGGAACCGAGCCCTCCCTCCTTCCGCATCACACAGACAGAGCAGCCGGAGATACGCTGCTAGAATATACAGGCGCCGGAGAGGGGAGAGCGGCCGCTGCTATGCTAATAACAGCGGCGGCACGGGCGGGAGGGGGAGAAGAGGACGGCACACCAGGCAACGTTCCGCGGCACACTAGTGTGCCGCGGAACACTGGTTGAAAAACACTGTTCTAAACTATTTAAATATCTATGTAAAGATGAAATATTTCTATATTTTTTTTTATAAGCTTGTAAATAGTGATGGATGCAAAACGGGAAAAATGCTCTTTTATTTCCAAATAAAATATTGTCGCCATACATTGTGATAGGGACATAATTTAAACGGTGAAATAACCGTGACAAATGGGCAATTAAAATACGTGGGTTTTAATTATGGAGGCATGTATTATTTTAAAACTATAATGGCTGAAAACTGAGAAATAATACATTTTTTCCGTTTTTTTCTTATTCTTACTGTCAAAATGCATTTACAGTAAGGTAGCTCTTAGCAAAATGTACCACCCAAAGAAAGCCTAATTGGTGGCAGAAAAAACAAGATATAGATCAGTTCATTGTGATAAGTAGTGATAAAGTTATAGGCGAATGAATGGGAGGTGAACATTGCTCGGATGCATACAGTGAAAACGACTGAGAGCTTAAGTGGTTAAACAAGCTTAAAACCGATGGGGCAGTGGTGGACCTATCCCATCCATGTGGACAAAGCAAACAAAGGAAGGCATCAACAGTCAAACAACAATTTATTTATACTCCACAGTAAAAATAGGCAACGCGTTTCACGGGCTCAATCCCGCTTCATCAGGCCAATCAAAAAGGAGCATACAGCTTATCAGCATCAAAACCACACTGAGCGCCTCTGTCTGGACAGTGTTTGCCCATTGTAAAATATTTCCTTACCCAGATTTATAGTCTGCAATTTATCACTGGGGGCGACATCTTTAGTCCTGCCAGGTGCATCTCTGTAGAATGTTTGTTTCTGAGAATTCTACGGTCAGTAGAAAATATACCTAGTCTCGTATTCTCCCAGAATGCTTTCGGAGAAGAATTCCACATAGCTAAACAGCCTAGGCTAAGCATCACTGAGAGGCCAGGGCTACATACCAATTTACGCCAATATACAGATACACTGTAGGTATTAGATTTAATAACAAGATTACTTAACCACTTAAAGAGACTCTGAAGTCCCTGCTTTTGATATATAATGCTGTTCAGCATGAATGTCCCAGTGAAATCGCCGCATCCCTGCAGCAGATGGGTGATTAATGACTGAGGATTAGCCCTGCAGAACTCCGGGGCTCGCAGGGCTTCACTTCTTCACTGAGGCAGAGCTTCAGGCTGTAGCTCTGCCTCCTCCACAGTCGTTCTCTGCGGATCGCCGCCTCTCCCTCTTCTTTCACTGAGAGGGGCGGGGAGGAGGCGGAGATTCACGGAGATTGATTACGGTGAGCCTGAGATACAGCACAAAGCTCAACCTCTCCAGGAAGAGAAGCCCTGCGTGTCAGTGCAGCACAATCTGCGACCAGCAAAGTCGTAGAACTTTGCTGGTCTAAAACACAGCAATAAATCACCCATCGAGGATGCGAAGATTTCACTGGGGCATTCATGCTGAACAGGATTATATGAGAAAAACAGGGGAAAAAAAAGAGACTTCAGAGTCTCTTTAATGACAAGCTGAATTATAAAAACGTCCTGCTAGAGCCTCTTAATGGCTCCAGGACATTTTTATAAATCAGGCAGTGCTTCTGCAGCTGTGCGCGTACATGTGCGCACATGCACGTGCATGCCCCTCCCCCCCCTCCCTCCCCCGCGTGTGTGCACACCCGTGCATGTGAAAATGGTGGGGGAAAAAAACCACCAAAGAAAAACTACACCTTTATTTCCATATACTAAATTGTCACCAAACTTTGTACTAGGGACATAACTAAAATGTTGTGATAACCAGGACAAATAGGCAGATAAAATGTGTGGGTTTTATGCACAGTAGCAGTGTTTATATTAAAACTATAGGGGACAAAATTGAAGAAATAGTGTATTTTTTCATTTTTTCCTTGTTTTTCCCTTTAAAATGCATAGAAAATAAAGTAATTACTAAAAACAAATATCAACCCCCAAAAGTCCAATTGGTGGTGAAAAAAACAAGATATAGATCATTTCATTGTGATTAGTAGTGATTAAGCTATTGGCAAATGAAAGGGATGAGCACTGAAAGGTGAAAATCGCTCTTGTCCGTTAGGGTAAAAACCGCTTTGGGGTGAAGTGGTTAAACTGCAGTATAGTAAAGCAACCATAAGATGTCACTGTCTGTAAGGTGCTGCAATGATCTCTATGGTATTGTGATTCCTGTATTCATTCTGTGTGCCTCTCTGTTCTAAGAAAGCTGCATTACCTGATGGTTGTGCACAGTGCCGGGCCTAGGCAGAGGTATGAGAGGCTGCAGCCTCAGGGCGCAGTGTAGGAGGGGGTGCACAACTCACTCAGCTATCATTCCCCTATTGTGTTTGAAGCAGAGAGAAATAAGAAAAGGGCAGACATGGCAGTGACTGAAAACCAGATAACTACAGATTAAGGTGTTGGGGGGGGGGGGTTACTTTGGTGTCTCAGCCTTGGGTGCTGGAGGACCTTGTCCCGGCTCTGGCTGTGTATGATTTATCTCTGCACGTTTTCTCCAGTAAAGAGTTCTAACTTGTTATACCAGGTGCCGATCTGCGTGACCACTCTGCTCATCAATAGGAAGTGTTTGCGATGCTAAAACCAAAATTACTGTAAAAGTGGGTATCCTAAATAATTTACTACATTCTACTATATGTCACTTTAACCCATTAGCGTTCCGTCGTTCTCACTTGAGCAATGTTCACCAACTTCACCTCCCATTGATTAGCCTATAACTTTATCACTACTTATCACAATGAACTGATCTATATCTTGTTTTTTTCCGCCACCAATTAGGCTTTCTTTGGGGGCTACATTTTGCTAAGAGCCACTTTACTGTAAATGCATTTTAGCAGGAAGAATAAGAAAAAAAACGGAAAAAAATCATTATTTCTCAGTTTTCAGCCATTATAGTTTTAAAATACATGCCTCCATAATTAAAACGCACATATTGTATTTGCCCATATGTCCCGGTTATTACACCGTTTAAATTATGTCCCTATCACAATGTATGGCGACAATATTTTATTTGGAAATAAAGGTGCATTTTTTCCGTTTTGCATCCATCACTATTTACAAGTTTAAAATAAAAAAAAAATATAGAAATATTTCATCTTTACATTGATATTTAAAAAGTTTAGACCCTTAGGTAAATATTTACATGTTTTTTTTTTTATTGTAATGTTTTTTGTTTTTTTTTAATATTAAACATTTTATTTGGGTATTTTTGGGAGGGTGGGATGTAAACAATAATGTAATAATGTAAATGTGTCTTGAGTTTTATTTTTTTTACTTTTAGTTGTAGTTTTACTTTTTAGCCACAAGATGCCGGCCATGAGTTTGTTTACATGACGTCACTCTAAGCGTAACATACGCTTAGAGAGATGCATGGGGGAGGCAACAGCCAGAAAAAGCTAAGCTTCCGAGAGAAGCTGTCGCTTTTTCAACGGGGAAGAGGAATCAGTGATCGGGCACCATAGCCCGATTCACTGATTGCCTGGCTAATGAACCGCGGGCCGGGAGCGCGCATGCACGCGCGCGATCGGCTGCGGGAGCGCGCATGGTTCTTGGACGTAGTTTCTACGTCCAGGAACTAAAATAGGTTAAGTAATACAACAGATTATACAACAGGGATACCAGAGAAATGGAGAAGTTGGAAAGAGAGAGGGGGAAAAAACCAAATATATAAATAAACTGCAAAAAAGCTGCACTATGAGTTGCATCTTCTTATAGAATCATACAGAACTTTAAGGCCTGGTACCAGGGCCGGGACAAGGTAAAACACCAACAGAGGCTGAGCTGCCCAAATGCGCCCCCCCCTCCCCCCATGTGTGCCCCCTAATGTAACAATAAATTATGCACAAAAAACAGTATTTTTCCACACACAAAAAAAAACGGATTGCCCATCAGCGAGCTCTGCATTACGGCTGAGTAGTGCAGGGGACGGGGGATGCTAAAGGGGAAGATGATGCTGTGACTCATATGTCACAACACAACAAATAAAAAAAAAGCATTAAAACATTTTATTTAAAACGAGGTCAGGGGTACAAATAATGAGTTGAAATTACATGTGGCTTCTAGCAGCCCGCCTGTGCCCACGACACATCACTACAAGTCCCTCTGGCCAGCAGCAGTGTCCACAACAAAGCTGGCCGGTTGCCACCAGTCGGTGGCTACTGCGCATGTACGACTGCAAGCCGTGTGCACTCTGTGCAATTTTCATGTACCGCAGATGCACAGAACGCTCCAGACCCACGGGCGCACGATGAGGAGGCACGTGGCCGGCCAGCTTAGCAGAGATCACCGCTGCTGGCCAGAGGGACATGGAATGGCATCGTGGGCACAGCATTGGAGGACTCCGGGGGGCAGAAAGAAGCCCCAGGTAAGTTAAGTTTAAAAAAAGTTTTTTTTAATCAAACTTTACATTTATTTAAAATTAAAGGCAGGCAGCATAATAATCTGCCACATGTGTTTATAGGTGCAGAATGAATGATATACTATATCCACAAACAGTCATTCTGCACCTATACACACACACACATGTGACAGACACTATGCTGCTTGCCTGCCATAACCATCCAACTAGGCAGTCACTGACACTGTCAATAATCATTCAGGAAGGATCAACTACTCACTGTCTGTATGCGTGTCACACTGTCACTACTAAAATGGCTGCGGGTGCTAGCCCAGCCAGTCCAGTCCCGAGTCTCGACTAATACGCAGCCAGCCCAGCCAGAAGGCGACTGCGAGGGATGTTATGAGAAGAAAGGGGCGGGCTCACAACAGACACCAGCTACAGCCAACCAGCTACAGTATTGAGAAGGGGCAGGCGCTACTCGCACGAGAGCCAACAGGAAGCATCAGCCACAGTACGTGAGCTGCACGCTTACAATCAGGGTCGGACTGGGACACTGGGGGCCCACCAGAGAAATGTAAGCCTGGGGCCCATGCACCCTATGATTTGGTAAACATACAATACCCTAATGGTCCCCATAACATAATTACATAGTGGAATAGTGATCTCCCCTATACAGTCCACTGTACTGTGAAGAGCTGCAGATGATGTCAATGCTCTATAAATACATAATAATAATAATAATATGGTAGGACATTCGACAATAACTATGGTAGGATTAGATTGTGAGCTTATCTGAGGACAGTCAGTGACATGACTATGTACTCTGTAATGTGCTGCAGTAGATGTCAGTGCTATATAAATACATAATAATAATATGGTAGGACATTAGACTATAACTATGGTAAGGATTAGATTGTGAGCTCATCTGAGGACAGTCACTGACATAAATATGTGCTCTGTAAAGTGCTGCAGAAGATGTCAAGTTCTGAAAAATATGATGTCACACAAAAACAGTGCAATATCAATAGGCTCTCTTCACTAAAGTGAAGCATACAGTACATGTGGATCAAACCAGCTCTGGCAATAAATCACAGGTCTCACCAGCCTTCTCTTGTCTGCATACTCTGGCCCAGTTGTGATGCAGGCTTGCAGCTATCGGATTTTTACAACTTTGCTATCTTTCCTCCATCTGCATTGTCTTCCTGCCATCACTTCTCGTATGGTAATTACATTCTTTTCCCAGCTTTCACTGTATACATTCTCTGTCCTTCTCTCCATCTGCCCTCAGGTCTGTAACTGAAAGCTGTCCTTTCTGTAATGACGCCATACACTTTTTCCTCCTCCACTAGCGTTTCTTATCTTTTCATCCTCTGAACTTTCAGAGACATCCCCCTCCTGTTTTCTGGCAGTTATTTCCCTAAGGAGCTGCTCTTTTCAGCCCCACGCCCTGCATCTCCTTTGAGCTAGCTCTCCTCTCCAGCTTCTCAATTGAAAATTCGCGCTGCTCTAAGCACTGCAGGTGAGAGCCACGTGGTCTGTGAAGTGTGCCTGCCAGTCAGGTGACCCTTCACATGCTGTTTTCCCGAACTCTGCTGGTGGCCCTGCTCACATTCCCCGTGCCTGCCAGCAACATTTGTCATGCTGGAACTGCTGGTCGGGGAGAAACTCTCCTCACTCAACAATGTGTGCAGTGCATTGTGCAGGACTACACGGCTGTGGCACGATCCTGGTGCCTGTGTGTGCACAGGGGTATGTAACATGCCCGGCGGCAGATGGAGAGAGCGGGGGGCGGAGCCGGACCGGCATTGTGGACACCATGGCAAAACAATTAGCGGGCGCTGGGAAAGACACACAGTCACAGCTAATGAAAAGTCTGATCCTGCAAGGCTGCGCCCATTAGTGAGCTCACTGAGCTCCGCCCCGAGGCTGTAGCCTTGTGAGCCTATGTGTCGGCCCGGCCCTGCCTGGTACACACCAAAACCCGCTAGCAGATCCGCAAAACGCTAGTGTTTTTTGAAACGCTTTTTCCTATTATTCTGAAGCGTTTTAGCTAGCGTATTGTGGTTTTGGGTAGCGTTTTTTTGTGCAGAAGATTTCATATATTGTTACAGTAAAGCTGTTACTGAACAGCTTCTGTAACAAAAACGCCTACAAAACCCCTCTGAACTGGCGTTTTTCAGAGCGGTTTGCGTTTTTCCTATACTTTACATTGGAGGCAGAAACACATCCGCAATCCAAAAAATGCCTCACTCCGGGAGTATGCGTTTCTGCAAAACGCCTCCCGCTCTGGTGTGCACCAGCTCATTGAAATACATTACCCTAGCGTATCCACAGCCGCAAGCGGCTGGAAAAACGCAACAAAACCCGCTCGGTGTGCACCAGCCTTTACACAGTATTCTTCATAATCGACAACTTTTTATGTTTTTCTTGGGGATGCGTGACAACATTGCCAAGTTAGCTTTATAAGTGATTGATTTGATTTCGTATGAGGCTCTGGAGAGGATACGCTGGGCCCGAGGCCACAGAGACTAATCGGCTATGTAATGATTGTTTTAGAGTTGCCACTCTACAGGAAGTACCTGAATTATGTGCAGGCCAGGATCTAGTGTGTGTACAAGGCTTAAAGGTGAGCGATACAGAGAAGACTGCCCTATTTATTTACTTCTAGACAATGCCAGTCGCCTGGCAGCCCTGTTGATCTCCTGCCACAAGTAGTATCTGAGTGAAAACCCTGGAACAAGCATATGGCTAATGTAGTAAAACCTGAGTCAGAGTACCTGATCTGCTGCATGCTTGTTCAGGGTCTAAGGCTGAAAGTATTAGATATACAGGATCAGGGGGACTGGCAGGCAACTGGTATTGTTTAGAAGGAAATAATAAATATGGCAGCCTCCATGTCCCTCTCACTTTGGGTTCCCTTTAAGGTTACTCTCATGAAAAATCCAGAAAGATGTAACAACTCCAGGGAACATTTTACTGTTGGCAGGTGATATAGCTGCTGCTGCATGGTTTTTGGCAGTTGGAAACAGCTGTAAACAGTTATTTCCCACATTGCAACAAGGTTCACAGACAGGAAACTGACAAAAGTTCAACCTTTTCTTGTGGGAGGGGTTACTAGTGGGAGGGGTTTCACCACAATATCAGCCATACAGCGCCCCCTGATGGTCTGTTTGTGAAAAGGAATAGATTTCTCATGTAAAAGGGGGTATCAGCTACTGATTGGGATAAAGTTCAATTTTTGGTTCAGAGTTTCTCTTTAATAAAGATCTCAGACATCTGTTAGTTTCAGTGCAAAAATACCACTCCAGTTACATACCTCCCAACTTTTTGAGAGCATTGGGCCCCAAACTGTCATTCCAGGGATTGTGTCCTGATCCCAGCGGGTGACAGCACGCCCTCATACCTCATACACGTGTACAAGGCTTAAAGAGAAACTCCAACCTAGAATTGAACTTTATCCCAATCAGTAGCTGATACCCCCTTTTACATGAGAAATATAATGCTTTTCACAAACAGACCATCAGGGGGCGCTGTATGACTGATTTTGTGCTGAAACCCCTCCCACAAGAAGCTCTGAGTACCGCGGTACTCTGGGCAAACTGCCACAATGTAACAATGTTCACAGACAGGAATTAGCTGTTTACAGCTGTCCCTAACAGCCAAAACAGCTAGGAGCAGCTACATAACCTGCCCACAGTAACAATGTCACCATGTAATAAATGTCAGAATGTAAATCGGGGAGAGGAAAGATTTTACAATGAGCAAACACTGACTAAATCATTTATACATAATTATGGTAAAAAATGAAGCACTTTTTTTACTACATTATTTTCACTGGAGTTCCTCTTTAACGCTACCCTTCTTCTACTTCATTCTAACCTGCCCTGACCTACCTACTGTAGTGCCAAAACACAATACTTTGCTATGTCCTAATGATCAAATCTCAAATCACCAAGTGCTGCAATTACCTGCTTTGCCTAATCCGTGATTTGATCATTCTCAAACTTTGTATCAGTTTGCAGAGAAATATGGACCAATATATACTATCTATTTTGGGCATAATCCTGTCATTGTCCTTAGCGGTTATGAGACAGTGAAAGAGGCCTTAGTGGACCGAGCAGAGGAATTTGGTGGGCGAGGATCGATACCAACTTTTGATCAATATTTTAAAGGACACGGTAAGTTTCCACGAAACTGCTTGCCTATCGTATTATTTGATGCTGTTAAAACACAGTAATTCTACAGTTTCCCTAACAAGATCTGGCCGATAGTAGTGTCAAGGTATATAAAGTGGGATGCAAAAGTTTGGGCAACCTTGTTAATCGTCATGATATTCCTGTATAAATCATTGGTTGTTACGATAAAAAATGTCAGTTAAATATATCATACTAGCTGACCCGCGGCGTAGCATACGCCACATAAGGGGGTAGCGGGCAGAAAGGGGTATTGGACACAGCGGCGGGGAGGGGGTCACCTGGGTCACCTGGGTCCCCCATGTGCGCTCCCCCACCAGCTTAAGCTCAGCAGCAGCCGCCGCTATTAGTTAGAGGCAGCGGGCGGGGATGACTCACCTCTTCCGCGTTCCATCGTGCGTTCCACTGTCGTCACTTCCTGCAATGCCGCCCACTGTATTGATGTAATTTGCCTTCTTAAAACAGAAGGAAATCTGCAATAATTCAGCTACTAAATTTTCAAATTGTCCCTTTTCACCCTTGGTAAGCCAAGCAAGCATCCAGACCCGCTGGTGTATAGCAAGCCTATAGCTTTAAATTTTACACAGCCATATCAAACCCACATGTAGACAGCCTGTTTCAGACTTTTGGTCCTCATCAGTGCATGGACGGGATTGATAAGGCCGTATGAGATAGGGCTTGGACCAGTACAACAGAGTAACCAAGCAGCTCAGGGTGACCACAACTACTAGGAAGGTATAGGGGGATAAAAGGGACCAAAAAGCCCTCCTACTAAAAAAAGCAAAGCTTGGTGTAATTTGCCTTCTTTAAACAGAAGGAAATCTGCAATAATTCAGCTATAAGTGAACATTTGTGGTTACCCACAATGCACTGCTACTAAATATGCAAATTATCCCTTTTCGCCCCTGGTTTGATATGGCGCTACTTCTTCTTCTTGCTTGGACTGGCCCTGGGGGCAGGGCGCTACTTCTTCTTCTTGCTTGAAGGGTGAGGCACTTACTCTATTATATATATATATAGATATAGATAGATAGGAGACACACACAGTGATATTTGAGAAGTGAAATGAAGTTTATTGGATTTACAGAAAGTGCCCATTAATTGCTTAAATAAAATTAGGCAGGTGCATACATTTGGGCACTGTTGTCATTTTATTGATTCCAAAACCTTTAGAACTAATTATTGGAAATCAAATTGGCTTGGTAAGCTCAGTGACTCCTGACCTACATACACTAGTGAATCCAATTATGAGAAAGAGTATTTAAGGGGGGTCAATTGTAAGTGTCCCTCATCTTTTAATTTTCTCCGAAGAGTAGCAACATGGGGGTCTCAAAACAACTCTCAAATGACCTGAAGACAGAGATTGTTCACCATCATAGTTTAGACGAAGGATACAGAAAGCTGTCTCAGAGATTTCAGCTGTCTGTTTCCATAGTTAGGAACATACTGAGGAAATGGAAGACCACAGGCTCAGTTCAAGTTAAGACTCGAATTGGCAGACCAAGAAAAATCTTGGATAAACAGAAGCGACGAATGGTGAGAACAGTCTGCGTCAACCCACAGACCAGCACCAAAGACCTACAACATCTTGCTGCAGATGGAGTCACTCTGCATAGTTGAACCATTCGGCGCACTTTACACAAAGAGATGCTGTATGTGAGAGTGATGTAGAGGAAGCCTTTTCTCTGCCCACAGCACAAACAGAGCCACTTGAGGTATTCTAAAACATATTTGGACGAGCCAGCTTCATTTTGAAATAAGGTGCTGTGGACTGAAGAAACTAAAATTGAGTTATTTGGGCATAACAAGGGGCGTTATGCGTGAAGGAAAAAGAACACAACATTCCAAGAAAAACACCTGCTACCTACAGTAGAATATGGTGGTGGTTCCATCATGCTGTGGGGCTGTGTGGCCAGTGCAGGGACTAGGAATCTTGTCAAAGTTGAAGGACGCATGGATTTTATCAGATTCTGGAGACCAATGTCCAGAAATCAGTGACAAAGCTGAAACTGTGCCGGGGCTGGATCTTTCAACAAGACAATGGCCTCAATTCACTAAGCTTATCTCCTGTCTTTAATAACGTTTCTAGAGTTGTTACCATGGTGATAAGGCATGTAGTATTCAGGAAACATTTTACCTCAGGCAAACGTAAAGTTAACTCTTCTGTCTTTAAGTTAACTCTCCAATCCTTAAAATAACTACAGAGTTAAAGACAGGCTGTTAATTTAATTACGTTTTTTATTTATTTATTTTTATTTAAATCATGTAGCGAGCCTAAAGCTTGCTACATGATAGCCGCTGTGCAGCGGCATCCCTCCGCCCGCTTCGATCGCCTCCGGCGATCTTTGATCAGGAAATCCCGTTCAAAGAACGGGATTTCCTGAAGGGCTTCCCCGTCGCCATGGCGACAGGGCGGGATGACGTCACCGACGTCATCGACGTCGTGGCGTCAAAGGGAGTCCCGATTCACCCCTCAGCGCTGCCTGCCGCTGATTGGCCAGGCAGCGCACGGGGAAATCCTCCTGCGCGGCATAGCCCGAGCTGAGCTCGGGCTTACCGCCAGGAAGGTTAACTACGTGTGAAAATAACTACAGCGGAGGTAAATTAACTACAGAGGAGGTAAATTAACTACAGAGCAGGTAGAGTAAGGAATGAAGAGATAAGATAACTCTCTCACTGTGTGGAGGTAAGTTTTCTCTTGCCTTATTATCTCCAGCATGATCTTAGTGAATTGAGGCCAATGACCCTAAGCACTGCTCAAAATTCACTAAGGCATTCATGCAGAGGAACAACGTTCTGGAATGGCCATCTCAGTCCCCAGACCTGAATATACCGGTAATTGGAATTCTGGGGTGTGAGTTAAAGAGATTTCTCCATGCTCGGAAGCCATCAAACCTGAATGAACTAGAAATGTTTTGTAAAGAGGAATAGTTCAAAATGCCTTCAACTAGAATCCAGATTCTCATTGGAACCTACAGGAAGCATTTAGTGGCTGTAATTTCTGCAAAAGGAGGATCTTCTAAACATTACGCACCTGCCTAATTTTGTTTAAACAATTATTGCGCAGTTTCTGCAAATCCAATACAGTTCATTTCACTTCTCAAATATCACTGTGTGTCTTCTATATGATATATTTAACAGACATTTTTTATCGTAACAACCAACGATTTATACAGGAAAATCCTGATGATTAACAAGGTTGCCCAAACTTTCGCATCCCACTGTATGTAATTAAGGCGCTGGGAAATTTGGGCACAGGGTAAAGCAGAAAAATGGCTCACTCCTCTCTTGCAAAAGTCCAGGCGGTGTTAAATAATATTACCCCTACAGGCCACCATTGAGTTGGGGGTAAGACATGATTTGGCTTCTTACTATGGTTGGTGGCCAGAATACACCATTTTTTATCATAATTTGGGCTCCATTTTTTGACGACGCCTGAATTACTGGCTGAGCCCCGCTATAGCTGTAATTCACATTACGGCCTATGGCAGCACCGATTGGGTACTCAAATCTCTGGCGCGTGGCGCCCTTTTCTCCTGATTGTTCTGCCAGTCAACGGAATGATGTAGGTGTTGGTAATAGGTTACAGAGGGGCTCCTGTTCTATACAGCCGATTAATTATGCAGCAAGATGGGAGTTTATTTGGAATTTGTACTCCAACTGTTGCCGTGTTGCAAAGAAGTGAAATTTGAGTTTACTGTCAGTTACCAACAGTGGCGTAGCTAAGGAGCTGTGGGCCCCGGTGTAAGTTTTACAATGGGGCCCCCCCAAGCACTCTATACATAACAGTTGATATGGCGCGCCAAAACCTGCCAAAGACAACCATAGTGTCAGAAGGGGGTGGGGAACTGTTTGTTAATGACCACTACTACTCAAAGCATCTATAGAAGTGATTATTACCAGCACAGGACCAATAGAGAGCTAATACTGTGATAGAGGGTGGACCCTTCTGGGCCCCTCTGGCCCAAGGGCCGCGATGCGGTCGCTACCTTTGCACCCCCTATTGCTACGCCCCTGGTTACCAACATATACAGTAACTGGATATTTGGATAAACGTTTTCTAAAATCTAATTTGTTTTTTATGTGTTTTCAAAGTGACTGAAGCGTGTTTAGCGAATTTGAATTCTTAGTAAATGGGTGTTTTATAACGTTTTACGTTTTGCTTATTAAACAGTAAAATCAACAATGCAGGTCGGAGGATAGAACAGTGTGTGGGTAATGAGTGGGTAAGTGTAACGTGCAGCATGTGGGTGTTTAGCATGTTCAGCATCTGGTTTAGTCGCGTCCAGTGAAAAATGGCGCCGGCAAAATAATGGCGCCCCCTTCTGCCCGATATATGTTTAAAACGATATTTATCGTTTTAAAGGTCAAAATAGTGCAGACCTTTAAAAACGAAAATTATCGTTTTAAAACTTTTTTTTTTGTCCTGCCTGAACGATATTTATCGTTTTAACCCCTGCTTTGCTGCCGTTTGGAAAATATCTGCCCGCCGGCTTTAATGTTTAATAGCAAAGCCCCCTTAAACGTTAAAAACACCAAATTTACAGGGGATGTTAAGAAGAAAATTGTGAACAAGAGGAAATTTTTTTTTTCAAAAAGACCTTATAGTTTTTGAGAAAATCGATTTTGAATATTCTTCTTCTGACCGTGGGAAAATTAAACGCCCGCCGACTTTAGCGGTTAATAGCAAAGCCCCTTTAAATGCCAGAAACACCAAATGTGTAGGGAATGTTAAGAAGAAAACTGTGAACAAGAGGAATTTGTTTTTTTCAAAAAGACCTTATAGTTTTTGAGAAAATCGATTTTAAATCTTCAAAGAGGAAAATGTATCTATTTAAATCGCGTAATGACATTTCCGTCATGGAAACAATTCCCGCCGACTTTAGCAGTTAATAGCAAAGACCCCTTAAATCCTAGCAACACCAAATTTGCAGGATATGTTAAAAAGATACTGGGAAACATTAAAAAAAAAAAAAAAAATTGAAACATTTTAATTGTTTTTTTTTTTTAATTAAAATTTTTAGGATATGTTCAGAGTGTGGGAAATTTTTTGAAAAAAATAACGTGGGGTCCCCCCTCCCGAGCCTCTGTAACCCCTTGTCCCCCATGCAGGCTGGGATAGCCAGAATGCGGAGCCCCGGCCGACTGGGGCTTCGCACCCTGAGCTATACCAGCCCGCATGGTCCATGGTATGGGGGGGCTTCGGGGGGGAGGGGCGGAAAAGCCTTCCCCTCCCCCCCGGAGCCCTTGTCCAATCCATGGACAAGGGGCTCTTCCCCACCTCCGGTGCCCCAGGAGGAGGTGGGGGCGACGACTCCCTGGGGGGGGGGGGGTTCATGGTGGCATCTGGGAGTCCCCTTTAAGAAGGGGAACCCAGATGCCCACTCCCCTCCCAGGAGAAATGAGTATAGGGGTACAAAGTACGCCTTCCCCATTTCAACAAAGGGTTAAACGAAATAAAAACACAACCACGAGAAAAGAATTTTAATAATCTTAATTAAACACAAATACTTACCTGTACCTTTAAAAAAAAATGTTCCCACGCCAATATATCCTCGGAAATGATCCAACGAATAACAATATCCTCTTATCTTGCGATCTTCAATTAACTTGATTGAAGATCTCCCACGCCAATTAGAATACTATACCTTACAATGCGTCCTGCGTAGGGACTCATAGCACGGCTCCCGCTGTCCTCCCCACCTCCTCACCTGTCACCCTCACCTAGCCTGGCACCTGGTGCACCCATGGGTGCCACCCTAGGTGAGGGTGACAGGTGCAGGCAGACGGGGAGAGACAGTGGAGCTGGCAGCTATACGTCCGCACAGGACGCATCCTAAGGTATAGTAACCGGCTCATAAATGAGCCGGTTCTTTTTGTATTGAATCAAATGAATCGATTCATTTACCTATACCTTAGGATAGTAACCGGCTCTTTAGTAGCCGGTTCCTTTTGTATTGAATCAAATGAATCGATTCATTTGATTCAATACAAAAAGAACCGGCTACTAAAGAGCCGGTTACTATACCTTAGGATGTGTCCTGTGCGGACGTATAGCTGCCAGCTCCGCTGTCTCTCCCCGTCTGCCTGCACCTGTCACCCTCACCTAGGGTGGCACCCATGGGTGCACCAGGTGCCAGGCTAGGTGAGAGTGACAGGTGAGGAGGCGGGGAGGACAGCGGGAGCCGTGCTATGCGTCCCTACGCAGGACGCATTGTAAGGTATAGTATTCTAATTGGCGTGGGAGATCTTCAATCAAGTTAATTGAAGATCGCAAGATAAGAGGATATTGTTATTCGTTGGATCATTTCCGAGGATATATTGCCGTGGGAACATTTTTTTAAAGGTACAGGTAAGTATTTGTGGTTAATTAAGATTATTAAAATACTTTTCTCGTGGTTGTGCTTTTATTTCATTTAACTCTTTGTTGAAATGGGGAAGGGGTACTTTGTACCCCTATACTCATTTCTCCTGGGAGGGGGGTGAGCATCTGGGGGTCCCCTTCTTAAAGGGGACTCCCAGATGCCACCATGAACCTCCCCCCAGGGAGTCGTCGCCCCCACCTTCTCCTGGGGCACCGGAGGTGGAGAAAAGCCCCTTGTCCATGGATTGGACAAGGGCTCCGGGGGGGAGGGCGAGGCTTGGCCGCCCCTCCCCCCCGAATCCCCCCCATACCATGGACCATGCAGGCTGGTATAGCTCAGGGTGCGAAGCCCCAGTCGGCCGGGGCTCCGCATTCTGGCTATCCCAGCCTGCATGGGGGACAAGGGGTTACAGAGGCTCGGGAGGGGGGACCCCACGTCATTTTTTTCAAAAAATTTCCCACACTCTAAACATATTCCAAAAATTTAAATTAAAAAAAAAAAAATGTTTCAATTTTTTTTTTAAATAATGTTTCCCAGTATCTTTTTAACATATCCTGCAAATTTGGTGTTGCTAGGATTTAAGGGGACTTTGCTATTAACTGCTAAAGTCGGCGGGAATTGTTTCCGCCACGGAAATGTCATTACGCGATTTATAGATACATTTTCCTCTTTGAAGATTTAAAATCGATTTTCTAAAAAACTATAAGGTCTTTTTGAAATTTTTTTTTTCCTCTTGTTCACAATTTTATTCTTAACATTCCCTACACATTTGGTGTTTCTGGCATTTAAAGGGGCTTTGCTATTAACCGCTAAAGTCGGCGGGCGTTTAATTTTCCCACGGTCAGAAGAAGAATATTCAAAATCGATTTTCTCAAAAACTATAAGGTCTTTTTGAAAAAAAAAAATGTTTTCTTGTTCACAATTTTCTTCTTAACATTCCCTGCAAATTTGGTGTTTTTAACTTTTAAGGGGGCTTTGCTATTAAACATTAAAGCCGGCGGGCAGATATTTTCCAAACGGCAGCAAAGCAAGGGTTAAAACGAAAAATATCGTTTGGGAGCAATACAAATATAAAACTAAAAATATCGTTTGGGAGCAATACAAATATAAATATAAACGATAAATTTCGTTTTTAAAGCCGGCGCCGTTTTTTAGCTGTCAAAAACGAAAAATAACTAGCGATAGTCGTTCTCTATGGGGCGCCGTTTTTTAACTATGATAACTGGCGCCATTTTTAACGGACCCCGGTTTAGTCAGTGTATAGCACAGGTGTGCAGAGAGCATGTCTACTTGTGGAGTGATCATTTGCATGTGTGTGTCCAGGTACAACATAAGAGTGTACAAGAATACATGTGAGACATACATTTGTACTGAGAATTGGTACATGAATAGAGCATGACAAGATGTACAGTGTAAGAATGTACAAAGTGAGGATATATGTGGATATATGTACAGAATACATGTATACTGAGTGGGATAAATGTACAAAGCATGGGTGCATGTACAAGCAATGCATTTGTGTGTTGCATGGGTGTAATTTTTACAATTAATATATTGAAATTACCTGGCTGGTTTTTATAATTCCATTTCCTGCTGAGATGACAATGCAATTGTTTCCTGTCAGCACATACTGCTTGGCTTCTCTTACCCAGGGCTGGATTTAGGGCAAGGCAACCTAGGCCATGACCTAGGGCACCACAGGAACAAGGGCACCAAAGCAGCAGGCTAAGCTGGTGTAAGCTTGCAAATGCTGCAATGCAGGGAGATCAGGCGAGCACCTGACCGTTGTACTCTGCTCCCACCTTGCTCTCTGTGCAAGTTTGCATTGTTGCCAGCAGCTATGGACTTGGGCAGCATTGTAGATGGAAAGGAAGAGGAAGCTTCTGCACAGGAGGCGAGCGGAGAAATGACACTGTGACACTGATGGCTGCTGTGGTGCAAAGGCGAGCTGACTACCTATACTGAAGGGGGGTGGAAAAAGGAGGGATTAAGAGAGTCATCTGGCTACCTATACTGAAGGGAAGGGGGGAGGGGTTATCTCGCTACCGATAACCAAAGGGGGGGGGGGGGGGCGGGCTGGTGACAGTGGCCTTGGGTGGTAAAGAGTACAAATCTGGCCCTGCTCTCACCACCTCCCTCTGCTTGTTAGAGATCATCTGCTTGTGGACAGCATTGCAGCTACAGCAGAATCTCATAGTATTGACTATTTGCTGTAGCTGCAGTGCTGGCCACAAAGCATTCATCTATAAGAAGCAGGAGGAGTGAAGGTGAGTGAGGGGACTCTGTGCTCAGCAGTAACAGCCTCTTTCTAGCTAAAGAACACCCACTCTCCTTGCAATTGCACTGGTGCATTTTGTGTTGCCTTATTACATTTCATTGTGTTTTAGGAATTGTTTTTGTCAACGGGGAAAGATGGAAGGAGTTGCGGAGATTTTCACTTACCGTTCTGAGAAATTTTGGGATGGGGAAGACATCTATTGAAGAGAGGATCCAGGAAGAAGCTGGCTTCTTGGTGGAAAGGATCAGATCATGCAAAGGTATGTTGTCTACCACGTACAACTAAGGCTCGGTTCCCATCTGCAGCTGGATCAGACAGTTTAGTGTCCGCTCTGATGGTCCGCCATGGTTCGAGTGGAGTCCAGGGCACATATGTTACCACCGTAGGCTATACAGTATGGTAGAACTTGAAGAGAATTGGTGAGTTTATTAAATTAGGAAAACCGATACTTACCTCAGGAGGGGGAAGCCTCTGGATCAGGGCCGGATTTGTACTCTTTACTGCCCAAGACCACTGTCTGTCACCAGCCATCCCCCTTCAGTATAGGTAGCAAGATGACCCTTCCCTCCAGTATAGGAAGCCAGATGACTCCCCCCCTCCCTCTAGTATAGGTAGCCTGATGTCTCCCCCATTATAGGTAGCCAGATGACTCCTCCCCCCCTCCCTCTAGTATAGGTAGCCAGAAGATGACTCCCTTAATCCCTCCTCCCCCCCCTTGAGTATAGGTAGCCAGATTGCCTTCATACCGCAGCAGCCATCAGTGTCACTCATTTCTCCACTTGTCCCCAGTGCAGAAACTTCCTCTTCCTTTCCATCTCCAATGCTGCCCCAGTCCATAGCCGCCGGCCACAATGCAAACGCTCCTGTGGTGCCCTAGGCCATGGCCTAGGTGGCCTTGGCTAAATCCGACCCTGCTCTGGATCCTAATGAAGCTTCCCCCATCCTCATCAGCCAGCCTGATCCTGCCCTGGAACCCCTGAACAAACCACAGCAATAATAATAACAGTGGCCTGCCTGTGTAGGCGCATTAGCTGCTTTCCGCTTGAGGTGCAGCAGAAAAAGTGGGTTGTGCCTGCGCAGTAGAATAGATGGACCCGATCAGACTCACATATTTCCGATCAGGCTCAAGATATTTAGCTTGAGCTAAAAGCCGCTAGTGCGCCTGCGTGCAGTGCCAACAAGCCCTTGTTCCCGGACTTTCGGGGGTCCCGCCGCTGGAACAGGATTGAAGGGGAGCACCAGGGAAGCCTCTTTAGGATCCAGAGGCTTCCCCATCCAGACGTAAGTACCCCTTAGGGTTTTACACCTTATTTTGTCACTTCAGGATCACTTTAAAGGAAACATCAGGGAAAGGTAGTGTTCTGTGCAGGCGCAGTACTTCCACGTAAGCGTGTTTGTTAGTGGCGTGGCCAGGCGCTCGCGCATGCACAGAGGCCGCCAACCTGGCTGGGCCGGCAGCTGCTACTGATTCCCCGGGAGATCGCCTTGGAACAGAGCTGCGTCAAGGGACACAGAGCCTTCCAGAGGAAACCCCATGTAAGTAAGTATGTTTTTTTTTTTAATTTACCCTGATTTTTTCTTTAAAGTGGGATTATACTCCCAAAACAAAAAAGTTCAGTAACTACTCTTAGGTACATAAAGAACATTTAAAAGCATTCACAAGCATTCCCTGTGTGTAAGAACATTTCTTTTCAGTGCAGAGATCAGTATAGGCTTGCTTTTATCTACCTAATCAGTAAATGTAATAATTGCCAGCAAGAATCTTTCTGCCTGTGTCTTCCCTCTGCCCCCTCCTTATCTGCTAAATGAGGAAGCAGAATCATGGCACAGGCAGAGAGTATCCCCTGGCCGACAATGATTACATTTGCCGATTGGCCAGAGATAAGCAAACCTGTTCTGCTCTTAGCAGTAAAAGTAAACATTTTTACACACAGGGAATGTTTGGGAATGCTTTCAAATGTTCTTTTAATATCTAAGAGTAGCTGCTGAAAATTTAATTTTGGGAATATAATCCCTCTTCACTACTGGGTACAAGAGGTAAAGAAGAGCCCCTTGTCCTTTACAAAGGGACAGATGTGCTTTGTAAAAGGGGAAGGTTTTGTACGCCGGCCCTCCCTTTATAAGATACATCTCCAATGTTAAAAGCGATATAGGTTGGAACTGGTCAGGAGGTGGAGCACAATGTTTGCTTGCACTGCCTTTCTGGTCACTCAACCTGCATAGTGGAGTAAGGAGTGAAGGGGCAGTTAGTTAACCCATTCGCGTTCCGTCGTTTTCACTTGAGCAATGTTCACCTCCCATTGATTAGCCTATAACTTTATCACTACTTATCACAATGAAGTGATCTATATCTTGTTTTTTCCGCCACCAATTAGGCTTTCTTTGGGGGGTACATTTTGCTAAGAGCCACTTTACTATAAATGCATTTTAACAGGAAGAATAAGAAAAAACTGAAAAAATTCATTATTTCTCAGTTTTCAGCCATTATAGTTTTAAAATAATGCATGCCTCCATAATTAAAACTCACGTATTGTATTTGCCCATATGTCCCAGTTATTACACCGTTAAAATTATGTCCCTATCACAATGTATGGCGACAATATTTTATTTGGAAATAAAGGTGCATTTTTTCCATTTTGCATCTATCACTATTTACAAGTTTAAAATAAAAAAAAAATATAAAAATATTTCATCTTTACATTGATATTTAAAAAGTTTAGACCCTTAGGTAAATATTTACATGTTTTTTTTTTATTGTAATGGGTTGTTGTTTTTATATATTAAACATTTTATTTGGGTATTTTTGGGAGGGTGGGATGTAAACCAAAGTTTTTTAATGTAAATGTGTGTTGATTTTAATTTTTTTTACTTTTTGTTGTAGTTTTACTTTTTGGCCACAAGATGGCGGCCATGAGTTTGTTTACATGACGTCACTCTAAGCTTAGAGTGACGCATCGGGGAGGGAACGGCCAGAAAAAGCGAAGCTTCCGAGAGAAGCTGTCGCTTTTTCAGCGGGAGAGAGGAATCAATGATCGGGCACCATAGCCCGATACATTGATTCCGTGGCTACCGAATCCTCGGCCGGGAGTGCGCGTGCACGTGCGCGATCGGCCTGCGGGAGCGCGCATGGTTCCTGGACGTAGTTTCTACGTCCAGGAACCAAAATAGGTTAAATACTCCAGATTTTAATGAAAATGTATATATTTTTTTTCAATGTTCCACTTTACTTGCATATATGAGCAGAGCCGCAGTGCACAAATAACCTGGGCGGGCTGCCACCAAGGCAATGAATAGGGTAGCATGCATTGCAGGATCCCCATTCATTTCAGTGGAGCTGGCTATAGATCCTGGTGAGTAGGATGCTGTATTACATCATTCTGCATCACTGCCTGAATAGTTGCAGCTAAACTTAGCACCAAAGCCAGATCTATACTTTTAGCGCACCTAGGCCAACTTTTCTCTTTCTCACGTTCCATGTGCAACAGTGTGCCCCTCCCCCCTTCCCATCCCATGTGTACTATCCATGTACAGCAGCATCTCTCTTTCATGTACAACTTTCTTTGACAGCAGTGTGCCTCTTCCATATCGAGCTCCCCATTTGCAGCCTCTTTTTTCAGTTTGCATTCTCCTCTTCTGTGTCTAGCTGCCACATTCCATTTCCAGCCGCCCTCATGGGCTGCAGCTACCTAAGGCCTAGGCCTTTGCGGCCTTTCCAGAAACACGGCCCTCCCAAGCACATACTAAGCTGAAGCAGAGCAACCCTTCAGCTTAGTAAATCTGAATGGATAAACCCATCTGCTGAGAAAACAAAATGCTTTCTGTCCTACACTAGTCAATTTTTTTGTCTCGCTGACTTCAGTAGCCATTCTCAAGGCATATTAGTCCACTAACATAGCATAGTTGATAAAAGCGTATTGTGTAATAAGGGCGCCAATAAAAAAAGGGGCCCTAAGACATCAATGTTAAACTGTTTTCATTTGGAGATAACTGTATAAAAAGGGCACCACATTCATTTAAAACTATTATTTCATTAGTAAAATAGTTTGCAAAAAAAACATAAAACAAATATATCACTTGTCACCTTTAAGTTTTATGTCCATACCAAATGTATCGCTTACAGTGACCCAAAATGTAACAAATAATCGTTTCTAAACTATATAATTAAGCCCCTGATGAGTCGTAATGACAAAACACGTAGGGCGGAGCCAGTACGCCTGACGCACAACGCGGAAGTCTTGGGAAGTATTGGAGGTTGGGTATCGGTCGAGCGGGACGCCATGGACGGACCTAACGCCAAAACAAATTGGACCCTACAGCATTGCCGCTGTGATACGCCAATTCATTCATCTGAAGTTTGTAAGTGTATGGAGGGCGCGAGGAGCGCAGTGGGGTTTTAGGTGTAACAGATGTGTTGTGCTATGAATTTTTACTATGTTTTTCTGAGGAATAAAGGCCTGTTTTATCGTACTATGGATGTGGATTATTAATGTACCAGGAGAGCCACATATTGAGCGAGAACTCCACCTGTTTATTGGTGGCTGCAATCTGGTGAGCCGCTCTTGTACTAGAGGTGGTGGGAATCACGAGTGGACACTTGTTTGTCACCAACACGATTGATGTGAAGTTTAACAGTGTCTGTTAAGCAGGTTTACACTATATTAGATTATCTCTAGGTGTGGAAGCGCGCAGTGGATTGAAAATACATATAAACTATATAATTGTTTCTAAAACTTTGGTTTCTCAGAAAAAATCGTTTACATTTCAACTTTTTGCACGACAATGAGCAGCTTCCGCTATTTTCACTTATTATTATTTATTATGATTTAGTATTTATATAGCGCCGACATATTACGCAGCGCTGTACAGTGTATATATATATATATATCTTGTCACTAACTGTCCCTCAAAGGAGCTCACAATCTAATCCCTACCATTGCCATATGTCTATATTATGAAGTTTAAGTACTGTAGTCTAGGGCCAATTTTAGAGGGAGCCAATTAACGTTTTTGGAATGGGGGAGGAAACCAGAGTGCCCGGAGGAAACCCACACAGACACGGAGAGAACATACAAACTCTTTGCAGATAGTGCCCTGGCTGGGATTCGAACCAGGGACCCAGCGCTGCAAGGCGAGAGAGCTAACCACTACGCCACCGTGCTTATGTTACAAATTATCATTTTTCAACAAATTTACTTAAACTGTAGTGGTCAGCGCTTTCGCTTTGCAGTGCTGGGTCCCGGTTCGAATCCAAGCCAGGTCAACATCTGCAAGGAGTTTGTATGTTCTCCCAGTACCTACGCGGGTTTCCTCTGGGCACTCCGGTTCCTCCCACATCCCAAAAACATACAGATAAGTTAATTGGCTTCCCCCTAAATTGGCCATAGACTACAATAAATGGATCCATCTGAAAATGGCGCCTGCAAATAATGGCGCACGGTGTTTTGCTGCTAATCCGTTTGCCGCTTATCGCTATTTAACGTTAAAGCCTTATTGTTATTTAACGTTAAAGCCTTATTGTTATTTAGCGTTAACACACAGAACCCTCTCTGTACCTATTCCTAACCCCTAAACCCCCCCTGGTGGTGCCTAACCCTAAGACCCCCCTGGTGGTGCCTAACCCTAAGACCCCCCTGGTTGGTGCCTAACCCTATGTTAGGGTTAGGGACCACCAGGGGAGGGTTCTGTGTGGGTTCTGTGTGAGAGTAGGGAGAGGTTAGGTTATAGTAAAATATCGGTAGGGATTAAAGATATTTTATTATATGAATATAGTACAAATCGTTATATTAAACAATATTTTATCACTTTTACTGGTCTTCATTTTAGTAAACGTAAAATTAAAGGTTACAGTGGGGAATAGTAGAATATCAGTATTATTTATATATATAATAGACTAAGTGCCTCAACCTTCAAACAAGAAGAAGAAGTACTTTGCATGAGAAAATTTATGCGTGCTCAAACACCAAGTTTAAGGCCTCTTTTCCACGGACTGTTGAGCTGTGTGCTCAGCAAGCAGTTACCAGGCAGCAGTGAGCAGATACCAGGCAGCAACAAGCAGTTACCAGGCAGCAGCAAGCAGTTATCAGACAGCAGTGAGCAGATACCAGGCAGCAACAAGCAGTTACTAGGCAGCAGCAAGCAGTTACCAGGCAGCAGTGAGCAGATACCAGGCAGCAGCAAGCAGTTACCAGGCAGCAGCAAGCAGTTACCAGGCAGCAGTGAGCAGATACCAGGCAGCAACAAGCAGTTACCAGGCAGCAACAAGCAGTTACCAGGCAGCAACAAGCAGTTACCAGGCAGCAGCGAGCAGATACCAGGCAGCAGCGAGCAGTTACCAGGCAGCAGCAAGCAGTTACCAGGCAGCAGCAAGCAGTTACCAGGCAGCAGTGAGCAGTTACCAGGCAGCAGTGAGCAGTTGTGAGAGTGTTAGAGCCATTTCAATGCCTATTCACAGTCCATGGAAAAGAGGCCTTACCCTAGCAAGTCTGACATTGCAAATCAGGCCTAATTGGCTATTCATGAGGCAATGCTCATGCAAATGCATGCACAAACCAATACCACAAAGCAGTCACCCTGCTACATGCTACATTAGTACTATCCGGCTTAGTGCACACCAGAGCGGTTCGGCAGCGTTTTGCGATCCACTTGCGGCTGCGGATACGCTTGGGTAATGTATTTCAATGGGCTGGTGCACACCAGAGCGGGAGGCGTTTTGCTGAAACGCATACTCCCGAGGTGAGGCATTTTTTGGATTGCGGAGGCGTTTCTGCCTCCAATGTAAAGTATAGGAAAAACGCAAACCGCTCTGAAAAACGGCAGTTCAGAGCGGTTTTGCAGGCGTTTTTGTTACAGAAGCTGTTCAGTAACAGCTTTACTGTAACAATATATGAAATCTACTACACCAAAAACGCTTTACAAAACTGCAAAATGCTAGGTGAAATGCTACAGAAAAATAAGAGAGGGCTGGTGCACACCGAGCGGCTTTATTCAGCGTTTCTGCAGCCGCTTGCGGCTGCGGATCCGCTTGGTCAATGTATCTCAATGGGGTGGTGCACACCAGAGCGGGAGGCGTTTTGCAGAAACGAAAAATGCTGAGGTGAGGCATTTTTTGGATTTCGGATGCGTTTCTGCATCAATGTTAAGTATAGGAAAAACGCAAACCGCTCTGAAAAAACGCCTGTTCAGAGCGGTTTTGCCGGCGTTTTTGTTACAGAAGCTGTTCAGTAACAGCTTTACTGTAACAATATATGAAATGTACTATACTGAAATCCGCTGCAGCAATCCGCAAAACGCTAGCAAAACGCCATACAAAAATAAGAAAAAGCGTTTCAAAATCTGCTAGCATTTTGCGGATCTGCTAGCGGTTTTTGGTGTGCACCGGCCCAAAAAGCGTTTCAAAATCTGCTAGCATTTTGCGGATCTGCTAGCAGTTTTTGGTGTGCTCCAGGCCTCCAGGAGCGCCACGGGGAGGATTCCCAATGCCCCCTTTTTATACAACTGGGGGGGCCGCAGGGTCCCAGGCTCTCTCACTGCCTGGAAACCACAGCGGCACCCCGGAGGGGGAGGCTGGGTGGCGTGGACGACCCCCCCCAAGTGTGGCCAGCGCCGGGGAGAGCCGTCTGCACCCACCTCCCAATATTAAAAACAGGCACTTACCTTAACGTCCATTGCGTTCTGCTACATGCGCATTAATTTGGGGGCACCACATGAGAAAGGAGAGAAGCATGGGTCACCCCGAGCTTTAGAGCTCAGGGCTGGCTCACATGCAGCACTCCAGAGGGGGGTGGGGGGGAGGACAGGCGCACTCACTCCAGGGTTCACACCACCGGAGCAAGCCATCCACCACCTGCCTCCAAAGGATACAAACTGCACAAAATGCTTTCCATGAGAAAATTAATGCGCATGTAGCAGAACCCAATGGACGTTAAGGTAAGTGGCTGTTTTTAATATTAGGAGGTGGGTGCGGACGGCTCTCCCCAGCGCTGGCCACGCTTGGGGGGGGGCGGCTGCGCCACCCAGCCTCCCACTCCGGGGTGCCGCTGTGGTTCCCAGGCAGCGAGAGAGCACTTTGCAGTATTGGTTTTTTGACCCTGCATAGTTTGGCATGCGAAAGCAAATGCATATTTGCATGAGCATTGCCTCATGAATAGCCAGTTAGGCCGGATTTGCAAAGCCAGACTTGCTAGGGTTAATCTTGGTGTTTGAGCACGCATACATTTTCTCATGGAAAGCCTACTTCTTCTTGCTTCAAGGTTGAGGCACGTACTCTATTAGATACATAGATGCGGCGTATGCTACGACGCAGGTTGGCTAGTAAACAATATTTTACATTATATTAAGTCGCCTATTTTACTACATGATAACTTTAATTTTTTAATGTTTATATCTGGCGCCCTTTTTAGCTAGGGCCCTTATATGCACCCGATAAGATAATATGCATGCATACCTCCTGACCCCTATAAGGTGACTATGTTTGAGGAGGCTTGAGAATGACCTGTTTATCATTTATGTGCAGAAAAAGCCATCGAACCATCAAATTTCCTGCTCCAGGCTGTCACCAACATAATCTGCTCCATAGTGTTTGGAAATCGCTATGAATACGATAATAAAAGCTTTCTGCAGCTTCCGCTGTTATTTTCTGTAATCTTCAGAGATGTGAGCAGCTTCTGGGGACAGGTGAGTGATTTTAGTCCTGTAGGCTTCTTGAGTCACAGAGAACTTCTCAATTAAAGAAACTGATGCATAGATTTTTCCCAAAAAAAAAAAAAAGTAATTAGCATTGTTAAGCAGTGGCTGGATAGTGTTCTGGTATTAAACTTTGACATAATATTCAATAAAAATGTGTTTTCCTACTTTTTATTACCCATACAGTTATCATATTTGCTTTTGTGCACAAGTATTGTTATTCATTTAGAAATTACAAGTTCCCAAAGTACAGGGGTTTTTTTTGCTCTGAAAGCTGCCATTGCATTTCATTCATCGCTACAGTATTTATATATTGTAATGTACCCAGTGAATTTTCCTGAGCTGTCTCCTGATTTATACATGTAATGCTAGGTACACACCATACAATTTTGTGTTAGATGGTTCGATAGATAATTTCCGACATGTCCGATCTTATTTTCGATCATTTTTCCGATTTCTCATAGAAGTGAACGAAAATAGATAAGAAAAGATGAGACAATCGAATCGGAATTCAATCGAAAATCGGACGGAAAATCGACAGAAAAAACGCATCGTGTGTACCCAGCAATAGAAGGAGTTTCGGCACTGCCAGGGAATGTTTACAGTCTTCTCTTGCTACAATTAAGTAAACACAAGATAATGTTATCACCAGTTTGGATGTAGCTCTCACTGCAGGGAGCTTTCTATTGAAAAAGTCCTGTGTTTAACTGCTTGAATGCTGTTCTGGTAAAAAAAAAAAATTGTGGTAGTATATTATATGCTGTAAATAATCTTTTAGAGCAAAGAAGAAATGCTAGGTTTCATGTCGCTTTAAGGGCTCTGACACAAGAGACCAGGGTTCACATTTCAGCTCTCCCTGTTCAGTAAGCCAGCACCTATTCAGTGAGGAGACCGTGGGCAAGAGTCATTAACACTGCTACTGCCTATAGAGCACGCCCTAGTGAATGCAGCCCTAGTGCTTTGAGTCCGCCAGGAAAAAAACACAATATAAATGTTCTGTGTCTTGTTTCTTAGTGAATTGAAGCCCATATGTGTTTTTCTGATATAGTATAAAAACGGTGCTTGTGGCCAGCAGCTGAAAGCAAAATAGAATTCATATACATCCTTAGGAACTCGGAAACAGTACAGCAGCAGTAGCACCAGCAAAGCAGGCAGCAAACTAGTCAACTGAAACAGCTGTGGGAGGCAAGAAGTTATCTGATATCCATGTTTTTATTTCTGAAAGACAGTAATATACGTACCTTACATACCTCCATACCTTAGGACATCATATGTTAATGTGAGCTGGAAACATTGTAAATGACACTGTCTTTGTCTCTGTTTATTGTGCAGATGATGGACATGCTTCCAGGGGTCATGCAGTACATTCCTGGACCTCATCAGAATATTATCCCAAATTTTAAGAAACTGGAGACATTTATTTCACAGAGTGTGGAAATGCACCAGAAAACATTTGATCCCGACTCACCTCGGGACTATATTGACTGTTTTATCATCAAACAGCATCAAGTAAGTGAATCAGACATTGTCGGCCCATAGGCAACTAACTTCTCCTCCTGAGTTTTCTACTAGGTGATATTTTTGAACATGTTAATAAAATGCCTTTTAAAGTGTACCTGAGCCGAAATGAATGCAATATTTTATACTTACCTGGGGGTTCCTCTAGCCCCTTGTACTCAGTGGGATCCCTTGTCGTCCTCCTGGACATCTCCACACTTCAGGAATTTTCTCCATTAGGAAGCCCCTAGTCCTGGCATTCGGGCTGCTCTGCGCATGCGTGGCCCCAGCCGTGTGCTCACCCCATCACGCTCCAATTGCCGGGCGCGACTGAAGCCTTCCTAACCCAAAGGATTGCTAAAGAATGAAGCCACCCAGGAGGACGGCAAGGGAGCCCACCGAGTACATGGTGCTAGAGGAAGCACCAGGTAAGTATATCTGTCTCACGTTTAATGATAACATCACCCCTGTGATGTAAGGGGGCACTCCTACCATCAGACGGGACCCAGGACCAGGAAGTTAATATGCGGCACATGTGGAAGCAAGAAAGTGAGGTATTGTACTACTCCCCCTTCCTGGCTGTCTAAAGGGGGTCTCGCTGGCTGCCTAAAGGGGAAGTGTGTCTGGTTCCCTATGGGGGTGAAGTGGCTCTCCGGCAACCTAAAGAGGGGGATGTCACTAGCTCTCTACGGGGGGGGGATGTCTATGGCTAAGTAAGGAGGTCTCACTGTTTCTGTACGGGAAGGGAGGGGACTCTGGCTACCTAAATGGGGGATCTCTAACTCCACATGGGGGGAGGGACCCTGGCTATTTACAGGGGGTGTGACCAGATTTCCACACAGGCCACATAGGATGGTGCATTGGGTGTGAGAAGAGCGGCAGGATGGCTTGGGTGGGTGTCGCACAGAAGCAGTAGCTCAGCTGTTGTTCAGTAATCAGCTGTTTGCACCGACTGCGCTGTGCTTCTCCACTCTCTCCTGCATGGTGCACACCTCCCCTCCTCTCCACCGTCACACTGAGGGGATGAACTGTGCAGAGAGGGAGATGTGTGCTGAAGAGGAAAACGGCAGTTAGGTAAGCCATGCGAGAAGGCACGGTTATCAAGATCAAGGGAGGAGCAGTGGAGTAGCAGTGGAGAGTGAAGTAGCCTGATGGAGATCTGCAGAGCTGAGAGGTCTGTGAGGGGGAAATCATTTCTCCACAGTGTCCTGTGGCTGCATACTTTCTGAAGGAGTGTGACAGACTATTTCCCATGGCTGCTTCATTCTGCCTTATCTGAAGGAACTGTAAGCAAGTTGCTTTATTACTACAGTGATCGGCTGTTAGTGAATCCAAATCATTGGTATATCTTATCATCTGCCTGCATTGCAGCCCTGCAGGTTCAAAGAGCCAGCTTTGAGTGAATGTTTCAATGTGACTTTCACATGGTCAGGCCTCCAAGGGTCTTATGCAATGCAGTTTCAGTTAGTACTAGATACATAAACTGTCATATTGGCCTAACAATCTGCTGTGGGGTGTTCTAGGCCTATTAGAAGAAGATCAGTCATATACTGTATATCTATTAATCCAGCTGGTGTCATCTTCCTGCTGCTGCTTTCCTTAGTTAAGCTCCTTGTGCATTACAAATACTGTTTTATATATGAGCTCCAACTGCCGGCCTACAACATAGATTAACATTGGCCAATGTTTAGGGAAATTAGTCTAAATGTTTATCTGAGTTTGATTATAACAGACTGTTTATACATGTGTCGTTTAAAGTGCACTTAAAGCGGTCTAACACCCAGCATTACAACTTTGCTTTAAAAGATTGCTTACAGCTGAGAAACTATAATGCCAGATTTTTTTTAAAGCAGAAATTCACTCAATGGGTTAAATATGACATTTTAGTTTTGCATTTAGCTAGAAATCCGCATCCGTGCTGAGGTTTAGTTACAAATGTATCTTTGTTTGGATTGCAAATAGACCTCTGAAAAGCCTGTCTGGGAAGCCCTCTGTGCTCTCTCAGAGAGGTGTTTGTTTATTTACATTGTAAATAAATACATTTGTATCTAATAACCTCAGCAGGGAGGAGGATTTCTAGCTAAATGCAACACTAAAATGTCATGTTTAATCCATTCAGTAAATTTCTGCTAAAAAAAAAATCTGGCATAATAGTTTCTAAGCTGTAAGCAATCTTTTAAAGCAAAGTTGAAATGCTGGGTGTTAGACCACTTTAATGATTTACTGTGATTTTTGAGATTTGAAATCTCTGGATTTTCTGGTGCTTCTTTGGGCTAAACCCTTTCTAGAGACTTTGAAGGTGTCATTCTCTATTGCATTCCTTTGCAAGCAACTGTTGGTATTCCATTATTGCCATAACCATAAGTTCAGATGCTATGACCTACCTGTTAGAACATACAGTGGGATTCGAAAGTTTGGGCAACCTTGTTAATCGTCATGATTTTCCTGTATAAAACTTGTTACGATAAAAAATGTCAGTTAAATATATCATATAGGAGACACATACAGTGATATTTGAGAAGTGAAATAAAGTTTATTGGATTTACAGAAAGTGTGCAATTATTGTTTAAACAAAATTAGGCAAAAAAGAAATGAAATCAATATTTAGTAGATCCTCCTTTTGCTGAAATTACAGCCTTTAAACGCTTCCTGTAGGTTTGTATCAAACATAGAAGAGACAGCTGCGGTGAACAGCAATACCACCGCAGCTGCCTCCATCTCCCTGCCTAGCGATCTATCCGAGCCTCGGGCGTCTAGCACGCCGAGGACGGGTTTGTCAGCAGCACATAGGGTTGCAATGTAGCGTGTGCGCGCGCACAGACGGGACCTTTATGCGGGGAGGATTCGCGTCAGCTGACAGGCCGGTCGGCTGACGTCAGAGGAGACGCTCGCCACTCCTCATTGGTTGATGGGAGTGGGCGTGCCGAAGGGGTCTCCTCTGCTTCTTAAGCTTTGCTGATTCACTCGCAACTTGTCTGCTGTTGCGATTACTTCGTGTTAGCGCTCAGACCTTAGATAGATCCGGTGTGCTTTGATCCGGGAGGAAACCGGGGATTTCACACAGTGATAGGATTGTTTGATAGCTATAATTATAATCTGAATACTGTTATTATCTGTGTATGATGACTCTCGCTCGTTCTGACTACTCTTACTCTCAGTGATTCTGTACTTCTGCCCATCTGATCCTGCTGCCGACTCTGCCTGTTAAAACCTTCTTGCCTTTGCCTTCTGAGTTTGTACCATATCTGTCTGTCTGTTGCCAACTCGATTAGTCTGACCACTCTACTCTCACCAGAGGGCCCTTGCCTCTGGTGAGGGGCTCTGTACTGTTAGTGCCCACCAGCTCCTCTGGTGAGGTATAGCTAAACCTATCAGTACTACTGTTGCACCAATCACTATACTTGCTATCTCATTAGCTGCTGGTATACTTGTATTATTGGTGATTCTGCAGATCACCATATAATCAGGTATTTATCTGTATTATGGGTGATACTGCAGATCCCCTTATAATCAGAACTCTGTTACTTGCTGACACATATCGTTACAAGGTTCCAATGAGAGTCTGGATTCTGGTTGAAGGTACTTTGGACGATTCCTCTTTACAAAACATCTTTAGTTCATTAACGTTTGATAGCTTTCGAGCATGGACAGCTCAGCTTTAACTCACACCACAGATTTTCAATTATATTCTGGTCTTGGGACTGAGATGGCCATTCCAGAATGTTGTACTTGTTCCTCTGCATGAATGCCTTAGTAGATTTTGAGCAGTGTTTAATGTCATTATCTTGTTGAAAGATCCAGCCCTGGCGCAACTTCAGTTTTTTCACTGATTCCTGGACATTGGTCTCCAAAATCTGCTGATACTGAGTGGAATCCATGCGTCCCTCAACTTTGACAAGATGCCCAGTCCCTGCACTGGCTACACAGCCCAACAGCATGATGGAACCACCACCATATTTTATTGTAGGTAGCAGGTGTTTTTCTTGAAATGCTGTGTTGTTATTCCTCCATGCATAACGCCCCTTGTTATGCCCAAATAACTCAATTTTAGTTTCAGCAATCCACAGCACCTTATTCCAAAATGAAGCTGGCTCGTCCAAATGTGCTTTAGCATACTTCAAGTGGCTTTGTTTGTGCTGTGGGCAGAGAAAAGGCTTCCTCTGCATATAGCATCTCCTTGTGTAAAGTGTGCCGAATGGTTGAACAGTGACTCCATCTGTAGCAAGATGATGTTGTAGGTCTTTGGTGCTGGTCTGTGGGTTGACTCTGACTGTTCTCACTATACGTCACTTCTGTTTATCCAAGATTTTTCGTGGTCTGCCACTTCAAGCCTTAACTTGAACTGAGCCTGTGGTCTTCCATTTCCTCAATATGTTCCTAACTGTGGAAACAGACAGCTGAAATCTCTGAGACAGCTTTCTGTATCCTTCCCCTAAACCATGATAGTGAACAATCTTTGTCTTTAGGTCATTTGAGAGTTGTTTTGAGACCTCCATGTTGCTACTCTTCAGAGAAAATTAAAAGAGGAGGGAAACTTACAATTGACCCCCTTAAATACTCTTTTTTTATAATTGGATTCACCTGTGTATGTAGGTCAGGGGTCACTGAGCTTACCAAGCCAATTTGATTTCCATTAATTAGTTCTAAAGGCTTTGGAATCAATAAAATGACAAATTTATGACAAATATTAATTTAACCACTTGAGGACCACAGTCTTTTCGCCCCTTAAGTACCAGAGCCTTTTTTTTCCATTCAGACCACTGCAGCTTTCACGGTTTATTGCTCGGCCATACAACCTACCACCTAAATGAATTTTACCTCCTTTTCTTGTCACTAATACAGCTTTCTTTTGGTGAATGAACAAGGTGGATATACCGCTACACTCGTAGTGGGAACCGAGCTGGACCTGGGCAACCAGCCCACAGATCAAGATAGAAAAGAAGAGATTTGGTCCGCTTCAAGTCACTCCAATGATTTATTTAGGACTTATCCCAGGGCAGCCACAGCAAACTCAGCTAACATGTTTCGGACCTGCAGTGGTCCTTAATCATAGCATGGTTATGGCAAAAACATCACAGGTTAAAAAGGGCATGACAGGGGGAGTGGTTGGTCCAGAGCCACCCATAAAGGGGGTGGAGCCGGCCGAAGTACAACCTTGTTCCCTCCGTCATGTTACAGATGCATAAAATATAAAATGTAATATAAGAAACAACGAAGTATAAAAAATGTGAAAAGGTTTAGGTAACCTGAGAGGAGAACACCAAATAGGAAACTATTTCGTTGGAAATACCTCGATACTGCAATTGAACCATAGATAGTATGTATAAATGCTAGCGTACCAAAGAAAAAGTATAACATGGACATAAAATAAAAAGGACAAGAACAGGACAGGAACCCCAGACAATTGGGGGGAGGGAAGATTGTATTAACCCAAAAAGGTAAGCAGCTAACTGGTGATAAGTGCCAAATCCCATCTCGCATTTAGGCCCCATGGGGCTCTTGTCTTCATGCGAAAGATCCAGAATGCCTCTCGCTTCTTTATTAGGGCTTGTAGATCCCCTCCTCTCTTGGGCAAAAATACCCTCTCTATACCCTGGAAAGAGAAAGAGGACATGTCACCTCCATGAACACTTCTAAAGTGTTTGGCCACATTAGATATATGCGTGGTAGACCATCCTGCCCCCAGAAAGTGCTCTGAAATTCTAGCTCTAAGGGGTCTGGTGGTACAACCCACGTACTGCAATGAGCATGCCGTACACGTCACCAAATATATAACGTTTTTTGTCCCACAGTTAATAAAATGTTTCATGGGAAAACAAGTCCCAGTGGTGCGTGATCGAATGGTGCGGGTCTGGTCATGCACAGAGCAATAACGACAGGTTGAAACGGCACATTTGTATGAGCCCTTCAGAGAAAGCCAGGTGGAGGTCTGTGGGACAGAGGCAAAAAGACTGGGTGACAGGAGACTACCCAGAGTCGGGGCCCGGCGACTGGCAAATTTAACGCCATTCAGAAGGAGAGGCCGCAAAGCATCATCTCCCTCCAAAACCGGGAGATATTTCTTAATAGTCTGAACAACCTTGGTGTATTCCGAACTATAGGTAGTGACAAAAAAGGGGCCTCCCCCAGAGGTACGTACAGACGTGTTGTCCCGTACCAATTTGGACCGAGGAATAGAGAGGGCTCGCCTCTTGCCTCTCTCTATCATCCAATGTGGATAACCTCTCTCCAATAGACGCCTCCCAACCTCCACAAATTCCTCCTCCAGAGTCTCTGGATCCGACCAATTCCGGCGGGCCCGAATAAATTCGCCCACCGGAATGGCACGGATCGTATGCTCGGGGTGACAACTTCCTGCCCTCAGAGTCGAGTTACCTGCACAAGCTTTTCTATACGTACGTGTCCTGATGGATTTGGAAATTATGTCTCCCACCAGGGTGACATCCAAATAGTCAACACTTTTATCCTGCCATGTGTACGTAAACTTGAGATTGCAGGCATTGTCATTGAGAGAGGCAACAAACTCCTGGGCTTCCTCTTGCTCCCCTTTCCAAATAACCAACAAGTCATCGATATACCTCCCGTACCACGCAACGCACCCAAAAAGACGGCCGTCACCCCCAAAGATGTGGAACTCCTCCCACCATCCCATGAATAAATTCGCCAGGGATGGGGAGAATTTTGCACCCATGGAGGCTCCACACCTCTGGAGGTAAAAGCTGCCGTCAAACATAAAATAGTTGCGGGTCAGGAGGTATTCGACTGCAGCACATATGAAAATCTTTAAGTCAGAGGTATAGGTTGAATACTTTTCCAGATGGAATTGGAGAGCCATAAGAGCCAAATGATGGGGGATGCAGGAATATAGAGACTTCACATCAATAGCAATCCAGCTATAGTTCGCTTCCCACTCTACCCCATCCAGACTCGACAAAAGGTGTTTTGTATCCTTAATGTATCCTGGCAACCTCTTAACAAGGGGTTGCAATACAGAATCGACCCAATCGCTTAGACGCTCCCCCAGAGAGCCGATCCCCGCAACTATCGGCCTCCCCTCCGGGGGAGCGCCCGGCTTATGGATCTTGGGGAGATGGTGAAAGATGGGAACAATGGGATGCTTAATACCCAAATATTCAACAAGTTTATGGTTCAATACTCCCAAACTTTCACCATAACTCAAAAGACCAAAAAGCTGGGCCTGAAAAACAGGGGTGGGGTCAGCTGAGAGGCACGTGTATGTTGTCTCATCATGGAGCTGTCTCAAAGCCTCCGCTTGATAATCTACCTTATTTAAAATGACAACTGCCCCCCCCTTGTCTGCGTTGCGTATAACAATTTTATCATTGGCCTGCAGACTCTTAAGGGCCATCTGTTCAGTTTTGGTCAGATTGTTCCGCTGCCGTCTTAGATGTGCACTGGCTATATTGACAAGTTCTTTTTCGACTAGGTCCTGAAAGATCTCAACTGGAGAGCTCCTAGCTGTGAGGGGATAAAAGTCAGGGTTTTTAATCCCGGGGGGCCGTACATCCGACATGGAGACCAATCCCGAACCATCTGCCATCAGGGAATCTAATGTCCACCTGGCTTTGGTATCCTGGAAGGTCCCAATGTCGGGAAAGGCCACCACAGGGGAAAGAACCTCTCCCATCTCAATGGAGCTCTCATCTTGGTTGAAATACTTTTTCAGGAGAATGGACCTAATGAACCTATTCACATCTAACAGGGTGTCAAATACCTCAAAATGGTGTGTGGGGGCGTATGACAAACCTTTGGACAACAGCTTAACATCAGCCTCTGAAAAGATGACATCAGACAAATTGACCACATTGTGCCCAGCTGTGCTACTGGGGGCTGAAATACCTGTGTGCCTATGCTTTACTCCCGCTCTTCTCGTCCTCCTCCTTTTCTCCCCTTCCTCGGATACCTCTTGTTCCTCCTGTAATAGGAGGATGGACCTATCCCGTTTTTTGCTAAGCTGGATTGAGTTGGGTGGGAAGGTCCATCTGGGGGAGCTTGTGGCGTGGGGAGGCGGCGATTATTGAGAGGCTATTTGATTGCTGCTGCGAGTTTTAGTTTTTATTATATTCATCAAAAAAGACATGAATTTTGTCAAAAAAATGACTTTTTTAACTTTCTGTGCTGACATTTTTCAAATAAAGTAAAATTTCCTATACATTTGAGCGCGAAAGTTATTCTGCTACATGTCTTTGATAAAAAAAAAAAACATTCTGTGTATATTTATTGGATTGGGTAAAAGTTATAGCGTTTACAAACTATGGTGCCAAAAGTGAATTTTCCCATTTTGAAGCATTTCCGACTTTTCTGCCCACCTGTCATGTTTCATGAGGTGCTAAAATTCCAGGATAGTATAAATGCCCCCCAAATGACCCCATTTTGGAAATAAGACATCCCAAAGTATTCACTGAGAGGCATGGTGATTTCATAGAAGATTTTATTTTTTGTCACAAGTTAGCGGAAAATGACACTTTGAGACAAAAAAAAAAAAAGTTTCCATTTCTTCTAACTTGCGACAAAAAAAAATGAAATCTGCCACGGACTCACTATGCTCCTCTCTGAATACCTTGAAGTGTCTACTTTCCAAAATGGTGTCATTTGTGGGGTGTGTTCACTGTCCTGGCATTTTGGGGGTGCTAAATTGTAAGCACCACTGTAAAGCCTAAAGATGCTCAATGGACTTTGGGCCCCTTAGCGCAGTTAGGCTGCAAAAAATTGCCACACGTGTGGCATTGCCGTACTCAGGAGAAGTAGTATAATGTGTTTTGGGGTGTATTTTTACACATAACGATGCTGAGTGGGAGAAATATCTCCGTAAATGACAATTTTTTAATTTTTTTTACACACAATTGTCTATTTACAGAGATATTTCTCCCACTCAGCATGGGTATGTGTAAAAATACACCCCAAAACACATTATACTACTTCTCCTGAGTACGGCGATACCACATGTGTGGCACTTTTTTGCACCCTAACTGCGCTAAGGGGCCCAAAGTCCAATGAGTACCTTTAGGATTTCACAGGTCATTTTGCGACATTTGGTTTCAAGACTACTCCTCACGGTTTAGGGCCCCTAAAATGCCAGGGCAGTATAGGAACCCCACAAATGACCCCATTTTAGAAAGAAGACACCCCAAGGTATTCCGTTAGGAGTATGGTGAGTTCATAGAAGATTTTTTTTTTGTCACAAGTCAAAATGTAAACACTGCACTTGGGAGGTGATCTGATGTCGGATCTGTGGGCGATCTATTGGTGTGGGTGGGTGATCAGATTGCCCGCAAGGGGCAGGTTAGGGGCTGATTGATGGGTGGCAGTGACAGGGGGTGATTGATGGGTGGCAGTGACAGGGAGTGATTGACACAGGGGGGATAGGCATACGGTACACCGGGGGGGGGGGCTGGGGAGAATCTGAGGGGTGGGGGGTGATCAGGAGGGAGCAGGGGGCAGTTTAGGGTTAAAAAAAATAGCGTTGACAGATAGTGACAGGGAGTGATTGATGGGTGATTAGGGGGGTGACTGGGTGCAAACAGTGGTCTGGGGGGTGGGCAGAGGGGGGGGGGTCTGAGGGCTGCTATGGGCAATCAGGGGGCAGGGAGGGGGAGATCAGTGTGCTTGGGTGCAGACTAGGGTGGCTGCAGCCAGCCCTGGTGGTCCCTCGGACACTGGGACCACCAGGGCAGGAGGCAGCCTGTATAATAGGCTTTGTATACATTACAAAGCCTATTATACAATGTACATGCGGCGATCCGGGTGCTAGTAACCCGCCGCGCTTCCGAACGGCCGGCGGGTTACAGCGCAAGGGGGGCGGAGCCAGTCACCAGCGGCTGATCGCGTCACGAATGACGCGATCGCCGTATAACCACGCCCGCAGCCGCCCCTGCCGATGGGCGTATTGCGGTCGTTTGGACCCGGTCTTTGCCGCCGCCCATCGGCTGGGGGCGGTCCTTAAGTGGTTAATGATAAATGCCCAAATGTATGCACCTGCCTAATTTTATTTAAACAATTATTGCACACTTTCTATAAATGCAATAAACCTCATTTCACTTCTCAAATATCACTGTGTGTGTCTCCTATATGATATATTTAACTGACATATTTTATCGTAACAACCAACGATTTATACAGGAAAATCATGACGATTAACAACGTTACCTAAACTTTCGCATTCCACTGTATTGCTAGAAGGTAAATTGTTAATTATATCTTTATTACTGGGTCTCCGGATCCAATAAAATTGCTTAGCATTATATTGCTGGTTTACGTGTATCACTGGAGGTTAGACAAGAGTAGGACGCATCTAACACAGCTACACCTACGGGTGCACTACACTATGTATTTATATAGCACTGATATCTTTACAGAGTACATATTCATGTCACTTACTTGGAGCTCACAATCCAATCCCTACCATAGTCATAGTCTAATTGCCTACCATATTATTATTATGTATTTATATAGCACTGATAACCTCTGCAGCACTTTACAGAGTACATATTCATGTCACTTACTTTCCTCAGGGGAGCTCACAATCCAATCCCTACCATAGTCACAGCACATTACAGAGTACATACCGGTATATTCCAGCGTATAAGGTGATTGGGTGTATAAGATGACCCCCCCCAACTTTTCCAGTTAAAATATAGAGTTTGGGATATACTTACCGTATAAGACTACCCTTCTTCCAACGCACACCAAATTAAAAAAAAAAAAAAAACCATCATATACTGGTGCTATGTATGAACATATACTGGTGCTGTACTGTATGTGGTACCCATATTTGGATTAGTTAGCTTTCCTTGTCAACCTGTTATGGAAGAATAGATCCTGCTGTGCCCATAAAACATGCCTCTTTCACCCTTCTGGCCCGCCCTTGTATCCTCCTTCTCTGCCTCTCAGATCTCGCACATGTGCGCCTGCGCTGCTTCACTACAGTCCCCAGCAGTGAGATTTGAGAGTCGGTAGCAGGACAGGATGTACCCCCCAGCACCAATGACACCCGCGTCTTATACGCAGGAATATACATTATGTCACTGACTGTCTTAAGAGGAGCTCACAATCTAATCCCTACCATAGTCATAGTCCAATGTCCTACCATATTATTATGTCCAATAACCCTATCCTAACCCCGGAGTTGTCATGGGGCGGCGGTAGGTAGTGGGCCTTGGGTGGTAAAAAGTACAAATCTGGCCCGGAGAGTGTCGCAATTTATAGGCTGTCGCCTTTGGAACACTATAGCGTAGAATCTGTCCTGTTCAGAACCATAGAGGGTTTTTTGGTGTTAATATTAATATTTCCCATTCACAGGAAAAGGATAATCCAAACTTTAATATGCAAAACATGGTGTTTGCAATAATGAACCTGTTCTTTGGTGGAACAGAGACTGTCAGCACAACCCTGCGGAGTGCCTTTCTCATACTGGTGAGATACCCTGAAATACAAGGTAAATACTTAACAACTTTAAGTGGATCTGTATTGTATCCGTCTAAAACAGGGGTCTCAAACTCAATTTACCTGGGGGCCGCAGGAAGCAAAGTCAGGATGAGGCTGGGCCGCATAAGGAATTTCGCAATCACGGCACATTGCCGCCTCTGTCCACCCCTCTCACTCTTCCTTCACAGAGAGGGGCAGGGAGAGGTGGCGACTGATGTCAGGAGGGGCAGAGCTGAAGCTAAAAGCTCTGCCCCTTCCAGGAAATGCCGGCAGATTGCCCCCCGGGCGATTTGGGGGCTCTGCAGCCCTCGTTTAGTGGCGGGGATGCGGCGGATTACTTGGGAGCACTGAAGCGAACTATAAGGAAGCTTTTGCTGGCGAGGGCCACAAAATATTGTATCGAGGGCCACAAATGGCCCGCGGGCCGCGAGTTTGAGACCCCTGGTCTAAAAGAACATGGGTTGGGCAGCTAAACTCCTCCCATTATAGCATTTGTCAGAAATGCTTAAAACCTGTGCATACTGGAAAAACTTTTTTGAGGAGGTGCCCTTTGGAATATAATAAAGATATATATATATATATATATATATATATATATATATATCTCTTACCTCCTTACCTTACCTAAAGGTTCTTTATTAAAAATGGATAGGTATACATGTAGACAACGAGTTTCACGGGTCTCTACCTACTTCCTCAGGTCAATAAAACGCGTTTTATATAGTAGTGGTCTCCGTGGGTGCCTAAAACCTATGCATAGCATTGTAGCTGATGGGTAAATGATGGACTACATCGAATACTCTTTACTAGAAGCATTGGGGAGGGGTGTGTAAGGGAAGGGGGGTAGACAGTGGATACATCCTTTTAGGAACTTAAAATGGCCATAAAGGAAACCTGAGACAAAAAGATATAAAAGTTTTATCCCTTTCTGTGGCTTCCTCCAGCCCCCTCGGCACCGATCGCTTCCACCAAGTTTTCCTCCACCTCCACGTTCTCCCGGTAGCCCTGTTAATTTGGCCAGTCGGGGCGCACTGTGTATTAAACTTTTATATCTTTTTGTCTCAGGTACACTTTAAAACGCCATGGTTCATAGAAGAGTTTTAATAACATCCTGGGCCATACGCAATTCACCTTTTCACCTGAGTTTTCTCCTAGGTGAAATTTTTACATTTGTCAATAAAATGCCTTTTAGGCAACCAGCAATAAAGAAAATACTCCAAATTATTTTGATAGTACTTCTGCACTTACTTCTCAGTACTTTTTCAGTTAAAAAGTACTGGAAAATTATTTAAAATAGAAGATGAAAAATTATCTCCTAGGAGAAAACGTAGGAGAAAAGTGGAATTGCATATGGGCCCCTGTGTGATAAATGCAGGAGCACATAAGAATCTTCTGTATTGGAAGCATTCTTTGCATTGAATATTTAGCTTTGCCTATTTAACATTGAGTGTTAGCTTTTTTTATTGGCATTATTTTTGAAAATTGTATTCTCAGCAACTACTAGAGATACTCAGAAATAATTCAACGTTAATCATTTTTAAGGTCCGTACACACGCCGGGCTGCAGGCAACGACGGGTCCGTCGTCACCTCCCGCTGGGTGGGCGTTCCAGCGACAGTCCGGCGTGTGTACGCACTGTCGGCGGACTGATACGGCTGTTTCTGAGCGATCAGCTCGGCAGAACCTTGAAGATTCACGTTTTTCTGCTGTAAATAAATTGTTTTTTTGAAAAAAAATATATATAAAAATCCAAAATGAGTGCTTTGAGATTATTTCAAGAGAAACCATTATCTATAATTTTAATTGTTGTTCCAATAGAAGAGAAAAGTAGAATCCGGGCACCATATACTGCAGTTACCACGCTTTATTGCATCCCCACATATAGACAGATACAGGTGCACAGGGCTGGTCTGACAGCCATTTCACAAGCAGACACGCTTGCTTCCTCAGTGACCTGTCTCTGAGGAAGCAATCGTGTCTGCTTGTGAAACGGTTGTCAGACCAGCCATGTACACCTGTATCTGTCTATATGTGGGGATGCAATAAAGCGTGGTAACTGCAGTATATCGGTGCCCGGATTCTACTTTTCTCTTCTATTGATGTGATGGTTTCGAATCATCCAGAGGCACATTAAACTATCCACCGACCCCCACCAAGTCTGCCAGTAGCAACTAGTGCCGATTTCTCTACTCTCCTACCTTTCACTTTTATTGTTGTAGAGGGAAGGAACTCCACTTTACGCAATATTTTTTATCACAACGTTGTAGAAGTTGTACTTTTTACTGAGTTGAAGTGGACCTGAACTCTTGCACAGGACAGAAGGAAAACCTAGAGAAATGCACCCTGTATGTATTTAGAGAGTTTAGACTGTCTAATTCCCCCTCATCTGTGTCTAATCACAAGTTGTAATTTGATCCCTCAGCTGTGTCAGATCAGCAATCTCCTCTGTCATGGCAGAGCAGCTAATATGTAAACACAGGATGTTAACACTATGTCTGCTTCCATGAAAGCAGGAAGTAGACACATTGCAGATTTATTGCAGGATTTGTATCAGCTGTAACAAAGAAATGTTTTTCTTTAAAGGTTATTATGCTGTTGTTTATCTTTTAGAGCAGAGAGGAAGTTCTGAGTTCAGGTCCGCTTTAATGATCGTACATAGGTAGATACCGCAAGGTATTTATTATTATTACTATTGATTCATAAAGCACCATCATGTTCTGTGGCGCTGTACAAAGTAAGAAAACAAACATGGGATACATAATAATACAATGATATATATCAAATATGGGCACTTCTACAAAATACAAATCTGGTGATTACAATGAGACATGCAGCATGATGGATAAAACATATAACAGAGTGCAAGCTATGAAATGAAGAACAAATTCCAAGACACAAAAGGGTGAGGGAGCCCTGCCCTTGCAAGCTTGCAATCTAAAGCAGGGGTCAGGAACCTTTTTGGCTGAGAGAGCCATAAACGCCGCATATTTTAAAATGTAATTCCGTGAGAGCCATACATTATGTTTCAAACAGTGCGCTTACGCAGCTGAGGGCCATGTTGCCCTGTTGCCATGGTGATGAGTATACAGTTTATCCGCCGGGCAGCGGAAGTGCCAGACACGTCTTCAGCTTCTCTTAGGTTTCATCAACATCAGCAATTTCCCTGAGAGCCAGACAGGAGAAATACCGACTAACAGCTTGTACGATTAGCTCGCTGACTTGGGGGTTCATTCACTTTGTAGGACGAGATCCCCGCACTTTGGCCCAATAGGCTGCCTGTCAAGTGACAGACGGCCTATTGGGCCAATCAAAGTGTGGGGATCTCGTCCTACAAAGTCACTGGACCTGACAGCGCCCAGAGTGGGATAATTGGAGCAGCCATTAGTTTTGGGAGGAGCGTGAGTAAGTCTGTAGTGCATGCTACAGCAGCAGCGTGCCGTGCCTACTTTGAAAATGTAATTTGCGCTGCCACACTAAGTTGCGCTGCTTGATCAGTGTAGCTTAGTGAATCAACCCCTACTGATTTGTATGTGAGCCAGATGTAGCCATCAAAAGGCGTACGTACGAAAAGGGCGTCGGGAAAAAAGGGCGCGTGGTATAAACGATAAATGGAAATATCGTTTATAGAAATTATTGTGTAGAATTTCGTTTATAAATAGTGTTTTAAGAATTTATAAATCACTAAATAATGTGTATGAGATCGGCAATTCTTAAAACGTTAATCTTCCCTGTTTGTAAAGTGAAACTTATATTTTCGTTTATTAAAAACCCTCCCTGTACCTATCCCTAACCCCTAGACCCCCTGTTGGTGCCTAAACCTAAGACCCCCCTGTTGGTGCCTAAACCTAAGACCCCCCTGTTGGTGCCTAAACCTAAGACCCCCCTGTTGGTGCCTAAACCTAAGACCCCCCCTGTTGGTGCCTAAACCTAAGACCCCCCTGTTGGTGCCTAAACCTAAGACCCCCCTGTTGGTGCCTAAACCTAAGACCCCCCTGTTGGTGCCTAAACCTAAGACCCCCCTGTTGGTGCCTAAACCTAAAACCCCCTATAGATAATAATGTTTTACAGACATTAATAAATAAAAAATGTAAAGAAAAAAAATGTAAATTATTTTTTTGGGTGGATAATAATGTGTTAGAAATGTTTTAGAAATAGTGATTTATTATCTTCATAAACGTTATTCGTCACGGGCTCATTTTGTAAACTTAAATCATCACAAACATAGTTATAAATCCTTAAAAATCTCCGGGCGCCGTTATAAATCCTTAAAAATCTCCGGCGCCTTATTTTCCCCGTTCAGCGCCCATTAAACGATATTTATAATGGAAGTGAATGGGGCGCCCTTTTTGTCCACTTGTCTCATGCGCCCAAATCTACTGCTTCCATCAAAAGAGCCACATCTGGCTCCCGAGCCATAGGTTTCCTACCTCGATCTAAAGGGTAGTATTTCAACAGTATTTTTCTTAGTAAGAAATAATGCAATTACCCCTCATTTTTTTTCTAGCCAAACTGCACAATGAAATAGATCGTGAAATTGGAGAAAATCGCATCCCGAATAATGAAGATCGCATGAGAATGCCATACATGGATGCTGTACTCCATGAGGTCCAGAGGTTCACAGATATACTGCCAGCTAATGTGGCACATGCAACTACGAGAGACACCAACTTCAAGGGATACACCATTCCCAAGGTGGAGCTTCTTGTTCATGCAGAACTGAACATTTGCTGAAATTCTTTATTGTATTTGGTTATTGTTCTACCTGTATCTACAGCAATTATTTATTTAAAGAACGGTGGGAGTCTAGGGGGAGTATAGCAGGATTATGAATTAATTTGTAAAAGGAAAGTCAGCACAGTAAAAATCTTTAACTTTTATTTATACACACATCACAAAACATAAAAAGGCATTGGATATACAGTACTGTATATTTGTCAGGCTTGCGGAGCTTACCTCCTGCATGGCGAGCAACAGCGCATCTGTCTGTGACTTCCGGGTCGCATGGCCGCGCTGTCAGCGATGACCTCAGCGGCTCGTCTGTTGACCTCCTCTCACAGGGACAGATAAAGGGTGGACGCACACTCTGTTTGTGTCGCACCTCTTATTACCCTTAGGAAGCGTGTCAGCTGACAGCCGGTCAGTTGACACGCAGGGCTCCATCTCCTGGTCCTGATTGCTGGGCGTTTGGGAGCGTGGCTTTCCTGCCATCTCGGGCTTCTGTGTTGCCAGTCTCACATTGTCTGTCGTAGCTAACACTTCACAGTGGAGGCTTCAGACCTTAGTCAGATCTGTGTGTGTTTGCACCGGCAGGACCCCGGGGATTCGCACTTAGCTCAGGAATAAATATATTATTGTGATTGTATTATTTGACCTCTGCCTTGCCTCTTACTACTCTTTTGCCTAACGATTCTGTACCTTTTCCTATCTGATCTGTTGCCGACCTCTGCCTGATTACTCACTACTCTTTTGCCTAACGATTCTGTACCTTTGCCTATCTGATCTGTTTCCGACCTCTGCCTGAATACTCACTCTGTTTTTGCCTTACGATATTGTACCTTATCTGTCAGATCTGTTATGGACCCGATTTGTTGATCAGTCTATTATCACCGAGACAGTACTGCCTTCTACGGTCTGCAGGTTATTCCCTCTGTTACCTGTCTGTCTGCTAGTGCTCTCACTTACACTAGCAGATGGTTACAATATTAAATCCAGTTAAACTCAGATTGTTGGTTTTTCATAACAAGCATCATAACACACATTATATATATATCCAAGACCACCATCAATGGTGGAATACTGCTTAGGCCAGATAACCAGAGATATACACTCCATCAATTTACTGGCCCTTTTTGGAAAATATCGATAAAAATATCAAGGTCGAGCAGAAACTCAACGCATTTTGTGAACAATGCTTCATTTCTCCAGAAAAAGCATTCGGCTCTTGAATCAGAATTATGTAAATACATGCATAGACAAACCTACAACATACGAGGAAACATACAGTGAGATGCGAAAGTTTGGGCAACCTTGCTAATCGTCATGATTTTGCTGTATAAATCGTTGGTTGTTACGATAAAAAATGTCAGTTAAATATATCATATAGCCTATAGGAGACACACACAGTGATATTTGAGAAGTGAAAATTATTTATTTATTGGATTTACAGAAAGTGTGCAATAATTGTTTAAATAAAATTAGGCAGGTGCATAAATTTGGGCACTGTTGTCATAGAATCAAAAAAATGACAACAGTGCCCAAATTTATGCACCTGCCTAATTTTATTTAAAGGGAAGGTCCAAGCAAAATAAAAAAATGAGTTTCACTTACCTGGGGCTTCTACCAGCCCCATGCAGCCATCCTGTGCCCTCGTAGTCACTCACTGCTGCTCCAGTCCCCCGCTGGCAGCTTGCCGACCTCGGAGGTCGGCGGGCTGCATTGCGTACATTTTTACGCATTCCCGCTAGTGCATGAACATTAACACCTACATTTTTACACATTACTGGTTCAATGCATACATTTTTACGCATTCAACCAGTAATGCGTAAAAATGTATGTGTTAATGTTCCTGCGCTGGCGGGAATGCGTAAAAATGTACGCAATGCAGCCCGCCGACCTCCGAGGTCGGCAAGCTGCCAGCGGGGGACTGGAGCAGCAGTGAGTGACTACGAGGGCACAGGATGGCTGCATGGGGCTGGTAGAAGCCCCAGGTAAGTGAAACTCATTTTTTTATTTTGCTTGAACCTTCCCTTTAAAGGGATACTGTAGGGGGGTCGAGGGAAAATGAGTTGAAGTTGCCCAGGGCTTCTAATGGTCCCCCGCAGACATCCTGTGCCCGCGCAGCCACTCCCCGATGCTCCGGCCCCGCCTCTGGTTCACTTCTGGAATTTCAGACTTTAAAGTCTGAAAACCACTGCGCCCGCATTGCCATGTCCTTACTTCCCCTGATGTCACCAGGAGCGCACGGCGCAGGCACAGACCATACTTGGCCCGTGCAGTACGCTCCTGGTGCCATCAGCGGGAGCGAGGACACGGCAATGCAGGCGCAGTGGTTTTCAGACTTTAAACTCTGAAATTCCAGAAGTGAAAAAGAGGCGGGGCCGGAACATTGGGGAGTGGCTACGCGGGCACAGGATGTCTTTGGGGGACCATTAGAAGTCACAGGTAACTTCAACTTAATTTCCCCCGACCCCCCTACAGTATCCCTTTAAGCAATTATTGCATACTTTCTGTAAATGCAATAAACTTCATTTCACTTCTCAAATATCACTGTGTGTGTCTCCTATATGATATATTTAACTGACATTTTTTATCGTAACAACCAATGATTTATACAGGAAAATCATGACGATTAACAAGGTTGCCCAAACTTTCGTATCCCACTGTATGTTACCGCACCAATCCGTAATTCTGATTCAAGAGCTGAATGCTTTCCTGAAGAGTGTATGATCAAATAATATAAATAATTGTATACTCGGGAGGAGGGGTGAGCTCTATTTACTATACTTATAATTGACTAGTGCATACCATCTTTGTCGGAATCAACAAGAGTCTATCCACAGTAGTCTAGAGGAAATATGTTTTTGCAAGGAAGGGTGATTTGACATCAAAGTGATGCTTTATATTTTATCGGGAACATTTTTATCCCACCTAAACTAATTTTGTAGATTTGTCGAATTCAAAACACACTTGAAGGGAAAAAAAGACCACAATTTGGGTTCTTACCTCAGGAGGGGGAAGTCTCTGGATCCTCCTTAGACTTCCTGCATCCTACTCCTCCTCACTGTTCCATCGCTGAAACCCCCACAAGTCCGTCCACACTGCCTTTTCAGCAGAGTTTGCCTGCACTGCGCAGGCGCAGGCAGCTTGCGCCTGCGCACTAGCATGCAGCTGAATAGGCTCGGCTATTTCTGCAGAGCCCTAACAGTGGTGCTACTGCACCGGCGTAAGCATTTTGCACCTTTTTGCACCTGTGCAGTGCGGGCAAACTCTGTAGAACTTTGGGGTCCCATCGCTGGAACAGAGGGATGGAGAGCGATGGGGGGGAAGCCCCGGAGGTAAGTAGTACATTTTTAGGCCTAGCATCTCCCAGATTTGATTTAAGGTAGATCTGTGAGCAATAAACTGACTTGTAAACAGTAAAGCACTTCAGTATATCACTTTCTAATAAGAATTATTTTTTATGGTACCCTGCATTCTGGTCACAGGGCTATGCCTCTCTCACTCTGTGCCTCAAAAATAGCCAAGGCAAAGATGGCTCCACCCACTCTGCCTCTGAGGTTGAGAGGTTTCACGTGAGGTTGTGTGAATTGCAGTAAAACCAGAAGGCAGAGCAGGCATCTGTAACAGAAGATGGACGTTGCCTGGTTCTGAGGAGAGTAAGATTTCAGAGCCACTGCTGTGCTTCTCTGTAATGGAGAAAGGAAGCTGAGAGGCAGCTACCAAGAAAGCACAGAAGGGGGGATTCTGGGGAGAGGAGGAACAAATAAAGGCACCTCCCTGCCAGAAAAAAACATAGTTTTAAAAAGGGGGAAAGGAGGAAAGATGACTGCATATTAGTGTGTGTGTGTGTGCGTGTGCGTGCGCGCGTGTGTGTGTGTGTGTGTGTGCGTGCGTGCGTGCGTGTGTGCGTGCGTGTGTGCGTGTGTGTGTGCGTGCGTGCGTGTGTGTGTGCGTGCGTGTGTGCGTGCGTGCGTGTGTGCGTGCGTGTGTGCGTGCGTGTGTGTGTGCGTGCGTGTGTGCGTGCGTGCGTGTGTGTGTGCGTGCGTGTGTGCGTGCGTGCGTGTGTGTGTGTGTGTGTGCGTGTGTGTGTGCGTGCGTGCGTGTGTGTGTGCGTGCGTGTGTGCGTGCGTGCGTGCGTGTGTGTGTGTGTGCGTGTGTGTGTGCGTGTGTGTGTGCGTGCGTGTGTGCGTGCGTGTGTGTGTGTGTGTGTGCGTGTGTGTGTGCGTGCGTGTGTGTGTGCGTGCGTGTGTGCGTGCGTGCGTGTGTGTGTGTGTGTGTGCGTGTGTGTGTGTGTGCGTGCGTGTGTGTGTGCGTGCGTGTGTGCGTGCGTGCGTGCGTGTGTGTGTGTGTGTGACACACATCCTATAGGGGGTGAAGGGTAAGTTGTGTTAGACACACTTATAATGCAAGGGGGATTGAGTGGAAGCTATGCCGGCCTCTCTTTTTATTGGGGTGGGAAGTGATGGCACTTGTTGTAAGGACTGGGGAATGGTGACTAGAGATGGCCCGAACCTCCGATTTTCGGTTCGCGAACTTCCGCCAAAAGTTCGGTTCGCGTGAACTTCCGCGAACCGCAACAGACTTCAATGAGGAGGCGAACTTTAAAAAATATACACACTTATGCTGCCCACAAAAGTGATGGAAAAAAAGTTTTAAGGGGTCAAACACCTGGAGGGGGGCATGGCGGAGTGGGATAGACACCAAAAGTCCCGGGGAAAAATCTGGATTTGACGCAAAGCAGCGTTTTAAGGGCAGAAATCACACTGAATGCTAAATTGCAGGCCTAAAGTGCTTTAAATCATCTTGCATGTGTATACATCAATCAGGGAGTGTAATTAGAGTACTGCTTCACACTGACACACCAAACTCATTGTGTAACGCACCGCAAACAGCTGTTTGCGTAGTGACGGCCGTGCTGGAGTGGTGAGCACCGTGGCGAGATTGCTCTTCCTCACTCAGTGATGTCAGGTAATGTCTGACTGCCTTATCAACTTTCAATGGTTCTTTCTCTACCATTGTAAAAGCTTACATCTATTTTTTTAAATACTTGTTCTGCTTGCTGTTCAGTACCTGCAACGAGAATCTTTTATGGAGGGCAAGTGTGCCATTGTGAGTGACCACTGGTAATGGTTGGGGAATCCTGCTTCCATAGCCGGCCATTGATATGAGCGACCGGAGCGGTCGCTCAGGGCGCCAAGCTTCCAAGGGGGCGCCTATAGCTGGTTGCCTATACTGAGGGCACCTACACCTGATTTCCTATACTGGGGCACCTATAGCTGGCTACCTTTCCTGAGGGCTCCAACACCTGGCTACCTATACTGGAGGCACCTATGCCTGGCTACCTGGAGACCTTCAACTGACTTCCTATACTGGGGGCACCTATGCTTGGTAACCTATATTGAGGGCACCTACACATGAGATCCTATACTGGGGACACCTATACCTGGCTACCTACCTATACTGAGTCTGAGGGCGTTTTGGGGGTGCGCACTGCGGCTATAACGCGTTGTGCAAATTGTCAGTACTGTGCTATCATTCTAAATGGGGGGGGGGGGAGGTAGCTAACTGTCCCATTGTTTGTTTTTATTAATATTCCTGAAAGGTTCTAGCCTTCATTTTTAAGTGTACTCAGGATAATGCACTCTTTCCATCCATTCGTGGTTAGTAATAGTATTTTTTCTATTATACATACGTGACGTGTCACAGAGATCTGAGCAAGTTGGGGTGATGTGTCACAACGTCAAAAAGGTTGAGAACCACTGTTCTAGGAGATATCTCAGGAGAAATGGGGAATTGCATATGGGCCTGTGTGTGTGTGCGTATGTGTGCATGTGGGAAGAGGATGAAGGTGGGGGGGGGGGGACACAAAAATCAGGTTTCGCTCAGGGCGCTGTGAAACCTAAGGCCGGCCCTGCCTGCTTCGATTCCGGTCCGGAGTGGGAGCCTAAGAAAAGGCTACCACCACCACACATCCAAGGAAGGCAGCAGGCACGCTGTGGGCAAAGGAGCAGGAACGGCTACCACACATCCAAGGAAGGCAGCAGGCATGGCAGGCACGTCCCAAGGTAGTGACCAAAAGGAAGACTTTTGAGGCCCTGCTGTAGATGACGCTGATAGACTGTAGTACCTGTAACGAGAATCTGTTATGGAGGGCAAGTCTGCCATCCATTCAAGTGAAAGGTATGCACTGACTGCCAGGTATAATACAATGTGCAGTCAAAGATGCAGTGAAAGGTATGCAGTGCCTGCAAACAGACAGGTAGCAGACAGGCACAGTAAAACTGCGTGCGTTCAACACACATAGGTAGGTGGGTGCACTGTGAACAACAGGTAGGGAGGTATATGCAGTACTGGGTATTAGAATGTGCACCTGTCGCACACAGAGAGGTAGCGGACAGGCACAGTGACACTGCATGCGCTCAGCTCACGTAGGTAGGTGGGTGCACTGTGAACAACAGGTAGGTAGGTATATGCAGTATTGGGTATTAATTCCCTGGCGGTAAGCCCGAGCTGAGCTCGGGCTATGCCGCGCAGGAGGATTTCTCCGGCCCTGGTGGGGCGATTTGGCCCATTCAAAGTGCTGTGCGCGCAGCCAGCACTTTGCTAGCCGCGCGCACAGCTTGATCGCCGCCGCTCTGCGTCGATCGCCCGCACGCAGCGGCGAAAGAGGGCCCCCCCGCCGGAGCCCTGCGCTGCCCGGACCAATGAGTTCCGGGCAGCGCTATGGGCTGGATCGGGTGCGCCTGACGTCAGGACTTCGGCTGACGTCCATGACGTCATTCCGATCGTCGCCATGGCGACAGGAGAAGCCAAACAGGGGAACGCGTTATATACGCGCTCCCCTGTTTGCTATTAGTGCCGGCGACGATTGTACTAGAGGGACACATGCGCCCTCTAGTGGTGTTTAATGTAGCTACCACTCTGGTAGCTTTACATGAAACAAAAAAAAAAATAAAAAAAAGATTTTTCCCGATTTGAAAAAAAAAAATTAACCGCCAGGGAGGTTAAAATGTGCACCTGTCATACACAGACAGGTAGCGGACAGGCACAGTGACACTGCGTGCGCTCAACTCACGTAGGTAGGTGGGTGCACAGTGAACAACAGGTAGGTATATGCAGTGATGGGTATTACAATGTGCACCTGTCGCACACAGACAGGAGGCGGACAGGCACAGTGACACTGCGTGCGTTCATGTAGGTAGGTGGGTGCACAGTGAACAACAGGTAGGTATATGCAGTGATGGGTATTACAATGTGCACCTGTCGCACACAGACAGGAGGCGGACAGGCACAGTGACACTGCGTGCGTTCATGTAGGTAGGTGGGTGCACAGTGAACAACAGGTAGGTATATGCAGTGATGGGTATTACAATGTGCACCTGTCGCACACAGACAGGAGGCGGACAGGCACAGTGACACTGCGTGCGTTCATGTAGGTAGGTGGGTGCACAGTGAACAACAGGTAGGTATATGCAGTGATGGGTATTACAATGTGCACCTGTCGCACACAGACAGGTAGCGGACAAGCACAGTGACACTGCGTGCGTTCACGTAGGTGGGTGGGCGCACAGTGAACAACAGGTAGGTATATGCAGTGATGGGTAATGTGCACCTGTCACACACACAGGTAGTCACTGAATGTGCTGGGCCTGGCAGTGGCACACATAGTATGAATTATCAAGGCTGTCTATGCAACATAAGTGTCAGTGGGACAGACAGAAAAAAAAATAGATCACAAGAACAAGATTAGCTCTCAAAAGAGCTGTTGTGAGGTGCTATTTTAGCAATAAGAATCTGCCAGGAGCAAGCTAACAAGCCAAGAGCCTAACTAATCTTTCCCTATGAGAGAGTCTGCAGCAGCTGTCCCTTCTCTATTTACTGCAGTCACATGAGTGAGTAAAATGGCCGGCGATGCCTGCCTTTTATAAGGGGGAGGGGAGTGGCTCCAGGAGGGAGTGTAGCAGGGATGGTCGTAGTCAGCCAACTTCGCTACGCTTGAACTACGCGTATTTTTACGCAAATACGCTTCACAATCTACGGCTATGTAATCATAAACTTCACTACGTTTGCATTTCGTAGACTACGTGTTAAATTACGCAAGCTTCGCGTAGTGCGAAGCGTAGTTGATGCGATCGCTTATGATCTTATGCGGAAAAATTTCCGCAATAATCTTCAACCTATTTGCAAATATAAACTAATATAAGCGTACATTCCACCTTCCAATGCGGAATTGTATGCGTCTAAAAGGGCAATAATATTTCTGCGCATGCGCAATGATCCATATAGATGCAGTTACCGCACGCGTAGTTGACTTCGCAATACATACGTCAACTACGCGTAGTGGGCGAAGCTTCGCATAGCGGGACTATGACTACGCGGAAATGCGTACGTGTAGTTCTTAAACTTCGTCTACGAACTATGATGCGTAGTTGTGTACTACGACGCGTAGATTCGCGCTGGTGTAGTTTACGAGCAACCCTGGAGTGTAGCCTGATTGGCTACAATGTGCCTGCTGACTGTGATGTAGAGGGTCAAAGTGGACCTTAATGGTGCACTATGGGGGCGAACCGAACTTCCGAAAAAGTTTGCAGTTCTCCGCGATTGCGAACCCCCGGAAATTCGCCGGCGAACCGTTCAGGCCATCTCTAAATTCTAATGGTGACTGCAACTGGATTTTTTTAAGGGGGAGGGGAATGATGTCCACAACAGTTATGACGGGAGGCAGAGCAATAGTAGATACACTAGTTATGCATGGAGTGGAATTGCGACTGAAGTTTTTCTTTGGGAGGGGGGCTCAGGGGACTTTAATGGTCATGTGAGTTGGTGGAACAGGGGGTTCAGGTGGCCACACTTGTTATAGGAGGAAAATGGAGTTTATGATGGCTGCACTGCCATTGTGGCCCTTGAGTTAACACATTGGTAGGAAGGAGGGACCCCAGTAGTGTATGACCATGTAGCGGTGCCATTTCCATACTTTTGCAAGTGAGACAATCAGTTCTTTTGAAAAGCCCTGATGTTCCCACCCACAATAATCCAAGTGCACAGTGATTATTTAAGAAATAAATACAGCAGTTTTACTTGGACCGTGAGCAAGTTGTTATACTCTAAGGTAAAATAATTGACAAGTGAAGTGTGTGTGTGAACTATTTCTTAAAATCTTCTCCATCCTTTTGTATTTCTTTAGGGTACAGATGTCTATCCATTATTGTGTACTGTTCTATCAGACCCCAAGCAATTTGCTACTCCACACAAGTTCAACCCCAACCATTTCCTGGACAGCAATGGCTGCTTTAAGAAGAACAATGCCTCCATGCCATTCTCTGCAGGTACCTAAGAAGTTGTGCTAAAGAATAACTGAACTTTGAACTTCAAACACATATTACTACTGCCTGAATGCTAGGCCTTGCCAGACTAAAAAGTAAATGGCAGCACCTACCTGGGAACAGTCCAAGAAAGCTATTGATGATAGAAAGGACCACTGAGGTTTTATAAAACCTTTGTTTATGAATCTTTGATGGTAGGTATGACTAGTAGAGAAGGAGTGATTAGAGGCGCGACAGGTGTGTGTCTTAAAGGTGTACCTTTTTACCTTTATATAAACAATTTGGGAGGTAGAACTAGTGATGAGTCATGTGATGCAGATCATAAGGGGTAATTGTTATTATTATTTAGTATTTATATAGCGCCGACATCTTCCGCAACGCTGTACAGATTATATTGACTTGTCACTTAACTGTCCCTCAGAGCGAACACTGCCATTCCAGCGCAGGAGACTTGGGTGCAGCAGTGAGCAACTTCAGCGCCGTCATGTTTCATGCTAGAAATCTGAAAACTAAGGGAATCCACGGCGGACATTTCCACTGGTGTGATGCAATTGCGATATGATTTTTCCTGATCGCAATCGTTATGCCTGGTGCATTTGTCCACACTGTGGCTCCTATACTTTGTAAAGAAGCACATGACAATCACATAGCAATTACACCACTATGCAATTTTTCCATGATTAAGCAATTCAAAGTATTTTCCCACCCATTTTTGTTTCTCCTAGCACAAATCACAAATGCCCCACAATCACACTGCATACCCGATGGATAGAGGTAGTGGAAAATAAAAAGGAACACGATTACACTGCAGTGCATTTCTTAGTGGGCACTGGTACCCAGGAAAAAAACTACTAGCTATTAAATTGAGTTAAAGTGGACCTAAACCCTTGCATAGGACAGAAGGAAAACATAGAGAATGCACCCTGTATTTAAAGAGTTTAGCCTGTGTAATTCCCCCTCATTTGTGTCTAATCACAAGCTGTAATCTGATCTCTCCCCTGTGTCATATGACTGCCTATGGCAGAAATGGCAGATAAACTCATTGTTTACAATATGTCTGCTTCCACGAATCAGGAAGTAGGAACAGTGCAGATTTTCTTTTATTATTTGTATCAGCTGTAACAAAGAAATGTGTTTGGTTTAAAGGTTATTATGCTGTTGTGTATCTTTTAGAGCAGAGATGAAGTTCTGAGTTCAGGTCCGCTTTAAGACAAATGTGAAAAGTTGTGCATAGGTGTATAATCTATAAGGGGCAGCGCGGTGGCATAGTGGTCAGCGATCTCACCTTATAAAGCTGGGTCCCCGATCGGATCCCAGCCAGAGCGCTATCTGCACGGAGTTTGTATGTTCTTCCAGTGTCTGTGTGTGTTTCCTCCGGGCACTCAGGTTTCCTCCTACATCCCAAAAACATACAGATAAGTTAACTGGCTTCCTAGACTATGATACATACACTATAGGATACACACATTGACGTATGACTATAGAAGGGACTAGATTGCTAGCCCCTCTGAGGGACAGTTAAGTAAAAAGACAATATACTCTGTACAGCGCTGCGGAAGATGAGAGCGTTTTATAAATACTAAATAATAATAATAAGGTCCCCAGACACTGCGTGGCCCCTTATTGTGCCCGGCCTCCCCTTCTGTGCTGCTTCTGTAGCCCCTGTTCTTGCCTTCAGTGGGAGGTCAAGGGCACATGCTCTGTCCACTCCATGCACCCTCTTTGTACTAAATCCAGTGTAGCTGTGTTTAGAGCATCCTTGGCAAGCGTGGTTCTGAATCCAAGGAACCAGTAGGAGCTGTGAAGCTTCACCATGGACAAGAAGGTCGGTGACAATAGGGGCCACACAGTGTTGGGGGAATGTTAGAGATTATGCCAATTACATGTTTTCTTGACTGTCCTGAGCATCTGCAAATATGAATTTAATGCTGTAAATAAATGCATCCTTTGAAGGGTTTTTGTTTTCTTCTTAGGTAGGCGGGTGTGTGTTGGAGAAAGTCTGGCCCGCGTGGAGCTCTTTATCTTCCTAACAACCATCTTGCAGAATTTCACACTAACCTCGAAGACTAAATTCACAGATGAAGACATCAAACCAGGAAGGACAGGCTTCGCTAATTCCCCCATGTTATATGAGATTTCCTTCATCCCCAGAACCGGATCACAGTAGGATCTTGCTTGGCTTTGGGAACGCCAGGCTGCATGGGGCTCTAGTCTTTCATTTAGCTTGGTTACAGATTACCCAGCAAGCTCATGGTGAACCAGAACTCCTAGAAGTGCGTAAGGGGCTAAAAAGGACCGAAAAGCCCTTTAATTAAATTACCAATTATTGTTTTGCATTGCATTTAAGTAAGAGGGCTTTTTGTCCTTTTTAGCCCCTTGCACACTCTTATGAGTTCTGGTTCACCATTAAAGGATACCAGAGCCGAAAAAAATATAGGAGAAATGGGGGAGCTGGCATGTATGCTGAGCCATCCTGAGACCCACCCCCCCTGTTCTCCTTTCTGCCTCTCAGATAGTGCTAATTACCCTCCAGCACCCTCTTCTGGTTCGCTGAAGTCAGGCATCACTGTGCCAATGCTGGCCTGGTTGCGTGTATCCCACAGCGCGTGACCGCGTCCGGGAGTGCTCTGCACATGTTGTGTGCATGCGTGTGACGCAGAGTGCACCCAGCCATGGTTCACGTGGTGGGCCGCTCGCAGCGGGGTCAGCGCAGGTGCAGTGATGCCAGACTTTGGCAACTTGGAAGAGGGTGCCAGAGGGCAATTAGCACTATTGGAGGGGCAGAAAGGAGAAAGGAGGGGGGATTGGAGCAATGGGCCTCAGGACAGCTTACCATACATGCCAGCTCCCCCCGTTTCTCCTATATTTTTTGGCTCTGGTATCCTTTAACTTCCTGGGCATTCTGTATCACTTAGGCCTCGATTCATCAAGACTTATTGAATCAATTACCGACAGCTCGTTAAAATACCGAACTCGATAAGTTGATTTCAGGATTCATCAAAGTTATCTACAGCTGTTAGCGAGCATTCGGTAATCATTCGTGAATGATGCAATAAAACTGAAACTGCAATCCAATAAAATGAAAGTGGGCGTAGTTTAGCGTTACATTTAGGATTAGTTATCTTCTTCGTTATTCCTGTTAGATCATTGCTGACAGAGAAGATGGAGCCATTTGAAGTGGTTATGTATCAGCTGAGAGTGATTCAAAGGCGCAGAAGGGCAAGAATAAGGTCTAGAACCATATCAATTTGCAAGAGAATGGATTTATTTGCTATACCCGAACATCTGCATTTCTCTTGAATCATCTTGTAAGAGAACACAGGCAGTGCCAGGGTTAACTAAATTGCTAGCTGCACTACATTTTTTCAGAAAAGGCTCCTATCAAGCCGTAGGTGGAGAAATTGTGGGATTGTCCCAAGCCATTTCCAGAATCCTGGTCCGGGTGTTAAGCCCTATTCGGAATGTTGCTACGTGGTGTTCAATGGACTGCCTTTTTACCCACAATTCCACAGGAATCTTATGGCCTTGTGTTAAATTACTGCTGTAAAATGGAAATATCGACACGTTACCGAATGGTTTCCGCATTGTTATCGATATTTTATCGAAACCACACCGAATGCGGAAAAACCTTGATGAATACAACTAGAAATCAATAAACTTCGAATTCGGAAATTTAACGAAATGGAAAAAGTTATCTCAAAGACAATGATGAATCGAGGCCTTAGTGTTTCAAGTCCTACTACATAGAGCAACATTAATCCGTGGCATGCACTGATGAGGATCAACCAGTCTGAAGAAATCTGGATGCATGTTGGATTATTGTAGCTCTGTACATATAACAAGCTGACACATCATTGCTTCCAGTGGTTCTGGAGGCGTATTTAGCTTTCAGGGACAACAAAAGGATGATTCGCATATTCAACAGCAGTTGGCACTTCAGAATAGCTCTACGGCGCTCAGAGGAACTTCTTGGAGGCCCGGGAGCTACGGGGGACGGGGAATGGGGGAACCCTGAGGACCCACGAGTGGTGTCAGGGCACTTCTAAAAAGTTAATCTAGCCAACCATAGGCTTCATTTAATGGATTTTACACCGGTTCAGGGGTGCTTTAATGGCTGAAGTAACAGGCTCTGTGTTATCAAAAATGATACCTTCATAATCAACTAGTTTACAGATGGAAGGTGGGCTGTAGGTAATTGCTGGCCTACTGTTGACTAAAGTTGAAAATGTATGGTTATCTTTAAAAAAAAAAGGAACCCACTTTTACTAAACAGTGATTTGTGTAAATATTCAAGTTCCCATGAGAAAGGAAACTCTGTACAGTTTTAGTTTCCTTTGCATGCTCCGTTTTTGTATCTCATCATGAAAGCATGCTGGTATTAGCTGGCTTCCTTCCAAATTTGTCTCTAAATAGTAGTGGGAACATTAAATTGTGAGCCCTGCTGAGGGACAGGTATTGGTGATTCTGTGTACTCTGTGATGCTCTATAAATACTGAAAATTAATAAAAAAAAATCTAAGTGACTCTGTCAATGCATTCTAAAGGCAAAGAACATTTCCAGGCATACATGTAAAAACAGTGCGCAGGGCGCAGCGTGAAGACAAAAAAGTCTCACCCTGCTCCAGCAAAAGTCCTGGTGGCGTTAATTACTATTCCCCCCCAGACTGCAATGGACACATGTGAAAGATGTAATTTGTCTGCCAGCTATTTCTGGCAGCCAAATTACTCAGTTTTTATAGCAATTTGGGCTCTGTCTTTTGTCGTTGCCCCAATTACTGTCCGAGCTCTGCTATAGTCGTTATTCACATTACAGTCTATGGCAGCGCATGGTACACCCAAATTTCCCGGCGCCATTTGTTCTGTTTCGCATTTCCAGCACTGGGTGATACGGAACTGACCCATGAGAGGTCCAGACTAGCATAAGGCAGTTCCGGGCTCTTAGCCCCCAAATAAAATGTCATATCATAAATACATTTTTTTAATGTTTTCCTAATATACATTTTATAAGTTTGCATCATCACAAGTGTCATCTCTCCATCCATGTTTTACTGGAATAAAGAACAATGTAAACTTCAATCAGTCCCAAAGTGTTGGTGACGTGACATATGACATGTTGAGATAAACATATGCATATACAGTATATATATATATATATAGAGAGAGAGAGAGAGAGAGAGAGAGTGTACTGGCCCCACTAAGAAATTGTCTGAGGCCCCTTTCTATTTTCCAGTACAGTTTTATTTTTTCAGCTAAACAAAGCAGAGTTGGATTCTAAACAGAAAATGTGACAGTCTGATGCAATATTTGAAGTTAACATGTTAAACCGAAAATTAAGCTATGAGAGTCATTTCTAAGTTACTACAGTAGAATCTCGTTATCGTAAACTCTGATAGAGTAAACCTCTATATATAGAGCAAATGCGTAAATATATATACCGGTAGTGATAGTAAACTTCTGATATAGTAAACGAATTTTTCTGGCCCCTTGGGGACTCTGCGATAAGGGGATTCTACTGTATTTTTATATTTATCATCAGTACTTTACATACAATTAATTATGTCACAAGTTTATTTTCACTTCAGTTTCACTTTAAATGTGTTTATCCCTTTCGGGACTGGCTGTCTAAGGACCAGGCGATTTTGCATGGGGGGGGGCGTGTTTTGGGGAGTCAGGCAGCCGGATCCCTGGTAGGTCTAGCTGGGCATGGTGTCCCTCTTTTAGGCAGGTGTCCCCCCTGTAGCCAGCAGCCTTTACTTACCTCCCAGGCTCTAGTGAAGACAAGCAGCTCCTGAACACTGAGGAGATATGTCAGCTGTCATATGACAGCTTCATCTACCCTCTTGGGTGCACACGATCGCTTCGGGAGCGGAAACGGTGGGCGGCGTAAATCGTACGCCGCATCAGGCTTAGACAGCCACAAGTGCAGCGTAGGATTTACCTACGTCGGTCCCAAAAGGGTTAAAGAGGAACTTTAACCAAGTATTTAACTTCATTCCAATCAGTAGTTGATAACCCCTTTCCCACAAAAAATGTTTTTACCTTTTCTTAAATAGATCATCAGTGGGGTCTGTATGGCTGATATTGTGGTGAAATCCCTCCCACAGTTTGATGTCATAACCAAGGTCCTGACACTTTGCTGTCTGTGACCTTGTTGCCTTGTGGGAAATAATGGCTTTTTCCAACTGCCGAGCAAGTAGAATTTTTTCTGTGTGCATACAACTCTCAGCAAACTAACATTCCGGTACAGATCACCTGGCAGAACTAAAGATCTCACCACCAGTGATACATTTCAGAATGTAAATCAGGGAGAGGAAAGATTTTACAATGGGCAAACACTGACTAAATTGTACATAAATTAATATTGTAAACAAGCAATTTTATTCATGATGTTATTTTCACTTCAGTTGCTATTTAAAATGTTTTAAAGTATTGTCTTGAACAATTATGTAATCTACATAACTGCATTCATGATTTTAGCTCTGCTGTAAAATACTGACATGCGACTCACACTGTTCTGATTCATCACTCCTCTATACCCAATACTCACTTTATGCTGAAGTGCTCATAGTAGCTTCACAGTGGGAGGTGAAAGACAGACACTGGAAGACTTTAGAAGCACTGAGGAAAATGTGTGCGTGTTAATTCGGGAGTGTCAAGAGAGAAAGCACCCAGTGACAGCCATAGCCATGGGTGTAACTACAGGTCATGCCCCCTCCCCCCTTCCCCCAGCAAAACTCTGATGTTGCCCCTTAATGTTCACGACCCTTCCTTTGCCTCTTCTTGGTGACCCTCACAGCCTGGAAGCCCACCTCACAAGGCTTGTAAAACAAGTGTGGCCATCAGGATCTTCAGTGTGGCCAACAATCATCTTCTCCCTCTGCACTAAAGGTAATTATTGTCAGGAAGAAGACCAATATAAAGGATTTAAAAAAAAAAATTCTAAAAACAACACTGTCAGATTATGCATGTTAAAGTAAAGTTGTTGTTTTTTCTGTGCACAGAACAATGTATGTCTAGTACCATTTGTTAAATTACACTGACTGAGACTCATCCGACAAGAGAAAAACCTTTTTTATTTTGAATTTTATGTCCTTGATAATGTTTTTTGGTGGGGTACAAAGTCTAGTTTAAAACAACAAGTAGGCAGTGTAAAATATGCACTGCCAACATACAATTAGAGATGGCCTAAACGGTTCGCCGGCGAACAGTTCCCGGTGAACATCCGGAGTTCGCGATCGCGGAGAACGGCCAACTTTTCACGGAAGTTTGGTCCGCCCCCATAGTGCATCATGAGAGTCAACTTTGACCCTCTACATCACAGTCAGCAGGCACATTGTAGCCGATCAGGCTACACTCCCTCCTGGAGTCACTCCCCCCTTATAAAAGGCAGGCAGCATCAGGCTTTGGACTCACTAGTGTGCCTGCATTAATTAGCGAAGGGAAAGCTGCTGCAGATTCTTATAGGGAAAGCTTAGTTAGGCTCTTGTAGGCTTGTTAGTTTACTCTTTGCTGATTCTTATTGCTAAAAAAGCACCCCACAACACCTCTTTTGAGAGCTACTCTTGTTCTTGTGATCTATTTTTTTTGTGTGTGTGTGCGCCCCACTGACACTTGTGTTGCATAGACAGCCTTGGTATTTCCTATTATGTGTGCCACTGCCAGGCTCAGCACATTCAGTGACTACCTGTGTGTGTGACAGGTGCACATTACCCATCACTGCATATACCTACCTGTTGTTCACTGTGCACCCACCCACCTACGTGAACGCACGCAGTGTCACTGTGCCTGCTCGGTACCTGTGTGTGTGTGACAGGTGCACATTTGTAATACCCATCACTGCATATACCTCCCCTGTTGTGTTCAGTGCACCCATCTACCTATGTCAGCGCACACAGTGTGATATACCACTCCGTGCATACCTGTTAACTGCACCTGTGTGACTGCACATTGTATTACTCAAGTAAGTTGTTACATTTTGCATGGAGTTTGTGCGCTGCACCTGGAGCGAAACAGAAACAAACGCACAAACTCGCAACCAGGCAGACATGTCACTGTTAGGAAAGGACTGACAAACCAGGAGTAAATGAATAATAAGGATTTATTATTAAATGAAAATAAAGTAATGCTGTGCATTAACCTCATGCACAGAAACAATAAGCATTGCAGGCAAAGTATTGAACAGGCATACATACACTGCAGCAATAACACAGGCAGATATATTCATATAACATAAATACACAGCAACGATGATACCGGCGGTTGTATACAATAAGCATACAAATGTATGAGAATCAGGGTATATACACAAGGACCTCTCTGCATAAGGCAATTTATGCAGAGTAGATCCAGTGTGTATAACTGTGTGCACACTGACCCTGGAACCAGAATATTATCCACAATATAAACCTAGAAATATATATAAATACAAGATGCACAATCGAGGAGGAGACACAAGGATAGTCAGCAAGCATAGGTTATCAACAGTAGATCAAACAGTACAGTAATCGCTAGGCAAAGAATAGTCAGTAATACAAAGCACAAGGTCAACACAGGAGATCAATAGAGCAGGGAATCAAGGAACTAGGAAATATACAGGGAACTCAGGGCAGGATGGCTACAACCAGGAACAAAGAGCTAGCAACTAGTGAGTGTTCAGGTGTGGCTTAAATGACATGCTGCGAGACCATGTGACAGTCCAGGCCTCCTCCCTGTTTGTGAAGAGATATGTAGAAAGTCCGCCCTCTGCTGGTGGGCAGAGGAAAGTTCAGGTTGAAAATTCATAGAGGAGGCTGGTGACATCTGCTGGTGAAGCAAAGGTAGTTCATGCATGAATTTACCAGCATATGCAGATTGTGGCATAAGTGCATACCTTTCACTTCATCACCCCTGATATGGACAAAACGGAAAAAACAGGCAGGGGTAGAGGCAGACCCAGAGGAAGGCCACCCGGCAGGTCTGTGCGAGGTCGTGCTGCTGTGATTTCGTGCGGCCCATCAACTCCCAAGCTCCCCCTCTGAACTGTCCCCCTGTTCATTTCCTCTATTGGGAACATACGTGGGATCCGTATCATCGTCATCATCATAATCATCCTGCCCAGCTTCTCTTGCCTCAGACACCTCCAAAACTGCACCAACAGCAGGTACTTCATCCTCCTCCTCCGCACACGTTATGTCCATACTGTCGTCTAACTCAGACATATGAGGTGGTGTAACTTTCTTACACAGAGAGGAGTAGGAGGAGACGAGTTCCTGAAAGAAGCAGGGGTAGCTCATCGTCAGAAAAAGCTGGTGGCAGTGTCCGGCGCCATGGATCGCCACCTATGTACAGCCACCCAACATGCCCTTCAACGTCAGCTGCTGATGCCACCATAGTGCCATCACCCCAGGGGGGCTCAGCAGTTTGGAAATGTTTTAATGTGTCTTTCTCAGATCGAAGCAATGCCATCTGTTCTCTAAAAAGGTGATATCCAAACTGTACCGTTAAGTTGAGAGGCAAGTGGTGTCATCTCTGGCACACAGCATTGGGTCTAGGGTCCACCTGACCACAGATGCCTGGTCTGCCAAGCACGGTCAGGGCAGGTACATTACTTACACAGCCCATTGGGTCAACCTGGTGACCGCTGAAAAGCAGGGAGTACGTGGCTGTGCAGCAGACCAACTTGTGACACCTCCACGGCTTGCAGGCAGGCCTCCTGCCACCTCCTTTCCTCCTGCTACATCCTCTTCGCTGTCATCATCCTCCTCCTCCTTGGCTGAGTGGCAGTTCAACTCTACTGATGCTGCAATCTCCTCTCCAGCTACACAGCCCCAGCTCCCTAGGGCCTATGCTGCATGCCAGGTACAACGGTGTCACGTCATCTTAGACATGTCTTGCCTCAAAACGGAGAGTCACACTGGAGCAGCTCTCCTGGCTGCTCTTAACAAACAGGTGGATCAGTGGCTGACCCCGCACCAGCTGGAGATTGGCAACGTGGTGTGTGACAACGGCAGCAATCTCCTTTCCGCTTTGAATTTGGGAAAGCTGACACATGTACCCTGCATGGCACATGTGCTGAATCTAGTCATTCAAAGATTTGTGTCAAAGTACCCAGGCTTAGAGGATGTCCTGAAGCAGGCCAGGAAGTTGTGTGGGCATTTCAGGCGGTCTTACACGGCCATGGCACACTTTGCCGAGATTCAGCGGAGAAAGGCACCTCATTTGCGATAGCCCGACTTGCTGGAATTCGACCCTCCGTATGTTCTCTCGCCTGCTAGAACAGGAGAAAGCCGTCACCCAGTACCTCTACAATTTCAGTAGAAGGACACTGTGACGGTCGGCCTACCGCGTGTCACTTATGGCACCACCTCCTGCCCTACTAGCTGCGGGAGGACAGGTGGCAGCCTGATACCGGCTGGGGTAATGTGAGTCAGTAGCCAAGGTACAAAAGGGCGAGGCAGAGAATGGTCTAAACAATCTGGGTCATACACGGGTATCAGATGGCTGCGGTACAAGGGACTAGACAGAGAGTGGTCTTAATACAATCCGGGTCATACACTGGTATCAGATGGCTGCGGTACAAGGGACTAGACAGAGAGTGGTCTTAATACAATCCGGGTCATACACTGGTATCAGATGGCTGCGGTACAAGGGGCTAGACAGAGAGTGGTCTTAATGCAATCCAGGTCATACACTGGTATCAGATGGCTGCGGTACAAGGGGCTAGACAGAGAGTGGTCTTAATGCAATCCGGGTCATACACTGGTATCAGATAGGCAGATATACGGACCAGGCCTGGGACTGGGTCAGCAACCAGAGCCAAGGCTAGACAAGCCACACGCCTCACTGACCCTAGACCCCAGTGACTAGATAGGTACAGTACGAACAATGGAGCAAGGCTACCACTACAAGACAGGTACAGTACAAACACAGAAGTATGGCTAACACTACCTACAAGCGGCAAAATACACGCTATAACAGGCGTGCAGCCGCGTCCCGGAAACCCTTATAAGGCCTCCGCATGCGTAATTTCCGCCGCGTCAGACGCGACATTCCGTCGCGTCACTTCCGGAACACCCGCCGCCTGTTCCCATAGGTCGGACGCGTATGTCCCGCGCGTCCTCTGGAACGCATACCTCTGCCTGTTGCTGCAGGCTGAGGCGGCGTGGCACGCAAGCCGGAAGCGCCCTACTCATAGCAGGCATGAGAGGCCGGCAGTATTGTTACACTACCCCCCCCCTGAGGAGTGCCCTCCGGGCACTCTACCCCTGGTTTGCTGGGGAAATTAGCATGAAATTCCCGAACCAAATCTTGGGCATGTACCTGCCTTGCCGGAATCCAGCACCTCTCCTCCGGTCCGTACCCTTTCCAGTCGATCAGGTACTGCAGCGAGTTTCTAACCCTTCTTGAATCCAAGATTCTCTCCACTTCGTATTCTGTCTCCCCTAACACTGACACGGGAGGTGGCGGGGACGCGGTGGTCTGAGACCCTTTTACTGGTTTCAGTAAGGATACGTGAAACGAATTCCCGACTTTGAGAGAGTCAGGTAACTTGACCTTATAGGCCACTTCATTCAACTTCCTAATGACAGGGAACGGTCCGATAAATCGTGGACCTAACTTGGGCGTGGGTTGCCGCAATGGGATGTTCTTGGTGGACACCCAAACCAGATCCCCAGGAGACAAGTCCGGTTCCCGTGACCGACGCTTGTCAAAGGCGCGTTTCTGTTTGTCTACCGCCTTGCTCAAGTTTCCCCGAACCTGTTCCCATACCTCCGCCATGTGAGTGACCCAATTCTCAACCGCGGGAAGATTCGAAGGAACTCCTGAAAGTGGAGAAAACCTGGGACTCAGTCCCGTAACCACCTGAAATGGGGACATGCCCGCAGAAGAACCCACCTGGTTTTTCAGGGCAAATTCCGCGAACGGGAGGTATGCCGCCCATTCTTCCTGATTGCCAGCTACATAGCAACGCAGGTACTGTTCTACCGACTGGTTTAGTCTCTCGGTCTGGCCATTAGTTTCGGGGTGAAATCCCGATGAAAAGGATAAGGTAACCCCCAGTCGAGAACAAAAGGCATGCCAGAACCGAGAGACGAATTGAACTCCCCTGTCGGAGACAATTCGATCTGGTGCTCCATGAAGCCTGAACACATGGAAAATAAAAAGCTCAGCCAACTCTTTTGCTGAAGGTAATTTAATCAACGGAACAAGATGGGCCATCTTGCTAAAACGGTCTACAGTGACCCAAACAACGGTGTACCCATTGGAGGCAGGAAGATCCACAATAAAGTCCATGGAAATTTCAGACCAAGGTCGAGATGGAATGGGTAAGGGCCGCAAAAGCCCACTGGGCGCAGTCCGAGAGGCTTTACTGCGGGCACAAGTGGCACATTCCCTCACAAACGCCTTAGAATCCCGAGTCAACGATGGCCACCATACCCAACGTGACAGTAGTTCCCTGGTCTTGCTTTCCCCTGGGTGACCGGCCGCCTTGTCTTCATGGAACTGCTGTAAGACCTTGAGCCTCCACTGGGGTGGAACGTACATCCGACCGGCAGGTTTTCCCAACGGAGCTTCACCTTGACAGGAAGAAAGAAGGTTCATTAAGTCTGTCTCTGGTACGGAAGTAGTCAGAGTAGCAACAAAACATTGGGGGGACACTATCGGTTCAGGAACCCGGGTCTCAACTGTACTAGGCCTAAATGCGCGTGACAAGGCGTCGGCTTTCACATTCTTTGGGCCTGGTTTGTAAGTGATAGTGAAACGAAACCGGGAGAAAAATAGTGCCCACCTGGCCTGTCTGGGGGTCAACCTCTTAGCGGACTCGATGTATTCCAGATTCTTATGATCTGTATACACGGTGATAGGGTGAGTAGCCCCCTCTAGCCATTGCCTCCACTCCTCAAATGCCCACTTAATTCCCAATAACTCCCTGTTCCCGATGTCGTAGTTCCGCTCCGCCGGGGAAAATTTCTTAGACAGATAGGCACAAGGGTGTAGTTTTTCGGGGCTCCCCGAGTACTGAGAGAGGACCGCTCCCACTCCAACCTCAGAGGCATCCACCTCCACTATGAAGGGACGGGTGACATCTGGATGCGTGAGAATGGGAGCAGAGCAAAAGGCTTCTTTTAGGCTCTTGAAGGCCAACTGAGCTTGAGGTGACCACTGACTGGGATCAGCTCCCTTTTTAGTCAGATCGGTCAATGGGGCCACCTTCAATGAGTATCCCTGGATAAACCTCCTATAGTAGTTGGCGAATCCCAAGAACCTCTGGAGAGCCTTGAGATTGCCGGGTTGTGGCCAGTTGAGGACTGCGGACACCTTAGCCGCGTCCATGGTCAGCCCAGAATCCGATACCACGTACCCCAGAAACGGTACCTGGTTGACCTCGAAAATACATTTCTCAAGCTTGGCGTACAAGCGATTTTCCCTCAACTTCTGTAGCACCCTGCGAACATGGTGTCGATGTTCCGCGACAGTCGGGGAATAGATGAGGATGTCATCTAAATAGACGATGACGAATTTCCCGAGGAAGTCCCGAAAAATGTCGTTCACGAATTCTTGGAAGACTGCGGGGGCGTTACAGAGCCCAAATGGCATCACCAAATACTCATAATGCCCATCGTGAGTATTGAACGCAGTCTTCCATTCGTCCCCCTGCCGAATGCGAATGAGGTTGTACGCCCCTCTCAGATCCAGTTTCGTGAACACCCGGGCCCCGGCCACCTGGCCAAACAGATCCTCTATTAGTGGAAGAGGATAGCGTTTTTTTATGGTGATAGCGTTCAGACCCCTATAATCGATACAGGGTCTGAGCCCGCCATCCTTCTTCTCTACGAAGAAAAATCCCGCCCCTGCCGGAGAGCTAGAGGGCTGGATGAACCCCTTTTCCAGGTTCTCTCGAATATACTCCCGCATCGCTGTGCGCTCAGGGCCTGACAAGCTGTACAGATGACCCCGAGGAGGCATGGTTCCCGGTAACAGATCTACCGGGCAGTCGTAGGGGCGATGCGGCGGCAGCTTCTCCGCAGCCTGGGGTGAGAATACGTCGGCGAATTCCTTGTAGTGCCCGGGCACCTGCGACGAAATCACCTGGGTGCTAAGGATAGGGAGTGTCGAAAGGCAATTCTGGTGACAGAACCCTGACCAACTAACGAGTTGCCCCGTGCGCCAATCCAACACCGGGTTGTGTTGCCTCAGCCACGGCAACCCGAGTACCAGGGGTGTGGATGGCATGTTCAACAGGAAGAACGTTATCTTCTCTGCATGCAGAGCCCCGACTTTTAGGTGCAACTCTGGGGTCCTTGCCACAGGAGTGACTAACTCCAACGGCGAGTCGTCGATGGCCGTGACTCGTAAGGGGCTTTGGAGAGGCAACGAGGGAATATTTAGCCGTGCGGCCACTTATAGATCAAGAAAGTTCCCAGCAGCCCCGCTGTCAATGAAAGCCTGCCCGGTCACCCCTTTTCCCTTCCAGTCAAGACTAAAGGGTACAAGAAAACGTTGTTCTTTCAGAGGAATTACCTGCCCGCCTGGATGAACTTCCTCCAACTCATCTAGGCGCTGGCGTTTCCCGACTTCTTCTCGGGGCAGGTACGGACCATGTGACCGGCACCCCCACAGTAAAGGCACAGCCCTTGGGTTCGCCTGCGTGTCTTCTCCGCGGCGGACAGCTTGGAAGCTCCGATCTGCATGGGTTCCTCGGGGGGCATTGATGGGCTGAGCAAGCCCGCCACCACGGGTGCAACACTTCCCGCGCCTGACCGCTCTGAGCGTCTCTGCCGAATCCGGCGATCCACCCTGATGGCAAGGGTGATAGCCTCGTCCAGTGTCTCGGCCGGAGGGTAGTTGATCAGGTGGTCTTTAACTGTTTCAGACAACCCAAAGTTGAACTGATCCACCAATGCTGGATCGTTCCATCTGGAGGCCACTGACCACCTCCTAAATTCTGACGCGTACACCTCCGCCGTGTTTTTCCCTTGTTTTAAGGCCCTGATCTTATGGGAAGCGGTGGTGGTGATGTCAGGGTCTGAGTACAGCACGCCCATTGCCTGGAAGAATTCTTCCACCGAGGCGAGAGCGGGATGCCCCTGAGGAAGGCTATAGGCCCATGCCTGTGGATCCCCTTGTAGCAGCGAGATCACCAGGGCCACCCTCTGAGTCTCCGTCCCCGTGGCCTGCGGCCTTACAAAGAAATACATCATACAAGAATTCATAAAATTGCTAAATGTGCTCCGGTCTCCGGAGAACTTCTCCGGGAGTGGAAGTTTAGGTTCAGCCACGGATGCAACTGGGACAACCGGTACGACCGGTAAGACAGGCGGTGGAACCGGCGGAACCGGAGGGGGGTCAGCAGCATCCTCTGGCTCATCTCCCAGAGGAATGGCCGCGGCCGCGGCCTGTGCTAATGGGGTCACCATGTCGGCGAGACCCTTGACCATAGCAGACAGCTGGTCTATCTGCCTCTGCAAATCCTCCATGGTGGAGTGTAAATATATATCCCCTAAGGATAAAATGTTGGCCTGTTATAATGTGACGGTCGGCCTACCGCGTGTCACTTATGGCACCACCTCCTGCCCTACTAGCTGCGGGAGGACAGGTGGCAGCCTGATACCGGCTGGGGTAATGTGAGTCAGTAGCCAAGGTACAAAAGGGCGAGGCAGAGAATGGTCTAAACAATCTGGGTCATACACGGGTATCAGATGGCTGCGGTACAAGGGACTAGACAGAGAGTGGTCTTAATACAATCCGGGTCATACACTGGTATCAGATGGCTGCGGTACAAGGGACTAGACAGAGAGTGGTCTTAATACAATCCGGGTCATACACTGGTATCAGATGGCTGCGGTACAAGGGGCTAGACAGAGAGTGGTCTTAATGCAATCCGGGTCATACACTGGTATCAGATGGCTGCGGTACAAGGGGCTAGACAGAGAGTGGTCTTAATGCAATCCGGGTCATACACTGGTATCAGATAGGCAGATATACGGACCAGGCCTGGGACTAGGTCAGCAACCAGAGCCAAGGCTAGACAAGCCACACGCCTCACTGACCCTAGACCCCAGTGACTAGATAGGTACAGTACGAACAATGGAGCAAGGCTACCACTACAAGACAGGTACAGTACAAACACAGAAGTATGGCTAACACTACCTACAAGCGGCAAAATACACGCTATAACAGGCGTGCAGCCGCGTCCCGGAAACCCTTATAAGGCCTCCGCATGCGTAATTTCCGCCGCGTCAGACGCGACATTCCGTCGCGTCACTTCCGGAACACCCGCCGCCTGTTCCCATAGGTCGGACGCGTATGTCCCGCGCGTCCTCTGGAACGCATACCTCTGCCTGTTGCTGCAGGCTGAGGCGGCGTGGCACGCAAGCCGGAAGCGCCCGACTCATAGCAGGCATGAGAGGCCGGCAGTATTGTTACAGACACAATCTGGGGAGATGGGGATGTTCTGGCCCAACAACTGGACACTCATGCGAAATGCATGCAGGCTCATGTGGCCATTTGAGGAGGTGACCAACCTGGTGAGTCACAGTGAAGGCACCATCAGCGTCTTGATCCCGTATGCTTACTTCCGGGAGCGTGCCGTGCATAGAGTGGTGGATCAAGCTGTGGAGGAGCGTGAAGAGGAACAGTTACGGGAGGAAGCGTTGTGGGAACAATTCTCATCAGAACCAGATGTTTCCTCAACACCTGTGGCAGCACAGAGGGTGGAGGAGGAGGAAGAGTCGTGTGGGGAAGAGAAGTCAGACTCAGATGATGAGGAAGTTGTTTCTTTGGAGAAGGAGGTGGCGGCACGAGAACAACCGCAGCAAGCATCGCAGGGGGCTTGTGCTGCTCAACGTTCGCGTGGTATTGTTCGTGGCTGTGGTGAGGAGGAGGACTTACCTGACATCACTGAGGAAGAGCAAGAGGAGATGGATAGTACGTCTGGATCCAACTTTGTGCAGATGGCGTCTTTCATGCTGTCCAGCCTGTTGAGGGACCTCCGTATTAAAAAGCTCAAGGGGAATGAGCTGTACAGGGTGGCCAGAGTAAGCTGGCAACTATGCTTTACAATGCGTTTAAGGATGGTGTCACAGCACCACGCAATAAAGGTACCACTGCCAGTAATCCTTCTCCCATGTCCATGCAGGCAAGGACAGGACGCTCCAGCGATCTCATGGTGATGTCGGACATGCGGACATTCTTTAGTCCAATGCGGACATTCTTTAGAACCACCCTCCACCAACGCCTGGACCGGCAGGTAGCCGACTACCTGGCTTTAAGTGTGGATGTAGACACTGTGAGCAGCGATGAACCCTTGGACTACTGGGTGTGCAGGCTTGACCTGTGGCCAGAGCTGTCCCAATTTGCCATCCAAGTGTTCAGTACCTCACCTTTATCAAAATAATTGAGGCATGGATCCCGGAGGGCTACTGCCCGCCCCAAGACTAAGTCAGTCCCCACACACAGCATCTCTGCCTGCACGGCGTGTGGCTGCCTGCCCCAAGACTAAGTCGCTCCCCACACAGCACCTCTGCCCACAAGCCACTTGATTGCCTTCTCAGCCACCACCAACAGGGTCTAGGACTCCAGGTGGATTCCTGAATTGTTAAGGCCGCTGCTAGCAGCGGCCGCTATGATAATTTTTCTGGTGTATGTACATGCCTGCCTAATTTTTCTGGCTGCACTGCAGCTGCAACAACAAAACAAAAGGCATGTACATGTGCCAATTCCCATTCGTGATCATTACCTTGCCGTGGTGAAGGGGCTTGCGTATCACAATGAAGCATTGACCGACGGCAATATGAGTGTCTCATGGGGGGGGGGGGGGGGGGCGAGCACACCCAAGATAATAAAGTCATTGCTTCATTATGGACAGACCAAATTTGATCAGCTGGACAGTCACTGTTTTTCTATCATTGAGCATATGGGCTTGAAAACCGCCACGGCCTGCACTCTGGCCATGGTGCGCACCAGTCCAACACGGCCGTCACTACACAAACAGCTGTTTGCGGTGCGTTACACAGTGAGTTTGGTGTGTCAGTGTGAAGCAGTACTCTAATTACACTCCCTGATTTATGTATACACATGCAAGATGTTTGAAAGCACGTTAGGCCTGCAATTTAGCATTCAATGTGATTTCTGCCCTTAAAACGCTGCTTTGCGTCACATCCAGATTTTTCCCCGGGACTTTTGGCATGTATCCCACTCCGCCATGCCCCCCTTCAGGTGTTAGACCCCTTGAAACATCTTTTCCATCACTTTTGTGGCCAGCATAATTTTTTCTATTTTTCAAAGTTCGCCTCCCCATTGAAGTCTATTGCGGTTCGCGAAAGTTTGCACGAACAAAACTCTTGCGGAAGTTCGCAAACCCGGTTCGCGAAACAAAAATTGCAGGTTCGGGCCATCTCTACATACAATTTAGTCAATGGAGCAGTCCCAAAAATGATCAACAGAGAATAATCCTTAAAGGATAAGTCTTGGAAATGTTAAAAAAATCACATTTACTTTCCTGTGGCTTCCTCCAGCCACTGGAAGCTTATGTGTCCCTCGCCCCCGCTTTACTCCAAGCCGGTCTCCTGGGGTCCCTTCCGTAGCAGCAGCCAACCTGGCAAGATCCCGTGATGCATCACTGCTAAATATGCAAAATATCCCTTTAAAAGTCAGACATATATCCAGAACTGCTGGAGTGTAGTGTGCCTATAGCTTATTGAATTTTACAGAGCCACACATATTAAACATGCATGCCATTGTTTCAGACTGGTAAGTGTTCAGCAGTGCAATGTGGAACTTGATCAACAAGTATTATAGAGTATCTACCCAGTAAGCTCATGGTCAAGGCAGTTTCTAGGTTAAATTGCACCCAGGGCGAGGGTGTAAAAATTGCGCCCCCTTCCCCCCACCCCCATGGACTCGTGAACCCTTACTCTTTAGGGACAGACAGTCACACAGCCACAGTTCACAAGTAGATCTGCCTACTTACTACCAGCCGCTTATCCAGGAGGAAGCAGGGACCAGGAAAATACACAGGCGAAGAGAGCCCAGAAAGTTGACTCCTCCATGGGCGCTGCGCACTGACAGCCTGCAGCGCCGCTAGAGGACATCAGGTGTCATCATGCAGTGGTGACGTGATGATGACCTGACGTCGGACGCAGTCAGCCCAGGAGGAGTCAAGGAAGGTGATCTTGTTGGTAATCTTCTTTCTTCTTCCATTAGGCTGCACCACGCGTCACCAGCTCCCTAGCGGTTATGTTCTTCTGCCTGCAATCCTTCTTCTACTTGCCGGTCTGTGCCCAAGGTGGTCACCCTGCCCGCACTGCCCAAGAAATGGCCCTGCTCATGGTGACTAAGAACCACTAGGTCAGTATCAAACTCAATCACATAAGTAGCCAAAATCTAAAACCAAGTGTAAGTCACTGGACAAATTGTTTATTAAGATTTAACATTTTACACCACATTCCAAATTATTATGCATATTATATTTTTCTCTGATTTTCCTAAATAGTGGATGCAAGTGGCAGTCAGCATAATGTTTGAATCCTTAACCATTAGAGCATAATGCAAATTTTACTTAACAAATCTCCTCATGATAACAGGATAGCTTTCAAAAATAAAAAATGTAAAATGCACTGTTCCAAGTTATTACGTTCAACAGAGTTTCAAAACATTTTATAGGTTGTAAAAAAATGAAAATGATCATTTGTTGAATTTTCTGCATTAGGAGGTCAAGTTATATATTAACATAGGACCCCTTTTTTGATAGAAGCTTCATAATTCTTGCATACATTGAACTTGTGAGATTTTTGGATAGTTTCTGCTTGAATTTCTTTGAAAGATGTCTGAATAGCCCCCTAGAGCTGCTGTTTGGATGTAAACTGCCTCCCACCCTAATAGATTTTTTGCTTGAGGATGCTCCAAAGGTTCTCAGTAGGACTGAGGTTAGGGGAGGATGGGGGCCACACCATGAGTTTCTCTCCTTTTATGCCAAAAAGCAGCCATTAATGCAGAGGTATTGCTTGCAGCAGGAAAGCATACTTCTTCTTTTTGTGCCATAGAAGAAAGTGGTCAGTCAGAAACTCCACATACCGTACTTTTCAGAGGTCATTTTCACAACTTCAGAGACCCTAAAGAGGCCACACAGCTCTCTTCCCATGATTCCAGCCTAAAACATTACTCCGCCACCTCCTTGCTGATGTTGCAGCCTTGTTGGTATAGGAAGACTATCCACCACTCCATCCTTTTGGACCATCCAGAGTTGCATGGCACTTAACAGTAAATAGGACTGTTTGAAGATGTGTTATCCTGTAGTTCTGAGACCACTGCAGCCATTTTTGCTTGTGAGCATTGTTTAGGGGTGGCCAAATAGAAGGTTTATGAATAACTGGAATCCTCTGGAGGGGTAACAGGAAAAAAGGGCGCCGGCAGCTAGTGGACAAAAAGGGCGCCGCCATTCACTCCCATAATAAATATCGTTTAATGGGCGCCGAACAGGAAAAAAGGGCGCAGGAGATTATTAATGTTTTACAAGCGGCGCCCAGAGATTTTTAATGTTTTATAACTGTGCTTGTGATGATTTAAGTTTAGAAAATGCGCCTGTGACGAATAACGTTTATAAAAATACTAAACATATTTATCGTATTTAACTAAAACATTATTTAAAATGTTATCCCTTACTGTTTGTAAAACATTATTATTCACAAAATAAAGCGATCAGTACATAACATAAATTGCAATATATTTTTTACAGTCACTATTTGTAAAACATTATTATCCACACAATAAAATAATTAAAATTTTTATTCCTTAATGTTTGTAAAACATTATTATTCACAAAATAAAGCGATCAGTACGTTACATAAATTGCAATATATTTTTTACAGTCACTATTTGTAAAACATTATTATCCACACAATAAAATTAATTAAAATTTGTATTCCTTAATGTTTGTAAAACATTATTATTCACAAAATAAAGTGATTAGTACGTAATGTAAATTGCAATATATTTTTTACAGTCACTATTTGTAAAACATTATCATCCACATAATAAAGCGATCAGTAAGGGGGGTGGTTAGGGTTAGGCACCACCAGGGGGGTGCTTAGGGTTAGGCACCATTAGGGGGTCTAGGGGTTAGGGATAGATACAGGGAAGGTTCTATGTGAGAGTAGGGTTAGGTATAGTTACAGTACAATATACACCACCAGGGGGGTGGTTAGGGTTAGACACCACCAGGGGGGTGGTTAGGGTTAGGCACCACCAAGGGGGTCTAGGGGTTAGGGATAGATACAGGGATGGTTCTGTGTGAGAGTAGGGTTAGGTATAGTTACAGTACAATATACACCACCAAGGGGGTGGTTAGGGTTAGGCACTACCCGGGGGGTGGTTAGGGTTAGGCACCATCAGGAGGGTGGTTAGGGTTAGGCACCACCAGGTGGGTCTTAGAGTTAGGCTCCACCAAGGAGGTCTTAGGGTTAGGCACCACCAGGGGGTCTAGGGGTTAGGAATAGGTACAGGGAGGGTTCTGTGTGAGAGTAGGGTTAGGTATAGTTACAGTACAATATACACCACCAGGGGGGTGGTTAGGGTAGGCACCACCAGGGGGGTGGTTAGGGTTATTAGGCACCAGCAGGGGGGGTCTTAGGGTTAGGCACCACCAAGGGGGTCTAGGGGTTAGGAATAAGTACAGGGGGGGTTCTGTGTGAGAGTAGGTTTAAGTATAGTTTTAGTAAAATTTTAGTAATACTTACTAATGTTTTACAACACTTATTACGAACGTAGTTATATTATATCATCGTTATAAACAATATTTTCAAATTTTATTATAAGAAGAATCGATAAATGAAGTTTCTTCACAATAATATACAATTATAACGATTAAACATATATTATCTTTTTTTAACAAACATAATTATAAGTTTCACTTTTGAAACAAGGAAGATTAACGTTTTCACAATTGCTAATTTCATACACATTATTTAATGATTTATACATTTGTAAAACATTATTTGTAAACGAAATACAACACAATATTTTTATAAACGGTATTACTGCTTATCGTTTACACCCTGCGCCCTTTTTTCCCGACGCCCTTTCATCAGTGTGGAATGTTTGTTGTGTGCCCTGAGGTGAGCAGAAATAACATCTGATCTCCCAGGATTCTCTGGTGTAGAAGGCTGCATAATGGAATCGCCTATGCCAGGGGTGACCATTAGGTAGATCGCGATCTACCGGTAGATCGCGAAGGCCTTCATGGTAGATCCCGACCCCACTACATTTTCTATTATGTATATACAAATGTGCTCCTAAAATTGTACATAGGTAGATCACTTTGACTTGCTAATTTTTAAAAGTAGCTCACAAGCCGAAAAAGTGTGGGCACCTCTGGCCTATGCTAACCGGCACTGGGAGCGCAGGGTTTCATACAAATACACAGCAATATATACATATAGGAATTGTTTCTAATCCTTAAACCAGGACAATTTATGTAAAAGTGGGTATCCTGAATATTGTATTACATTCCACTATATGTCGCTGTTGTGCATCTTTAAACGATACTAGAGCTGAAGGACTCTGGTAAAATGGCCATATGTTATGTGTGGGGTGTTAGTAGCAGATACATACCACGCCTTCTGTTGCCCTCCATCACTTGCCATTCTCCTGTAGCAAGCCCAGTTCCGATGGCTAACCCGGGCGTCTCAGGTAACCTCTGACCCGGACATACTGCGCCGCAAATGCACAGTATGTCCATTCAGCTGATGAGGACTACATTGGATGGGGGATGGGGTGGGGGCGGGATGTGCGAACTCTTGTATAGAGACAGCATTGAGTGTGGCCACAAGGGCAGGGCCGGCGCTACAATAAAGGCAGGGAAGGCAGCTGCCCTAGGGCCCCGGCCGCCTGGGGGGCCCCGGCCCCCGCTGACAGGCAGCCTGGGACACTGTCTGTGCTGCTGCTGGCTGCAGTGCTGCCTGTGTGTCCTGGGCTGCCCTGACTGTGTGTGGGTGCCGGCCGAGTGCGGTGCAGAGACTCGTTGCGAGTTTGAGCCTGGCCGGAGCGGGGACGGGGAGGAACTGAAGAGATACATACCGCTACCGCCGGTTCCAGCGTCAGGTCTCCATGGAAACCACCCGGCGTCCTCTCTTCCACTCAGCGCTGCCGGGCCTGGCTCCACCTCCTGGACGCACATCAGACTGACACCACGCAGGCATGGAGGTCAGTGCGTGGACGTCCATGCCTGCGAGGAAAGGGGAGAGGACGTCGTCACGTGACGTCATCACTGGAGCATCAGCGTGCGGAGACTGGAGAGCCTGTCCTGAGCCTGACTGACGTAAATGGTAAGTTAGTCAGGCAATCCTGTGGATGTGCGGGGGGGCTTTGGTGGTGATGGAGGTTTAGTTGGTGGTTGTGGCCTTGTGGGATCCTGCTTCCTGGGCCTTCCACTGCATTGTTTATTTTTATTTGTATGTGTAAGGGGAGGGGGACTGGGGGGGGGGAAACTTTGGTGGTGATGGGGGTGTAGTTGGTTGTGGCATTGTGGGATACTGCTGCCTGGGGCCTTCCACTGAATTTTTTTTTAAATTTGTATGTGTAAGGGGGGGGGGGGGGCTCAGGGAGGGAGGGGGATTCCCATTTGCCAAGCAATGTGGTGGAGGCGATCCTGATGCCTGTGGCCTGCCACTAAATTCTTTTTTTGTAAAGGGATACTTAAAGAGAGTCTGAAGCGAGAATAAAACTCGCTTCAGCTCTTATATTCAGCAGGGGCATGCGTGCCCCTGCTAAAAGGCCGCTATCCCGCGGCTGAACGGGGGTCCCTTACTTCCCAAATCCCCTCCCTTCTTAGCGTGGATCTCTCCTGGTGAGGCAGGGCTAATGGCCGCAGCTCTGCCTCACACACGTCTGTCAGCGCGTATCTTCGCCTCTCGCCCGCCCCTCTCAGTCTTCCTTCACTGAAAGGGGCGGGGGAGAGGCGGAGATCCGCCGCTGATAGACTCGCTGAGAGGCAGGGCCCCCTATTTTTTTTCTGCCCCAGGGCCCCGTTTCACCTAGAACCGGCCCTGCACAAGGGTGCTGAACAGACATATTGCACATGCACCACACAGTATCTGTCATAGGGTCACAGGGTCATAGGTTACCTGAGACGCCCACGTTAGTCATCAGAACTGGGCTCGCTATAGAAAAACATCGAGTGACGGAGGGGAAGGAAAGGTGTAGTAAGTATCTGCTGCTACCACCCCACACATAAGATATGACGATTTTACCAGAGTTCTTAAGCTTTGGTATTCTTTAAGTAAATTTGAAACATCATATTTAGTGTACCGGTACATTCTTTCTTGATGGCAGCTGAAAATATATTTAGTTGATATGGGGCTTGATTCACTAAACCGTGATAACTCAAATATCACACCTTATGAAAATATATCACAGCTAATCAGAGTTATCACACCTTATCAAAGTTATAACACCCTTTAGCAAAGTTATCACACCTTATAAAAAGATATCACACCTTATCAAAATTATCACACCTTATGGAAAGATATCACACCTTATCAAGGTTATCACACCTTATAAAGTTTAGTATCAGTATCAGAGTAGCAAAGCAAGCGCTACGAACCCGCAGGGGCTCAGGGCAGGACAAGTGCCATTGCCAATTAGCAGGCATAAGTTTGTAGCACTCGCTATGCTACTCTGAGAAGGCGTGTTAACTTTGATAAGGTGTGATAACTTTGATAAGGTGTGATATCTTTTCATAAGGTGAGATCTTTGATAAGGTGTGATATTTGAGTTATCACGGTTTAGTGAATCAAGCCCATGATGTCAAAAAATCTCCAGTGAGAAAACTCATTAGTCACATTTGAATTAACTTAACAGGAATTGTCTTTACATCGATACCACTCGGGTAACAAGGGTTCATTGTACATATGTTGAGGGAAGACAATCACTTATAGTAAGCACAGCTATCCTTCCGTTGCTGGATCTTTCAGTTGCTGCAGGTTGCTTATTTCGTTTTTTTCTCTGGAACTTGTAGTAGTAAAATTCTACTTTCTACAAAAGTGCTACAAATGCATAATTGCTACACAAGTCACACACATTTTGTGATACATTATTAAAATATACTGTACATGCATTGGGTCAAAAAATAGATTTTTACTTACCTGGAGCTTCATCTAGCCTTCGCAGCTACTGCCGTGCGTGGAGTCGTCGTCATGCCTCCATCAATTGTGCTACCTAAATTGGTTGCAAAAGAACTGTACCATGCATGCGCAGAATGCTCCTGGCGATTGGAGAGCGATTGATGGAAGCGCCTGCACAATAGCCACCACCCAGCCGGATCAGGAGTTTTTCTGAGGGGGACAGCGCAGAGGGAACCCTGAAGACACTGAGGGGCTTCGAAGACTAATGGAAGAAACCCTGGCTGGAAGAAGCCCCAGGTAAGTACAAATCAACTTTTTTGGCTCGGTTCAGGTTAGTGTTGGGCGAACAGTGTTCGCCACTGTTCGGGTTCTGCAGAACATCACCCTGTTCGGGTGATGTTCGAGTTCGGCCGAACACCTGATGGTGTTCGGCCTTTTAAGTTCGGGTTCGCCCCGAACTTCTGTATGCCCCCGAACAGGGCCCCTGTTTGGGCGAACAGGGCCCTGTTCGGCCGAACAGGCCGCAATACGGCCCCCCTATGGGGTCGCAGGCATAAGGGGGGAGCATGCCCCGATCGCGGGGGGGGTCGGAAATTCCCCCCACCCCCTCCGCTAGCGCTCCCCCCTCTGCCCGCTTCCCCATAAAAAAAGTTTAAATCAAGTTCAATAGTAGTGTACCTGGGCTGGTGGCATTGGCTGGCAGTGGAGTGAGGAGGAGGAGGAGTCCGAGTAGCAGAGTGACGTTGAGGCCGGGCAGCGGGCGGTTCAGCGCTAGTACCCTTGTGGTACTTCCGCCCTTTCTCTGACCTCACGTCCTCTGCATACGAGGGTACGCATCACGCGTACCCTCGTATGCGTCATCACGCAGAGGACGTGAGGTCAGAGAAAGGGCGGAAGTACCACAAGGGTACTAGCGCTGAACCGCCCGCTGCCCGGCCTCAACGTCACTCTGCTATTCGGACTCCTCCTCCTCCTCACTCCACTGCCAGCCAATGCCACCAGCCCAGGTACTATTGAACTTGATTTAAACTTTTTGTATGGGGAAGCGGGCAGAGGGGGGAGCGCTAGCGGAGGGGGTGGGGGGAATTTCCGACCCCCCCCCGCGACCGGGGCATGCTCCCCCCTTATGCCTGCGACCCCATAGGGCCCCCAAAATGGGCATGTTCGGGGGTCCCATTGACTCCCATTGAGTTCGGCGTTCGGGCCGAACATGCCGAACATCTGGCCCATGTTCGGCCTGTTCGGCCCGAACCCGAACATCCAGGTGTTCGCCCAACACTACCAGGTATGCTTAAAAAACAATCTTTCTATTTCAACGTGCAAACAGCTATGAATGTCTAAAACCATGAGAGAACACATACAACGTTATGCAGCCATGGCAACAGTACATGTTTGGTTGAGCCTGTGGATCCTTGTGCATAAATAAGCTGCACAAAACCAGGTGCATTCTGGCTCTTCTTGCTTATCTGAGGTAATCAGGTGCCTTCTCCACACCTAGGCATACCCACTGGGCATTTTGTTATAGAAACCTTATAAAATCTTTGTTTGTCCAGGCATGCAAAAAGCAAAGTAAGCAAACTGAAATTAAGTTGTCTTATAGGCTGATTTATGTAACTTGCTAACAGGGACGGATCTAAACCAAGTTGCCCCAAGTTGCGCCTGGGGCAAGGTCAGGTTTTGGTGCCTAAACTGCCATTTCCCATCCACATTTTGCCGCCTTTTTAAGAATTCAACAAACTGCGCCTGGGGCAAGAGACCCGCTTGCCCCCCCCCTAGATCCGTCCCTGCTTGCTAATTTATATAACCACTGCTCTTTGCCAGCTTAGACGTAGTTTGTGCAAACAGAATTGGCTGGTGGTTACGAACACATATTTACATTTCAGGTCATGGGAAGAATGGCGAGAATAGTGAAATGTAAGCAGAACCTTACCTTTAGCTATTATACTGCTAATCAGCATTTTATCTAAAGGTCTGTACACACGCCTGATCAAAAGCAACGACGGGTCCGTCGTCACCTCCCGCTGGGCGTGTTTTCAGCAGACAGTGGCGGATCGCTCAGAAACAGCCTTATCAGTACACATGCTGTACTGTCTGCTGAAAACACGCCCAGCGGGAGGTGCCTTCCATCAGACGTGTGTACGGACCTTTACTTACTGACAGTTTAAAGAGGAACTGTAAGGAAAAATAATGAATAAAATAGCCTATTTTTACAATATTTATTTACAGATTATTTAGTCAGTGTTTGCTCATTGTAAAATCTGTTCGTGTTTTACCTTCTTAAATTTATCACAGGTGGCGACATCTCTAGTAGGGAGATATTGCTTGCTTGGTAGTTGGAAAAAGCTATTATTTCCCACAATGCAACGAGGTTCACTGACAGCAAACTGTCAGGACCATGTTCATGACATCACACTGTGGGAGGGGTTTCATCACAATATCAACTATACAGACCCCCTGATGATCTAAGCCCAATCTACATTATTATTATTATTTATTTATAAAGCGCCAACATATTCCGTGGCGCTGTACAATGTAAGAAAACAAGCAAGGGATACATAATGATACAGACAATGATATACCTGTACATCAAATATAAAAACTGATACAAGATACAGCACTGCTGATTACAATTTGATTTAACATGATGACTAAAATGTATAAATGTCTAACAGTGTGCAAGCAATTAAATTAATAACAGTCCATGACACAAAAGGGTGAGAGCCCTGCCCTTGTGAGCTTACAATCTAAAGGAATGGGGTGGAAACAAGAGGTGGGGATGTATACAGTATATGTACAGGTAGTGCGTAATTAGGTTATTAAGTGGGTGCATGGCCTAAGCTAGAGAATATGCTTGTCGGAAAAGGTGGGTTTTGAGGGAGCGTTTAAAGATTTCAAAGGTGGGAGAGTGGCGGATGTGTTGTGGAAGGGCATTCCAGAGGAGGGGTGAGGCACGTGAGTACATGATACGATTCTTTATACGATTCGATTACGATTCTATTTACGATCCGATTAAATCCAACATGTCCGATCAGGATTTGATTCGATTCAATTCGATTTGCCATTGCAAAACAATGGCAAATTGAATTGAATCGAAACAAATCCCGATCAGACATGACGGATTTAACTGGATTGTAAATAGAATCGTAATCGAATTGTATAAAGAATCGTATCGTGTAGATTAGAGAAAAGGTAAAGATTTCTTGTGGGAAAGGGGGGTTTCAGCTACTAAATGAAATGAAGTTCAATCTTTGGTTAAAGTTCCTCTTTAGGTTTTAAATGATTTAAAGGGAAATTCAACTTTTTGAAAAAAAAAAAAAAACATTTAAAATTGTCATGAGCAAAGTTTGATGCTACACAATTCTTTTAGAAATATAATTTTCTAAAAATTATATTTCAAATGTAAAAATGGGTGTTTTAAATAATTTGTTACATTTTACCAGGCGCATAACTACAATGTATGGGGCCATCCTGCAAGATAGCATGGGGACCCCTGGGCCCACAGGCCCCTCCACCCCCCTCCCCTGCAAGTGTAGCCAATAAAGAAAAAATGCATAAAAAAATACTTTGCCCTCCCACACACAAATCATCCCCACCACCCTCTCCTGCTGAGTAGTGCAGGGAGCACTGTTATATTTGGCATCCTCTGGCTCCTGATCATGTGACTTGCATCGGTCTTGTGAGTGGGTGGGGAGAGGGAGGAGGAGCAGGTTCCCACAGCCCCTGGACTCCCCCCACAGTCGCAGGGCTATTGGTGCACCTCTGCATTTTACTAAACATCACTATAGTTCCTCTTAGAAATGCACCTGTTGTTTTCACGTTATTTGAGCCACTAATTAGCAGCTAGTTTTATCTCCCGTCTGTCACTTTCTGTTAAAAGCACTGCAGATTTTTTAATATACTTTATATGAACATAAAAGCAAAGTAACCAAGCTAAAAGAGATTTGTCATTAGAGTGTACCTGAACAAGTGCATGAAAATGTTAGAATTAGATAGCTCAGAGGCTTCCACGATCCTCCTCCAGCCATCTAGGGTCTCTGTGAACATAATCGACATGAGCTTGGTGATCATGGTGGCGTCACTATGAAGGAGGAGGCAGGGCCGGGGTGGAGTGGGAGTGCACTATGCAGAGCTTCCTTCTGCACAGCATTATCTGCTAGCATGGTACTGTAGGATCAACCTGTTAAACTAATACTGTTGTACCTAACAATAGGTACAAGAGTTTTATGCAGTGAATTATATCTCATTTTTAAAAAAAATTCACATATACCTTCTTCTCCAGCTTACACAAAAGCCATTCTAGACTAGACTACATTTTTATTCCCCAGTGTCAGGAACTCACCTTCTGGAACAAGCAATGCGGCCTGTACCTGGCACTTCTGGGTCTGCACTGATTGAATGCACGTGGTAGCTCCAGTGTTAGGACCAGCGGGACCACGTGCGCACAGTCTGGATCATGCAGGGGACAAGCGCACGTGATTATGCGCCCGTCCTACTCTCTTAGACATCACCGAACATAATACTTGCTTAAAGGGCCAGAGGATTATTGGCTGTGGGAGTGTGTGGCCAGCCACTGATTGGTGCGAGTGAGAATTTAACCTCCCTGGCGGTATTGACGGTTATACGCGTCAATACAAAACATGCTGTGAACAGTATTGATGTGCATGCACATTAATACTCTCCTGCACTGTATACTAGACCCCTGCTTGACACATTTTGGCAAGTTACAGGAAAAAAAGGTTATGAAAATCAATTGTATCACTTTTTGCACAGAAATCCTGGGGAAACTGAATGCCAGGGATTAAGGAGTTCTGTGTCATTCATGTACTGCCCGTTGTAGTGTTGTTACCTTAGATTACTTCTGGTTGCGTCTTTCTTGTTTGACCTTCTATTCTGTGTACTGAACCCTTGACTGAATTACTGACCACTCTTTTGGATCACTGCTTGGACTGACCTGAGCTTTGGAACTGTTGCTGACCTGATTTTGCCTTATCGCTGGTACTGTGTATTCTGCTGTGTTTCACCCTGGATTGTTATTGCAGTGCCTTTGCCGAAAGATTCTGTACTGTGTTTATCTAACCCCATTTGCCAACTGTCTAGTTTCTCGCCTGAACTTTGTCTAGTGTGGTTTTGTTGGTATCACTGCCTAGCTCATTTTATTGAAGAAATAAAAAAAAATATTTGTAAAAAAAAAAAGAAAAAACATTGGGGGGAGCAATTACAGCCCACCAACAGAAAGCTCTGTTGGTGGGCAGAAAGGGGGGGGGGATCACTTGTGTGCTGAGTTGTACGGCCCTGCAGCAAGGCCTTAAAGCTGCAGTGTCCTGTTTTGTAAAAAATGGCCACTAGGGGGGTTTAAGCCCAGGGTCGTCAAGTGGTTAAAAAAAATCAAAAAAGTAGACTGAAGCAGCTGCTTCGGTCTACTTTTTTGATGCTTTATTAAAAAATAATTGAGCTATATACTTTGGTGGTGCCGACCTTTTTTGGATTTCTGACTGGTACTGGGGTGCAGTTCTGGGCGCACAATTCCATTTTTCTGGTGTGTGCTCCTTCTACCTACTATTATGGATCCATACTACAGATACAACTCCAGCCTCTATTAAATAAGAAGCTTTAAAATGCACATTAAGGGGAGTCTTTATCTCACACGGGGCACAAATCAAAGAGGAAATGGCAGCCCAGGTAGCTAGGCTAATGAAAGAAATCCAAGAACTAGACGTCGAATACAAAGTTAGAACCACTACACAACTGAAAATTAAGCTATCGGTACACTCGCTGCTGCATTTAATAGCCGGAGGGGGAGCGCAGATCGGGGGACTCAGGTGAGGGAGGGAGAATTCCCCCTTCCTTCTCGCTTCCCCCTCCTGCTCGGCAGCCCCCCCCCCACGGCCAGGAGGCTGCCCCCCCCGAATTTGCCGCCTGAGGGACCCGCATCACTCCACCTCACGGGCGGATCGTCCCTGATGTCCTGCACTGTAATTTAACCGGTGTTAATGCCACAAGAACACCACCTGTTCACCCATTAGCGCCAAGCACATTACCAGGTTGACACGCATGTTCAGACGCGAAGCTAGTGGGGGTCAGGGTAGGACAGGTACCTCCGGGCGCTAGGTCCTTGAGGGCGCCCAGCTGAGTTGCAGGGGGTTTTTTTGGGGGGAGGGGAGCAGCGCAGAGAAGAGGGAGAGCTGTGAGCAGAGGTGGAGAAGGAGGGGCCGTCTGCCCCCCTTCTCTCACCTTCTCTCACAACTAATGTCCGGGTGGCTGGCGCAGCGGGCGGGACTTACCTCCGTCTCGCTCCAGCGCCAGAAGTTCGGGTCCTGCAGCCACTGCTCTGGTCTGGACTAGACCAGAGTAGCGGCAAATCCATCCGGCGCTGCGACGAGACGGAGGTAAGTCCCGCCCGCCGCTGCCAGCCACCCGGACATAAGTTGTGGAGGGGACAGCGAGGGAGGGAGAGCCCCCTAAGGTGAGAGAAGGAGGGGGGAGATGGCCCCCCTTTTCCACCGCTGCTCACAGCTCTCACTCCACTGCGCTGCTCCCTTCATGCTGGGGGACACCTGACTACATATTCTGGGCACATATACCCCCTGACTACATATACTGGGCGCATATATACCCCCTGACTACATATACTGGGCACATATACCCCCTGACTACATATACTGGGCGCATATATACCCCCTGACTACATATACCGGGCGCATATACCCCCTGACTACATATACTGGGCGCATATACCCCCTGACTACATATACTGGGGACATATACCCCCTGCCTACATATACTGGGCACATATACCCCTGGCTACATATACTGGGCACATATACCCCTGACTACATATACTGGGGACATATACCCCCTGACTACATATATTGGGCACATATACCCCCTGACTACATATACTGGGCACATATACCCCCTGACTATATATTCTGGGCACATATACTCCCTGACTACAAATACTGGGCACATATACCCCCTGACTACATATACTGGGGACATATATCCCTGACTACATATACTGGGCACACATACCCCTGGCTACATATACTGGGCGCATATACCCACTGCCTACATATACTGGGGACATATACCCCTAAATACATATACTGGGCACATATATCCCTGGCTACATATACTGGGCACATATACCCCTGGCTACATATACTGGGCGCATATACCCACTGCCTACATATACTGGGGACATATACCCCTGTCTACATATACTGGGGACATATACCCCCTGCCTACATATACTGGGCACATATACCCCCTGACTACATATACTGGGCGCATATACCCACTGCCTACATATACTGGGGACATATATCCCTGACTACATATACTGGGCACATATACACCTGGTTACATATACTGGGCACATATACCCCTGGCTACATATACTGGGCACATATACCCCTCGCTACATATACTGGGCACATATATCCCTGACTATATATACTGGGGACATATACCCCCTGCCTACATATACTGGGCACATATACCCCCTGACTACACATACTAGACACATATACACCTGGCTACATATACTGGGCACATATACACCTGGCTACATATACTGGTCACATATACCCCTGGCTACCTGTTCTGTGGACATCTCTACCCCTGGCTACCTGTTCTGGGGACATCTATACCGCTGGCCACCTATTCTGGGGACATCTAACTGCTGGCCACCTGTTCTAGGGACACCTATAGACCTGGGGCTACCTATTTTTGGGGAACCACTGCTGTCGGATTGAGTGTATTTTGGGGAACTGCTGCCAGGTGAGAGGTGTCTACCATATTAAGAGGGCATTCTGACAATTTATGTGAAATGCTATCTATTTATGTGCCTCATGACTGCTGAATTTGTCTTGTTGGGGGCCTCATGGTTACTGAATTTGTCTTGTTGGGGGCCTCATGATTTGTTGGGGGCCTCAAGATCGCTGAATTTGTCTTGTTAGGGGCCTCAAGATCGCTGAATTTGTCTTGTTGGGGGGGCCTCATGATTTGTTGGGGGCCTCAAGATCGCTGATTTTGTCTTGTTGGGGGCCTCATGATTGCTGAATATGTCTTGTTGGGGGCCTCATGATTGCTAAATTTGTCTTGTTGGGGGCCTCATGATTGCTGAGTTGGTCATGTTGGGGGCCTCATGATTGCTGAATTTGTCTTGATGGGGGGCTCATGATTACTGAATTTGTCTTGGAACATGCTGGAAGGTACATACTGAGGGAGGGTGGGTGAGCGTGAGCCTGCTAACTTCCTGTACATTTGGCTCCACCCACAACCACGCCCACATTTATTATATGGTCACGCCCCCTTTTGGCGCGGCGTGCCGCAGCCTTCACCTTAGGGGGCGCATTAATAGTCTTTGTCCCCGGGCGCTGAAAGCCCTAGCTACGCCTCTGCGCATGTTGCTATGGTAACGCATTTTGGCACACATTGCCATAGCAACGTGCACTTAAGTGTGGCAACGTGCATGGCGCTAATGGGTTAATGGGCGATGTTGCCTCTTATCACCCTCCTGTTCCCTCCTCATACCTCCCCTTAGCAGAGTGAATGGGGCAGGGAGGAGGAGATAATGACAGGGTGATAAGAGGAAACATCACAGCAAGCCTGCCACTTCCTGTTTGAACATTTGACTTTAGGCAAAAGTCAAAATTTCAAGGAATGAGGAACTGGGAGGAACCAGGAGAAGAATACACAGGTATGTGGAACCAGCATGAATATACCTCTGTATGTACCTTTATGCTGGGAATACATGGTACGTTTTTCGCACTTGATTTCATGCCCGATCGATATTCGCGCTCGATTCTACGGTCGATTCCCTTGTCTTTCGATAATTTTTCTTATCTTTTCCCATTGTTCCCTATATGAAATTGAGCGCGGAATCGACCCGGCGGGAGATCGGACATGTCGGAAATTATCAATCGAGCCATCTTAAAGGGGTTCTTTCGCGAAAAAATTAGGCAGTTAAAGAGACACTGAAGCGGAAAAAAAATTATGATATTATGATTTGTATGCGTAGTACAGCTAAGAAATAGAACATTAAGATTAGTGTAATTGTTTCCAGTACAGGAAGAGTTAAGAAACTCCAGTTGTTATCTCTATGCAAAAAAGCCATTAAGCTCTATGACTTTCAAAGTTGTGGAGAGGGCTGTCATCTGGCTTTTATTATCTCAACATATTTCTTTTTCTCTGCCAGAGGAGAGGTCATTAGTTCACAGACTGCTCTGAAAGAATCATTTTGAATGCTGAGTGTTGTGTAATCTGCACATATTATAGAATGATGCAATGTTAGAAAATACACTATATTCCTGAAAATAAAAATATGAGAATATTTTCTTTGCCGCTAATCTTCTAGTAATTATTCATAGTACACATCCAATTCATTATATCATATTTTTTTTTTCGCTTCAGTGTCTCTTTAAAAAATGTGACAGATGACAGGTTTTGGGCCAGTCCATCTTTTTAAGGGGGATTCTCAGGGCTTTCTTTGTTTTCAACAGCATTTCCTGAACAACAGTTGCAAAATCTAACTGACATAATAGTGTGCAAGTGATTAGGGAGGCCGGCTGGTATCTTGCTATTTTGGCAGTTAAACTGCTGTTCAGGAAATGCTGTTGAAAACAAAGAAAGCCCTGAGAATCCCCCTTAAAAAGATGGACTGGCCCAAAACCTGTCATCTGTCACATTTTTTAACTGCCTACTTTTTTCGCGAAAGAACCCCTTTAATGGCTCAAAAACGTACCGTGTATTCCCAGCATTAGGTATACTTCAAGCTAGTAACTATTTATGACATCTCACCTTATATTTATGTTATTTTCTCAGTTTTGTAATCCAGTTATCTATAAACCTTGTGCTTTCATTAACGATTACTATTATTATGTAGTATTTATATAGCGCTGACATCTTCTGCAGCGCTATACAGAGTATATTGCCTAGTCACTTAAAGTGACCCAAATTAAAAATACAAGATTTCAGAAATAAAATCTATTTTCTAAATTATAATAATAAATAGCAGCCTTTTTTCAGCTGCATGATGACAAATATAAAATATTTTACATTTATTGGAGGAACCCCTCCCTTCCTTTCAAATTGCCGGGATTTTTCCGGCAAACTGGTGGAGTAGGAGGTGTCCGGCAATGGAGGAATTGCTAATGGCTGCCACCTGTATAACCCTAGTTATGAAAAGAGAAGGGTGAAAAGTATGCACTGAAATGCTCATAGACTTGAAGGAGTGTTTATTTATCTTTGTATGTGTCAGAGTGGGGCAACTAAATATTTTTAATAAAAAAAATGTTTGGTTTGGGTCCGCTTTAACTGGCCAAATCTCAGACATATTTTACTGCCCCTCTAATTCTAACCATATTCACGTACCCAGCATAATTCAGGGCCAATTTTAGCAGGAAGCCATCTAATTTATCCGTATGTTTTTGGGATGTGTGAGGAAACCAGAGTGCCTTGAGGAAACCCACACAGACACACGGAGAACATACATAAATGCAGTTAGTGCCCTGGCTGGGATTAGAACCGGGGACCCAGCACTGCAAAGCGAGAGTGCTATTCACTACGCCACTGTGCATAGCAAGGACAGCCATACTATCCCAGGAAAAAAAAACATATATAAGTAAATAACTACTTGTTCTACTTACTTAACATATAAATTGTACTGTCCACGTTTTGATTTCAGGGAATTTTATATAGTAAATAAAGATAATTATGTTTCTGGTATTTGCCATCTTGATTCCCTCTGTCTGAAGCCCAACCTGATGTAATTTCCTCCCTTATTTTTTTTTGCTCCTAGAAACTGCACTGTCATAGCTAGCTTGCTTTGTAAACACATGTGAGCACTCAGCACAGCATAGATCGAATTTCAGCAGCAGACTACACTGCCCTCTGTGAGGAACAGGAATGTGGGAAAGGTAATGACATGACAAGCTTCCTTCTTGTCGGCAATGGAACAAATAAAGCCAGGCGGACTGAGATAAGATTTATTACAGCAGAAACATTTCTGAATAGATTGGAGTGCTTGCAATGCAGGGTAAGGTTGCAGGCTGCATATTAAACATAGAGCAGTGGGTAAATGGAATTTTTAATGCCCACAGAACTATTTCTATGCTGACTATATAGACTTATAGGTTAGTGGTAGATTGCGTAAAAGATCGACAGCTTCCAAATGTTATCGATCTTGTGATTGCAGCTGCTGATCATATTATTAATTGAAAATGCAATTGTTTCAGTAGATGTTAATTAGATTTGATGTTTATAAGTCTAATTTGTTGAAATAATGTATTAGTGCATAACCACCTTGACATCTGCACTCACTCTTATAGTATCCCTACCCTCGTATCCTAAACATGCCTAGTTAACCACTTTTACTGTTATGCTGTTATGTTTAACTTATACCTTTTTGTCAGGATCATAGGGAATGTTTTCTTCTACAGAAAATGAACTCTTCTCTGTATGGCTAAAAAAAACAACACTGATTTCATAATATGAAGCATCGGACGAATGCCAGTATAAATTCTGTGCCAAGAACTCTGCAGAAATCTCATGAAGCTACACCCACCTTTTAGTACGACGGGAAAAGATCAGTGAGAAAAAGATTCATATTGTCACCATTGAGAGCTGCAGATATGTTGGACCCTCAGAGTGTAACCGCTGGCTTGGTGGGCTTAATCAGTATTTTTATTGTGCTGAGTTATGGGAAGTTCTTATGGAGGAGAAGTAAAATGCCTCCCGGTCCCTTTCCTCTGCCTGTTCTGGGCAACTTTCTGAGGTTTTATTCTGATGGTTTGCTACCAGGACTAATAAAGGTGAGTGCGACACTGATAACATGTTAGTATCTATGACATTAACTGATGCCTAGTACACACCATACGATTTTCTGTAAGATTTACCTGCCAGATAGATCATTTCCAACATGTTGGAAATGATCTATCTAACCATCTATCTGCCTAGCAATTAAAGGGATACTGTAGAGGTGTTGGGGGAAAATGAGTTGAACTTACCCGGGGCTTCTAATGGTCCCCGCAGAAATCCTGTGCCCACGCAGCCCCTCCCCAATGCTCCGGCCCCGCCTCTGGTTCACCTCTGGAATTTCAGACTTTAAAGTCTGAAAACCACTGCGCCTGCATTGTCATGTCCTCACTCCCGCTGATGTCACCAGGAGCGTACTGCGCAGGCCCAGTATGGTCTGTGTGCCTGCACAGTACGCTTCTGGTGACATCAGCGGGAGCGAGGACATGGCAATGCAGGCGCAGTGGTTTTCAGACTTTAAAGTCTGAAATTCCAGAGGTGAACCGGAGGCGGGGCCGGAGCATTGGGGAGTGGCTGCGCGGGCACAGGATGTCTGCGGGGGACCATTAGAAGCCCAGAGTAAAGTTCAACTCATTTTCCCCCGACCCCCTACAGTATCCCTTTAAGCATTGTTCTACTCAGCAGGAGATAACCACAAGCCAATGCAAGAGAGATAATGACCAGTCTCTACCAGTACTTTACAGAAAATAATCTAATTACAGAAAATCTTACAGAAAATCTAACAGAAAAATCTAACAAAAAATTGTATGGTGTGTACTAGGCTGAGGACTTTCCTGCAATCCCAAAGTCTTATTAGGTTTTAATCTATCTTGTAAAGTTTTTACTGTCTCAGATAGGTATATGAGGGTTGTTTCTAAAGAGGAGCTGTCAGCCATACTATCTCAGAAAAAAACCCACATATACAAGTTGATAAATACTTGCTCTACTTACATAACATATGTATTGCAATGTCCACATTTTGATTTTAGTGATTTTTCTACAGTAAAAAAAAAGCGCAAATCCTTCTTAGCATTTCCCGTTTTAACTGTGGCTATTTTGCAGCCAATCCAGATGTCATTTCCTCCCTTACTATCTTCTGCCTGATTGTGTATGCATTGTGCGTCCTCCACTATACAAAGTGCATTGTCTCAGCATGAGAAATATTGGCCAATCAGAGAGGAACAGAGGAATAGGAGGGGAAAACAGGAGGGAAAGAGGCTTCAGCCAATCAGCCTGCATTAGTTAAAGGGACTCCGAGCTCAGAAAAAAAAGGAAAGTTGTACTCACCAGGGGCTTTTTCCAGCCCAGTGCTGGTCGGGAGGTCCCACGCCGGCGTCCTGGCTCCTCTCCTTCTCCCCGCTCCGGAATGGCTGGCAGGCCGCAGCCCGGGCGACACTCTCCCGAGTGTCGGGCTGCTTCTTCCGCATATGACGCGGATTACGTCACACGCCGGCCGCCTCGCGTCATCACGGCGGCCGGCGTGAAAGTACTGCGCATGCGCGCTTTGTTCGCGCATGCGCAGTACTTTCACGCCGGCCGCCGTGATGACGCGAGGCGGCCGGCGTGTGACGTAATCCGCGTCATATGCGGAAGAAGCAGCCCGACACTCGGGAGAGTGTCGCCCGGGCTGCGGCCTGCCAGCCATTCCGGAGCGGGGAGAAGGAGAGGAGCCAGGACGCCGGCGTGGGACCTCCCGACCAGCACTGGGCTGGAAAAAGTCCCTGGTGAGTACAACTTTCCTTTTTTTTCTGAGCTCGGAGTCCCTTTAAGTCTGAGGGCAAAGTAGAAAAGCAAAAAAGGACAACCCAGCATGCCCTGCAACTTCCTTTTTGTTTACCAAATTTTGTATGTACAAAATAAAAATCTGGTGAACTGAGGAATGATCACTTATCAACATGAAAAGTAATAGTGATTTTAACGTTTGGATTGCCTGGTTATCATCCTTATTACTTGTTTACCAGATAAAAATAAAGAAGTGATTTTTGATTTTATGCCTGACGGTTACACTTTAAAAAAAAATGAGAGGACATATAGAGATCTATTTTAAAGAAAGAAAAGAGGGGGTTACATATATTTTTGGGGCACTAACTATTTTTAGGCAATTTCTTTTGGATGTTACAACCCATTTTAATATTAGCAGGCTCCCATATAGAAAAACCTTGAACTATTGAACTTGTAGTCTGCACTCAGATGTGCTGCGGGCAACACGGGTGGTGTAGTGGTTAGCTCTCTTGCCTTTCAGCGCTGGGTGCCCGGTGCGAATCACAGCCAGGTCAACAACTGCAAGCAGTTTGTATGTTTTTCCTGTGTCTGCGTGGGTTTTCTCCGGGCACGCTGGTTTCCTCCCACACAGGGGCGTTTCTAGCCATTTTGTCACTCCAGGCAAGAAAACCTGTGGCGCCCCCACCCCTCTGTGCCGCCCCCCCCCCCGCATAGCGCTAATCCTTATTCAACCCCCACCACCATGCCCCCCACCACGCACACACAAGCCAGTTACCGGATCTGATTGTGGACAAACGGAAGGCAATGGGATGACGGCGAGGGACTGGAGGAAGCTCCGGGTAAGTAAAAAAAAGTTGTAGTGTACCGTCTCTGGGTCTGCGTCTCTCTGTCTCTGACTGAGGCCAAGATTCAGCAGCAGCAATGCTGCAGCATCACCTCAGACAGCATGATTGCTCGCTGCTGATATCATCATCAGTGGTGCTGCAGCAGCTGCTGCGTCACTCAAACTTAAAGGGAACCTAAACTGAGAGGCATATGGATGTTTCCTTTTAAACCATACCAGTTGCCTGGCAGTCCTGCTGATCTCTTTGGCTGCAGTAGTGGCTGAATCACACACCTGAGACAAGCATGCAGCTAATCCAGTCTGACTTCAGTCAGAGCACCTGATCTGCATGCTTGTTCAGGGGCTGTGGCTAAAAGTATTAGAGACACAGAATCAGCAGGAGAGTCCGGCAACTGCTATTATTTTAAAAGGAAAAATCCATCCTTCTCAGTTTAGGTTCCCTTTAGGACCCTTTTCCACTAGCAAATGCAGGTGATTTGCGCTTGCAATCTTGTGAGCTCCATCTTCCACTATGCGCGTTCCGCTTTACCATTGTCGGGAATGAGAATCGCAACGAGAATCGCGCTGGCCGGCAATCGCATTTCAGCAAAAACCGAACCAAGATTGATGCGTTGTAGTGGAAAACGAGCACCAGAATTTACATGCGGTGCTCTAGCAACTAGAAAAATGGCTGTGATCCGCTTTTTAAATTGGATTGCAGCCAGCGGAAAAGGGCCCTAACTACTCTGCCCAGAGTGGCCAGCATAGCTTGCTTCGCCCACCTAGTGACAGCCCAACTCAACAACCCCCCCCCCCCCCACACACACACACACACATACATACACTGAGATCTATGCACAGTGTCAGTGTACTGAATAGATCAAGGCTTACTTTGGAGATTCCCAGCATTACACAGTTTGCATAAAATACATACACATAATTCTTACATTACTTGTTTAACATGTGCGCAGTGTGTAGGTAACATTTACATGCACTTCGTACGCACATACTGTACATTTTTACCATCCAATAATGAATATACCGGAACAGTTAAAGTAAACCTGAGCCGAAGCTCTGGTTCAGAAAGAGATACCTAGAGAGAGGGAAGCCTCTGGAACCTGTTGAGGCTTCCCTCGCTGTCCAATAGTCCCCTTCTCTTTGTTACCAGCACAGTCATGCTGCTAGCTGCACAAGTACAGCTGCACTTGGTGACAAAAGAGGACTGTGACCCCAATTAGATGACCAACTAGCCCCTGTCAGCAATCGTCCGGGGGTCTGGGCTCAGCTACAAGGGACCAGAGGATCCAGAAGCTTCCCTATCTTTAGGTAAGTATCTTTGGCTCAGGAGTACTGTAGGGGGGAGGGAGGTTGGGGGAAATTGAGTTGAACTTACCCGGGGCTTCTAATAGTCCCCCGCAGACATCCTGTGCCCACGCAGCCACTCACCGATGCTCCGGCCCCGCCTCCGGTTCACTTCTGGAATTTCTGACTTTAAAGTCGGAAAACCACTGCGCCTGCGTTGACGTGTCCTCGCTCCCGCTGATGTCACCGAGAGCGTATTGTGCAGGTCCAGTATGGTCTGTGCCTGCGCAGTACGCTCCTGGTGACGTCAGCAAGAGTGAGGACACGGCCGTGCAGGCACAGTGGTTTTCCGACATTAAAGTCAGAAATTCCAGAAGTGAACCGGAGCATCGGTGAGTGGCTGCGCGGGCACAGGACGTCTGCGGGTGATCACTAGAAGCCCCAGGTAAGTCTGTTTCCCCCCCCCCTACAGTAGTCCTTTAAAATGGGCTCCTGACATGCCCGGTTATTAGGGTGCTGCCACAGGCTGCAATGCAACATGCCGATATGGTGTGTATGTACTCTGTGCATGTGTGTGTATGTACTCTGTGGATGTGTTTGTGTCTGTATACTATGCAAATACGTTTGTATGTGTGTGTGCATCCCATACAATGCCCTGCATACCTCTAGACTGTCTGCTTCTGAATGATCTCTGCAGGCTGTTGGTGGAATGTCCTACAGACAGTAATCAGATGAGAGTCTTTTCATTTGTCTTCTGCCATCCCCAGACCTGGCATATCACCTCTGGCTTCCCTTCAGTAGCTGTACTTTCATGGGGGGGGGGGGGGGGGGGGGGGGTTCAGCTCAGGACAGGCACACAGGGGTCAATAGTTCAGGTAGAGCAGAGACACTGACAGCAGTATGTGTGTCTTCTGCATTCACGCTGTTTCCTGTGGTTCTATCAGTGTTTAGGACAGGGCAGGTGACCCGCAGGGAGGAGGGAGGGCGGTGGGGGTGCTGGAGACTACAGCTATTTCATTAACTAATGAACTACTGCTAGTGCCAGGCAGCCGTGCAGTGAGTGGAGGCATGTGAGCAGCGCCCCCCAGATGCTGTACCTGAGGACAGATGGAATCTTCCCCACCTTATGCCTCTGCATGTCTGGCAGCAGCAGCAGATCTCCTCCTGTAGGTTTAAACCTTGCGCTGGGCTGAGCAATGAGAAAGAGGCTGTATGTGTCATGTGACACAGCTGGGGAGAGACAGGGGGCGGGGCAGCCAAGTGCCGAGCTCTGCAGCTGCTGATACATAGCAGAGACTCTGGCTAGTAAATTAAAGCATTGGCTTCACTGCCAAAGCGCTCCCCAAGATGCTGTACCTGCAGACAGATGTCCCACCCTCCCTATGCCTCTGTCGCTCTGAGTGAAGAGGGAAGGGGGCGGCACAGCTGAGCTGCCTGTCATAGAGGCGGCCAGCATGAAGGAAGAAAAAACACACACACACTGGCTGCATAAGCAGCTGCGGCGAGTGGCCTCCCTGCTTTGCGCCCTTCCCCCACCCATGCCGCTCTAGGCAAATATTTATAGTTGCCTAATGACTGAGACGGCTCTGCTCCCACATCCCAAAAACATACAGATAAGTTAATTGGCTTTACCCTAAAATTGGCCCTAGACACACATACTTAGACATATGACTATTGTAGGGATTAGATTGTGAAGATCATCATCACATTTTACACACAGTGATATCTTGTGATTGTTTTACTATACTGCAGTTTAGGGTGTTTAGTATGTTTGTATTTACTGTATTACTCTCTTCCTGGAGTTCAGAACTGAGCATGAGCAGTGTGAAAATGATGGCATTCCCAATCATCTTTAACACATAGCTCCTAACTGACCCTTTTTTGGAGGGACAGTCCCTCTTTGGGAACCCAGTCCCTCTGTCTTCCTCATTTCAGGACTGATGTACAGATCTGTGTAAATATATGTATTTTTCTACTAAAAAATATGTTTAATTAATCTGTATTCCCATCCTTTAAATTGATATATTTCTTATTTTTATGTTAATACTAGTGACCTTAGCCCGTCACGCACACCCGCCGCGCACACGCCCGCCGCGGCGCGCACACACGCCCGCCCCTTCTGGCCCTGTCCTCCCTCAGCTCTCCTGGGTGTCTCTGCGTCCCTCCCTGCAGATGCGCAGTGCAAAAAAGCTCTGACACAGGGACCTAGCGGACGCAGAGACACAGGGATATTATATAAAGAGATAAAGGAAAATGAACCAGGATAGAAAGGACCTGTGTGGTTTGAATGATAAAATAACATATTTTTCTTATGAAATCTTTATGGCATGCGTGACTAGGGGTGTGTAAGGGACATGACTACGGGTGTGCCAAGGGTGTGGTTAAAGGAAACAGACAATAGTCAAAGTTTTACATATACCTGAGGCTTCCTCCAGCCCCATCCGCATGGATCGCTCCCACGCCACCATCCTCCGCTGCCTGCACTCCGGTACCGGGTCCCATAACTTCAGCCAGTCGTGGCCAGTCTGAGCATGTGCAGTGTGCTCCCTCCATCTCTCTCCGGCGGAGAATAGGGGGATAATAGTACTGCGCCTGCACAGAACTATTCTCCAGAGAGAGACGCAGAGAGCACACTGTGCATGCTCACAATGGCCGCGCCTGGCTGAAGTTATGGGACTCGGTACCGGAGCTGCAGGCAGCGGAGGATGGCGGCATAGGAGCAATGCATGTAGATGGGGCAGGAGGAAGCCCCAGGTATGTATAAAACTTTGACTATTGTTTGTCTCTGGTTTCCTTTAACCTCTTGAGGACTGCTGTGTTAAACCCCCCTAAAGACCAGGCACATTTTCATTAAATTGGCCACTGCAGCTTTAAGGCCAAGCTGCAGGACCGCAAAACACAGCACACAAGTGATTCCACCCCCCTTTTCTCCCCACCAACAGAGCTCTCTGTTGGTGGGGTCTGATCGCCCCCCCCCCCCCCCCCCGTGTTTGTTTGATTATTTGTGTTTTGTTTTTTTTAAATAAAAACGGTGTTTTTTCCCCCCCCTGTTGTATACCCCCCCTCCCTCCCCCTGCCTGCCAATCCCTGTGATCAGCTGTCATAGGCTTCAGCCTATGACAGCCGATCACCTCCATGGCTCAGGAGGGGACAGCCGTGTCACACGGCTGTCCCCAGTACAGCGCTGCTGCTGATCGCAGCGCTGTACGGGTAATTAGACGGCGATTACGCCGTCTAACAGTCCCGCTCGGAGACTGAAGAGGGGGCGGAGCTCCGCCCTCCGAGAATGAGATGCGCACGCAGCGTGTGCGCGATCTCATTCAAAACAGAGCCCCAGGACATTACGCCAATTGGTGTTAGGCGGTCCTGGGGCTGCCGCCGCAGTAATGCTTCTGGCTGCACTCATCTGGAGAAGGAGGGAGAGAAGCAGGGGCACTTCTTCAACGAGCCATCTGCACATGGGGGTGCAACGGCCGTGCTGAGCACCCTCACAGTGCAGCGCCCAGGGACGTATGTCCACCCTTGCTCACCCATAGCTACACCCCTGGTTGTGAGTAGTCTACACCTATCATTTAAAAATCTAAAACATAATTGGTTGCTCAGGGTGAATCTATAATTGTTTTCTTGTTGTTGTTCTATTAAACAAGTTTCATATGTTTATTCTCCATGGAGACCTTTAATGAAAATGCTGTTAATTTACCCACAGATGTCTAAAGAGTTTGGCCCTGTTTACACGGTCTACTTTGGTTCCAGACTTGTGGTTGTTGTCACAGGGTATCAAGCATTAAAGGAAGTGTTTCTTGATGACGGTGATTCTTTTCTGGGTCGAGGATCTCAGCCTCTGATTGATCGTCTCTTCGATTTCAAAGGTGAAATCAGGTCAAATTATAGTATTTATAATCTTTAAAGAAAAACATTTCCTTGTTACAGCTGATAAAAATCCTGCAATCAATCTGCAGTTTGTCTACTACCTGATTTCATGGGAGCAGACATATTAACATCCAGTGATTACAAATGAGCTCTTTTCAATGACAGTCAGCTGACGAAGCTAAGGGATCAAATTACAACTTGTTCTTACTCACAGATGATGGGGAATTAGACAGGCTCAACACTCTAAATACATACAGGGTGCATATCTCTGTGTTTTCCTTCTGTCCTGAGCAAGAGTTCACTTTAAAGCACACCTGAATTGAAAGGGATATGGAGGCTGACATATTTATTTTCTTTTAAACAATGCAGATTGCCTGGCTGTACTGCTGAGCCTCTGTCTCTTAAGGCCCATACACACGTCGGATTTTAGCGAACGACCCGTCGTTTGAACGTTCCATCGTTCGGACGTTTTCGCGTCAAATCTGACGTGTGTACAGACTATCGTTCGGGTGATAAGACTGGTTACCAACGATCCGCCGCTATACTCATAGACCAGGGGTGTCCAAACTTTTCAGGCCAAGGGCCAATTCACTATTCTTAAAGTGAACCAGAGATGAAGCATCCTCATGTATTTTACCATATACAGTAAATCATTGGAAACATTAGAAAAAACACCTACCCTTTCTCTGTTTCATTATTTACTGTTCAGATTGCTTCTTATCAGCCCAGATAAAATCCCCCACTGAGCATTCAGTCTGGCTTAGCTATAATGATTCCTGAGCAGAGCCAGAAGGGGGCAGGCTTGGGCTTGAAAAGAAAGTACAGAAGACAGACTCAGCTATAAAGATTCCTGAACAAAGCAAGACTGAATGCTTAGTCAGGTATTTTATCTTGGCTGATAAGAAGCAATCTGAACAGTAAATAATGAAACAGAGAGCAGGGTAGGTGTTTTCTCTAATGATCCCAATAATATATATGGTAAAATACATGGGGGTGCTTTGTCTCTGGTTCCCTTTAAGGGTGTTAAAAGGCCAAACCAGCCAATCTTACATTCCAAAGGTGTAGTGCATGGAGTGCAGGGAAGCTCTTACTCAGGGCAGTTTCTAGGCTAAAATGCACCCAGGGCGAGGGTGTAACCCCCCCCCCACACACACCACCGTGAAGCCAGGTATAGGTGTCCGCAGTATAGGTTAGCCAGGTCTAGTTGCACTCAGTATAGTTAGCCAGCTATAGGTCCCCCCAGTATCGGTAGCCAGGCATAGGTACCCCAGTATAGGTAGTCGGATTTAGGTACCCCCAGTATAGGTAGCCAGGCATAGGTGCCCCAGTATAATTACCCTCAGTATAGGTTAGCCAGGTAGGTGCCTCCAGTATAGGAAGCCAGTATAGTTGTCCCCAGTATAGGTTAGATAGGCAGGTGTCCACGGTATAGGTTAGATAGGCAGGTGTCCCCGGTATAGGTTAGATAGGTAGGTGCCACCGGTACAGGTTAGCTAGGTGGGTGCCTCTAATATAGGTAGCCAGAATAGTTGCCCTCCAGCATAGGCTAGATAGGTAGGTGCCCCCAGTATAGGTTAGTTAGGTAGGTGCCTCCAATATAGGTAGCCAGTATAGTTGCCACCAGTATAGGCTAGCTAGGTAGGTGCCCCCAGTATAGGTTAGCTAGGTAGGTGCCCACAGTATAGGTTAGATAGGTAAGTGCCCCCAGTATAGGTTAGATAGGTAGGTGCCCTCAGTATAAGTTAGTTAGGTAGGTGCTCCCAGTATAGGCCAGATAGGTAGGAGCCCCCAATACAGGTTAGATAAGTAGGTGCTCCCAGTATAGGTTAGATAGGTTAGATAGGTAGGTGCCCCCAGTATATGTTAGATAGGTAGGTGTCCGTAACGTAGGTTAGATAGGTAGGTGCCCCCAGTATAGGTTAGATGGGTAGATGCCCCCAGTATAAGTTAGATAGGTAGGAGCCCCCAGTATAGGCTAGACAGGTAGGTGCCCCTAGTACAGGTTAGATAGGTAGGTGCCCCCAGTACAGGTTAGATATGTAGGTGCCCCCAGTATAAGTTGGATAGGTAGGAGCCCCTAGTATAGACTAGATAGGTAGGTGCCCCCAGTACAGGTTAGATAGGTAGGAGCCCCCAGGACGGGTTAGATAGGTTGGTACACACAATATAGGTTAGATAGGTAGCTGCCCTAGTATAGGTTAGATAGGTAAGTACCCGCAATATAGGTTAGATAGGTAGTTGCCCCCCAGTATAGGTTAGATAGGTAGGTAACCACAATATAGATTAGATAGGTAGGTTCCCAGGTATAGGTTAGATAGGTAGGTACCCGCAATATAGGTTAGAGAGGTAGCTGCCCCCAGAATAGGCTAGATAGGTAGGTGCCCCCCCATAATAGAGGGGGGAGTCAGCCATGGGGAGGGTGGCTCGACCTCTCCCTCCCTTATTTTCCCAGGCTGCCCTCCATGCTCCCCCCTCAGCTGGAGAGTTAGTGCAGAAGGAAGCACTGTAAACAGTCAGCAACTCACCTCCCTGGTTCCAGTCACTGATCACTCGCCGCTGGTCTCCTCCTCTGCATAGCAGTGGTATACACACTTTACATCCTGCTAAACAGGATGTATAAGCGGCTATGCAGAGGAGGAGACCAGTGGCGAGTGATCGGTGATTGGAACCAGGGAGATGAGTTGCTGACTGTTTACAGCGCTTCCTGCTGCGCTAACGCTAAGGGGGAAGCACAGAGAGCGGCCCAGGAGAGAAAGGGAGGGAGAGTTCGGGCCGCCCTCTCTGAGGCTGACTCCCCCCTCCATTACAGCGCTCCCCCTCCCTCATCGCTCAGGGCGGCAGCCTAGAAACGGGCCTGCTCTTACTTCATCCAGCACAACAATCATCTCCCCCTCGCTCCTGTCCTGTTCAGATAGACACACTCCTCTTCTTCTGTTCTCCTCCTGCAGCTGCTGGCAATATAGCGGGACACTGCGGCCACCTGGTGCTCTAAATCCTCCATACTTTCTGTTTCCGTATTTCCGCATTAGTGGTCTGTTACTGTAACCCCAGCAGCACACGTGCGCCAGAGTCAAGCATGAAGTGCGGCGCAGGTGTGTAACAGACCACTAATGCAGAAGTATAGAACAAGAAGTATGGAGGACCCAGGAGCTGTATACCGCCAGGTGGCTGCAGTGTCCCACTATATCGCCAGCAGGAGAAGAGGAGTGTGTCTACATGAACAGGATCGGTGTGAGGGGGAGAGGAGCATGGCAACAGGATCAGATGCAGTGTTGAAGTGTTAGTGTAGTAAAGTGTTAGTGTCACTGTGTCACTAGTGCCTGTCCGGTACCTGTCTGTGTGTGACAGGTGCACATTGTAATACCCATCACTGCATATACCTACCTGTTGTGTTCAGTGCACCCAACTACCTACGTGAGTGCACGCAGTGTCACTGTGCCTGTCCGGTACCTGTCTGTGTGTGACAGGTGCACATTGTAATACCCATCACTGCATATATCTACCTGTTATTCGCTTCAGTGCACCCACCTACCTACGTGAGCGTACGCAGTGTCACTGTGCCTGTCTGGTACCTGTCTGTGTGTGACAAGTGCACATTGTAATACCCATCACTGCATATACCTACCTGTTGCTCACAGTGCACCCACCTACCTGTGTGAGCGCACGCAGTGTCACTGTGCCTGTCCGGTACCTGTCTGTGTGTGACAGGTGCACATTGTAATACCCATAACTGCATATATCTACCTGTTGTTCACTTCAGTGCACCCACCTACCTACGTGAGCGCACGCAGTGTCACTGTACCTGCTCGTTACCTGTGTGTGTGTGACAGGTGCACATTTGTAATACCCATCACTGCATATACCTACCTGTTGTGTTCAGTGCACCCACCTACCTACGTGAGTGCACGCAGTGTGATATACCACTCTGTACATAACTGTTAACTGCACCGGTGTGACTGCACATTGTATTAGTCAAGTCAGTGCATACCTTTTAGTTAATCCCCCCCTGATATGGACAAAACGGACAAAACAGGTAGAGGCAGAGGTAGAGGCAGACCCAGAGGAAGGCCACCCGGCAGGTCTGTGCGAGGTCATGCTGGTGTAATTTCGTGCAGCCCTGGACCAAAGTACAGTACTCAGTAGAAGGCACAACCCATCAACTCCCAAGATTGTCAGGAAATGGTTGACAATTTAACACAGAACACCTCATCTTCCGCAGCCACCAGTGCTACTACAAGCACCACATCCGCTGCATTTGACAGTTTGCAGGAGTTATTTGGTGGGGAAATCACTGATGAACAGCCATTATTCCATTATTGTTACAACCAGATGAAACCGCTAAGCAAGTTACACTACTTCATATGTCTGAGTTAGGCAACACTATGGACATAAAGTGTGAGGAGGAGGAGGAGGATGAAGTACCTGCTGTTGGTGCAGTTTTGGAGGTGTCTGAGGCAAGCGAAGCTGGGCAGTATGATTATGATGATGACGATTATACGGATGCCATGTATGTTCCCAATAGAGAAGATGAGCAGGGGGACAGTTCAGAGGGGGAGTCAGAGAGGAGTAGGAGGAGACGAGTTCCTGAAAGAAGCAGGGGGAGCTCGTCGTCAGAAACAGCTGGTGGCAGTGTCTGGCGCCATGTATCGCCACCTATGTACAGCCACTCTACATGCCCTTCAACATCAGCTGCTGATGCCACCATAGTGCCATCACCCCAGGGGGGCTCAGCGGTTTGGAAATTTTTTAATGTGTCTGCCGTAGATCAGAGCAATGCCATCTGTTCTCTCTGCCTCCAAAAATTGAGCCGTGGAAAGGCCAACACCCACGTAGGGACAACTTCCTTACGAAGGCACATGGAGAAAAGGCACAAACTGCAATGGGAAGAGCACCAGAGGAAAAGCAGCACACAAAAGAAAAGCCACCCTCCTTCTCCTCTTCCTCCTTCAGGTGCAGCATCTTCAGCCACTTTCTCCCTTGCACCTTCACAGCCACCCTCCTCCACTCCGCCTCTGACCTTAAGCAGTTCCTGCTCCACTGCCGACAGCAGCCAGGTGTCTATGAAGGAAATCTTTGCTCAGAAGAAGCCAATTTCTGCCAGTCACCCCCTTGCCTGGCGTCTAACAGCTGGCTTGGTGGAACTGTTAGCTTGCCAGCTGTTACCATACCAGCTGGGGGACTCTGAGGCCTTCCGTAAATTTGTGGCCATTGGGACACCACAGTGGAAGATACTAGACCGCAATTATTTCTCTAAAAAGGCAATACCCAAAGTGTACCGTGAAGTTGAGAGACAAGTGGTGTCATCTCTGGCACACAGCGTTGGGTCAAGGGTCCACCTGACCACGGATGCCTGGTCTGTCAAGCACGGTCAGGGCCACTACATTACTTACCCAGCCCATTGGGTCAACCTGGTGACCAATGGCAAGCAGGGAGTACGTGGCTGTGCAGCGGACCAACTTGTGACACCTCCACGGCTTGCAGGCAGGCCTCCTGCCACCTCCTCTCCTCCTGCTACATCCTCTTCGCTGTCGTCATCCTCCTCCTCCTTGGCTGAGTGGCAGTTCAACTCTACTGGTGCTGCGATCTTCTCTCCAGCTACACAGCCCCAGCTCCCCAGGGCCTATGCTGCATGCCAGGTATGACGGTGTCATGCCATCTTAGACATGTCTTGCCTCAAAGAGGAGAGTCACACTGGAGCAGCTCTCCTGGCTGCTCTTAACAAACAGGTGGATCAGTGGCTGACCCTGCACCAGCTGGAGATTGGCAACGTGGTGTGTGACAACGGCAGCAATCTAATTTCCGCTTTGCATTTGGGAAAGCTGACACATGTACCCTGCATGGCACATGTGCTAAATCTAGTCATTCAAAGATTATGTGTCAAAGTACCCAGGCTTAGAGGACGTCCTGAAGTAGGCCAGGAAGTTTTGTGGGCATTTCAGGCGGTCTTACACCGCCATGGCACGCTTTGCGGACATTCAGCGGAGAAACAACTTGTCGGTGAGACGCCTGATTTGCGATAGCCCGACTCATTGGAATTCGACCCTCCTTATGTTCTCTCTCCTGCTAGAACAGTAGAAAGCCGTCACCCAGTACCTCTACAACTACAGTAGAAGGACACAGTCTGGGAAGATGGGGATGTTCTGGCCCAACAACTGGACACTCATGCGAAATGCATGCAGGCTCATGTGGCCGTTTGAGGAGGTGACCAACCTGGTGAGTCGCAGTGAAGGCACCATCAGCGACTTGATCCCGTACGCTTACTTCCTGGGGCGTGCCGTGCGTAGAGTTGTGGATCAGGCTGTGGAGGAACGTGAACAGGAACAGTTACGGGAGGAAGCTTTGTGGGATTAATTCTCATCAGAACCAGATGTTTCCTCAACACCTGCGGCAGCACAGGGGGGAGGAGAAGGAAGAGGAGGAAGAGTCATGTGGGGAAGAGGAGTCAGACTCGGATGATGAGAAAGGTGTTCCTTTGGAGGAGGAGGAGGAGGCGGCGGCAGAAGAACAACTGCAGCAGGCGTCGCAGGGGGATTGTGCTGCTCAACGTCCCCGTGGTATTGTTCGAAGCTGGGGGGAGGAGGAGGACTTACCTGACGTCACTGAGAAAGAGCAAGAGGAGATGGATAGTACGTCTGGATCCAACTTTGTGCAGATGGCATCTTTCATGCTGTCCAGCCTGTTGAGGGACCCCCATATAAAAAAACTCAAGGGGAATGACAATTACTGGGTGGCCGCGCTACTACTAGACCCTGGGTATAGGCACAAAGTGGTGCACATGTTACCAACTCACTTGAAAGCAGAAAGGATGCATCACTTGCAGAACAAGCTGGCAACTATGCTTTACAATGCATTTAACCTGCTGAGCGGTCTGGACGAGCTCAGCTCGTCCAACACCGCCAGAGGCTGCCGCTCAGGCCCTGATGGGCCGATTTCAATGAAATAAAAAGCAGCACACGCAGCCGGCACTTTGCCAGCCGCGTGTGCTGCCTGATCGCCGCTGCAGCGCGGCGATCCGCCGCATGCAGCGGCGGAAGAGGGTCCCCCCAGCCGCCCGAGCCCAGCGTAGCCGGAACAAACAGTTCCGGCCAGCGCTAAGGGCTGGATCGGAGGCGGCTGACGTCAGGACGTCGGCTGACGTCCATGACGTCACTCCGCTCGTCGCCATGGCGACGAGGTAAGCGAAACACGGAAGGCCGCTTATTGCTACTGTTACTTCTGGCCGCCGGAGGCGATCGGAAGAACGCCTCCGGAGCGCCCTCTAGTGGGCTTTCATGCAGCCAACTTTCAGTTGGCTGCATGGAATAGTTTTTTTTTAATTAAAAAAAAACCCTCCCGCAGCCACCCTGGCGATTTAATCAGAACGCCAGGGTGGTTAAGGTTGATGTCACAGCACAACACAATAAAGGTACCACTGCCAGTAATCCTTTTCCCATGCCCACGCAGGCAAGGACAGGCCGCTCCAGCGATCTCATGGTGATGTCGGACATGCGGACATTCTTTAGCCAACCGCCTCGCCTTAGCCCTTCTAGATCCACCCCCACCAATGCCTGGACTGGCAGGTAGCCAACTACCTGGCCTTAAGTGTGGATGTAGACACTGTGAGCAGCGATGAACCATTGGACTACTGGGTGCGCAGGCTTGACCTGTGGCCAGAGCTGTCCCAATTTGCCATCTAACTTCTGTCTTGCCCTGCCTCAAGCGTCCTGTCAGAAAGGACCTTCAGCGCAGCTGGAGGCATTGTCACTGAGAAGAGAAGTCGCTTAAGTCACAAAAGTGTTCAGTACCTCACCTTTATCAAAATGAATGAGGCATGGATCCCGGAGGGCTACTGCCCGCCCCAAGACTAAGTCAGTCCCCACACAAAGCATCTCTGCCTGCACGCCGTGTGATTGCCTGCCCCAAGACTAAGGCACTCCCCACACAGCAGCTCTGCCCGCAGGCCGCTTGACTGCCTTCTCTGCCACCACCAACAGGTTTCCAGGACTCCAGGTGGATTCCTGAATTTTTAAGGCCACTATACTACTTTTTGTGGTGCGTGTACATGCCTGCCTAATTTTTCTGGCTGCACTGCAGCTGCAACAACAAAACAAAATGTATGTACATGGGCCAATTCCCCTTCGTGATCATTACCTTAACGCAATGAAGGGGCTTGCATATCACAATGAAGCAATGACCGACGGCTATATGAGTGTCTCGGGGGGTGGGGGGGGGCACACCCAAGATAATAAGGTCGTTGCTTCATTGTGGACAGACCAAATTTGATCAGCTGGTCAGTCACTTTTATTCTATCATTGAGCTACCACGGCCCGGCGACCATATGGGCTGGAAAACAGCCACGGCCTGCACTTGCGCACCAGTCCAGCACAGCCGTCACAACACAAACAGCTGTTTGCGGTGCGTTACACAGTGTTGTGTGTTAGTGTGAAGCAGTACTCTAATTACACTCCCTGATTGATGTATACACATGCAAGATGTTTTAAAGCCCTTTAGGCCTGAAATTTAGCATTCAATGTAATTTCTGCCCTTAAAACGTTGCTTTGCGTCAGATCTAGATTTTTCCCGGGACTTTTGGCATCTATCCCACTCCTCCATGCCCCCCTCCAGGTGTTAGACCCCTTGAAACTTTTCCATCACTTTACTGGCCAGCATAAGTGTTTCTAGTTTTCAAAGTTCGCCTCCCCATTGAAGTCTATTGCGTTTCACGAAAGTTTGCGCAAACCGAACTTTTGCGGAAGTTTGCGAACCAGGTTCGCAAACCGAAAATCGGAGGTACGGGCCATCACTATTTAAGACCACAGTTCATGATGTATAATACTGTCGTACAATAAAATGTATCTGCTGATGACATAATACATTAAAATTGTGACATTACCAATCTCATGTAATAGCTATTTGCTACTTTCAATACTGCATACTGCATACTTGCATACTATTGATATAAAGCAATATGTCATCAATATTGTTCATCTTTTTTTTAATTTTTTTTAAATAAAGCCCTTTGACACTAAGTTATTCTTTTTATAAACTATTATTATAACCATTTCTTACTTTTCTTCAGTGTTATAATAGCAAAGATTTAGAAGTGGAAGGAAAGAAATTCATGATTTGAAAAATGTTCATGACTTCTTCCTACTTGACAGGAAGTGTGACTAGAGATGTGATGGGGGTGTGTCTTTCCACATATTTGTTTGTAGTAAATACTATTTCTATTTTTACTTTTTCTCATCTCAGAAAGTTGGTTACTGACCTGGAACAAGCACATACGAGTCAGACCTTCAGCGACCAACGAATACACTTATACAGTGAGCAAGACTGACGGGCGCAAACAATGTTTTCAAAGAAAATAAAGTAAACATTACCAGTGCCCAATAGACACTTTTTAAAGAAAAACCATAACCAAGGTTTGAACTTCATCCCAATCAGTAGCTGTTATCCCCTTTCCAATGAGAAATATTTTCCTTTTCTTAAACGGATCATCAAGGGATTCTGTATGGCTGATAGTGTGGTGAAACCCCTCCCCCAGTGTGATGTCAGAACCAGGGTGCAGACATCTGTGGGAGCCTTGTTGCATTGTGGGAAATAACAGCTGTTTTCAAGTGCCAAAAATACATCATCTCTTTCCATAGACATCACCTGCCAGCAGTAAAGATGTCACCATATGATAAATGTCAGAATGTAAATCAGGAAGGGGAAAGATTTTACAATGGGCAAACATTGACTAAAACATTTATAAATAATTATTGTAAAGATTAAGCACTTTTTACATTACATTTTTCATTGCAGTTCATTATTACATTACATTTTCACTTGCGTTTCTCTTTAACTAGTATTATTTTTGGTTTTGTCAGGTTTATCTTTCAGCAGTGGAGATGAGTGGAAGCAGCTGAGGCAATTTTCTCTTCAGACTCTTAAAGACTTTGGAATGGGAAAGAAGAGCTTAGAAGAGCCCATACTGGAGGAAGCCCATCATGTTGTGGAACATTTCCGAAGTCTAAATGGTGAGGAAACAGTGCTGGTCCTAGCTAATTGCCTTTGACTTTCTTTCAGGCATCTAGGCATATTGGAGGGTTACTTGGGCAACCAGTGTCATCACAAGGTTACAGGAAATCTATTATCCTCATGATTCAGACTTAGATTATAAGCAAGAGATAGCAGATATTCTGTTATGTGACTTGATACCACAATTTAAGAGGTTACTTTTTTTATTATTTTGTTTTTATATAGCACTAATAAAAAGGCCCGCCCGTTAAAAAACGGGCGCTAGGCCACGGCCGCTAAACCCCGGCAATGCGCATACCGATGCTTCCTGCTCATCCGTCCCTTACCACTTTCGAAGTATATGCACACAGGGAGATATTGTTTTCTTGGCAGTTGGAATAAGCTGTTATTTCCCACAATGCAATGAGGTTCTCAGACAGCAAACTGTCAAGTCTGGAAGCAGGGATACACACACACACACACACGGACAGGACGCAGTGACACAGGGGTTTTATTATATAGGATTGACATCTTCCATCTTCCACAGCGCTGTACAGAGTATATTGTCTTGTCACTAACTGTTCCCCAGAGGAGCTTACAATCTATTAGCCACACCAGGGGCGTAGCAATAGGGGGTGCAGAGGTTGCGACCGCATCGGGGCCCACCGACAGGCCCTCCCTGAACTGCAGTATTAGCTCTCTATTGGTCCTGTGCTCATAATAATCACTTCTATAGATGCTTTGAATAGTGGTAATCATCAACAAACTGTTCCCCATCCCCTTCTTGCACCTCTGACACTGTACTTGCCATTGGCAGGTTTTGGTGCGCCGCATCAATTGTTATGAATAGAGTGCTTGGGGGGGGGCCCATGTAAAACTTGCATCGGGGCCCACAGCTCCTAAGCTACGCCACTGAGCCACACGTTCATTGTAGTCTAGGGTCAATTTAGGAGGAAGCTAAATAAATTATCAGTATGTTTTTGGGATGTGGGAAGAACCGGAGTGCCTGGAGGAAACTCACACAAATACAGGAAGAACATACAAACTCTGTGCCCTGGCTGGGATTTGAACCAGGGACCCAGCACTGGAAGGTGAGAGGGCTATCCAGTATGCCACCTTGCTAGAATTGGAATGAAGCTAGAGTTAGGGCCACATTTAAGATAGGGCCAGTGCTGTGGAGCAACACACAGTGGGCGGTTAGGTAGCAGCTGCCAGACATTTGTAATGAAATCCAGAGCCAGCATTGAGAGTTTCTTTGGATTGTTCTGCAACTATTTTACATAATGCAGACAGGGCCGGCCCTAAACTTTTTGCCGCCTGAGGCAAATGTTAAAAAAAATTATTGCTGCCGCCCCCCCCCCCCCCCATGGGGGAGGGGGGGCGCCGCCGCCGAGCTGGAGGGGTAGCGGGCAGGGCGGGGGTATGGGGCCTAGCGACGGGGAGGGGGGTCGAAACCCCCCCGCTCCCTCGCCTGGGTCCCCGTCCTCCGCTCCCCTCCAGCCTTAAATACATCAGAACTAGCGCAACTCGTAAGAGGCAGTGGGCGGGGAGGACTCACCTCTTCCTCGCTCGATCCAGCGTGCGCTCCACTGACGTCCCTTACTGCAGCGCCGTCCATTTACAATACAGTGGGCGGCGTGCAGGAAGTGACGTCAGTGGAGCGCACGCTGGATCGAGCGAGGAAGAGGTGAGTCCTCCCCGCCCACTGCCTCTTACGAGTTGCGCTAGTTCTGATGTATTTAAGGCTGGAGGGGAGCGGAGGACGGGGACCCAGGCGAGGGAGGGGGGGGTCCGACCCCCCTCCCCTCCGCTAGGCCCAATACCCCCGCCCTGCCCGCTACCCCTCCAGCTGGGCTGCCGGCTCCCCGCACCCTCCGACGGGCGGATGCCGCCCCTAGAAATTTGCCGCCTGAGGCAAAAGTTTCACCCCGCCTCATGAGCGGGCCGGCCCTGAATGCAGAACATATGGCAGAAGGGATGCTGTGTTCTCAACCTATTTTCTCTTATTAAAAGTTGAGAATTAAAACCTACTCTAAGCAGACAAACCTTTTGGATTTGCTGTAGGAATCAGGCACTAGGTAGGGTTGAGCTAAGGATCATTTTTGCTCTGTACTGTATGCATTCCACCAGTGGCCATTACATTAGACAAAACAGTCATTGCTCAGAGGTAACGAGATTATCATCTGACCCCTCCTATGTCTTCCCTTCTCTGCTTAAGGGGCCTATACACTGGTCGATTTCAGCCATTGATCGATTCTATAGAATCGATCGATCAATCAGAAATCGATTCTTTCAAATCTATTGATTGATTTGTGGGCGATTTTGATCGATTTCAATGGATTTGATCTCTCTGACAGGATGGAAGATCTAGGTTGATCTGCTGCTGGTAGCAGATCCATGGCCCATACAGTTGCATTGGATCTAATGGTCCAATGATGCATTTAGATAGATTTGCAATAGATTTCATTCTGAAATCTATTGGAAATCTGTTCCTAGTGTGTGGCACACATCAGATAGATTCCTGTCAGATTCGACATGACAGGCATCTGACAGAAATCTGATGGTCGAATCTGCTGCAAATCTATAAGCGTATGGCCACCTTTAGAGTGGCACTCAGTGAGAGCTGATCATTAGCTCTTCCAGCTTTATGACTGGATCTTGGATCACATGACTATGAATTCTAAAGGGTTTTCCTTTGAAATGGCTGCATGAAATATGAAGGTTAGGTGAGTACAGGTGGTTCCCTATTCACAAAAAGGTTATGTACTGGAAGTTTGTACGTTGAATTTGTTTGTACATTGAGTTATGTGTTATAAATAGGGAAGCATGTCCAAAGTCAGGCCCGCTAAACCATTTCTGGTGGCCCCAAAGCTCTCTACAGTTGTTAACTGACTGGCGCCGCATGCAGAGGCTATCTTATGTCCCCACTGTGCCTCCCCATCCTTTTTCCGGTAGTCTCAATTACTATACAAATTACTATACAACTTAAAAAAAAATGCTGCAGCAATTAGCACTGCTCAGCCAGCTGCAGCAACAGTTACCACCACTCTACAAACTGCAGCAGCTGTTACCACCACTCTACCAACTGTAGCAGCAGTTACCACCATTCTGCCAGCAGCAGCAGCAGGTACCTCCACTCTACCATCTGCAGCAGTTACCACCACTGTGCCAGCAGCACCCACCACTGTGCCACCACTATGCCGGCTTCAGGAGTGGTTACCACCACTTTGCCAATTGCAACAGCAGCTACCATCTTTCTGCCAGCAGCACCCACTACTGCAGCTACCACCACTCTTCCAGCAGCAGTTACCACCACTCTGCCAGCAGCAGCAGAAGTTACCATTGCTCTGCAAGCAGTAACAGCAGTTACCACTGCTCTGCCAGCAGCACCCACCACTGCAGTTGCCACCTTCAGCCAGCAGCAACAGCAGTGACCACCACTCTGCCAGCAGCACTCACCTCTGCAGTTACCACCATTTTGCCAGCTGCTGCAGCAGTAATCACCACCACTTTGCCAGCAACAACAGCAGTTACCACCACTTTGCCAGCAGCAGAAGCAGTTACCACCACTCTGCCAGCAGCACCCACCACTACAGTTACCACCACTCTGGTAGCAGCAACAGCAGTTGCCACCACTCTGCCAGCAGCACTCACCTCTGCAGTTACCACCACTTTGCCAGCTGCTGCAGTAGTCACCACCACCCTGCCAGCAGCAACAGCAGTTACCACCACTCTGCCAGCAGCATTTACCTCTGCAGTTACAACCACTTTGCCAGCTGCAGCAGTAGAGTCCACCACTCTGCCAGCAACAAAAGCAGTTACCACCACTTTGCCAGCAGCAAAAGTAGCCAGTTACCACCACTCTGCCAACAGCACCCACCACTGCAGTTACCATCTTCTGTCAGCAGTAACAGCAGTTACCTCCACTCTGACAGCAACAGCATTTTCCACCACTCTGACAGCAGCAGCAGATAGCATGGTTTAATTTCCATGGAAAATTGTATTTGACAAAATGTCATAGGCATAGTGTACTCAGTGGCTACCAGCAAAAATTGTGTTTAATTTTAATAGTTCAGCCCCCGAGCAATCTCAGGAATGTCAATATGGCCCTTGGTCTAAAAAGCTTGGACACCCTGACATAGGGAAACGAGGATAAATTATTTACTTTCAGACAACTCTGGACTTAAAAAAACAATATTTTTTTGTTATTTTCAACAAACATTTAATTTGTTTCCAACTACTTACAACAGTTTGTACAACACTGCATCATGTAACAACAAAAATAAGAAATAAAAAACAGCATTGTATATTTTATACACAAAGACAATTTTGTTTGCATGTATGGAAAATTGTAACTGGGGTTGTTTGTCTGTAAGGGACTGCCTATAATAGAATAACCCCCAAATCTACAGTAATTTAGAAACACAGAACTGTCCGTGAGTATAAGCTAAGGCTTTAAAGTAAATGGGAACTGTGCTGACAAAAAAGCCAGATACTTACCTAATACTTAACCACTTGAGGACCGCAATGGTAAACCCCCCTAAAGACCAGGCCATTTTTCATGATATAGGCCACTGCAGCTTTAATGCCTCGCTGCAGGGCTGTGCATGTCATCACACAAGTGATCCCCCCCCCCGGTTTTCTCCCCACCAACAGAGCTTTCTGTTGATGGGGTCTGATCGCTCCCTCAATGTTTATTTACTTTTTGGTCAATATTTCTTTCTTTTTTTTTTTTATTAAATTTGTGTATTTTTTCCCTCTCCCTTCAGCCTATCACAGCGGATCGCTTCTGTGTGCCCCAGGGGGACAGCCGTGTCACACGGCTGTCCCCAGTACAGCACTGCCATAGATCGCAGCACTGCACCAAGTAAATAGACAGCGGTTTTGCCGTCTAACAATCTCCAAGCAGCGATCGCCGCTGGGAGACTGAAGGTGGAGCAGAGTCCAGCAAAACAGGGCCGCAGGACCTTATGCCTATCGGCGTTAGGCAGTCCAGGGGCCGGGAGTTGATTCCATACTGCGCATGTGCGAGTGGCTCGCACTCAGGCTCCAAAAGACTTCCCGAAGTCACCTTCGCCAGCGGAGCGAGCAGTATTTGACCAAATTAGTCAAATACTACTGCTGGAGACCGCACTATAATGAGGGCAACGGGAGAGGGAAGGCTCATTAGAACCCAGAGCCTTCCTTCTCCTTTGGTAAGTATCTGGCTTTTTTTTTTTTTTTTGCAGCACGGTTCCCATTTACTTTGAATGCTTTTGAAGCAAATATGCATAAAGTGTTAGGGGCTGCTCACACTTGAGCTAGCTCTATAGTGCTATCATTACTTCTGCTTGGCGATGTGCAGAATTGGTGCGCCTTGATACAAAAGCGGAAGTGTGAAAGGGGGCAGAGCATCAGCACAGAAATCAGGCAATTGGCATTTTCTTTTAGAGAAAGAGGATGTCAGCTGCTGTATTGCTCCGACGTTATGTTCCCTAACTGGAAACTCCGAGTTAGCACATTTTATCAGCACTTCAAAAGATGGATGAGAATGAGTGTTATAGGACAATTGAAGTGAGAAAAATATAAAGGCTGCCATATTGGTTTCCTGTTAAATAATATTATTATTTAGTATTTATATAGCGCCGACACACGCAGCGCTGTACAGAGTATATAGTCTAGTCACTAATTGTCCCTCAAAGGAGCTCACAATCTAATCCCTACCAGAGTCCTATGTCTATGTATGTATCGTGTAGTGTGTATGTATTGTAGTCTAGGGTCAATTTTTAGGGGGAGCCAATTAACTTAGCTGCATGATTTTGGGATGTAGGAGGAAACCGGAGTGCCCGAGGGCAAACCCACGCAGACACAGGGAGAACATACAAACTCCTTGCAGATAGTGCTCTGGCTGGGATTCAAACCGGGGTCCCAGCGCTGCAAGGCGAGAGCGCTAACCTCTACACCACCATGCGGCCTGGCAGCCCTTCTGATCTATTTGGCTGCAGTAGTGTCTGAATAACATCAGAAACAAGCATGACAATAAGGACAGAAACACCTGATCTGCACATGCTTGTTCAGGGTCTATGGCTGAAAGTATTATAGGCAAAGGATCAGCAGGACAGTTTTGGTATTGGTATTGTTTAAGAGGAAATAAATATGGCAGCCTTCATATCCTTCTCTCACTACAGTTGTCCTTTGGTTGTCCAGTGGTCAGTAGAAAGTCTTTTTTACAAACGGGTATTCAATTGTGCAAATAGCACAGTACCGATCCATGTTTATGACCAGTTTGTATTTGTATTCCTTAACGTGACACTAAAGTGGAAAAAAATGATATCGTGAATTCTATGTGTAGTATGGATAAGGAATAGAACATTAGTAGCAAAGAAATTAGTCCCATATTTTTATTTTCAGTTGTATAGCCTTAGCGTTTTTTATAGCATTGCATCATATTGTCATATTTGCAGTTTGCTCTGTCTTATTGTGTAAAATACATAGTGTGGTTTGCAGAACTAATGACCCCATGAACTTCTCTTCTCACTGAACCTTATCTGAAGCTGTTTCATTGATGTATAGTGCTCCAGAAATCAGAGACCAACTAGTTAGTGGAGCTCACAGAAGCTCTTTTCCGTACAGTTTTGTTCAAAATTATTTGACCCCCCCCCCCCCCAATGCTGTAAAGGGTTTGAGGGAATTCAGTGTACATTTGTAATTGTGTTCAGAATTAAATCTTACAAGGACTTTGTAAAGAACCAAATGCAACTAAAATGACATCAATTGTATTTTTTAATACAGTATTAAATGTTTTTTTTTTTGTGTGTGATTTCTTCACTTACACAATTTTTCAAACCCTTAAAGACTACCACTGAAAAAAGATTTGTCAGATGCTGGTACTGAAGTTTCAGCTCAGACAATAAGGCGCACACTGCGTAATGAAGGCCTCCATGCCAGAACTCCCAGGCGCACCCCCTTACTGTCTCCAAAGAATAAGAAGAGTCTACTGCAGTATGCCAAAAGTCATGTGGACAAACCACAAAAGTCTTGGGATAGTGTTCTGTGGACTGATGAAACAAAATTAGAACTGTTTGGGCCCATGGATCAACGCTATGTTTGGAGGAGGAAGAACAAGGCCTATGAAGAAAATAACCCCTTGCCTACTGTGAAGCATGGCGGGGGGCTGTTTTGCTTCTGCAGGCACAGGGAAGCTTCAGCGTGTGCAAGGTGCCATGAATTCTCTTCAGTACCAGGAGATATTGGAAGAAAATGTGACGCAGTCCATCACAAACCTGAGGCTTGGGAGAGATTGGACCTTTCAACAGGACAATGATCCCAAGCATACAGTACCTCCAAGTCCACTAGAGCATGGTTGCAGATTAAAGGCTGGAACATTTTGCAGTGGCCATCGCAGTCACCAGACTTAAATCCGATTGAGAACCTCTGGTGGGACTTAAAGAAAGCAGTTGCAGCGAGCAAGCCTACGAATGTGACTGAACTGGAGGCTTTTGCCCATGAAGAATGGGCTAACATGCCTGTAGATTGCTGCAAGACACTTGTGTCAAGCTATGCTTCATGTTTAAAAGCTGTTATAACTGGAAAAGGATGTTGTACTAAGCATGAATGTCACTTGGGGGTTGAATAAAACTGATAATGATGTGAGCACAGAAAATACATTTGTGGTTATTTCATTATAAATGTTATGTTATATTTGTCTGACTTACAAGTGCCTCTTTGATTTAATTGCAAACAAAATGACTGAAATGATCAAAATCAATGTCAAACTGGCCAAAACACTCAATTTCAGTGGGGGTTGAATAATTTTGAACACAACTGTAGATAACAGCTGAAGTTTCTTAACTCTTCCTGTACTGGAAACACGATACGTTCTATAATGTTCTATTTCTTAGCTGTACAACACATACAATTCATTATTTCATATGTTTATTTTCACTTCAGTTGCCCTTTAAACAGTTCACTTGCATTTTGCTGCCACCAGTAATTGATTTCTATTCTGGAATGCAATGAGGGAGGGAGCTGGGGGAATAATTTGAACTTCAGCCTAGATTTGTGTAACAGTATCCTGCGGAGAAAATGGAAAATAGAATTCAAAAGAAAAGCAATAGGGGAGAGATGGAAGAAGGAGAAAAAATAAATCACCAGCCATACTAACAATTCAAATGAAATTGATGAACCCCTATTTGACTTTAACAATGGCCTCCTGCACCCCAAAAAAGGCTTATAGACCAACAACAGCAGGATCCAATCTATCTGCAAATTATTTTCTTTTATTTAAAAGGCAACTAAAATAAGAAGAATATGGAGGCTGCCATATTTATTTCCTTTTAACCCTCCTGGCGGCTGATTTTTTTCTGCCAAATAGGCAGAAATCCGTTTTTTTTATTTTTACTTTTTGTTTCATGTAAAGCTACCAGAGTGGTAGCTACATGAAACACCACTAGAGGGCGCATGTGTCCCTCTAGTGCGACTGTCGCCGGCATCAATAGCAAACAGGGGAACGCGTATATAACGCGTTCCCCTGTTTGGCTTCTCCTGTCGCCATGGCGACGATGGGAATGACGTCATGGACGTCAGCCGACGTCCTGACATCAGACACCTCCGATCCAGCCCATAGCGTGGAACTCATTGGTCCGGGCAGCGCAGGGCTCTGGCGGGGGGGGGGGACTGTTCCGCCGCTGCGTGCGGACGATCGCAGCAGAGCGGCGGCGATCAAGCTGTGCGCGTGGCTAGCAAAGTGCTAGCTGCGCGCACAGCACTTTAAATGGGGCAAATCGCCCCACCAGAAGCTGAGCTAGCCTCCTGCGTGGCATAGCCCGAACTTAGCTTGGGCTTACCGCCAGGAAGGTTAAGCAATACCAGTTACCTGGCTATCCTGCTCATCCTCTGCCTCTAATACTTTTAGCCATAGCCCCTGAACAAGCATGCAGCAGATCAGCAAAAGCTCGGTATACAGAGGCGCCAGAGTAGAGTAAAACATTTTAAAAACCGTTTAAAAGCGAAGGGGGATGTTAGGGTGGACCTACCTCCCTCTTACAAAAAAAGAAAACTCACTTGAGTCTCGATAAAACAGAATTGACAAATAATTTATTCAACTCCACAAATGCAACGCGTTTCGCAGGGTCAAGCAGTAGGTTTGAGCGCCTCTGAGGTTTGAGCGCCCACAGAGGCGCTCAAACTTAATGCTTGACCCATTGAGTTGTGCTCTCATTTTTGCCTGAGGAGGCGGGGTCGCGCCTGCGAAACGCGTTGCATTTGTGGAGTTGAATAAATTATTTTTTCAATTCTGTTATATCGAGAGTTTTCTGTTTTGTAAGAGGGTGGTAGGTCCACCCTAACATCCCCCTCGGCTTTTAAACTGTTTTTAAAACATTTTACTCTACTCTGGCGCCTCTGTATACGGTATACCGAGTTTTTGCTGATCTTCTAGTCCACCCTGGGTGGAGGGGTGCATCCCCATCTACTATCTACAAAGAACGACTTCTTAACCTGAGTGGGGTCAGGTCCTAATGCTCCCCACCTGCATTTAAAGTGGTTGCCTATGGGTAACCCGTGTTTGTGAGTATATACACATAAAATTGTATTGAACTCTTCATTTTACCTGACAATACTGCACCATATTGGGCTCTCGAGTCTCTTCTTGTTTTCAAGCATGCAGCAGATCAGGTGTTTCTGACATTATTGTCAGATCTGACAAGATTAGCTGCATGCATGTTTCTGGTGTTATTCAGACACTACTGTAGCCAGATACATGAGCAGGGCTGTCAGACAACTGGTTTTGTTTAAATGGAAATACATATGGCAGCCTCCATATTCTTTTCACTTCACAAGTTCTACTTTAACATAGCAGGCAACTCTTCTACCTTTCACATCCTGGAAATATGAATTCACATTCATATTCTAAGAATAAAGTCAAGTATGCTGACCCACTGCACTTGACCTACTTCATTTGGTATTTCTGAAGACTCGAGGAGAAGTTGACACAAGTTACTTGCATTGTTACAGTATGTTCCACAATCAGAGTATGGCCTTGCCCCTTGTCAGAACCCCACATAACAAATGTTGCTAAGTTACCCTTCTATGCCAAGACCCCCTTATTAAATGACAACTATTCTGAAAAATTGTACATTTTAAAATTAATTTTCAAATTGTCAACTGTGTACTCAGGAGGACTTGTAAATTCAAAGAAAGGCCCAACACCTCAGAGTAACATTGGCATTATGGACTCCCAATAGTAGGCCACAGCCTAGGCTATAGTAATCTTCAGGAGAAGCAATACATTGACACACACATACCTCCCAACTTTTTGATATCCGAAAGAGGGACACTTAAGCCATGCCCTTGCCACACCCCATGACCACGCCCCCATCACACCCCTAGTCACGCATACCATAAAGATTTCATAAGAAAAATATGTTGTTTTATAATTTACACCACACTGGTCCTTTCGATCCTGGTTCATTTTCATTCATATTAACATTTATAGTACTAAAATTAGTAATATATCAATTTAAAGAATGGGAAATAAAGTTTAGAGTCAATCGCACACATTTTTAGTAGAGAAATATACATATTTACATAGAAAGAGGGACAAAGTTCTAAAAGAGGGACAAATGAGGAGGAAAGAGGGACTGAGGGACAGGGCTCCCAAAGAGGGGAGCTATGGACACATATCAGTTCCCAGAAACCATCCATGCTTTATAACATTCATTTACATAAAAATCACGTTACTCAGTTAATTATTACTTCTAGGTAGCGTGATCCTAAAAAACAAGTCAGCAGATATTTGTGCAAAAAAAAAAAAGTTCTGCAGAAAAATATCAGTTTGACATGCCGTAAATGCTCCTGTAGCTGGGTCACTTCTATCTTAATTAAACATACAAAGCAAATAATAAAACAACTTTGGATTTATCTCTTTATGCAAAAATCATTAACTAGTGTCTTGCTTCTTCATAGTTAAAAATCATGTTTTAAACTATTTGAGCTGACTCTAAAGAGAACCTATCAACCGCTTTTATATTGGCTTATGTATATGTAACTTTATTACGAATCTTTATTGCAAATATCTTGAAAACTCCACAACATGTACGTAAAAAGTACTTTTATCGCAGAGTAAAATTCACTAAAAAATTTGTGAACTTTTTTTCTATGTCTCTGCCACTTAGGTAGTGAAAATCTGATGGATCTGTCAGGTTTTGGACCAGTCCATCTCCTCATGGGGGATTCTGAGTTATTTATGTATTTACAAAAGCACTTACTGAAGGGCAATTGCTCAGATCAACTGCCAAATGGTGTGCAAACAACTAGGGAGGCTGGCCAGCATCTATGTATAGTTCCTTTCCAGGGATTGCTTTTGTAAAAGATTAGGAAATGCTGAGAATCATCCCCCATGAGGAGATGGACTAGTCCAAAATCTGTCAGATCTGTCAGCTTTTAATTAGCAGCTGTAGGGGACAGTAACAGCGGAAAAAACATGAATCTATAATTCAACTTACTCTTGGAGAAAAGTACATTTTATACATATTTTACATTTTACAAGTTTTCCTTATAGTGGAAACTCTATGTTAATTTCTATTCAGAAACTATGGTGATCCGACTGAGTATAAGTCAAACAGCCTCCATCCCTTTGTTTGTTTATCATAAAACATTCTATTCATAATGTGTATACGGAATGGATATTCTTTAAAGTGAATGGGAACTGCATTTAAAAAAAATGAGACACTTACCCAAGGAGAGGGAAGGTTTTGGGTCGTATAGAGCCTTCCGTCCCCTCTCCTGGTCCCCTCGTTCCGGTGCTGGCTCGCCTGGTAGCAGTATTTGACTAATTTAGTCAAATACTGCTTTACCCGGCCGAAGGAGGCTTCAGAAGTCTTCAGGGAGCCTGAGTGCTCCAGAACAAGGGCGGCCCTGTACTGCACCTGTGCAAGCATGCTCACGCCTGTGCAGTATGGAGCCGCACGTCTTCGGGAGGACACGGCTCCTGAAGACTTCCAAATACCCTTTCGACGGTGGATTGAAATGGGGGGGGGGGGGGGGAGGGGAGGGAGGATAGAGAGCACCGAGAGAGGAGATGGAAGGCTCTATATGGTAAGTATTTGCTTAATTTTTTTACAAATGCGGTTCCCATTCACTTTAAGCATGAAGAGCATTAGAAAATTGTGAAGGACCTAAGTTGTAGATAAAACCTCCAACCCTCACTTGAGCCATACCAAGTTATCAGACAACAGGATCACTTAAAGATAACTAAAATAATAGTCCTGCCATTCCTGTAGAGCCCCCCCACACACACACAGAGTGTCTCAACCCCCCCCCCCCCGCCCCACTCAAAATTTCCCAGTACAGCAGTCACAGAATTCTTCTGCCCCATAGCAAATAACTGCAGAATCCCCCCTCCCCATCCCAGCACACAATCCTTCTACCCCCTTCATACACAGCAATCAGCTTCAGAATCCTCCTGAAGCTATTTGGCCACCCGGTGCACTACTTACAGCCTGAGAGTAGGAGACGCCTGGAGGGGGGAAGAGACTCTGTGCAAGTCTCACAGGCAGCCTGGAGAGGAGGAGACTCTGTACATGTCTCACAGGCAGCCTGGAGGGAAGGAGACTCTGTACATGTCTCACAGGCAGCCTGGAGAGGAGGAGACTCTGTACATGTCTCACAGGCAGCCTGGAGGGGAGGAGACGATGTGTAAGTCTCGCAGACTGGAGGAAAGGAGATGCTTTCTCCTCATTTGCTCCTCTTTCCCTTTCAGCCACGCCTCCCCTTCAGCCGCACCTCCCTTCTGCTCACTGATGCTGCTACGGCAGCAAAATCTGACAGCTGCGGCTGCAATCTACTCTGCAGGTGGTCGCAATCTATTAGTAGATCGCGATTAACCTACTGGGCAGCCCTGCTGTAGAGTACATAGGCAAAAACATAGGTGAAAACAATTGAGGACTATTTAAAGACGAAGAATTTTGACACCTGTTTTGTACAAGAGCTATGAAAAGAAAGGGAGTTACAGGTGTAGCTTCCCTTTGTCTTTAATTGCCACTGTGAATGGGAGGACTTGTACTCTCAAAGATGGTGAACCTTTGACTCATTTCTTGCAAGCCCTTGATCTACCTCCCTTGCATTTGGATGGTTGGGAACAATGATAATATCAAGACCCATTTAGTGACTTATTAAATTTTGGTGTAATACTCATGTTATTGGATGGTCTGGGGGGTGTAGACCAATCTATTTTTCTATTTAGGTTCTGTTGGTGCCCTTTGGTGACATACCTAGGAGCCCCAATAAAGCTGTCAAGATGACACAGGTCGGAACATTTAACATACCCAGGTCCCACCCACATGGAAGGAATCTTTATATGGATATTCTAATCCATATTTTATTTTCCTTTGGTTGCTTAGGGCTCTTTCACATTAGGGCAGATTTTCTGCGTTTCAACGCAAAGGATAAAGTTTGCGTTACCCAAGGTGAAATGAAAGTCCATAGACTTTCATTTTAGCTTTCACATATAACGCAGCCTTTTTGTGCGTTGCGTTACACTGCACCAAGGCGCAGTTTTTCGGCCGACGCTAGCTTTATGCGTTACAATGTTAGTCAATGTAAAATGCACACTATGCGCGTTTTTAATCCGGTAACGCAGGCAATCGGTCCCAGAATGCAACAGAGGAACAATGTAGAAAGTTGAAAACTAAAAGAAAAAAAAATTACCTGCGTTTTCCTATGTCCTGTAACGCATTGAAAACGGATTAAAAACGCACACTCACTGCAGTGCAACGCATATCAAAACGCATTAAAACGCATACAACAAAACGTATGCTTTGAGCGTACTCCAACGCAAGCTCTGATGTGAAAGAGCCCTTAGTGTTTGTCCTTTTTGTATGGATGGAAGTATGAATGGTAATTTATCAGAGCACCAGATTACAACCCCTACTAACCCCTCTGATGACTAATGGGCTTCTCCCCAACTGTAAGCTATTTTTAAACTTGTTCCCTTAATAAAATGGATATTTTAAGAATTCAATCTATAAATGTAAAAAGGAGTGAACTCTGGTAGTAAAAGGGGAAGGATAATAGAAGAACTTAATAGAAATAAAATAGATATAGCATTCCTACAGTAAACCCACTTTAAGATGGGGAATGTCCCACAGATCTATGATAAAAGGTACAATCAAGGGATAATTAATTTTAATAATCTAAGAAAATCATGTGGTGTAGCAATCATCTTTAACTCCAAACTATCTTCTGGTTGAAAATATCTATAGGGATGACCAAGCTAGGGGCCTTCTTGTACAGGGCAGGGTGAATGGCTTACAAATTACACTGGCTAACTTGTTTGCCCCTAATAAGGGCCAAATAAAGTATATATTACATTTTTTTTATAAAGTTCAGCCAATGGCAAAGGGTAGGATAGTCATCGGGGGTGACTTCAATGTTGCCCTAAATCCAGAGTGGGCTCATCTACTGGTCGCTCCAGCATAAGTATTAAAGATCTGGCTAAAGTGCATATAACCATAAAACATCATCAGCTGGTGGATTCTGGAGAATTAGAAACTTAGGAACTAGAGATTACTCATTCACTTCTCCTGCTCATGGAATGTACTCCAGGCTGGACTTATTTTTGATTCCACAGTCTGAAATTTTAGATGTTATTGATATAACAATGGGCAATTTCTCTTACTCAGATCACGTCGTCCCTGTTATAGTCTCACTAAAATGGACCAATACTCCATCTAACAATAGACCATGGAAATTGGATTTGGACACAATAAAAGGGGATAATGAGAAAAAAGAAATTATTTAATGCATTAAAGATTTTTTTTTTAGAACTGAGAATATATCAGAGGTTCTGCTATGGGACACACTGAAATGTGTTATACGGGGCACTCTTATTAAAATAAGGGCTAGGAAAAATAAAGAAAAAAGAAGGAAGCTAGATGCATTATTAAAACTGGAAGAAAGAATTGAAATTGAGCGCAAGTCTAACCCTTCACTGGAAAATTATAGCACATTAATGCAAGCAAGATTAAAGATGAACACTCTACTAAATAATAACTGCAAAAGAGAATATAAAAAATGCTTGAAAACCCACATCAGAGAGATAAACAGATCAGGTAAGACCATGGCAGACTTACTTAAGAGGGAAAATGCGGCTTAATACATAGAGAAAATTAATGATGACTCGGGTAGAGCACATTTCAGTACACAACAAATAGGAGAGACCTTTGCACAATTTTATCATAAATTATACAATCAAGCATTTAACCCCCCCCCCCCCCCCCTTCCTCAGTTAAAGGAGTTATTAAGGAAAAAATAACAAATGAGCTTTACTCACCTGGGGCTTTCTTCAGCGCCATTGCAGCCAGCTGTCCCACGCTGTCACCTCCACTCTCCACGCACGGTATTCAAGCCGCCCCCGAGGTCGTCCTTACTGCGGCTGCGCAAAGTGCCGCTGTCAATCATGGTCACGTTGCCCGCGGGGTACTGTGCAGGCACAGTAATAATAATAATAAAAAAAATAGCAGCAGCAATCAAATACCACCAAAAGAAAGCTCTATTTGTGAGAAGAAAAGGGAGTACAATTAATTTGAGTTCTAAGTTGTATGACTAAGCAATAAACTGGAAAGTTGTGGAATGCCGAATTGTAAAAAATGACCTGGTAACTAGGGGGTTTAAACCTCTGGTCCTTAGGAGGTAAAAAAAACCCCAAAACATAAATAGTTACCTTAGCGACTGAACTTTTTGAATATGTATATCAAAAGGCTATATTAATGTTATTTATGAAATTATGCTCTTGTAATTAGTGATGGACGCAAAATTAAAAAATGCACCTTTATTCCAAATAAAATATTGGCGCCATACATTGTACTAGAGAAATATTTTAAACATTTTAATAACCAGGACAAATGGGCAAATACAATGTGTGGGTTTTAATTATGGTAGCATGTATTATTTTAAAACTATAATGGCTGATAACTGAGCGAGAAATAATTAATTTTTTTAATTTTTTTCTTATTTTTCCCATTTAAATGCATTTAGAATAAAATAATTCTTAGCAAAATGTACCACCCAAAGAAAGCCTAATTAGTGGCAAAAAAAACCCCCAAAACAAGATATAGATTATTTCATTTGTGATAAGTAGTAATAAAGTTATAGGCGCTCCTCTGAAAGGTGAAAATTGCTCTCTTCCGCTTTGGCTGGCTTCAGAAGTCTTCGGAAGCACTTGGGCTCCCGAAGACAGGCTGCTTCGCATCTGCGCACACGCGAGTGCTCTATCTCGTGCACTCACCTGTGCGCAGTACAGAGCCGCCTGTCTTCGGGAGGACTCAGGCTACCGAATACTTTTGAAATCTCCCGCTGTGGGAGGTTTGAATGGAGAAGCCTGTGGGGGAAAGAGGGGACCGTGAGGAGAATGGGAAGGCTCTATAGGACCCAGAGGCTTCTCTTTCCTTAGATATCTGTTTTTAATTTTTATTCTCACTACAGGTTCACTTTAACAGTAGGTTTGCTCCTTTATATTTCTTAACCACTTAATGACAACTGGACTGATATATTTGTCCAGTGTACTTGTGAAGAGTGCACCATCAGTTTGTTACTAAATGAGGCACATGTGATATCCTTTTAACCGTGAGAAGTTGTAGAATACATTTTGGTGTGTCTTAAAGAGGAGCTGTTAGGTATAGGGTCTCAGAGAAAATAAACACATATATCAGTAGCTAAAGATTGGCTGTACTTACATTACATATGCATTTCACTGTCCACGTTTGGATTTCACAGAATTTGTATGTAGTATATGCAGAGAATGATGCTCCTGACAGCTCATGGCAGGTTCCATGTTTGTGAAGCCAAATGTGTCGTCATGTCCTGCCTGCTTCTGATCACAGAACAGCTCATTCTGAATAACACTAGTTTGCAGTGAATATTAATGAGCCATGTGGCTAGGAACAATAGCTGACTCCTGCAGTGTACTCTGCCGGGAGATTTATCTGTGCTGTGGCTGGACTGAGTTTTAGAAGCTGCTGAAACTTGATCCCGTCTTCTCCTTAGCAGCCCAGGGGAGGGCCACAGAATGCTTTGCAGTATGTTATGCGGCTTGCGGCTTGCTTAGGTCTAAGCATTGCTGATAAGCATACATCAAAGGTAAGACAGATCTTTATCTTCAGTAATGTCTTTTTGGCTTCCTTCTAAACTGTTTAACACAGGAGACTAGAGGTTTAAATTAGCTTCTGCAGCCTGACAGTTACTCTTTAAAGCCTGGATCCACGTCTCATAAAAAATAAATAGGGACAAACTCAATCCAGCATAAAAAAGACATTTTAAAAACTATGATCAAAGTTGGGAAAGTCTTAGCAACACTACAATAGACATACTGTATGTGGAAACATTTTAACCATGATAAGAAGTAGAATAGAATTTGGACAGTTTTAGAGTTGAGGCCCATGTATTGTATTTTCTTTTGTAGTCACAAACTGAATCAAAAGCAGTTACATTTTTGCACATTCTGTACCAAAATAGGACTTGTAAAAAGAAAACAAAGTGACAGAATATAAAAGAAAAAAAAACATATATTTTTATCTTAGGAACTTTTTATTTTTTATTTGTATGCCTTGATGGTATATTACTATTATTTTTGGAAATAAGATCTTGTAATCACAGATAGTGTACAATGAGGAAGCAAAAAACAGCAAAAAAAGGCACCTTTATTTCCAAATACAATATTATCACCATACATTGTACTAGGAACATAATCTAAATGTTGTAATAACCAGGATGAAGAAGCAAATACAATTTGTGCGTTTAACTTACAGTTAGCACTGTTTATTGTAAAGCTACAATGGATGTAAATGGAGAAATAGTGTGTATTTTTTTCAATTTTTCCCCCTGATTTTTCCCTTTAAAATGCATAGAAAATAAGGTAATAACTAAACAAAATTTTAACTCACTAAAAGCCTAATTTGTCCTGAAAAAAAAAATAATCCAAACATTTGTATAGCGCTTTTCTCCTGTCGGAGCCAAAGCGCTCAAGAGCTGCAGCCACTGGGACGCGCTCAAGAGGCCACCCTGCAGTGTTGGGGAGTCTTGCCTTGAACTACTTCCTGAATAGGTGCTGACCTGGTCTCCCATGTCAAAGGTGGTGTCCTTAACCAGTACATTATCCAGCCACTGATATAGATCATTTAGGTGTGATAAGTAGTAATAAAGTTATTGATGAATGAATATAGCGCTGACATGTGAAAATTGCTCTTGTTCTGAAGTGGTTAAAGTGAGCCTGAGCCGAGTAAAATTATTTCAAATAAACACATGCTGTACCTGCAAATGAATATTACATACTCACCTCATGGTCAGTTCCTCTCAGAAGCTCCCCATTTTACAACAATTCCTTCCATTTCTGACAACGTTTTGTCAGAACTAAAATATATATCAGTTGCTTTCAGTTATATACCAGTTGCTGTCAGTTATAACTGAAACAACAACTGTTGAGCAACGTAATGTCCATGTTTCCCTATGGCTCAAGTGGGTGATACTACAGTTTAACAGTGTGCTGACCAGGAAGCTGTTATGGGGTAGTGGCCATTTTCAAAATGGAGGATGTAGCATTCCATAGATCACAGTGGACAAACAGGATGCGGGAGAGGAGAAAGACACTGAGGAGTAGACTACACAGGAGGTAAGTATGACGTGTGTATGTTTATTGTGGATTTTAATTTTCAGTTCAGGTTTGCTTTAAATTTACTGTAATCTACAGACACCTAATCTACAGGTTTCTATTGATTTTAGATAAAATATCCTGTCCTATTAATGAGACTCTTTATATCTGTTTAGGGCAGCCAGTTCTACCCTCCACGACCTTCACCTGTGCATCATCCAATATCATTGCTAAAATAGTGATGGGAACTCGCTTTGACTACAGTGATAAAAAGTGGATGAACGTTCTGAAGGATTCAAATGAAGCATTTCATATTTTTTCATCTCCCTGGGGTCAGGTGAGATTTTTATTTTCACTGTGCATTTTGTGTGAAGTTTTTGCAAATGCATGGGCCAGAAGGACTCTTTTACACTAAAATTGGAGTTTATCTTCAGATAGAAGTGAATATTTCTCTATATGCCATAGTCTTCAGATTTAAGGCTAGTACACACACTCAGCCATACAATCTAAAAAAAACAACACATATATAAGTAGATACATACTTGCTCTATTTACATAACATTTTCTCTATTTACATAACATGTGTATTGCACTGATTTTAGTGATTTTTCTACAGTAAAAAAAGAGAAAATCCTTCTTAGCATTTCCTATTTTAACCACTTCACCATATCTGGACGCATATATCCGTCCAGATATGCAGTGGTGCTGCAGCCGTGTGGTGCGCGCGATCGGGCGCGCGCCCGCGCGCGCTCCCGCTGCCTCCCGCTGCCCCCCCGATCAGTGAATGGGAATATAATTCCCATTCACCGATCTAAGTCCCCGGCAGAAATACCGACGCTTTCTCATCAGAGAGCGTGGTATTTCTGCCTCCAGGAAACTTCTTCTCTTCATTTTAGTTCCTAGATGCAACATTGTTCGCATCCAGGAATTTTTTGAATGTGGCCATCTTGTGGCCAAATAGTAAACTGCACCCACATACCTGTAATGAATAAAAAATTCATTATATTACATCTAAAACTGGCTATTTACCTCCCAAACTAAAATTACCCAAATACATTTTTGTATTAAAAAAAAATAAAAAAAATTACAATTAAAAAAAAAACTACATAAATAGTTACCTAAGGGTCTGAACTTTTTAAATATACATGTCAAGAGAGTATCTTATTAAATTTTTTAAAATTATAAGCTTGTAAATAGTGATGAACGCAAATTGAAAAAATGCACCTTTATTTCTAAATAAAATATCGACGCCATAAATTGTGATAGGGACGTAATTTAAATGGTGTAATAAGCGGGACAAATGGGCACATAAAATGCATGGGTTTTAATTACTGTAGCATGTATTAATTTTAAACTATAATGGCCAAAAACTGAGAAATAATGATTTTTTTCCATTTCTATCTTAATCTTCCTGTTAAAATGTATTTACAGTAAAGTGGCTCTTAGCAAAATGTACTACCTAAAAAAAACCTAATTAGTGGCGGAAAAAACGAGATATAGATCAATTAATTTTGATAAGTAGCGATAAAGTTATTAGCGAATGAATGGGAGGTGAACATTGCTCGGATGCATAAGATTTTCGAAGCTGTAGGCTGAAGTGGTTAACTGTGGCTCTTTTGAAGCCCATCTTGATGTCATTTTCTCCCTTACTCTCCTCTGCCTGATTGTGTATGCATTGCCCGCCCTTCACTATAGAAAGTGCATTGTCTCAGCATGAGAAATATTGGCCAATTAGCGAGGAACAGAGGTGTGGATGGGGAAAACAGGAGGGAAAGAGGCTTCAGGCAATCAGGCTGCATTAGTTAAGTCTGAGGGGAAAGTAGAGAAACAAAAAAGGACAACCCAGCATGCCCTGCAACTTCCTTTGTGTGTACCAAATTTTGTGTGTACCAAATAAGAGTCAGGTAAACTGTAGAATGATCATTTATCAACAAGAAAATTAATAGTGATTTTAACGTTTGGATTGCCTGGTTAGCAACCTTATTACTTGTTATTACTTACCAGATAAAAATAAAGAATTGATTTTTTATTTTTTGCCTGACAGTTAATGGCTTAAAGTGAAACTTAAGTCAACGATAAAAAATGAGATTTACTCACCTGGGGCTTCCCTCAGCCCCCAGCAGCTGATCGGTGCCCTCGCAGCCCCGCTCTGACGCTCCAGGACCCGCCAGTGAACACTTCCAGTTTGGCCGTCACTGGCCGACAGGCATGGGAATGCGAGTGATTCTTTGCGTTCCCAGCCTGTATATCGCCCCCTATGCTGCTATTGCAGCCAGCTGGTCGTTGACTTAAGTTTCACTTTAATGTTTAATGGTTACACATGATGGGGGTTTACAATACAGAAAGAGAGAAGCAGAAAGAGGAAGCAGGACCGGTTCTCTCATGAAGCAAGGTGAAACATTTGCATCAGGCGCAGAGATTTCAGGGGTAGCATTTTTGTACTGTGAGTACCTCCCTGAGGAGCAATTGAGTAGCTGAGGGTGAGCAGTTTGTTTGTCACAGACAATTTACTCTGCTTCAGGTAATGCTGTCACATGACATGCTGAAACTCAACACAATAGCACACTGTCTGGCTGTGAGTCTGTGACATGACAAACACACTGCTCATCCTCAGCCATTCCATTCCTCAGGACAACATCAGCAGTGCCACCTTAAACCTTCTGCTAAGCAAGTCAAATGAAACACTGCTGATTTCCTGCCTCCCCCTCTTCACTCACTGTCAGACTTCTCACACAGCACAACAAGCTGCTTTTCCCCAGTGATGACCTCTTCACCTTGCTCTCCTCTCACTTATCCTGCTACTCTGACTGCATGCTGTAAGTGTAAACACAGTACAAAAATGCTGCCCCTGTAATCTCTGCGCCTGATACAAATGTTTCAACTTGCTTCATGAGAGAACTGGCCCTGATTGTCATTTAAAGACAACTCCGCCCCCCCAACCCAGAGAAAAGTGTAAAGGCCAAAAGGGAGCAGAAGTTCTAATGTTGAACATTGAAAAGTAATATTTCTCACTATAATACTAAAATTCTTGGGAAAATACATGTGTATTGCTGTACTTACATTTATATACCGTAGAAGTGAATACTGTATATATGAAAATGTCCTTTTACTTCTGATTAATCATCACTTATAAAAACAAATATATATTTTCTTGGCAGCTGTATGACTTTTTTCCAACAGTCATGAGGTGTATTCCTGGACCCCACAGGAAAGGGTTTACTCTTCTTGACAAATTTGAAGATGTATTGAAAGAAAGCGTTAGAACGCACCAGGCAACTCTGGATCCGGCCTGTCCTCGAGATTACATCGATTGTTTCCTCCTCAGAATGAAGCAGGTCAGGTTAAACCCAAAATAATACACTATCAATCCACACTGTCATACAAGCTGTGCACTGACTGCTTTACATTGTATCAAAAAACTGTCCAATCTTCAGTGTTGTCCCATGAAAATAGTGAAAAATTGAAGGAGTTAAAGTGGACCCAAATTAAAAATACAAGATTTCAGAAATAAAATCTATTTTCTAAATTATAATAATAAATAGCCGTATTTTTTCAGCTGCATGATGACAAATATAAAATATTTTACATTTATTGGAGGAACCCCTCCCTTCCTTTCATATTGCTGGGACAGAATCCGGCAAACTGGTGGAGTAGATGGTGTCTGGCAAAGGAAGAATTGCTAATGGCTGCCACCTGTATAACACTAGCTATCAAAAGAGAAGGGTGAAAAGCATGCACTGAAATGCTCATAGGCTTGAAGGAGTGTTTATTTATCTTTGTATGTGTCAGAGTGGTGCAACTAAATATTTTGATTTAAAAAAATGTTTGGTTTGGGTCCGCTTTAACTTGCAAAGGGGGAGTACAATCAGGGCCGTATTTCTGGTAAGGCCACAAAGGCCCAGGCCTTGGGTGGCTGCAGCCCAAGAGGACATCAGGACATGCAAGAGAGGTTGCTGCATATGAAAGAGAATTATGAACATATGGAGCAACACATTAAAAAAGGAAACTGATGCCTAAGGGAGGTGTTCATGAAAGAAGAGAGGCTGCATACATGGATGTTATACATGGAAGGAGTGGCTGCACATGGAATGGGAGGGGCACCCTTGCACACAAAAACAGAGCCACAAGATTCTTGGACTAGCAGCAAAAAAGGTATAAATACAGCCTTGAGTACAATCTGTACCTGAAAAGCACCCTTGTCCAAATGTTTAGGGCAAGGGGCAATTTCTTATCTCTAGTTGGCCCCCAAAAGAAGGTGGTGCTATAACAAGGTTGTACTTGGTCACTCTCAAGGCAATAGCTATTCCTACGCAAGTACTTAAGGCTCTTTCACATCAGACAACGCCGTTCTCCTGCACGCGTTGTCTGCCTGCGTCGTGTCTTCGGGTATCTGCGGTGTGACGCAATCAGCAGTGGCAGCTGGTAATTAAACCTGACGGAAAACGCCGGCTCGCGGGTGCGTTGGAGGAAAAACTGCGCCCGGGTGCGTCGGAACCGCAACGCATCGAAACGCAGCGTCGAGTGTGAAAGGTAAAATGAAAGTCTATGGACTTTCATCTTACCTTGGTTCACGCAAACGGCTGCCGTTTGCGTTAACGCACAAAGTCTGCCATAATGTGAAAGAGCCCTTAGGTAAAAGTACCTTATTATTACGGACCTCATCTACAGGATTTACCACAAAGGGCTAAAAGTAAAAAAGGGGAAAAATACTGAAATAAACCCAAAGTCTTTGCTAGTTTCTATGGAGTGACTGTAGTATTGTACCGGGGTTACCATCAGGAAAAGCAGGACATTTTGAAGGGTGCTTATGGAGAGGCTGTGTTGTACATGCAAGAAAAGAATGTGAGTTGAAATATATTCTATTAATCTTAACTTAAAGGGATCCTAAAGGCAAGGAAAGAAATGAGTTTCACTTACCTGGGGCTTCTACCAGTCCCCTGCAGCCGTCCTATGCCCACATCGGTTCTCAATGATCCTCCGTTGGTTAGTTTCGTTTTTGCCTACTCAGCGGGCCACTGCGTCTGTGCAGCTCTGTCCACGCGTATCCTTCTTTGCATTCCCGTCCGCAATAGCATCCTGCGCATTTTTGCCTTGCCTTTAGGGTCCCTTTAAAACAGAAATAAAGCAGAGGTGCAGTTTCATTTTAAAGTAACAGTGAAAGAATTGGCAGTGCTCCTATTCAGGCTACAACTGAAATTATTACCAGCAGATGTGTGCAACACCCCCCAGAGACTTAAATACACACCTTTGCATCTGTTTTGAATTCAAGGTGTGTATTTAACCACTTAATGACAAGCAGACTTATAAAAACATCCTGCTAGAGCTTCTTAACAGCTCCAGGACATTTTTATAAGTCAAACAGTGCGGCTGCCACTGTGCGCGTACACGTGCGCGCTCCCATGCGTGCGTGTACATATGCACGCTACCGCGCGTGCATGTGTGTGCTCCCGTGCGTGCATGTGCGTTCCCGTGCACGTGAGATTAGTGAGGAAAAAAATACACCTTTATTTACAAATAGTATATTGTCACCATACTTTGTACTAGGGACATAATTAAAATCTTGCACTAACCAGGACAAATAGGCAGATAAAATGTGTAAATTTATGTACAGTAGCAGTGTTTATATCAAAACTATAGGGGATGTAATTGGAGAAATAGTGTATTTTCTCATTTTTTCCTTGTTTTTTCCCTTTAAAATGCATAGAAAATGAGGTAATTACTGAAAACGAATATCAACCCCAAAAAGCCTAATTGGTGGTGAAAAAAAAGATATAGATCATTCAATTGTGATTAGTAGTGATTAAGCTATTGGCAAATGAAAGGGATGAGCACTGAAAGGTGAAAATCGCTCTTGTCCGCTCTGGGGTGAAGTGGTTAAGTCTCTGGGGGGCACTGGACACCTCTGTTGGTAATCATTTCAGTTGCAGCCTGAATAGGAGTGTTGCCAATTCCTTCCATGTACTTTAGAAAATGTTTTGGCTAGCTACCCTAGGTTTACATTATGTTTAATTGTTAGTTAGAGGTTAGGTCTCTTCCATGAGGACCCCTCATCGTGGAGGAAGAGTCTAGTACTGAACAATTGGTGCGCAAACTGTTTATTGGAAGCTAACGTCCTGCATTTGTTGCATCTGTTTTGAATGCAAGTTGTGTAATCTGCCCACGGATGGGCTCTGCACAGCTATGCAGCTGGTCAATTCAGTTGCAGCCTGCATTTGGAAGCACTGCCATCTCCTCCTGTTGTCATTTTAAAGTAAACATGTAAGAAAAAAATTGGGTCCTAAAGAGGCTTCCCCATCTTCCACAGTAGAGGGGATCCAGCGCTGGGATCCCCGAAGATCTCTTTCTCGGTCACTTGTTGGTGAGGGCTGATTCACACTACAAGAGCTTTTTAAATGCCAGAAATTTTAAAAGCTCTTGCTATTGCAATGCTATGGGTGATTTTTATAACATCACATCACTCCAGAGAGAATAGACACACAGGATAACAATAGCAGGAGCTTTTAAAATCGCAAAGTGCTTAGAAAAGCTCTTGTAGTGTGAACAATCCCTGAGCTCGAGTAAAAGCAAGCCTTACAAAGCAGAATGGTTATTAGTTGTGTTCTTAGCCAAAAGGATCTCAGATGAACATTAAATCCACCTTTTTTTTCACAGGAAGAAGAAAAACATCACAATAAAACAGCATTTAATATAGTCAACTTGACAACAACCATGTTGGATATGTTCTTAGGGGGGACAGAAAGCACAGGGAGCACCGTGAATTATGGAATTTTAGTTCTAGTAAAGTATCCAGAACTGCAAGGTACATGGCTGACTCAGGATGTCATGATATAACCATAGCTGCATTCAGTCCTCAAATTAGATTGTACCAAGAAATGTAAGTACAAGTATCCATGTGTCCAGTGGTGTCATTACAGACCATGGGGCCTCTGTGCTCTGTTGAAAGTGAATTACTGATACTGACCCCATTGCTGTATCCAGGACATGGGGGTTGATTCACTAAACTGTGCTATGACAAATAGCACTCCTTATCAGAGTTAACACACCTTATCAAAGATAGCACGCCTTCTCAGAGATAACACACCTTATCAAAGTTAACACACCTTATCAGACTAGCATAGCGAGTGCTACAAACTTATGCCTGACAATTGGCAATGGCACTCGTCTTGCCCTGAGCCCCTGCTGGTTCATAGTGCTCGCTATACTACTCTGATAAGGCGTCTTAACTTTGATAAGGCGTATTATCTTTGATAAGGCATGTTATCTCTGATAAGGAGTGCTATTTGTCATAGCACGATTTAGTAAATCAACCCCATAGTGTCATGTATTGCAGTGTGTTGTTATATAGAGCTGTGATCTATATATGCCAGTGCTGGGCCGAAATTACGCATTAGCGTAATTACGCATCGTAATTCACTACAAATGCACCGTAAGCGTTACGTGTAAGGTTACGGTATTACGCGTAATTAATTACGCGTAGACCGTGGGTTACGTTTTACGCGTAACAAATTACGCGTAAGACAGTAAACTCCCATTGAAATTACACAGTCTGCCGTAATCGCGTAATATTACGCTCCCGTATAATATAAAAAAGCCGCCGAATTAAGGGTTAATAGCAAAGCCCCCTTAAGTGCTAAGAGCCTCAAATTTGGAGAATATATTAAGGAGATCAGAAGGAATAAGAGGAAAAAATTTTTTTTCAAAAAGACTTTATAGTTTTTGAGAAAATCGATGTTAAAGTTTCAAAGGAAAAATAGATACATTTAAAAACCCGCCGACTTTAACGGTTAATAGCAAAGCCTGCTTAAAATTTAGAAACACCAAATTTACAGGGTATATTAAGGGGATCAGTGGGAATAAGAGGAAACATTTTTTTTTCAAAAAGACCTTATAGTTTTTGAGAAAATCGATTTTTAAGTTTCAAGGGCAAAAATGTCTTTTAAATGCGGAAAATGTCAGTTTTTTTTGCACAGGTAACAATAGTGTTTTATTTTCATAGATTCCCCCAAGTGGGAAGAGTTTTACTTACTTCGTTCTGAGTGTGGGAAATATTTAAAAAAAAACGACGTGGGGTCCCCCCTCCCAGACCTCTTTAACCCCTTGTCCCCCATGCAGACTGGGATAGCCAGAATGCGGAGCACCGGCCGCGTGGGGCTCCGCACCCTGACTATACCAGCCCGCATGGTCCATGGATTGGGGGGTCTCGGAAGGGGAGGGGCAGCCAAGCTTTCCCCTCCCCCTCCGAGCCCTTGTCCAATCCAAGGACAAGGGGCTCTTCTCCACCTCCGATGGGCGGTGGAGGTGGAGGCCGCGATTTCCTGGGGGGGAGGTTCATGGTGGCATCTGGGAGTCCCCTTTAAAAAGGGGTCCCCCAGATGCCCACCCCCCCTCCCAGGAGAAATGAGTATAGAGGTACTTGTACCCCTTACCCATTTCCTTTAAGAGTTAAAAGTAAATAAACACACAGACACTTTGAAAAAGTATTTTAATTGAACAAAAAACATAACCACGAAAAAATTTTAATATTCTTAATTAACCATTAATACTTACCTGTCCCTTTAAAAGCCAGTTCCCACGCAATATCCTCGGAAATATACTAATCAGTTACAATGTAACAAAGTTATTACAATGTAACAACTTTGTTACTTTGTAACACCACCGCACCCGACGTCACTCGCCGCCACCGCCGCGTCTGCGCTGACCCGACAGAGCTCTGAGCTATATAGCTAAGAGCTCCCTAAGCATCTTTGTATTTGGGCTCCAAGGAGCCCCATTGGTCCTTAGCAGACCAATGGGGTTCCTTTAAATCAGAAGGAACCCCATTGGTCTGCTAAGGACCAATGGGGCTCCTTGGAGCCCAAATACAAAGATGCTAAGAGAGCTCTGAGCTATATAGCTCAGAGCTCTGTCGGGTCAGTGCGGGACGCTAAGTCCCCGCCGCCTCCCGCTGTCAGCCCCGCCCACATCTGTCACCCACATGTCACCCACATGTGGGTGACATGTGGGTGACATGTGGAAGAGGCGGGGAGGACAGCGGGAGGCGGCGGGGACTTAGCGTCCCGCACCGACCCGACAGAGCTCTGAGCTATATAGCTCAGAGCTCTCTTAGCATCTTTGTATTTGGGCTCCAAGGAGCCCCATTGGTCCTTAGCAGACCAATGGGGTTCCTTCTGATTTAAAGGAACCCCATTGGTCTGCTAAGGACCAATGGGGCTCCTTGGAGCCCAAATACAAAGATGCTTAGGGAGCTCTGAGCTATATAGCTCAGAGCTCTGTCGGGTCAGCGCAGACGCGGCGGTGGCGGCGAGTGACGTCGGGTGCGGTGGTGTTACAAAGTAACAAAGTTGTTACATTGTAATAGCTTTGTTACATTGTAACTGATTAGTATATTTCCGAGGATATTGCGTGGGAACTGGCTTTTAAAGGGACAGGTAAGTATTAATGGTTAATTAAGAATATTAAAGGACTTTTTTCGTGGTTATGTTTTTTGTTCAATTAAAATACTTTTTCAAAGTGTCTGTGTGTTTATTTACTTTTAACTCTTAAAGGAAATGGGTAAGGGGTACAAGTACCTCTATACTCATTTCTCCTGGGAGGGGGGGTGGGCATCTGGGGGACCCCTTTTTAAAGGGGACTCCCAGATGCCACCATGAACCTCCCCCCCAGGAAATCGCGGCCTCCACCTCCACCGCCCATCGGAGGTGGAGAAGAGCCCCTTGTCCTTGGATTGGACAAGGGCTCGGAGGGGGAGGGGAAAGCTTGGCTGCCCCTCCCCTTCCGAGACCCCCCAATCCATGGACCATGCGGGCTGGTATAGTCAGGGTGCGGAGCCCCACGCGGCCGGTGCTCCGCATTCTGGCTATCCCAGTCTGCATGGGGGACAAGGGGTTAAAGAGGTCTGGGAGGGGGGACCCCACGTCGTTTTTTTTTTAATATTTCCCACACTCAGAACGAAGCAAGTAAAACTCTTCCCACTTGGGGGAATCTATGAAAATAAAACACTATTGTTACCTGTGCAAAAAAAACTGACATTTTCCGCATTTAAAAGACATTTTTGCCCTTGAAACTTAAAAATCGATTTTCTCAAAAACTATAAGGTCTTTTTGAAAAAAAATTTTTTCCTCTTATTCCCACTGATCCCCTTAATATACCCTGTAAATTTGGTGTTTCTAAATTTTAAGCAGGCTTTGCTATTAACCGTTAAAGTCGGCGGGTTTTTAAATGTATCTATTTTTCCTTTGAAACTTTAACATCGATTTTCTCAAAAACTATAAGGTCTTTTTGAAAAAAAAAATTTCCCTCTTATTCCTTCTGATCTCCTTAATATATTCTCCAAATTTGAGGCTCTTAGCACTTAAGGGGGCTTTGCTATTAACCCTTAAAGTCGGCGGCTACCTAACATTGATCCATGCGTCAACTTTTCCGCTTGGCAGCATGACCTTACGCATTAATTGCTAGTAGGAATTTACGCGTAAGCCTATAACGTAACAACTTGAATTACGGTATTCTTACGCGTAATTGCGTAAGGGCAATGCGTAATTACAGACATGTACCGAAATTGAATGTCTATGCCGTAAGCGTAATTTCGTAATGCGTAATAGCGTAAAATTACGCGTAATGATCCGTAAGCGTAGCTTTTTCCATTACGATCAGCACTGATATATGCTACATGGTCACATTTGTGGTCTAAAAAATTTACATATAGTTGTTCATCCAACCCTTTGGAGCTCACCTTGAGGTTAATTGCCTTTACTCATCCTATGTCCATTATATACAGAACTGAGCAGTATAGCCTAGGTGTAGTAACATGATCACTGATGAATAATGGTCAGTGATGTAATTAAAGGAATGGTAAAATGTAACATACATGTAAACACATACAAATAAGAAATACATTTCCTACAGATTTAAATGAGCCATAAACTACATTTCTTATATCTTGCTGTCACTTTCAATAGGTAGTAGAAATCTGACAGAACCTAGAGATTTTGGACTAGTCCATCTCTTGGTGGGGGATTCTCGGTGTTTTCTTTAATTTTAAAAGCACTTGGTGGATAGCAGTTGCTCCGTCCAACTGCTAAAAAAGTGTGTAGTGTGCATGAAGGCTGACCAGCATATCTATATACTCCTCCACAGTCAAGCCAGCACCATCCGTATTGTAATAGCTCTTTTATTATTAAAGTAGCATGACAGACATGTTCACTGTGAACATATCTGTCATGCTACTTTAATAATAAAAGAGCTATTACAATACGGATGGTGCTGGCTTGACTGTGGAGGAGTTGTTGGAACGTCTGGAGTGCAGAGACGCTGCAAGCCTGAGCACATCCAACCAGTCCTCTCCTTGGGTGCTTGCTTCATACTGATCTTGACAGCATATCTATATACAACCTTTTCAAGGAATGTCTTTAGAAAGAATAAAGGCCATGCTGAGAATCCCCAATGAAGAGATGGACGAGACCAAAACCTGTCAGTTCTGTCAGATTTCTACTACCTGTTGTAAGGAACAGAGACATAGGAGAAAACTAATTTATGGTTCACTTTAATCTGGAAGAAACATACTTCTAATGTGTATGTGTTTAAATGTGTTTTGCAACAACAACATTAACATTTGTAAGGCGCTTTTCTCCTGTAGGACTCATAGGCGCATAAGCATGACTCAGACCAATAATTTGTTGATTAGTAAATCGTGGTACAGCGGAAGAATTCTATAAGTCTGGAAATGCCAGGCTAAACAGGTGACTTTTCAGTCTGGATTTGAATAAATCCAGGGAAGGGCTGTCTTTACTGGGTATGGCAGGGAGTTCCAAAGGGTAGGGGCAGCATGACAGAAAGCTCTGTTTCCAAAGATTTTGAGATACACTCTGGGAGTGACCAAGTCTATGGTTCCTACTGATCTGAGGTTGTGAGAGGTGTGGTGCAGCTTCAGCAGGTCCTCCATGTATCCAGGTCCCAAAGTGTGCAGTGATTTGAATGTCAACAAAAGTCCAATCTTGAAGAGTATTCTCCATTCTACTGGCAGCCAGTGCAGTGAGCGAAGGATTGGTGTAATGTGACAGTGGCGAGGCTGGTTTGTTAGCAATCTGGTAGCAGCATTCTGCACAAATTGCAGGCGGTGCAGGTCTTTGTTTGGGAGGCCAGCATAAAGGGCATTGCAGTAGTCCAGCCGTGATGTGATGAAGGCGCGAACTAGGGTTGGAAGATCCTCTGGGCGAATCAGTTTAATTTTTGCAATGTTCTTCAGATGAAAGTAGGAAGATTTAACTACGGATGAAATTTTGGTTTCTGAAGCTCAGTTTATTAAGGACTGAACAGAGATCACAGTTTGTTATGCTTATTTGATTCTGACTGAAAGTAACTGACATGCTTCATTTAAAAGAATTTATAACTTATCTTGTGAATTCTAGACCCTTGATCCTTCCAGGTCAGGATACATACCTAGGCATGTTATGCTAGGTACACATGATGAGATTTTATGGCAGATTTACTGCCAGATCAATTATTTCCAACATGTCCGATCTGATTTCCGATCAATTTTCCGATTGATTTTCAACAGAAATGAACAGAAAATTGATTGGAAAATCGAACGGAAATCAGATCAGACATGTTGGAAATAAACGATCTGGCTGTAAATCTGCCAAAAAATCTCATAGTGTGTATTTAGCATTAGAAATAGGCATCTCATAAATAACCAGGGGGTCTTATCTATTTTTCACAGACAACCTTGATGCACTTTAGGGATTAGCAAACATCAATGCAACAACCGTTTGATGTCATATTTAGTGTTGGTGCTCAAATTCGGGACCACATGGTTTGGAACCCAAACCCAAAGCATTCAGCACCATTTCAGCAGCAGACAGCAGGACTGTTTGTGTTAGCTCTGATTCTTCCTCCGTCCTGCATGGAATTAGGACGTATCAGAGCTAAATGAAACACACCTGTCCTCCTGCTCTCCAGTAAATAAACAGTGCTGAACTCGGCTGTTCAGGTTCTGAAACGTGGTTATAGTCAAATGTTGTAAGGTCACAAGTTGGTTAACTAATTTGGGAAGTGGCCAAGGGTTGTGGCCAAGGTCCATTGTAAGAGTGTACTTCGTACCTTGGCTGGTAAATAAAAATGTTTTCTCCTGAATGTGCAAACTGCAGGCCTATGCCTAACATTAACCTACCTCTCTTCTTTGCCTAATGCTAACCTCAACCCCTCCTGATTCCATCATAACTAAGAAAGTTACATGATGCCAGTCAAATAGCAAAATGGTTAGAAAGTCATTTTGTACATTGGCTGGCCAAAGTTGGACTTGACTATTGAGGTTACAACAATATCACTCAGTTGCCGAATTCATTGAGATTAATGCCAAATGACCCAATGCTTCCCACTTTGACCGACTTCTGGCTTTGGCTGTAACATATAATGTATAAGCTGTGCTTTCTTACATTTCATTCAGTATATCAAGGGAAGGGCGCTGGCGGCTAGTGGACGAAAAGGCCTCCGCTGACCGTCATAATGCAATTATTGTTATTACAGCAGAAAAAGCAGAAAAAATGGCGCCCGATAAATATCACTATCAACATTAGAACATTACATTTTTTGAAGTATGTTATCGTAGAAGCTTGCATTGCTTTAGTTTCTGTCATATAATTTTGTTTGTATGTACAGATTTTACTTTATCAAAGATATTATCGTTTCTATGTGTAAACTGGTGTTTCTGCAGGGGGAGTGGTTAGGTTTAGGCACCACCCAGGGGGCGGTTAGGGTTAGGAACCACCAGGGGGGAGGGTGGTTAGGGTTAGGCACCACCAGGGGAGTGGGGGAGTGGTTAGTTTTAGGCACCACCAGGGGAAGGTTCTGTGTGAAAGTAGGGCTGGGTTAAGCTGTATTGTTGAATTATATTACGATTTTTTAAAGTGAACCAGAGACGAAGCGCGCTCATGTATTTGACCATATATATCAGTGGGAACATTAGAGAAAACACCTACCCTGATCTCTGTTTCATCCTTCACTGCTCAGCCTGCTTGTTTCAGCTCTGATAAAATTCTTGACTGAGCATTCAGTCTGGCTTTGCTCAGGAATCATTATAGCTGAGTCTGTCTTCTCTGATGTATTTTCAAGCCCAAGCCTGCCCCTGCTGGCTCTGATTTCCTGTTCTATATATTCACAGCATCACAGAGAGTTATGAGATGGTAGGAGCTGCTAATGTACAGGGTATATTGAAAACATTTTTTTTAATCTATATTTGTTAGTCGTAAGAGGTTTTTTTTTTTAGAAATGGTGATTTCATTTTGCACACAGCCCACTAAAGAATATGCTTTTCTGATGAACTGTGTTTTGCATGGAGTTTTAGTAAAAAAACACACAAAAAAACGACACACCAGAGCGGCGAAAATACCAGGTATAGTATTTATTTTGTCAAATCTATCGGGGAATATATACATCCCTCCTTTTAAACGGTTTTTAAATATTTTATTCTTGCTTCCATCCCTCGGGGAATATGTTTATTTTGTGCCAAAGCATTCATCTCTGGTTTTCTTTAACATTAATATATTTTCATTATCAACCCCCGTCTGTTTTAAAACTGTATTTATCGTTAACCAATTATGTTAACAATGTTTATCGTTATTGAGATTTCGTGATCCACCTGCGCCATTTCGTTATCCAGTTGGGCCCTTTTTTCCTGGCTCCCTTTTTTCATGCACGCATTATATCAGGAGTTAGTAAAAGATCTGTCTATTGGGTCAAAAATGTACTCTTTAAAGAGAATATAAAGTCTCATAAAATTCAGGTTTTTTATATTATAAATCTCTTTAGCATCATTGCCCTAACTAAAACGCCGCATCCCAGCAGCTGAACACTAACTAAATCCCCCAAACTCCCTCCCACAAAATGTACTACTTTCTTGGTCGTGGATCTTGCTGCCCCTAGGGAGGCAGAGCTTTCAGCTGCAGCTCTGCCTCCATGCGCGTCAATCCGCGCGTATCTCCACCTCTCCCCCACCCCTCTCAGTGAAAGAAGACTGAGAGGGGCGGGCAGAGGCGGCGATCCTCACTGAGGGACGTGTGTAGAGGCGGAGCTGCAGCTAAAAGCTCTGCCTCTTCACGGAAGCGCTCCCCGCAATTTGCCCCGGGGAGTTTGAGGGGACTTAATTAGTGTGCAGCCGCGGGGATGCAGCGCTTTAGTTAGGGCATTGATGTTAAAGAGATTTTTAAAATAAAAACCCGAATTTTATGAGACTTCAGAGTCTCTTTAAATCTTTTAAAGTTAGCCAATAAACATGATCATCCTTATTTAAAACTCTCTGTGACACCACCATGTCATATTGCGTGAAAGCTCAGTCCACATATACTTATTTCTTGACATAGATTACTCATTTCTTGACATGCAGATATGATCTTTGAAGAAATAGATCGAGTGGTTGGACAGGCCCGGGAGCCCAGAGCAGAGGACAGGAATCAGATGCCATACATGAATGCCCTTGTTCATGAGATCCAAAGATATTGTGATGTTTTTCCAATGGGGTTTGTCAGAGCCACCACCAAAGATATTACATTCCACAGTTACTTTATACCAAAGGTAAGCTGACATTCACAATGTGGGCAGTTTCAAGTTAGTTTTTGAATAAATGTGCTCTTTTTCTTTCACAAAATGTCAAGAACATTTTTTGTTTGTGTCTCTGAACCCATCAAAGTATTGGATTCTACTTTCTGAGTCTTCTTTATCAATTATATTCTGCATGGGCCTTATTCAATTCACTTTTTCTCTTAATTGTTCTCCTACGAGATAATTTTTCATTTTCTGTTTAAATAACCTTTTCAGCACTCTGCAGTCAAAAAAGTACGAAAAACAATAGGCAAAAAAAAAGGAACTTTTTGAAAATAAGTATTTTCCGGCTTCCTTGTGTCTTAAAAAAAACCTGGAGTAATTTTGATATAAAAAAATAGATACTTAAAGAGACACTAAAGCGAAAAAAAAAGTATGATATGATGATTTATATGTGTAGTACAGCTAAGAAATAAAACATTAAGATCAGATACATCAGTCTAATTGTTTCCAGTACAGGAAGAGTTAAGAAACTCCAGTCGTTATCTCTATACAAAAAAGCCATTATCTCTACGACTTTCAAAAGTCGTGGAGAGGGCTGTTTTCTGACTTTTATTATCTCAACTGTTAGTTAACTATTTACTTTTCCTCTGGCAGAGGAGAGTTCATTAGTTCACAGACTGCTCTGAAAGAATCATTTTGAATGCTGAGTGTTGTGTAATCTGCACATATTGGAGAATTATGCTATGTTAGAAAAAACACTATATACTTGAAAATAAAAATATGAGAATATTTTCTTTGCTGCTAATCTTCTAGTAATTATTCATAGTACACAAGCAATTCATTATATCATATATTTTTTTCGCTTCAGTGTCTCTTTAAGGAGAGGGAAGGTCCTGGGTCCTTCTAAACCTTCCCATTCCTGTCACGGTCCCTTCGTTCCAGTGCTGTCTCCCCCATTAAAATCTCCTGCTGCAGGAGGCTTCGGAGGTCTCCAAACTCTGGCTCCGTATCGCGAGAGAGCGAGCTTGCACATGCGCACTATGGACCTGCCCGTCTTTGAAGCACACAGGCTCTTGAATACTTCCGAAGCCTCCCACAGCGGAAAGAGCAGTCTTTGACCCATCGATTTGGAGACTGCTAATGGGGGTGACAGCCCTGGAACAAGGGGGCTATGAGAGGAATAGGAAGCCTCTATAGGACCCGGAACCTTCCTTCTTTGGTAAATTTTTTTTTTTTTTAATTTCGCTTCAGGCTTACTATAAAAGGTATTTTATTGCTAAAGTTTAAAATATCACCTAGGAGAAAACTTGGGAGAAAAAATAAATTGAATCGGGCCCTGTGTGTCTTATGAAGCCAGCAGGCTGCCCTATTCTCCTTATGAATTAAGAATTGCAACTCTTACATAAAGCATACCTCCCAACTTTTTGAGATGAGAAAGAGGGACACTTAAGCCACACCCCTGCCACACCCCTGATCACGCCTCTGTCATACCATAAAGATTTCATAAGAAAAATATGTTGTTTTATAATTCAAACTACACTGGTCCTTTCTATCCTGGTTCATTTTCCTTCATATTATCATTTTCAAATTAGCAATATATCAATTTAAACGATAGGAATAAAGTTTAGAGTCAATCAAACACATTTTTAGTAGATAAATATATATATTTACATAGAAAGAGGGACAAAGTCCTGAAAGAGGGACAAATGAGAAGGAAAGAGAGACAGAGGGACAGGGCTCTCAAAGAGGGAATGTCCCTCCAAAAGAGGGACAGTTGGGAGCTATGCATAAAGCAAAATGTAAACCTCAATTATATACACAAATTACAGTACATAGCCCACATATTCAATACTACGTTATGACTATTTATTCTTTATGCTGAGGCAGAGTAGCCTGGGCAGCAGTATTCATTACCTGCTTACAGCACTGGCTCAAGCTTGAGTCTCCTGTCTTCAGAATGCCTCCTGCTGTTCAGTGTTGCACCTGTACAGCTCCGGTCCAGGGCATTCTATCACATGACATGTAGAAACACCTGGGACAGGACCCATATGCAGTGGCGTAGCTGAGGAGCTGTTGGCTCTGATGCAAGTTTTACAATGGGGCCCCCAAGCACTCTATACATAACAATTGATACAGTGCCCAAAACCTGCCAAGGACAGCCACAGTGTCTCAGAGGTGCAAGAAGGGGATGGGGAACAGTTTGTTAATGATTACCACTATTCAAAGTATCTATAGAAGTGATTGTTATGAGCACAGGACCAATAGAGAGCTAATAGTGGGGTTGAGCCTAAGGGCCCCGATGTGGTCGCTACCTCTCCACCCCCTATTGCTATGCCCCTGCTCATATGGGCCTACATGGCTGTATAGCCGGTGGTAATGAGAAGAAAGGAGAGCACGTCCAAGCTAGTGCTAGATGCAGGTAACACATACTGCTCTGTATATCACACTGAATATCTGGGGAACACAAAAGCTACCTAATGCTAATTTTAGGAAGACAGCACAAATGGTACTTAATACTGATATCCGTATGTGTGTGTGAGGGAGGTGCAGAGCAGGATCATTCACAATCACAAGGCAACCGAGGCAGGTGCATGGGGCCTAGCAGGGGCGCCTTTACCTACTGACCACCCAGGCAGCGGCTTGGAGCGGCTTTGATGGGAAAGGCGCAATAAATTACTGTCAGTCCAAGGGGAAATAAAAATTCCTGTCCTGAAAGACCGTTGTAAGGGACTGGAGAGAAAAAGATTTCCTTCTGTTTTAAGAAGGCAAATTACACCAAGCTTTGCTTTTTTAGTAGGAGGGCATTTGGTTCCTTTTATCCCCCTATACATTCCTAGTAGCTTGGGTCACCCTGAGCTGCTTGGTTGCTCTGCTCTTTTCACAAATAGCCTTCTGCTAAGTCACTAAAGAATCATTCAGAGTTCAGAATTATAGATACTCCCTAAGAAGGTGTCTCTGGTTTATAGCTGTTCTCTGCCCCTCCACAGAGGTGACAGGGACAGCGCCCTACCCCCAAATGTTACTGAGTCTGCAGAGGGAGTGAGACAAACAAACAAACAAACAGTAAACTCTGCAGACAGCTGTGTGCTCTGCTAGAATGTCTGCATGTCTAGATGTCAGGAGGATCGCCATGACTAGCTATGGATCATCTGATCCTCTCCCCTACACAGCCTGCACTTCTCCCTGAATTCAACAGGACAGTGTTTGAAGTGTGTAATGGACACAGTGGGGGTTGCAGGTTTTGTCTTTCATTGTGCGTGAGTGAAAAGGAGGGCAGCATCTAAAGCTCAAACAATGATAATGGACATGTAAGCAATGTGTGTAATTACATCCATCACTACTTATAATTGAAGATGGCATAATAATGTATTTCCATTAATGCTGTCTGTTTGCCCTCTCTCTAATGCTATGTACCACCTCACGATTTTTCCAACGATTTTCCCGATGTTCATCAATTGTTTTTTTTGAGCGACAAGTAGTCATTTACACGATGTCGTGACATCGCTTAGCGTTGTGTGGTGAAAAGTGACCGTCACTGAGGATCAAGTAAAGTACTGAGGTCGCTTGACTTCTCGTTTGCGCCCGTCCTGTAATGTCACGTGACATCTCACATACCCGCTGGCAGGAAGATGAATCGCTGGACGCTTGTCATGAGGGACACCTAGCTGGATCCATCTTCCTGTGTTGTTGCAGTCACTGTGGTGAGTGTGGAGCTTAACTTTGCTTGCCCTCACCCTCTGCTCATGCTCCCTCTCCCACTGTCTCTCTGACCAAACAACTGCTACTTCGGGAACAATGTGCACAACTATGTACACTAGTCTGAGCACTCTTCAGGGGAGCCAGTAGCATTTGGAACTATTATTGTGTATTTATGTAGCACTGACATCTTCAGCACTTTACAGAGTACATAGTCATGTCACTGACTGCTCACTGGAGCTTACAATTTCATCCCTACCATAGTCAAACTGTAATGTCCGACCATATTATTATCATGTATTTATATAGCACTGACATCTTCTGCAGTACTTTATATAGCACTGACATCTTCTGCAGTACTTTACAGAGTACATAGTCATGTCACTGACTGTCCTCAGAGGAGCTCACAATCTAATCCTACACAGTCATAGTCTAATGTCCTACCATATTATTATTATTATGTATTTATATAGCACTGACATCTTCTGCAGCACTTTACAGAGTACATAGTCATGTCACTGACTGTCCCCAGAGGAGCTCACAATCTAATCCTACCATAGTCATAGTCTAATGTCCTACCATATTATTATTATGTATTTATATAGCACTGACATCTTCTGCAGCACTGTAGGGAGTACATAGTCATGTCACTGACTGTCCTCAGAGGAGCTCACAATCTAACCCTACCATAGTCATAGTCTAATGTCCTACCATATTATTATTATTTATTTATATAGCACTGACATCTCCTGAAGCACTTTACAGAGTACATAGTCATGTCACTGACTGTCCTCAGAGGAGCTCACAATCTAACCCTACCATAGTCATAGTATAATGTCCTACCATATTATTATTGTTTATTTATATAGCACTGACATCTCCTGAAGCACTTTACAGAGTACATAGTCATGTCACTGACTGTCCTCAGAGGAGCTCACAGTCTAATCCCTACCACAGTTATAGTCTAATATTTTCAATATAGGATTGTTTTGGGGTAAACCAGTTGACTTATTAGTATGTTTTTTAGGATGCAGGAAATGTCTGAAGTGTCTGAAGACAGAAACTCCATGCAGATTTTGCCCTGGCCAATGTTCAAGCCTAGGACTCAGCACTAAAATGCAGTAGTGGTACCCACTGAGCCTCTATTCTACTCATAGATATCTGCTCATCCATGTCATCAATTCTGACCCTCTACTACCCTTCCTCCCTCCATTCTACTTCTCTTCTCTTGTATCACTTACACTACAAACACACTGTGCTTATCTCCAGAATGGATTATGAATCAAACTGTTAGGCCCAGTGCACACCAAAACCGCTAGCAGATCCTCAAAACGCTAGCGGTTTTGGAGCAGATTTCAGAGCGATTCTAGGCATGTTTAGAGACATTTTCTAAACATGCCGAGCGGTTTTGTGAAGCAGATTACAAATATTGTTACAGTAAAAGCTGTTACTGAACAGCTTCTGTAACAAATACGCCTGGAAAACTGCTCTGATCTAGCGGTTTTCAGAGCGGTTTGTATTTTTCCTATACTTTACATTGAGGCAGAATCGCTTCTGCAAACCGCAAATGTGCAGCAGGAGGCACGTTTGCGGTTTGCTAAAAACCTCAAACCGCTGGTGTGCACCATCCCATGGAAATACATTAGCCAAGCGTTTTCACAGACAGATGCGGTTGGCGGATCGCTGCTAAAACCGCTCGGTGTGCACTGGGCCTTAAACCACCTTACCATATCAGCCCTTCAATGTCATGATATAACCACTCTAGTCCTACCCTAACAGGTGGTAAGATATTTGCATATCTCATAATGCTTGTGAAAAATTATTTTGAAAGTAAGAATGTCTTGCTTGATAATCCAATCTTGCAATGTGAATGCCATTTGAACTTGTAGTGTAGATGCTGTATTTATTTGAGGTGCATACTGGCAGCATGTGCTGTATGGCATACAATGCTGATCATCCACAAGGCAAACTTAGGCAGCTGCCTAGGGTCTAGAGAGAGTTTAGGGGCCTGGTGGTTGCTAGCCCCCACCAAATCTAACTAAATAAGCCAGGTGACCATCAGTGGAGGGCAAAGTGTTATCTTGCCTAGGGCCCCATTTAATAGTTATCCCTCTCTGATGGCTTATATCATGTGTGAAGTGTTCTATAATGTATATGATATTTGTTTTATTTTTTATGGGGGGGGGGGGCGCCACAGGATTTCTTGCCTGGAGCGACAAGAAGGCTAGAGGCGCCCCTGGGGCCTAGTGGTTGTTGAGGGGCCCAGCTGTCACCTTCGCTGATCCCTCTCCACCTCAGATTATCAAAATGACTATAAAAGGGAGTCAATTTTACTAACTTGCCTGGGGCCCCATTTCACTTTAATCAATGTGGGGGGGGGAGGGGTTTGGGGGCTACTTAAAGTGTACCTGACTCCCCCATCATGCACAGTACTACTGCGCAGGCGCAGAAAACTCCCAGGGCGGGAGTGCAATGGAGGAGCGTGCCTGTCTTGGCCGTGCATGGCCAGGCTTTCGGGCTGAATTTCCGGGGACTGGAGCCACCCAGGAAGGTGGCGAGGGATCAGCAGCCTTAGGGGTTCTTAACCACTTGTTAATTCTGTTAACCACTGGTTCTTAACCACTGTTAATTCACGGCGGGGGGCTCCGTGAATAGCCTGCGGGCCGCCGATGGCGGCTCGCAGGCTAAATGTAAACACAAGCGGAAATAATCCGCTTTGTTTACATTGTACGGCGCGCAGCGGCCGGGGATCGCCGCCATGTGACAGGGGACAGCCTGTCACTGGCTGCACAGGACGGATAGCGTCCTGTGCAGCCCCGATCTCCGGGGGGGGGGGGGGGGGGGCAGGTAGGAGAGGGAGGGGGGAATTTCGCCGCGGAGGGGGGCTTTAAGGTGCCCCCCCCCGCCAGCCACACGCAGGCAGGAGAGATCGGACCCCCCCAGCACATCATCCCCCTAGTGGGGAAAAAAAGGGGGGCAATCTAAACTCTCTGCCTGCTACCTGATCTGTGCTGGGGGCTGCAGAGCCCACCCAGCACAGATCACTAAACACAGCGCTGGTCCTTAAGGGGGGGGGGTAAAGGGTGGGTCATCAAGTGGTTAAAGGACACCCAAGGGGAAAATACACAAATGAAATAAATGATTGTATCTATCTTCCTTCTCCTAAAATGACTTTTCAAGATATTCACCAGGTTTATTTTATGTTTAAATCTACTTTTTAAGTTTTAACTGTTTTATTGTTTTTGCTCAATGACACATTCATTGAAGTGTGCCAGAGCTAAAATCTATGAACTATTGAACCTTTTTATTTCTGCTAGGAAAGTGTTTTATAGTTGGAATTTCTTATCAATGAGGGTCACACTGTAGTCACTTCATGTCTGAGTCAGCCACTTGCATACCTGATATTTAACTCTTTCAGGCAGATAAAGAAAAAAAAGGAACACAGCATAGCTATTTGTGTGCTAGGCACTGTACATACACATGTCTATCTCATCATGTCACATGTCACCTCGGGTATCCTTTAAGGAAGCCACAGGAAAGTATGGAAGCTGTTTCTTGTCTTAGTTTCCATTTAATACTGATCTGGGAGGCACAAACCTTCCTGATACTACTAAGAGTGAAGGAGACAACTTCAATCAGTGAAGTCAGTCCACACCGTCCCGACATGTAGAGAGCATGTTACAGCTATAGGGCAAACCACCAAGGCAGGGGGAGTTGGAGTGCTTGGAGTGCTTACAGCTGGCACCAGGGTCATGCAGCGATGATGGAAGCAGGAAGGAGGCATCAAAGGAATCAGAGCGCTGGCTGGAGATGGAAGAGGAGACTGACGGAGTACACATAGCACGCCGCTGGATGGGTAAGACCTTCTGGGGGAGGCACTTGGCACACATTCGGACCATAAGATGCACTGACTTTTTCACTCCATTTTTGGGGGAGAAAAAGTGCATCTTATGGGTTGAAAAATACGGTAGCCACAGCTTACTGACAAACTGGCAATGGAAAACGTATTCTGTAAGGGCTCAGCCACACTATAAGTGCTTTTCTGAGCGCTTGTGATTGATTAGCGCTTTTTAAAAATCGCTCCCATTCACTTTCATTAATATCGCAGTATCGCGGCGATTTTTACCGCAATTTTAATGAAAGTGAATGGGAGCAATTTTTTAAAAACACTCAGAAAGTACTAATCAATCACAAAGCGTTCAGAAAAGTGCATATAGGGCTTGATTCACTAAAGTGTGATAACACAAATGTCACACCTTATCAAAGATATCACACATTATCAAAAGTTATCACATGTTATCAAAGTCAACACGCCTTATCAGAGTAGCATAGTGAGCACTACGAACCCGCAGGGGCTCAGGCCAGGACAAGTGCCATTGCCAATTAGCAGGCATACGTTTGTAGCACTCACTATGCTACTCTGATAAGGCGTGATAACTTTGATAACATGTGATAACTTTCATAAAGTGTGATATTTGTGCTATCACGCTTTAGTGAATCAAGCCCATAGTGTGGCTGAGCCCTAAATCCGTTTTCTTCTTTACACTGTGTTGGCTTACCAGCCTTATTGATAATTGCCTTGTGCTATTTGTTAGTTGGTCTAAAGATCAAGGTCAGGTTAATAATAACCCTCCATTTACTGGTGTCTCTGGTTGCATTACAAAGATTTTACCCACATTTCAATAAGCAGTGATAGCAGCTGTTACTAATTTATTTTATTTTTCAGGGTACCAATATTCTTCCCATGTTAACCACAACATTACGAGACGCTTCGCAATTTGAAACCCCTGAAGAATTCAACATCAAACATTTCCTAGATGAGAACGGCAAATTTAAGAAAAATAATGCATTCATGCCATTTTCTGCAGGTACGGTAATAAAGCATTAAAGCACCTGTATCTACATTACAACTCTTGGTCAAGCTTGTGGATTAGCCATCAGATATACCTAGGCACCTCTAAAGGTGGCCACACACCATACAATTTTTTAAATATCTGTTCAATTTAAGAATAGCAATCATTTTTTTCTGACTGATTGTAACATTTCAAAAATATGACCAATGTACCACACACCTATGTTCAATTTTTCCCCAATTATGATAAAACTGATTGGAAACTCTGAGAAAATTGCTATGATGTGTATACTAATAAATTGACAATCCAACACACACCATACAATCTTTAAAAAAAATTGAAGAGAAATATCTGGCATTCCGGTTCGCTATAAATCGAACAGAATGGGAAATCCGATCGGATTTTTCAGTCGAATGAAAAAAAAGCTTTCGTTTTTTTCGGGAGATACGATCGTTTTTATTGTATTGATGTAAATACGGATCATTTTATTGTATCGTGTGTGGCCACCTTAAAGGTTTAAATAAATAATAAATAAATAAATAAAAATAAATAAATAAAATAGAACTTGTCAGACTTGTCAGAAAAGGAAAGTTGACTAATGCAATTAGAACCTTTCACAGACAGAAACAAGTTATTCCAGATTAGGGGTGGCCACACTTTTTCAGTTCGCAAGCTGCTTAAAAAAATAGTTAAAAGAGGTATACCCCACCCCTTTCCAGCATAGACAGATGTGTCCCCAATATTGGCAGCCCTCCCTCCCCAGCATAGACAGCCAGATTGTGCCCCATGTGCTGGTAACAATTTGACAGTATGCCGGTGCTGCAGTCAGTATGCAGCACACTATTTCAAAGCATTTGACCGCGATCTACCCAGAAAACCTTTGTGATCTACTGGTAGGTCGCGATCAACGCAATGGGTACCCCCGCTCTAAATATTAGCACAGGCATAACTAGAAATTACTGGGCCCTCCTGCCCCCCTTTGGATGCCCCCCTCGCTTTCTGCACAGGTAAACTGAGAACCAATCTTATTCTATTGGCTAGTGCACACGTGAATGTGTTTTCCACATGCAGATAAAAACAGACAGCGGTGAAGCACTGCACACATTCTCTCTATCAATTACATTAGCTTCTGTGATAAAACATGCATGTGTTCACACATACAGACACACACGGTGTGCAGAAAACGCATACAGATAACTGACAGACGAGTGTGCTCCCAGCCTCAGCCTCATATTACACTCACTCTGTCCATCTAAGATGGATCATAACTGGCTCTGCAGACTTCTCTGGAAGCATCACTACAGCACACAGCACACAGGAAAGGGGGTAAGAGGCTGGGGGCTCCTTAGCTAAGCCACTGTCCTATTTCATATGTTAGTTTCATCTGTTAAGTTGAATTACTGAAATAAATGGACTTGGTGAGCTCCCGATGTACGAGTGTTCTTTGTTTCCACAAGTACTGAGGTATATAGCTGAACCAGGTGAAATACCCCCTTACGTTGTATACATTTTTTCACCCCAGGAAAGAGATCGTGCATTGCAGAAAGTCTGGTACGCATTCAGCTTTTCCTTTTCTTCATCATCCTTCTGCAAAACTTTATCTTGAAATCAACGGTGGACCCCAAGGACCTCGACATCTCTCCTGCCGAAAGTGCCACTCTAAATGTCCCACCATCCCACCAGATCATCTTCATCCCTCGTCAGTTACAAGGAGGAGCTTGAACATTTCTCACCTGCTGGAAAGTGTTTTGAAAAATAATTTTAATTGCTTAATAAGGACACAAATATGTACACCAGTGTTGCTGCAAATTTTCGCCGTAGTTATTTTCACATCAAAAATGGTATTTTTGATTTTGAGAAAAATTTCTGGAAAATATCTTGGACTTTTGCGTTTTCACGTTATTTCATTAATTGCAATCAGGGCTTGTTCACATTGCGTTCCGTTCTCGTTCGCGTTAGCGTTTGGAGTTTTATGACATTTTTTTTCCTCCTCCCGGCGCTCGAGTGGGGGCTGCAGTTTTTGTATAGCGCTTTAATAAACACTTTAGCAGAGCGATTGCGTTTTTTCACTCCCTGATGCAAGTCAGGAAGTGAACTATTTGATCCGGAAAAGAATAAATACAATGGGCTTGATTCACAAAAGCGTGCTAAGTGTTAGCACGCCAGTGAAAAGTCGATTAGCAAGTGCAAACTGGCTCTGAGTTTACGCGTGTAAAGTTTTAAGTTTTGCGTAAAAATCAGCAGCTTCGCATGCTAAGTAGCGTGATAGCACGCAAAGTCTCGGCTTATCACGTGAACAGAGCGTAGTGCGTAACGACGTATGCGCGCACTGCATAACTCCGTACGCACGCTAAAATAGCACGCAAACAGCAACAGCTTTGCCCGTGCAAACTACTTAGCACCCTAGTTAGCACATGCAAAGTCTTAACATGTGCTAACTGAGTTAGCACTGGTTAGTGAATCAAGCCCAATGTATTTATTCTTAAAAATGCGAATGCAATTGCTGCTCAAAGCGATTTTATGAGCGTTTTGCATTTTTCCTATATCTTCCATTGAGGCGGAAACGCCTCAAAAATGGTCCACGCACCGCTTTGCTGAACCCGTGCACACAACCCGTGCTGATATAAACCTTTTCATAGACATTCATTGCACAAGCGTTTGGGGGGTAATTTTAAAAATCGCCTGTGCTTTAAAAAAGGCAGAAAATGCAGCTAGTGTGAGTGAGCCCTCAATCATCGTTTTTACTGGAAAAATAATTGATATTTTAACGTGAACACGCAAAAATATCGATATTTTTACAGCGAAAAAAACAGAAAAACGCAAAAAATATCAACTTATTTTCAATGGCATTTTTGCTCGAATTTAACAATATTTTCAAGAAAATGAATGCGAAAAGAATTTTGGCATTTTTGCTCATCACTGTTCTTCTACACCAACAAACAACGCATTCTATATTAGAAGAAAAATATGAAGAATAATAGCTTAATTGGTGTGTTTTCCTGGAAAGGACAATGCATTCTAATTATTTTTGCATGAATTATTTTTTAAACTATAACATATTACAAATAAACACAATAAATGGTAATTCAATAATACAATATAACTACCTATGTAACTACCTATGTAATATAAATATATATCTTATTACAAGCAAAGCATATTTTATAAAATAAGGCCCGTTTCACACTGGCAATTTTGGTGCAAATGGATCAGTGAAAACGGATCTGATGACCCAATGGGGGCTCTTTGGCTGCCTATAAACGGGGGGATACTTTCTGGCTACCTAAACTGGGGGGGGAAGGCACTGCTTGCCTACCTATAAAGGGGGGTGGCACTCTCTGCCTTCCTAAACTTTGTAGACCTCTCTGGCTATCTGTAATGGGGGGGGGGGTGACACTTTATGGCTACCCACATAATGGGGGGCACACTCTGGCTACCTGTATGGGGTCTCTCTCTAGCTACCTAAAGGGGTACACTCTGGCTACCTACACTGAGGGTGTACTCTCTGGCTGCCTAAACTGGTGGGGGGGGGGGGGGGGGGGGAGTCTCTCTGGCTGCCTATACTTAGTGGTATGATTCTTTCAAGAAAAGGAATTGTACCAATTTTAGAAACTAAAGCTGGAAAGAATCATATCACTAAGAAGGTTAAAAGGAATGATTTTTGTCAGAATCCTTTGATTTGCATGCTTGTCCAGGGTCTATGGCTAATAATATTACAGCAATCATTAGGGTATATCACTATTATTTTTGCTAATTGGGGCCTGTAATTATTGATATAAAGTATAAAGAAATATAAAACAGAAAAGTACACCTTTATTTCCAAATAAAATATTGTTGCCATACATTGTACTAGGAACATAATTTAAATGTTGTAATAACATGGACAAAGCGCAAATAAAATGTGTGGGTTTTATCTATCATAGCAAATGTTTGTGTTTTTTGGCTGAAAAGTGAAAACTGAGAAATAATGATTTTTTTTTTTCAGTTTATTCCCTTTATAAAACCAAATAATTTTTAACAAAAAGTACCGCCCAAATAAAACCTACTTTGTTGTAATAGAACAATGTATAGATCATTTGGTGTGATAAGCAGCAATAAAGTTATTGGCAAAGGAATGAGAGGAGAGTGATGTGTGAAAATTGCTCTGATTTTTAAGGGGAAATAACCTGTGGTGGGGAACTGGTTAAAACATACATACAAATCCATTGGGAAATGCACACCAATGCGATTTTTGTCTGGCCCATGGACTTACATTTTATGCAACTCACTTAGTATTGTATGCTAAGTCTGCCACTTTGCCGCCTGTACCTCCACCACTGCGCCACGTGAATATTTTGTGAGCACACTTGGGTTGCCTGATCTATTCCAGAAGGGCGCCAGGTTATGTGGACCAAAGTCTATAATATGCTCTTGATCAGCTCTGCCTCATACAATACAAAAGTGAGGACGGCTCTCATATTTTTGTAAGTACGGTGGGTTGCAAAAGTATTCGGCCCCCTTGAAGTTTTCCACATTTTGTCACATTACTGCCACAAACATGCATCGATTTTATTGGAATCCCACGTGAAAGACCAATACAAAGTGAAGTACATGAGAGAAGTGGATCGAAATCAATACTTTGTAGAACCACCTTTTGCTGCAATTACGGCTGCCAGTCTTTTAGGGTATGTCTCTACTAGTGATGGGCGAACACCTGGATGTTCGGGTTCGGGAAAGTTCGCCGAACATGGCCGAGATGTTCGGCATGTTCGGGCCGAACCCCGAACTTCCCGAACATCCTGCTTTTGGGGGCCCTATGGGGTCGCAGGCATAAGGGGGGAGCATGCCCCGATCGCGGGGGGGGGTCGGAAATTCCCCCCACCCCCTCCGCTAGCGCTCCCCCCTCTGCCCGCTTCCCCATACAAAAGTTTAAGCAAAGTACCTGTAATAGTGGATGGCCTGGCAGTGGCACTGTGGAGTGAGGAGGAGGAGTCCGGAGAGTGACGCGTTGAGGGAGGCTGGGCAGCGGGCGGTTCAGCGGTAGTACCCTTGTGGTACTTCCGCCCTTTCTCTGACCTCACGCTCGCTGCCCGGCCTCCCTCAACGCGTCACTCTCCGGACTCCTCCTCCTCACTCCACAGTGCCACTGCCAGGCCATCCACTATTACAGGTACTTTGCTTAAACTTTTGTATGGGGAAGCGGGCAGAGGGGGGAGCGCTAGCGGAGGGGGTGGGGGGAATTTCCGACCTCCCCCGCGATCGGGGCATGCTCCCCCCTTATGCCTGCGACCCCATAGGGGGGCCGTATTCGGCCGAACAGGGCCCTGTTCGGCCGAACAGGGGCCCTGTTCGGCCAGGTTCGGCCAGGAATTGAGCCGTTCGGACGAACGCGAACAGTTCGGCCGAACACCACCAGGTGTTCGGCCGAACTCGAACATCACCCGAACAGGGTGATGTTCTGCAGAACCCCGAACAGTGGCGAACACTGTTCGCCCAACACTAGTCTCTACCAGCTTTGCACATCTAGAGACTGAAATCCTTGCCCATTCTTCTTTGCAAAAGAGCTCCAGCTCAGTCAGATTAGATGGACAGGGTTTGCGAACAGCAGTTTTCAGATCGTGCCACAGATTCTCGATTGGATTTAGATCTGGACTTTGACTGGGCCATTCTAACACATGGATATGTTTTGTTTTAAACCATTCCATTGTTGCCCTGGCTTTATGTTTAGGGTCATTGTCCTTCTGGAAGGTGAACCTCCGTCCCAGTCTCAAGTCTTTTGCAGTCTCCAAGAGGTTTTCTTCCAAGTTTGCCCTGTATTTGGCTCCATCCATCTTCCCATCAACTCTGACCAGCTTCCCTGTCCCTGCTGAAAAGAAGCACCCCTAGAGCATGATGCTGCCACCACCATATTTGACAGTGGGGATGGTGTGTTCAGAGTGATGTGCAGTGTTAGTTTTCCGCCACACATAGAGTTTTGCATTTTGGCCAAAAAGTTCCATTTTGGTCTCATCTGACCAGAGCACCTTTTTCCACATGGTTGCTGTGTCCCCCACATGGCTTGTGGCAAACTGCAAACTGTACTTCTTATGATTTCTGTTAACAATGCCTTTCTTCTTGCCACTCGTTCATAAAGGCCAACTTTGTACAGTGCATGACTAATAGTTGTCCTATGGACAGAGTCTCCCACCTGAGCTGTAGATCTCTGCAGCTCGTTCAGAGTCACCATGGGCCTCTTGACTGCATTTCTGATTAGCGCTCTCCTTGTTTGGCCTGTGAGTTTAGGTGGATGGCCTTGTCTTGGTAGGTTTACAGTTGTGCCATACTCCTTCCATTTCTGAATGATCGCTTGAACAGTGCTCCGTGGAATGTTCAAGGCTTTGGAAATCTTTTTGTAGCCTAAGCCTGCTTTAAATTTCTCAATAACTTGATCCCTGACCTGTCTTGTGTGTTCTTTGGACTTCACGGTGTTGTTGCTCCCAATATTCTCTTAGACAACCTCTGAGGCCGTTACAGAGCAGCTGTATTTGTACTGACATTAGATTACACACAGGTGCACTCTATTTAGTCATTAGAACTCATCAGGCAATGTCTATAGGCAACTGACTGCACTCAGATCAAAGGGGGCCGAATAATTATGCACACACCACTTTGCAGTTATTTATTTGTAAAAAAAATGTTTGGAATCATGTATGATTTTCGTTCCACTTCTCACGTGTACACCACTTTGTATTGGTCTTTCATGTGGAATTGCAATAAAATTGATGCATGTTTGTGGCAGTAATGGAACAAAATGTGGAAAACTTCAAGGGGGCCGAATACTTTTGCAACCCACTGTATTTTATTATATTATTTAATGCTACAACACTGCAGATATGACACTTTAATAAAGTGTAAAGTAGTCAGTGTACATCTTGCATAACAGTGTAAATGTGTTATCCCATCAAAATAACACACTGCCATTAATGTCTTAACTACTGGCATCAAAAGTGAGTATACCCCATAAGTTAAGAATGTCAAAATTGTTTCCAAAGTGTCAATATTTTGTGTGCTCACCATTACTTTCCAGCACTGCCTTAAATCTTTTGGGCATGGAGTTCTCTAGAGGTTCACAGGATGCCAATGGAATGCTGTTTAAAGGAGTTATCAGGCTAAAAATAAAAAAAAGCTTTACTCACCTGGGGTTTTCTCTAGCCCCTAGCAGCCGGTCAACGTGGGACATTCGGCTGCTAGGGACTGGAGAAAGCCCCAGGTGAGTAAAGCTTTCTTTATGTTTTGCCTGATGACTCCTTTAAGGCTTTGTTCACATTATAAATCGCCAGTCCTGTCGCATGCGCTGAGTGATTTATTGACCTTTTTTTAAACCACTTTTCCCAGCACTTTGCACTTTGAAAAGCACTTAGAAAATCGCTTTTCTAAGGGCTTTTGCTCAGTGATTAATTTTGACTCCTGTGAACTCTTGTAGCCGGAAATGAATAAATACAATGTATTTATTCATAAAAACGTTCGGGAAATCACAATACAAAGCACTTTAAGCGCTTTGCGATTTTCCTATACCTTCCATTGAGCCAAAGCGCTCAGAAAATGGTACAAGTAGTATGTTTGTGATTTCAAAGAAATCGAAACGCTCACATGTGAACATTCTCATAAGAAAACATTGCACAAGCGCTTTTAGGGAGATTTCTAAAATCGCCAGAGCTTAAAAAAATCCACAAACACTCATAGGGCTCGATTCCCAAAGGCGTGCTAACGATATAACAGCTTTGGACGTGCAAACTAGGGTGGTAAATAGTTTGCACGTCTAAAGCTTTTACCGATCGCGCGCAAAGTTTAGTGCCGCGCGATCCGCCGATAACACTTAGCACCCTTTAGTGAATCAAGGCCATAGTGTGAACAAGCCCTTACTCCTCCATGGCAAAGCTGGCGGATGTTAGAGACCTTGCACTGTACCCCTCCACCTTCCGTTTGATGATGCACCTCAATTGGGTCTAGGTCTGGACACTTACTTGGTCAGTCCAGCACCTCTAGCCTCAGTTTCGTTAGCAAGGCAGTGGTCATCTTGGAAGTGTGTTTGGTGGCTGATATCATGTTATGATATAATGAATTGTATGTGTAGTACGGATAAGGAATAGAATATCAGTAGCAAAGAAAGAGTCTCATATTTTTATTTTCAGTTATATAGCTTTTTTAAATAACATTGCATCATTGTGACACAGTTGCAATTTTAACGGCACACACTGTCTTTTAAATTATAAAGCAAAGCAGAAACAATGACCCTTTGAACTTTCCTGCAGCAAAATCTTAAACAGAACAGTGCTTCAGAAAACAAGAATTTGAAGACATAACAGCAAAAGATGTTTCGGTGATACTTATAACACGCAACACAAAAAAAAGATTGTCTTGACCCAAGCTGGTTGAATAGCTCAGAGAAGCTCTTTTGCATAGATAACAACTGAAGCTTTTTAACTTGTCCTGTACTGTAAAACAATATCAGTCTCTTTTCTTTGCTACTAATGTTCGAGTCATTATCCGCACTAGACATACAATTTATTATATAATTATATCATAAGTTTATTTCTGCTTCAGGTTTGCTTTAACCACTTAAGGACCATGGTCTTATACCCCCCTAGTGACCAGGCTATTTTTTACAATTAAGGCCACTGCAGTTTTAAGGGTTCGCTGCAGGGCCGCACCACTCAGCACACAAGTGATCCCCCCCCCCTTCTATGATCTGTTGATTTGTTTTTTACAAATATTTACTTATTTATTATAAATATGGCTATTTTTTTTATTTTTATCCCTCCCTTCCCCCGCCAGCCAATTAGCGCGATCGGCAGTCATAGGCTTCAGTCTATGATGGCGGATCGCTTCCCTGCCGCCCAGGGGGACAGCCATGTCGCGCGGCTGTCCCCAGCACAGTGCTGCCGTAGATCGCAGTGCTGTGCACAGTAAATAGACACCGGTTTCAACGTCTAACAGTCTCCTAGCAGAGCTCCGTCATTCAAGCAGAGATGCACATGCTTCGGCTGAAAGCGGGTGGAGATCTATAAGCCTGACTCCACTTGGGTGTCCTGCTGGAGCTGGATGTGGTCACACTCTTGGCAAAAAAAAAAAAAAAAAGGTCCTATCGATGGCAAAGTCACTAAGTACCAGAGTACACCCCTCTCAAAGAAGGGTGAAAAGCACAAAAGAGGGTAAGAGGTGCCCAGAAATAGATAAAACAGAGCTAAAAACAGCTACAAATAGAAAAATAGAAGGGGCTTACCTCAATAATGACAAGTTATTATAAATATAAAATTTAATAAGCATTGCTTTATAGTTTTATCTACTTCTGGGAGCCACTTACCCCCCTTTTTGCTTTCTACAGGGTGGGCCATTTATATGGATACACCTTAATATGGCCATTTATATGGATACACCATTTTATGTGAATGGTGAAGTTAACAAACAAAACCACAGCTATTGGTCTGACACTAACCCACATTGGATAGATCCCTCCAAGACTGTTGGAACAAAAACATTGATGGTATGGTGTGGTATATGGGGTGTATCCATAGATAAGGTGTATCCATATAAATGGCCCACCCTGTATATTGACTTCCCTCCATCCATCCAGTCCAGCTAGCCCCTCCCCCAACATAATCCCTCCACCCTGGTTGATTTGTTCCACCATGAAGACTTTCTCAATTCTGACTGATGTCCCACCATCCTGACTTCCTCCACTCTGGTGATTGTCCCACCCTGGCAGACTTCTCCTCCCTGAGTATACACTCAAGTATGACTGCCTTCCTCCATCCACACTATCTTCTCCCCATCCTGGCTGAGCCCTCCACACAGGCTGACCTTTCCACCCTAACCACCTTCTTTATTCTGATTGGTCCCTCAATCCTCACTTATTTCCCTATATTCTTACTGACCCTGACCCCCTGTTTACATCTTCTTTCTGATTGCCCCACCATCCTGTTTTCCTACCTCTACCCTAGCTGACTCCTCCATCTGTCTTGCTACAAAAGAAGTGGTGCTACTAAAATAGATTGCACTTGTACAGGTAACTTATCATGTCGTAGACAATAGATACAATTAATAATTATATTTATTGATACAGATACAAAGTTACAGAAGAAACACTATAAAATGAACACAATAAAAACAATAACATCATTGTGTAAGCCTATCAAACCATGAAGTGGCCTCTTACTACGTATAGACAGTGCCCTCCCATGTTCACACAGTGCCCTCAAGCATTGCAATGTGATCAGTAGAAATGTCAGAGTACATCCACTCCAACTGAAGCCATGAGATATCTGACTTCACACATTGGCCACTAATATCTTTATACATTTCATAGTCCATAAAGTACTATAACAACCCCTTGATGTAACCCAGATCCCAGAATGTAATGGCTGGAAGCAAACAAGGCCTTAGACGCCTCTCCCATTAGAACTGGCACTGTCTTTCTTGTCTTAGGTTAAAAGTTCTATCAAGACAATCGAGGCTTTATTTGGAACAATCCTTATCTGATCTATTAAATGTTACTGCCTTATGACTGAGTCATCTGATCTCCATGTGTATTTAGTCATTTAGTTTATGTGGATATGCAGTTCTGTATTCCTCAAACTCAGTAAACAAGTCTTAAAGAAGGTCTCTGGATGTAAATGAACAGATCCATATAAAATGTAGTATAAACAGTGATGCCAAAAGGTCTACAAAATTGCTACCACTGTCAAAATGGCATCTGTCTTCATGTTATTAGTACAAAATTGCGCTGCTGTGGCACTACACCATGTTATTTTATCCTCTCCATACTGACTAGTCCCCTACCTCCAACCTGATATACTCCATCCTGACTACCCTCCAACAATGAGTGGTCTGTTTGTCACATATGTATGTCACTTGTCTTCCTAACACATATGGCATAACAATTTGAATGGTGACACCAAATCTAGCAGAAGACTTCATATTGAAAATATGGCTCCCATGTCACCTGAAGAGCTCAGATGATCATACATTTTTAATAGAAAGGAATGTAGCTAGTTATATTATTATTTTTATTATTATGTTCTTGTTGCAGACATTTACCCTCATCTCCTGTTTCCGAGACTTTCGCAGAACTTTGCAGCTTTACTATGACATCTGGAAGACCTGGGGACAGGAAATAGGGGATAGAACTAAAACTAGAATAGTTTAACTCTTCCCCTCTGTACAAAACTGATATACTGTATGTTGCTGTCCCTATCATTGATGGTGAGATGCCCTCACCTCCTGTTCATAAAAGAGCTGATGGATACTCATGGTATGCCGTTTATTAGTATTTGTTTATTTTGGATTATACATATAGGGCTTGATTCACAAAAACGCGATAAGTGCTATCACATCAGTTATCACGCGATGTCCTGCTCGCAGTTCTTATCACGGGAACAGCATTAGTTCACGTGAAGCGCGCACGGAAACCTTCGCTTATCACGTGAACTAATGCTGTTCGTGTGATAAGCACTGCGAGCGGCACATCGCGTGATAACTGCTGTGATAGTTATACTGTTTTAAATTAATATTTGTTGAGTTTATTTGCATTGTATCATATTGTGTTGTACAGCATTGCTATGATAATCAGTTAACCAACTTGGAACCGTAATAGTTAAAATGATGCCGCCCTTGTGGCTGCCTAAGCCTGATGTTGGCGAACTCAATAGCACGTCCCTGCTGGCACTGATCTCCACTGTCTAAAGACAGCAGAGTTCCGTACATTGAGCCAATCACAGTGATCAGGAAATGAAAAAAGAAAAAAAGCCTCTTGTCCTTAAAAAGACCAAAGGCTTTGGTCCGAAATGAGTTAAATTTGATGAAAAATATTTTCCTTTGCCCTTTCATTTATAGATTATATATCCTATTCATAGAGCAGTGTGTGAATAATCTTTAACACAGTGCAACCAATTCATCAAATAAGTACAGCTCCAAACCCCTCCTGCAATTATATTGCATAAAAAAGCAGCCAATCGCAGAACAGTATTTTATTTATTTGAACCTGTGTCAAAGATCAACTGACAGATAAGAAATCATATCAAATAGCCAGACAGCTCTATGTTAAAGATATATCCATACTGAATACAAAAATACATTGCAAAGCACAATATATACTATATACAGTAAACCTCGACAGAGGTGCCTGGCTTTTCAACTGACCACATATGCTATTGCTTCGTTATTATTGCCTGATGAAGCGGGATCAAACCTGCGAAACGCGTTGCATATTTGGAGTTCATAAATAAAATATATTGACTGTCTTTACTACAGTCGTTGTGTGTCTACTTGGAGGAGGTAAGTCCACCACTCCTCTAAATTAATTTGCATACCGATTTTTCCTTATATACCAATGAAGTTAATTTAAATGAAATTGCATGAAATGAACTGTACATTCGCATTACATTTTTCACATTTTAAAAATTCACATTTCTTTTGACTTGCATTGTAATTCACATGACTGGTATGAAAAGAACACACATTAGGCTGTTTCTGGTTGTTTTTTTTGCAGAAAATTCAGATGCAGAACACATGTCAAATGCAATGTCATTGGCTTGCATCAGATGTGTGGCGAAAGTGAATTAGTCAACATGAAAATTGTACACAAACTGTGTCATATATCAAGGGTGACTTAGGGAGGGAACACACATTTGCAGGGCTGATTTTCCCTGCAATTCCCAGATCTCTGTTGGATTTTGCGACCGCGTTTTTTCTGCAAATTGTTTGCCTTGATCGTTCCACGAATTTTCGTTTGTGGTGACATATGCTGTAATTGTGAGCGTATGAGCTGTGTGGGAAAAATCAGACAGCTGTGCGATTTAAAAACAAACTGAAAATTGTGAATGCAAAGAACAAATGGTCATGATGAGCCTTTTCAGAGCGAGGTTATTGACTTTAATAGCCTGCACTTTAAATGTATATAATCACAGCTATTGTGTTCCCTGCCTAAATGATCTACAGGTAGTCCCCGGTTTACGAACGCCAGAATTACGAACGACCCGCCGATACGAACGCCCGCCGACCCGCCGCAATGACATCACGCTGCCGGGGCCTACCTGTTCTGCTGTCATTTTTAATGCAGAGTTGGCGCAGCGGAAGGTAAATAGAGGACATCTCACCTTTTCCATGGCTGTAGAAGGTCCCAGCATGCTGCCTGGAAGCTTCCAAATACACCATTATACACTTACCATAGAAAAATGAAATACATTTTCATTATTTTTGAAACTCCTTCACTCCTAACCCAAAATAAAATATTTTCGCCATACATTGTACTAGGGACACATTGTAATAACCGGGACAAATGGGCAAATACAATGTGTCGGTTTTATCTTCAGTATTTTTAAACTACAATGGCTGAAAGCTGAGTAATGGTGATATTTTTAAATGTTTTTTCTCCTTCCCTGTCAAATGCATACAAAATAATATAATTCTTAACATAAAGTACTGCCCAAACAAAGCCTAGTTTTTTCCACAAAAAATTATATATAGATCATTTCAGTGTGATAATTCGTGACAAAGTTATTACTGAATGAATGGGAAGAGCTTCTGAAGGGGAAAAAAACCTGTGGTAGAGAAGTGGTTAAACTACCCTTATAAATACTGAACTGGAGTTTATTGAGGTGGTTGTGAAATTTCTGCTTCCTTTTGCCAAGATACCAGAGATTGAGTGGACATTGCAACATATGAACAACATAATCACTGGCACAGTCAAATGATTAATTATGGGCCAATATTTGTTGTATGCGAAAGCGTAGATTTGTGCAGCTTACTCTATTATAGCAGTACAACACTGATATTTAGTGGTCACACATTTAAGTACAACTGGCTTTAAAGCGAACCTTAACTGAGAGTAAAATGGATGTTTCCTTTTAAACAATACCAGTTACTTGGCAGTCCTTTTGATCTCTTTCGCATCAGTAGTGGCTAAATCACACACCTGAAACAAGCATGCAGCTAATCAAGTCTGACTTCAGTCAGAGCACCTGATCTGTATGCTTGTTCAGGGGCTGTTGCTAAAAGTATTAGAGACAGAGGAGCAGCAGAAGAGTCAGGCAACTGGTATTATTTTAAAAGAAAAAATCCACATCCTTCTCAGTTTAGGTTCCCTGTAAAGCGGTCCTGAAGAGGAAATAAAAAAAAAAGATTTTCATTTACCTGGGATGTGCGCCAGTCCCCTGCAGCCAACCTGTACTCGCGGAGTTAACAAACAATCCTCCGTTTCCCCACCGTGGCTCACTTTCACTTCAGCCCTGGCCGTGCGCATCCTCTTACGCGTTCCCGACACCGGGAGCATCCTGTGCAGGCACAGCAGAGATCTTCTCATACAGCACCTGCGCAGGACGCTCATGGCCACGGGAGTGCATATGAGAATACGCACGGCCAGGCCCGCACAAGCGCAGTGGACATCGACCTACAGGTTGGTGTGGATAAATGTGAACCACGGCGGGGGTATGAAGGATCATTTGGAAACGACATGGGCGCAGTTGGGCTGCAGGGGCTGGCAGAAGCCCCAGGTAAGTGAAACTCTTTTTTTTTTTTTAGTTAGATCTTCAGGTCTGCTTTAAAGGAAACCCTTTATGGAGGCTGACATGTTTGTTTCCTTTTAAATATTGCACATTGCTTGGCTGTCCTGCTGATCCTCTGCCTCTAATACTTTAAGCGATAGATCCTGAACAAGCACATGCGGATCAGATGTCTATGACAAATCTGACAAGATTAGCTGCATGCTTGTTTCAGGTGTGGGATTCAGGCACTACTGCAGCCAAAGAGATCAGCAGGACTGCCAGGCAACTGGTATTGTTTAAAAGGAAATAAATATGGCAGCTTCCATAGGTCTCACCCCTCCGGTTCCTTTTAACAAGGAACTTTATCCCAGGATTAAACTGCATCCCAATCAGTAGCTGATACCCCGTTTCTCACAATAAATCTTCGAATTCACATCAGCATGGGTGGCCCACTGATGACAGTTTCTGTGTGTGTACAGTCTGTCGGCCGGCTGATAAGGCTGGTTTTGACTGATACGCTTGGCGGATCGGTCAAAAACAGCCTTATCAGCCGGCCGACAGACTGTAAACATGCGGAAACTGTCGTCAGAATGTCGTCAGAATGTCCGTCTCACAGGCGGGTATGATGACTGGTAGCTTGTGTCAGTCCGACGTGTGTACGCACCTTTACAAGTTCCCTGCAGAGAAATCTGGGCGCATCCGAACTGGAGATAATGTTATCTTGTGTTTACATTCCTCACTTGATACAATTAAGTAAATACTTCTCTGACTGTGCAGACACTCCTGAATACAGTAAGATGCTCAGAAAGCATTTCTGCTTATATTATAAGATGAATAAACCAGTTATGAATAAAATGCAAAGGCAGCTCTCAGAGCAAAAAAAATGTACTTTGGGAACTTGTAATTTCTAAATGAATAATAATACTTATGCACACAAGCAAATATGATAACTGTATGGCATATAAAAAGTAGGAAAACATGTTTTTATTGAATATTATGTCAGGGTTTTATACCACTTTAACGGACACAGACAAAAATATACAAGGAGGCATGGTGTAGGTATTACAAGTCAAGGACAGTATATAATTTATAGCGGCAGTAAACAAGGTGAGAAGTGTTCATTTTTAGTTCTGTGCTGTAATGCTTTCCAGTCCTAGCAGCTCTAGTGTGGTTCTGATTAAGCACGGCTACCACCTGGGGAAAGAAGCTGTTCCTGTGCCTGGAAGTTTATGTTATGACTGGCCGGTATCTCATTCCTGAAGGCACATATTGGAAGATGGAGTGAGCAGGGTCAGAGGCAATCTTGGTCAATTCCTTTCTCCCCTTTTCTCATACAGAGCATGAGCCAAACCTGAAAGCCATAGTTGATGATGTCATGATGTATTCAAAGGTTGTAGTATAAAACACCAGCACCAATGTCTTTCCCATTAACTCGCACACGTGTGTCTAAACTTCATTTGTAGGAATGGTGAATGAGATGCAAATAATTCTGAGTTGATGCAGGAATATGTAAATTCTGTATTAGCTTGAAAATGGACCAATCAAATTTCACCTTCGCTGGATTTGATTGATCCATTTTCAGAGCAGATGGGGGTGGCCAGTTTTAAAGACCATGCATCCTACAAAATAAATCCCTCCTCACTAATGCAGAGGTTCCATGATATCCGAAAATTATTTGATGGGTTCCTCCAGTAAAAAGTTTGAGAAAGGCTGTGCTAAGCAGTACACAGACTGTAGATGTTTTTCTTATGTGAAATCAAGTTTTCCAACTTCTATTTGGGATTGCCTGTTTTTAAATAGAGTTATGAGGATGCATTGAAGTGTTTTTAGTATCCTCATGCTTTAGCCTACATTAGGTTCATTCTGAGTCAGTCAATGAAGCTTATATTTTAAACTTACGATACATCTTTAAAACACACATTTGAGAACAAAAACAGGCAGTGTAGGACCCCTATTCCAGACACTTTTAACCTATTTTCACCCATGTAGACAGATTTTCCCCAAGGAGTTTGAAGCTTATCAGCATAGAGCTCTGCCCCCTGAACAATACCAGTCCACATGGTCTATAAGTCTGGACAGCAGTCTGCATGGGGGTTGAAGCCTTCACCCCATTTTCTTTGCAGATCAGCACTGTTAAATGTTATACTGTATATCTGGCAGTAGGATCTAAAGGGTGACTTATTATTATGGACCAAGGGCTTACACCCACCTCTTGCTCAAAGAAATCATGTAATCTGGAAGCCCCCATTCATACCAAAGGAAATTCCAGATGGACGTTTCTCGTTAAATTATATATCTATATTTTAATGTTCTTAAACAACAACCCCCAACACACATCCATAGTCACTGCTGTCCTGCCGCACAATGCAAGGAGTTTCTTATTTGTAGTAAGCCTTTATTGTGGGCGATGATGTCATCCACATGGCTGCCAAGAACCTCTTGATCCTGGCAGCCAAGCTAGGGCTAGGGTCAGCAAAATCAGTGGTTTATCATGAATGAGGACTTCTTGGACATTATCTACCTTTGCTAACTCTAAGCCTTTCTTTGGTTGCTAGGATCACGGGGGCACCAGATGACATTGCTGCCCAAATAAAGGCTTTCTATTTTTGATAAACTCTTAATGAAGGTATTGAATAGTGCAATGCATGAGCAGTTGCTGCAGACATGCTGGGGGGGCTCTTCAAGTTTACCATGAAATTTTGGTGTGACAACGGTAATAAAAGGTAGTCATAGTTAATTGAAAACATTAAAATATTTTATTGGTTGTACATTTTTATTATTATTATTGATTTATAAAGTGCCAACATATTCTGTGGCACTGTACAAAGTAAGAGGCGAACATGGGGTACATAATAAAACAGACAAATTGTCTTTTTTTTTTTCTTGCGAACTTAGCTTGGCCTTGCCCTTGCCCGGCCTAATCACAAGCTTGATTAGGACACTCCCAGTGTCTAGCTCTTTGATTTGCATCATAGTTTGCACATCACTTATATTTCCTTCCTTATTTCTTTTCTTTATTTAATACTTCCATAAGCGGAAAACCAAACAAAAAATATAATATATCAAACAAAAAGCAAAACCCATTCTTATAACCGCTACCTCCCCTCCCCCCTCCAACAAAGTCATTTATTCTCCTATCATCCCTTCCCTCCACCCATCCTCCACATACACTCACCCCTTTCTTACTATCCATCATACATTCCATGTATCAGCTGGCTCTTCACCTCTTATTCCTTCAGATTTTTCCCCCTTCAATAATGTAGTAATAGGTCCGACCAAAGGGTTTTTAATTTTTTTATTCTGCCTTCTCTTAATGGGTCCGTCTCTTCCCCATCAACTTCCTCCCAAAAGTGGCACATCTCCGTACACCAGGTTGGCAAATCGATTGGGGCTTTTTCCTTCCACCTTTTAGCTATTATATAGCGTGCCACCTGGCTAACAATTTCTCTAAGTTCTTTTATTTGTTTATTTTGTTCTTTTTCTATGATCCCAAGCATAGCTTCAATGGGTAAGATACATACTTTCTTTTGCAGCAGTCTAGTCCAAAACCCAGCCAACTCTTGCCAGAAGCCACCTACCCACCTACAACCCCACCACATATGGGTCTCGTCACCTCCCCGCTGATCACATCTCCAACACCTATCCTCCCCATCCCTGGTAAATTTAGCCAACTTTGCCAGAGTAAGGTACCATCTACTCATCGATTTATATTGAGTAAGTTGTAATTTGCGATTCGGATATTTCCATACTGAACTAAAAATCCTATACCAGTCCTCTTTTCCCCAGGTCACCCCCAGATCCCTTTCCCATTTTTTCTTCCATAGGTACGATTTCTCTATTCTATCCCCCCGAATAAACCTATACATTAATGATAGCGGCTTTGCAGGTTTTTCTTTAAGATAAACCCATTTCTCTAACATATTTAAGTTAGATCTAATACCTTTATTTCTTTTCTCTAATGCTCTGAGAAAACTATTAATTTGCATCTTACCCCAGGGTTTGATATCATTACTTCCCTCAAGCAATCCGCAGATGCCAAGCACAGAATCCCCTTTAAGGTCTATTATCCGTATTTCCTTATCTACTTTGTTAGCATTAAACCAGTTTTTTTGTCTACCTGGAGGAAATTCTAAATTGTCCCTAAGCGTGATCAGCGGTGAGGTGTCGGCTCTCCCCCTCCACCTCAATACAAAACCAAGTAATACTTTAAGTGTAGGCTTAATAAGGGGGTGTATAGCCTCACGACCAATGGCCCTAATATTCTCCGGGATCCAAGTAAATACTAGATTGAGATCGATCTCTTTCTCTTCTGCCATAACCCAGAGCTTATCTTCTAGACCCGCTCTCCATTCCACCTATCTTGTTAGATGAATGCCCTTATAGTAGGTTTCAATGTCTGGTGCTCCCACACCACCATGTTCTTTATCATTCATTAATTGCGAGTATTTAAAGAGGAGCTGTTAGGTATAAGGTCTCAGAGAAAATAAACACATATATCAGTAGCTAAAGATTGGCTGAACTTACATTACATATGCATTTCACTGTCCACGTTTGTACTTCACATAATTTTTATATAGTATTTGCAGAGAATGATGCTCCTGTCCTGACAGCTCATGGCAGGTTCCATGTTTGTCTGTCTCCTATGAAGCCAAATGTGTCGTCATGTCCTGCGTGCTTCCTGATGATTCCACTCTCACAAATGCTGGTAATGAATAACACTACTGTGCAGTGAATATTAATTAGCCATGTGGCTAGGAACAATAGCGGACTCCTGCAGTGTACTCTGCCCGAGATTTATTAGTGCTGTGAGCTAGACTGTTACATGCTGTTGAAACTTGAGCCTCACTAGCAGCCAGGGGAGGGCCCCAGAATGCTTTGCAGTATCTGTTATTCGGCTTGCGTCCTCCTTAGGAGCCTGGGAATACGGAGCCTTGCTGTCAGCAAACATCTAAAGTAAGAGAGATTTTTAACTGCAGTATTGCCTTTTTGGCTTCCTTCTAAACTGTTTAACACAGGAGAATAGAGGTTTAAATTAGCTTTTGCAGCCTGACAGTTACTCTTTAATCCTGTGTTTATTATTTGCCCATATGAATTTTTGAAAAATCGTATTCCATTCACTGAACCATTGGCTGGGAAGGGCTATTGGGAGACACTGTAATAGATATAATATTTTTGGTAAGATCAACATTTTAATGATCTCCAACCTTCCAAGCATGTTTTTTTTGTCTTTTAAATTATTTTTATTGGTATTTTATAAACATATGAAATTAACATAGAAACATTTGCTCACTCGCAGGTGAGCGTATAACTTAAAAACTTGCACATTACTCACTAGACAGATTCATATATTGGAGTATCCTCTGTTACCCCTCCTCCCATCCCATCAATTATCATCAGAGTTGTATAAGAGTACTAAGTAGTCTTAACAGTGCATTACCACTTTTATATATATGACAGGCAGATTATTCACAGAATATAATTTGTTTGCTAGTTATTACCCCTTACGTTATGTGTGGTTTGTATCTTTGTTGCTGGTCCATGGTTCCCATACTTTTTTAAATTTCTGAGGGCAGCCTCTGGCTATATAAGCAGCCTTGTATAGATGTATAGATTCATTAAGTAGTTTTTTCCAGTATTGGAAAGTAGGTGGATTTTCACTCTTCCAGTTTAAGACAATAGCTTTACGGAAGTAAAATAGTAGAAGCCCCACTAAGGACCTTTGAGCTCTTGTTGGGGCAAGTCTGGTAGTGTCTCCCAAAATACAATGGTATGGATCTGCTGGGGTTTTATTTTGGTGACAAGGGAGATATAGTCACAAATAGTTTTCCACGTAGGGGCCAATTCAGAGCAGTTCCATAACATGTGATCCAGATCTGCATTTTCAGCATTACATCTCCAACAGAGAACTGGTTTGGCCGTGTCAAATTTTGTTAGTTTGGCAGGGGTCAGGTAAGCTCTATGTAGAATTTTGTATTGGATTAGTCTGTCTCGGGTTGCTATTAAGTATGTGAAAGGTTTGATCCACACATCTTCCCATTCCTCATCATCTAGGGTTGGAATGAGGGTGAGCCAAGGCTGCTTATAGATGGAGATATGTGGCTCTGTAAGCAATATAATGTTTTGGTATATTTCTGATAGCGCCTTTTTAAGATTGTCTTTGGATAGTATATCCTCCAGTTCAGTAGTTTGCAAACGGATTGGTACCTTATCAAACTGAGTATAGAAGGCGTGTCTGAGTTGTATAAACCTGAAGAAGTGAGTATTTGGAAGAGAGAATTTTTCCTTCAAGATATTAAATTCCGCCAATGAACCAGCTTCAACTATGTGTTCCAGGTTAGTTACTCCTCTAGAGATCCAGATTATTGGATCTGGGATTGTATAGAAGTTGGGCAATTTAGGGTTATTCCATAATGGGACTTTGGGGGATTGTTTATTTTGAGGAGGACGATTCCATTTGTGCATGTCCCATGCCCTAATAACAGTTTTCATGTTAGTGGTTAGGGGGTATGGGGCATTTGTTCCTCTATATAATAGTTGTCTAAGAGCTTCAAGAGAGCCAAGTGTGGCTGCGTCTAATATAATTGAGGCATTTGAGGGGTCCTGAGTTAGCCACCAATGTGCTGTAACGAGTTGGCATGCTAAGAAATGTTTAAAAATGTCCGGGAAAGCCAATCCACCCTCCGTCCATGGTCTCTGTAATTTTTTAATACTAATTTTGGGAATTTTGTTATACCAAATGAAACTTGTTAGGATAGAGTTGAGTTGCATAAAGAATTTCTTTGGTACCCAGACTGGGCAATTTCTAAAGGTATAGAGATATTTCAGAAGCAATTTCATTTTAATTAAATTAATTCTTCCTATTAGGGATAAAGGAAGACCTTGCCAGCCCGCTAGTTTTTGTTTGGTGTATTGTATCAAGGGTGTTAGATTATCTGCCATAAAATTGTCTGTACTTTTAGATATCCATATTCCCAAATATTTAGTTTTATTGATAATCTCTAGCGGAGCCTGAGCTATGGAGATGGAGTTGATAGGGAGCAGTTTTGATTTGGACCAATTGACCTCTAGTCCCGTGAATGGAGCGAATGTAGAAAATACTTCAAGGGCGCCAACTATAGAGACTTCAGGATCAGTTAGGTATATGACTAGATCGTTTGCGTACAGGGACACCCTCTCCTCCAGTCTACCAATAGTAAAACCATTAATCTTGGAGCTTTGTCTTAGAGCTGTGGCTATTGGCTCCATGGCTATGGCAAAAAGTGCCGGGGAGAGAGGGCATCCCTGTCTAGTGCCCCTGTAAAGCGCAAATGGGGCAGACACCTCCAAGCCTATTTTTACTTGTGTTAAAGGGGCTTTGTATATGGTCTGTATCCAGGATATGGTTTTAGAATTGAACCCAATTTTCCTCAGTACCGTCCATAGATATGGCCATTCTACTGAATCAAAAGCCCTTTGTATGTCTACGAATGCTAAGGCTCTAGGGGGGCTGTATTAATAGAAGAATGTATGTGAGTGAAAATGCGTCTGAGATTTATGTAAGTTGTTTTGTTCGGCATAAAGCCTGTTTGGTCTGGGTTAATGATTTCAGTGATATATTTATTAATCCTGACAGTGATTATTTTAGTTAGTATTTTTAAATCATTATTTAAGAGAGAAATGGGTCGGTATGATTGACAGTCTAGGGGATCTTTATCTGGTTTTAGTATTAGAATAGTATGCGCTTGGTAGAATGTAGGCGGAAGCTGGCCACTTGTGAGGCAGTGATTTAGCATATTCTTAAGGAAGGGGGCTATTAGTCTAGAGTATCGTTTGTAGAATTCAATAGGGATGCCATCAGGGCCCGGGGATTTTTTGGGTGGAAATGAGGAAATTGAGTCCATGATTTCGTCCTCTGTGATTTCGGTCTCTAATTTCCCTATAGCTTCTTCCGAGAGGAGTGGCATATTTAATTTTTCTAAATGTTGTGTTATTGTATCTTGGGGTACCCTGCTATTGGATTTATATATATTGGTAAAGTATGTTTGAAAGGCATTTAGTATATTGGCATGGGAGGATGTTATCTCGCCAGAGGGCAGTCGTATCTCAGGGATATTAGTTTGTTCATTGGGACTTCTAGATATATTCGCCAAGAGTTTGCCATTTTTATCCCCCTGTTCAAAAGAAGTTTGCTGCCACTCCAGAAGAGAGATTTTAGTAATATCTGTCATATGAATATTTATATTTCTTTTGGTTTGCATGAGCTCATTAAAGGTGTTTGCTTCTGGGTTGTCAGCACACCTCTGAGAGGCTAGGGTTTCTGCATCATCAGGGGCAAATCCAGGATTTTCAAGGGGGGGGGTTCCTGATAGGTCTCTTTTGGCAAGCCGCACACTACCGCGCATGCGTTTGCCCACAAAATCCACATGATGCACAGCATTTCTCCACAAAATACACACAATGCACAGTGTTTCCCTACAAAATACACATGATGCAGTAGCGTTTCGCCAAAATATATATAATGTGGCAGTGATTAAGTAGCCAGATAACCCCCCTTCATTATGGATAACGAAATTACCCCACCCCTCTTTAGTATAGGTGACCAGATGACCCCCATTTATCACACAGGTAGCCAGATGAGGCCCCCCCCAGTTAGGATAAGTAACCATATGATCCCCATTTATAGTATATAGCCAGATAACTCCCCATTCAGTACATTCCCCCTTGTATTTCGCCAGATCCCCCTTGTATATATGACCAGTGTATATAGTCAGATCCCCTGTATATATAGCCAGAGATCCCTCCCCCTGTATATACCCATATACCCACTGTATGCAGCCAGATGCCTCCCCCTGCATATAGCCAGTGTATATAGCCAGATCCCCCTGCATATAGCCAGTGTATATAGCCAGTTCCCCCTGCATACAGCCAGTGTATATATATAATCGTAATGTGGGCAGCAGCCATCAGAAAATAATCGTAATGTGGGCAGCAGCCAGCAGTCATCAGAAAATAATCATAAAGTGGGCAGCAGCCATCAGAAAATAATCGTAATGTGGGCAGCAGCCAGCAGTCATCAGAAAATAATCATAAAGTGGGCAGCAGTCACCAGAAAATCACAATGTGGGCAGCAGGCACCAGAAAATCGCAATGTGTGGGCAGCAGTGACCAGAAAATCGTAATGTGGGCAGCAGACACCTGAAAATCGCAATGTGGGCAGCAGACACCTGAAAATCGCAATGTGGGCAGCATTCATCAGAAAATCGCAATGTGGGCAGCAGTGACCAGAAAATCGTAATGTGGGCAGCATACACCTGAAAATCGCAATGTAGGCAGCAGACACCTGAAAATCGCAATGTGGGCAGCAGTCACCTGAAAATCGTAATGTGGGCAGCAGACACCTGAAAATCGCAATGTGGGCAGCAGTGACCAGAAAATCGTAATGTGGGCAGCAGTGACCAGAAAATCGTAATGTGGGCAGCAGTCACATGAAAATCGTAATGTGGGCAGCAGACACCTGAAAATCGCAATGTGGGCAGCAGTGACCAGAAAATCGTAATGTGGGCAGCAGTCACATGAAAATCGTAATGTGGGCAGCAGACACCTGAAAATCGTAATGTGGGCAGCAGACACCTGAAAATCGCAATGTGGGCAGCAGACACCTGAAAATCATAATGTGGGCAGCAGACAACTAAAAATCGCAATGTGGGCAGCAGAGACCAGAAAATCGTAATGTGGGCAGCAGACACCTGAAAATCGCAATGTGGGCAGCAGTGACCAGAAAATCGTAATATGGGCAGCAGACACCTGAAAGTCGTAATATGGGCAGCAGACACCTGAAAATCGCAATGTGGGCAGCAGTGACCAGAAAATTGTAATGTGGGCAGCAGACACCTGAAAATCGTAATGTGGGCAGCAGACACCTGAAAATCATAATGTGGGCAGCAGACACCTGAAAATCGTAATGTGGGCAGCAGAAACTAGAAAAAAAATGCACCTGTGAAAAAAAAACAAATCACTTACCTGACAGAAGTCTTCTCCTCTCCTGGCATCTGGCACCAGCTCCCCGATGATCCTCCTGCAGCACATCTCCCGCGCTGACAGGCAGAGTGCAGGGCTACGGCAAGATGGCTCCCGAAGCCCTGTACTGGAGACACAGTCCTGATCTGCCCCTGGGAGACTGCGGGGCTGCGGGGAAGAAGCAGCATATCTGGCTGGGGGGTCCCTCAATAGGGAGGGTGACAGCGCTCCCCCCCACACGGCTAGCGGGCCCCGGGCCCCCCTACTGCGCACACACATGAGCAAGCGGCAGCTGCACTATTACATTCAGTGGCTGCCGCTGCTCAGATTCCGGAGGCACTTCCGGTCTAGGTGCAAGGGGGTGGTTCCAGACACCCGGAACAACCCCTTCCGTGCGCCAGTGATCATGTAGGGAAGACAGTGAGTTATTGACATTTTTCCTCTTGGCGCTTATAGAGTTTATGAAATTGCCCCTAACAGTAGCCTTAAAGGCGTCCCATGTCATTTGTATTGTGGCAGATCCTTCATTTAGTTGCCAGTATTGAGTTATTTCTGCAGTAATGCTATCTCCTATATCTTTATCTTCTATCCATTTGGGATCTAGCTTCCATAATGATTTATTATGGATTATGCCGACTTTACAGGTTATCTCTAAGGGGGCGTGATCAGATAAGCCGCTAGGAAGATAGGAAGCCCCAGTGATGCAAGTTAGCATGTGTAAACTGTTTCAAACCGCCAACTGAAGGAGAACTCCACAAACACCAATGCAGGTTGTAAAATTCAAAAAGTTTTATTCAAAATAAAAGATAAAAAATACACTTTCTACTCCATGTAACCAATGAGAATTGCAAACAACACAATCTAATATCACAATCTTCTTATTATCTTCTTTCTATAGAACACTTCCGGAAGCTAGGAGAAAAACAACTGGTTAACAATAACACATACCCTTCCCACCCGGTAAGTATTTTCTCAGCGTTCCCACCCACTTTAATGAAAAATGGACCTTATTTGGATTTCCTAAACCCTGAGTACTAAAGTAATTTTAGTTTAATGCTTCACTGACAAGACCATTATATAATACTTTAACCTCTAAGTTTGCTGATCAGCAAAATCTTTCATAACTCAATAGTAAATAGAGTACTCTTGTTTTTTTGTTCTCAGTCTGATCAATTATTCTGGCTATTTTTCTTGTTCAATAGTTCAGCCGTTTCTTAGGAAAAGCCAGAATAATAAATGTATAAGTTAGATGGTTAAAGGTTAATAAATTGGTTGGTTAATAAGTTAATAATAAATAATAAAAGAAATAAAATTGGTTAGTGAATTACTAAATTCTTAGTAAATTAATAAGGTTACTAGAATTAAATAAAGAAGAAGAAAATAACTCCGTCACTTGTTCTTATGAGCAAAACTACTCAATATGCTTGCCCAAAAAACAGCAGAAAAATAAAAACACAAGTTTCTTTATAAATCTCAGCTTCCGCCTGTAACGATCGGTGAAGCACAGAGAGGATCTGATTACCAGTGATCTGCAGAATCACTGGTAATACAGATGTATACCAGATTATACGTGATCTGCAGTATCACTGATAATCCGATATACTAGCTAACCTCTGATCGCCTGAGTAGAGTGTAGTGTTTGGTGTAACAGTAACACTTTGAGGACTAGGCCTCAGTGCAGCAAGGAGTACTGCACAGATTCCTTCCGCAGACCTGAGCTCTCCAAGACGGGAGGAGTCAGACTGACAGTAGGAAGGATAGTCTGAAAGTGACCCTCAGGAGGAAGGGTCGCTAACAGAGCGAGGAACCGCCTCTAACGGTAAGGTCGGTTCTCGAGGTCGGACAAGCCAGGTAGTACACACACGGACAGATAAAGTACAAGATCAGGAGGCAAAGGCGGAGTCAAAGTACAGGCAGGGTTCAGCAACGGGGTATCAGATATATCGGGGTACAAAATCAGGAGGCAGAAGCAGAGTCAAGGAACGAGCCGGGGTTCGGCAACAGAGTATCAGAAATATCGAAGTACAAGATCAGAGTTCAGGAGGATAGTCAAGGCAGGCAAAAGTCATAACAGATAATCACAATCAAACTAGTACTTTAGCTATCAACAGAATCTAGCTAAGTGTAGGATTACAGCTCCAGCTGGTCCCGGCACACTTGCGGATCTGATTACGGATCTGGGTGCTCCCACATATGTGATCGCACGCCAGACAAAGAGCAAGTGAACAACCAGCAGTATATATACTCTAGGACCTTTCCAGGACCTCCCTAATTGCTGGTCCAATGAGAGCAATGGAATTTGTCAGCTGACCCAGCTGGTCAGCCGACTCCCTTCTAACTGCTATTTAAACTCTGCCTCTGTGCTCGCGCGCGTGTAAGTCTGAATCTTGGTGGACTATCAGTCCCAGCCACACCAGTACTGTCATGCAATGTATCTAGTGCGGGGGCCGCCTCTGATGCGGATTCCGCCGTTACCAATGCGGATTCCGCCGTTACCAATGCGGATTCCGCCGCACTGCCTATGCGGCATGCGGCGTTTTTTCCGCGTTGTGACGCCATGCTGGACGCGGAAACGGCCGCCTCACCTCGAGAGACAGCGGCCTTTCCGCATTTCCTTACAGTACCCCCCCCCCCCCCGAGGAGTGGACTCCGGACAACTCCCACCAGGTTTCTCGGGGTGTAAGGCATGAAACTCCCTCACCAACTCATCCGCATGCATACGGTTTCCAGGTACCCATTGCCTCTCCTCAATGCCATACCCTTTCCAATGTACGAGGTACTGTACCGAGTTTTGTACCTTGCGAGCATCTAATATTTTTTTCCACTTCATATTCGGGTTGGGTATCTACCAACACGGGAGGAGGAGGAGTAGGACCCACCTGGACTGCAGGTTTAAGAAGGGACACGTGGAAGGACTTCACCCCCCGCATGCTGGTGGGAAGGTCAATGGTATACGTAACATTGTTAATCTTTTTAGTCACGGAAAATGGGCCCACACACCTGGGACCCAGTTTGGCAGATGGCTGCTTCAGGGTCAAGTGACGTGTGGACACCCAGACTAGATCCCCTGGCTGAAACTTCCATTCCACGGACCGTCTCTTATCTGCTTGACCCTTCTGACTCTGGAACGCCTTCTGCAAATTCCCCTTAACAATTCCCCAATTGTCCCTGAGTGACCTCTGCCAATCCTCCAGTGCAGGAAATGGGGACGAGACAACTGGAAAAGGGGAGAATTTGGGTGACCAACCTGTTACAATCTGGAATGGGGAAAACCCAGACGAGGAATTATTTAAATTATTTTGGGCGAATTCCGCGAAGGGCAAAAATTTCACCCAGTCACTTTGTGCCTCCGCAACATAACATCTCAGGAATTGCTCCAGAGATTGGTTAATGCGTTCTGTCTGCCCATTCGTCTGTGGGTGGTAGCCTGACGAGAACGACAATTTCATGCCCATTTGGTGACAAAATGCCCTCCAGAATCCAGACACAAACTGGACTCCCCTATCAGACACAATGTCTTCCGGAATGCCATGCAGCCGGAAGACGTGAATGATAAACAATTCGGCTAATTCTTGAGCCGAGGGGAGTCCTTTCAGGGGCACAAATGGGCCATCTTGCTAAACCGGTCGACTACCACCCAAATAACAGACATGCCTTCAGACCTGGGCAATTCCCCCACAAAATCCATGGACAGGTGGGTCCATGGCTCACTCGGGGTGGGCAAAGGCTGCAACCTTCCTACAGGTGCCAGCCGGGAGGGTTTACTCCTGGCACATACCGCACACTCCTTAACAAACTCCTTGCAATCTGTTGCCAAGGAAGGCCACCAAGCACACCTGGCAATCAGATCCTGCGTTCTGGCCGCTCCAGGATGACCAGCATTCTTGTGAGTGTGAAAGAGTTGCAGAACTTGTAACCGGAATGGCAGTGGGATAAACAAGACCCCTTTGGGTTTCCCCTCAGGAACATCCCGCTGAAAGGGACCCAAAATCTCTGTCCAATCCTCCCAAGTCTCCGTGGCGGCTAACACCAGTTTCTGCGGGATGATGGATTCAGGAGCGGGGGGCTGTGCTGTCTCAGGTTCAAAACACCTGGAGAGGGCATCTGCTTTGACGTTTTTGCTGCCTGGAGTGTACGTGATTATGAACCTGAATCTCGTAAAAAATAAGGACCACCGGGCCTGACGGGGACTCAGCCTCTTAGCCCCCTCGATGTATTCCAAGTTCTTGTGGTCAGTGTAAACAGTGATCGTGTGCTCTGCCCCCTCTAACCAGTGGCGCCACTCCTCAAATGCCAACTTAATAGCCAGAAGTTCCCGGTTGCCTATATCATAATTTTTTTCTGCAGGTGAAAACCTGCGGGAAAAATAAGCACATGGGTGTAATCTGCCCTGCAACCCAGACCGTTGAGACAGCACCGCCCCCACCCCAACTTCTGAGGCATCAACCTCCACAATGAAGGGAAAGGACGTGTCAACATGCCTCAAAATTGGTGCTGAGCAAAATAATTTTTTCAATAGAGCAAATGCCGCCATGGCTTCAGGAGACCAGTGGTTGGTATCCGCCCCTTTTTTCGTGAGACTGGTAAGGGGGGCAACTAACGTGGAGTATCCCTTAATGAACCTCCTGTAATAGTTCGCGAACCCTAAAAATCTCTGCAGGGCCTTTAACCCCACTGGCTGTGGCCACTCCAACACGGCTGTGACCTTGGCAGGATCCATTGAGAGGCCCGAGGTGGAAATTACGTATCCCAGAAACGTGACCGTGGTCACTTCAAATATACACTTTTCCACCTTAGCGTAGAGCCTATTCTGTCTTAATTTGTTTAGGACAAATTTCACGTGGACCCTGTGTTCGGAGAGGTTATTGGAGTAAATTAGTATATCATCGAGGTATACCAGTACGAATTTACCCAATACCTCCCGGAATACCTCATTGATTAGTTCCTAGAAGACGGCTGGCGCATTGCACAACCCGAAGGGCATCACTAAGTACTCATAATGCCCGTCGGGTGTGTTAAAGGCCGTCTTCCATTCATCGCCCCTTCTAATGCGGATTAGGTTGTATGCCCCCCTCAGATCTAACTTAGAAAAGATCTTAGCAGTAGTGACCTGCGTGAATAAGTCGTCTATCAATGGTAACGGATAGCGATTCTTCACCGTGATTTTATTGAGACCTCGGTAATCGATACAAGGTCGAAGACCCCCGTCTTTCTTCTTAACGAAAAAGAAGCCGGCCCCAGCAGGTGACCGAGAGGGCCGAATAAACCCCTTGGCCAAGTTGTCACGAATGTATTCCTGCATAGCCAACTTCTCGGGACCGGACAAGTTATACAGGTGACCCCTAGGGGGCATACAACCAGCACGGAGATCAATGTGGCAATCGAACGGGCGATGAGGAGGTAATTGATCAGCAGACTTGGGACAAAAAACATCAGAAAAATTGGAATATACCTCGGGAACACCCTCCACGTAAACCTTGGTCTGACCCAATGTCACCTTCCCCAGACACTGCTGATGACAATGATCGGACCATCTGGTTACCTGGCCCGTAGCCCAGTCGATTTGTGGAGAGTGGGCTTGTAACCAAGGCATGCCTAGGATAATAGTGGAGGTTGACATATGTAAAACGAAAAACTGTAATTGTTCCCCATGCAGTACCCCTATCATGACCTTCACCTGCGGAGTCTGTGACAGGGGACGATCCCGTTGCAGAGGGGAATCGTCTACTGCCGTGACCTGAATGGGGGGTGTCACAGGAGTGAGCGGAATACCCAACTCCTGAGCAAACTCAAAGTTCATAAAATTGGCCGCTGAGCCTGAGTCAATGAAAGCCTCAGTAGCCACAGATTTCTTCTCCCATGTAACTGTACAAGGGAGAAGCAATTTCTTTTCTTTAAGGGGTGCAAGTGGCGTGCCTAGGGTGTCACCCCCCACTACTCCTAGGCAAATTTGTTTCCCGACTTGTTCGGGCAGTTGATCCGTCATTTTCCGCCTTCGCTCCACCTGGGTCAATTTCAAACAACCAATCTGCATTGGTTCGGGTGGAGGCAAGGCCGGAGGAGATGAGACAGATGGAGATGGTGTTACTAAGGGTGCAGCGGAGGGTGCCACATATGATGTTACCCTGGCACGGTGACTGCCCCGAATCTGCCTCTGATGGCGTAATCGACGGTCGACTCGAATGGCCGATGTGATGGCCCCATCGACTGTCCTGGGCTCGGGCAAGGTTAGCATTAAATCGGAGACCTCCTCCGATAACCCAGACAAGAAGTAATCCATGAGGGCAAAATTATCAAATCTGGCCGTGACTGACCATCTGCGAAATTCTGCCGCGTAATCCTCGACTGAACCCCCGTCTTGCCGCAAAAGTTTGAGTTTCCGCTCAGAGGTTGCCGCAAGGTCAGGGTCGTCGTAAATTACGGCCATGGACTTAAAGAATTCCTCTACCGAGGTCAGAGCAGTATCGGTAGGAGGCAGGTTGTATGCCCATGACTGGGAGTCACCAGTCAGCAAAGTTTTAATAAAGGTGACCCGTTGGGTCTCAGTCCCCGAGGATCGGGGTCTCAACTCGAAGTACGATAACACTCTACTCTTAAAATTCCGGAAGTCAGACTTGTGGCCGGAAAATTTATCTGGTACGGGCATACCTATGTCAGCACTAGGAGGGGATCGCACTGAATCAACTGACGTCTGGAGAGTTCGCACAGAGCCTGATAAGACATCAATCATAGTCTTGTGGCTACCCAACACTTGGTTGATGTTTTCCACCGAAGTGGCAAGTGCGCCCAGACGGTCAGTGTGTGCGTCCATTTGCATTTTTTGGTCTGGCGTTCTGTAACGATCGGTGAAGCACAGAGAGGATCTGATTACCAGTGATCTGCAGAATCACTGGTAATACAGATGTATACCAGATTATACGTGATCTGCAGTATCACTGATAATCCGATATACTAGCTAACCTCTGATCGCCTGAGTAGAGTGTAGTGTTTGGTGTAACAGTAACACTTTGAGGACTAGGCCTCAGTGCAGCAAGGAGTACTGCACAGATTCCTTCCGCAGACCTGAGCTCTCCAAGACGGGAGGAGTCAGACTGACAGTAGGAAGGATAGTCTGAAAGTGACCCTCAGGAGGAAGGGTCGCTAACAGAGCGAGGAACCGCCTCTAACGGTAAGGTCGGTTCTCGAGGTCGGACAAGCCAGGTAGTACACACACGGACAGATAAAGTACAAGATCAGGAGGCAAAGGCGGAGTCAAAGTACAGGCAGGGTTCAGCAACGGGGTATCAGATATATCGGGGTACAAAATCAGGAGGCAGAAGCAGAGTCAAGGAACGAGCCGGGGTTCGGCAACAGAGTATCAGAAATATCGAAGTACAAGATCAGAGTTCAGGAGGATAGTCAAGGCAGGCAAAAGTCATAACAGATAATCACAATCAAACTAGTACTTTAGCTATCAACAGAATCTAGCTAAGTGTAGGATTACAGCTCCAGCTGGTCCCGGCACACTTGCGGATCTGACTACGGATCTGGGTGCTCCCACATATGTGATCGCACGCCAGACAAAGAGCAAGTGAACAACCAGCAGTATATATACTCTAGGACCTTTCCAGGACCTCCCTAATTGCTGGTCCAATGAGAGCAATGGAATTTGTCAGCTGACCCAGCTGGTCAGCCGACTCCCTTCTAACTGCTATTTAAACTCTGCCTCTGTGCTCGCGCGCGTGTAAGTCTGAATCTTGGTGGACTATCAGTCCCAGCCACACCAGTACTGTCATGCAATGTATCTAGTGCGGGGGCCGCCTCTGATGCGGATTCCGCCGTTACCAATGCGGATTCCGCCGTTACCAATGCGGATTCCGCCGCACTGCCTATGCGGCATGCGGCGTTTTTTCCGCGTTGTGACGCCATGCTGGACGCGGAAACGGCTGCCTCACCTCGAGAGACAGCGGCCTTTCCGCGTTTCCTTACACCGCCGCTTCTGTATGTAATCTCTTCTGTTCTTTTGCAGGACCAGTCTATTGCCAAAAAAAAAACAGTCTATTATCAGGTACTTCTTCTAAATCTTTCAACACTACTGTTAAATGGACATATTAATCATTTCTCCTTTCTTTCACAGGAATCCAGTCGGACCACTCTTCCCATAGGTAAGTATTTCTTCCAATATAACTTCGCACTATCTTGTGCACCACACATAAAATAACCAAAACAAAATGGCTTCTTGCATTTATTACTTTGGTAAAGTCAGTAAGCTATAAGAGGTTAAAATAGGCCTCTAGCGGACAGGACAGTAGCTCATTTCCTTAAGCAGATTCACTTTCCTCTCAATCTCACTATCTTAGTCTCAGGCCTAGTATATGGGTACTATGCAGTTTCTGCCTTCCATAACACAACTGTTTTCCCATTACAGCAACCATTCAGGCCACTTATAAAAATCAAAATAAAATACAAGTGAGATTATATTCATCACAGTAGGGAGGATAATTCTGAATGCTCAGCCTCCTAACACTACGCTTCAGAAGTGGGGGATATTACCAGAGCCAAATTTACTGTAATTAAAAATGTTTAAAAATCTTTCTTGTGACATGTTGATTTATCAACACATTCATCATATTTCATACGTGTCATCTTGAACGATTTCTTTTCCAGCACTTCAATGTCAAAAATCACTGACTACCATCTGTCTGGCTCTCTTTCCTCTGTCTGAAATCTCTCTCCTGGCTTTCCCACTCCTTGTCAGCTTTACAGGACTCATGGCTGTCTGTGGAGGATGGAAGAATCATCTAAGCGCATTATTTTCTTCCCAAAATGACATCTGATGCAGTGTCTGGCCTGCTTCTCCTGAGCTGTGCCTGCTGCATCTTTCCCCTTCTCCTGTCCGCTCCAACTGCCAAACTCAACCCCTCAGAGAGCTGTTATTATTCCCTAACAGCTCCCCTGCTTGTGTGTCTGGTTGCTTAGCAACCTTCCCTCAGCCATCAGCTCTGCCTACCCACACAGCAGCGCCCATTACAACTAAGGTCAAAATGCCCTTACTTAACAAACCTGTATCAGCAGCACCTCTATTCAAAGCTGCTGACCAGGTAATAATATAGGAATAAAAATAAATAGATCCCCCCTCTTTCTACCTGCTACACATGTCAACATTAGCAAAGGCCAGATCTATCCTTGACGCTGATCTATGAACGGAGGAAAAATGGGAGTAAGCTGTGGTTAGTGAATTTTTCCATCTCCACACCTCAGTCAGTGATAATGCCTCAGCCCCATTGCAGAGATCTATATTATGTGTTCTTAAGGGGTTTGTAGAGTCTTTACCGGTAGATATGATATCATTATAATCGCCTATAATTAGGAGTTTTGCTGGAAGATACCTCTGAAGGGTATATGTTATTGTATTTAGCAGAGCTTTTTGTATTGGCGGAGGGGCATAGAGACCAACAATGCAAAAGATTGATCCCATAATGATAATACGTATAATTATGAATCTACCGTCTGGATCCAGGTATGAGCTGATTATCTTATGCGGTAGTGTTTTACTTACAAGAATAGAGACTCCCCTAGAAAAGGTAGAGAATGTGGAGTGGAATGCTTTAGCAATCCAAGGTTTATTTAGAGCTTTGGTAAGAGATCCATCGAGATGTGTCTCTTGCAGTACTGTTATATGAGGTTTGTGTTTTATTAGATACTGGAACAATAGGGACCTTTTAAATGGTGAGCGCAGCCCTCTTACATTCCAGGATACAATCTTTAGTGGAATTTCCATTGTGTTGCTTTAATGGTAGCGATAAGTTGTGTGTTGTTTAAGAAAGGGGAACCAGTCGGAAGGGGGGTGAGAAGATAACAAGAGAGCGATACTATCTGTTTATAGTACATCTTACCCAGTGAGAGCATGTGCAAAATAAATTAACTTTAGCCCGATAATTTGCAGGCAGCGGAAAGTAACACCCTACTGTAGTACTGAAGAAAAACTAACCTAAACTTATACCACAGTTTTATTCCCAACCCTTAGTGCAACCAAGTAAGTGAGTCAGTGAGACAGTCGCTTGATTACACTAGTTCCAGCAGTGCCAAGGAAGACCTTTTTTTACCACTGGATAATAGAAATTTTAAACGAGAAAAAGAAAAGAACCAAAGAGAAAACAAAACAAAGAAAGAAAAATTTATGGTATAGTGAGTAAGGTAAGTGGGGGTGGACAAGCAAACCGGCGTGTCACTACCCAGCAGCGCTCAGGGTATATAGTAACACCTGAGGGTACTAAATTCTTGAACCGTTTCAAACCAAAGAACATTAATACATGTGGTAGTTTCAGATGGAGCACACCTACTCCTATAGTGAGTTAGTTTGGAGGTGCAATCCTAGATTATGCTTAGTATGTTACCATGTTTTAATTGTGCTTATGTGTACAATACATTATAGCTGTGCTGATATGTGGATTATATTGGGGTGCTTCTGTGTCTCTAGGTATATTTATAGTCATTAAGGTTAACAGGTATTTGGCCCCATGTCCAGGCATAAGGCACCATCTGCTGTAATGCATTCAAGGCACAAAAGTGACCTCCCATGGAAAAAAGGAGTGGACAAGAAGTGCTCCACGTGAGCATTTGGTGCTTCTGTGGGCCCACCGTAGTGCACCTCACCGGCACTCAGAGCAGGACCCGGGCGGGGGGGCAGGGGACAGATCGGGCACTAGCCGGGGTATAGACTCCAGTGGAGCCCAGTGACGGGGCCCGCTACTGTCACTGTCCTCGAGCCCCCCCGCCGGACCCAGCAGATCAAACAAGCGCCCACGCGGACGCAGCGCACTGCACCAGGATTCAGAGCAGGACCCGGGTGGGGGGCAGGGGACAGATCAGGCGCAAGCCAGGGTGTAGACTCCAGTGGAGCCCAGTGACGGGGCCCGCTACCCTCACCGTCCGCCAGCCCCCCCCCCACCGGGACCAGCAGATCAAATAGTTGTCCACGTGGGCTCCCCGCACCGCACCCCCCGGCCTTCAGCAGGGTCTGGGTGGGGGGCAGGGGACAGATCAGGCACGAGCCTGGGCATGGACCCCAGTGGAGCCCAGTGACGGGGCCCGCTACCCTCACCGCCCAGCCAGCCCCCCCTCGCCGGAACCAGCAGATATCAACACCCAGAGACCCACCCAGGGCCAACACAGTATCACAGAAAAGATTGTTTATGTTAAATCTCGTTTTATTTCTAGTGCATAAGGTACCCAGCCTAATCAGAGAGCCCGAATCCGGGCGGAGGACCGCCAGCAGGTACGGCGCGAGCCTGAATATCAGGAGGAAATTTTAGGGACTATGCTCATCCGCCATACCCGCCAGCACGCCCCCCACCGAGAGACCAGCTGGAACCAGTATATAATAATAATATATACGGAGATGCAGTGCAGGCCTATCCACCTCAGTGTAGTATTGGAGGGAGACAATCTGGCATCTTAGCTATATAACAATGCAGAGGATTCGGCTGATTTGCCCAACACAGAACAATCCAACTCAACACATCAGTCAGCATATGGAATTATTGCTATTTAAGAGTTCGGTATAGCTACCACATATTGTATCAGCTGCTGTAGATTGTATTCTAAGATATTAAGTGAGTATATCCAGTCAATGATAGTATAGTCCGCTTTAAAAAAACATTTATATGAAAAGGATATGGGTAACCAGGAGTAGAAAAATAAAAGTAAATGGTGAGCGTGAGCTCCTCCAGGGCCTAGGAAGCGAGATAGTTCACTGTTCTAGTGGGTAGATATGGAGTTTGTATGTCTCAGTATTCACGTTGCCAGAGGCTTTAACAGTTTAATAAACAGGTGAAAGAGGGGAAGGCATCATAAGGATGTGCGTGGGAGAGAGGGGCTTATTTAGGCAAAGCCTCGATCCATGTCATGGCCTCCTCTGGTTTTTCAAAAAAAATTACCGACTCACCATCTTGTATGCGGAGACGAGCGGGGAACATCATGGCGTATACAATTTTTTTGTCCCGCAGCTTCAGTTTGACTTGTGTAAAAGACTTACGTAGTTTCTGTGTTTCGGTAGTAAAGTCCGCAAACAGCATAATTCTGGCGTTCTCATAGTGAAGATTTTCAGCTTTCCTAGCCGCAGCCAGTATTGCGTCTCGATCTTGATAATTCAGGAGCTTGAAGATGATCGGGCGAGGAGGCGTGCCTGGTGGGCCTCGTTTAGCTGGCATTCTGTGTGCTCTCTCAATGAGGAAGAAAGATGAAAAGGTATTATCAGGAAGGAGTTTCCGCAATAGGGATTCCACAAAGTCAGGAACATTATTGCCTTCTATGCCCTCTGGCAAGCCAAGTAGCCTTAAATTGTTTCGCCTGTTGCGGTTTTCCGCATCGACAGCTCTATGCTCTAATGCTTGCAGGCGTTTTTCCATAGCTGGAATGGTGCGCGCGTGGCCCTGTTGTGTGTCTTCCAGGTCGGACACTCTGCGTTCCGTTTCCTTGGTTCGTTCCCTTATGTTGGAGACATCTTGCCGTAACAAGCTAAGTCCAGCTTCATAGTTATCCATTTTCATAGTAAGGGAGGCCTGACATTGTTTGATTGCATCTAGGATTTCAAATGGGTCCGGCGGGAGCGGCTGGTCACCATCTTGTATATCCTCGTGGTCAGGAGATGGGGGAACCTGCTTGTTCTTTGGGATATGTTTAAGCTGAGTTTGTGATGCGCATGATTGCTTTGGAAGGTCTATCTTCTCCCCTTTATCTTTAGCTTTGTCTTTCTCCCTTTCTTTATTCGTTTTGTGGCTTCTTTGTGCCATTGTGGTTGTCTCGTACGGAGTAAACCTATCCGCCGTCCGATGGATGCGAGAAGGGCCCGCTAGTTCCTCCGTGGCCGGGAGCGGGAGAAGTTTCAGCTCGGCTTCTGGTAGCGCTGGAGGATCGTAGCACTCCAGAACTTGCGCTGCAGGTTCAGCAGACATATGCTGGCAGATTTATTTTGTTTTGGCTGATGTACGGCAGGTTATTTGCAGGGATTTCAGCTGCTGGGCGGTGGAGCTCTTTCTTTAAGCTGTTAGCCGCTCGCCATCTTGGTCACGCCCCTACCTTCCAAGCATGTTAAAGCAAGGACGATCAGCTCCCCTCAGAATATTTTTACATTCTTTAAATAAATTGGGATAGTTGTTCAAGAAAAGGGACTTAATATTGCTACTCAGCATAATACCTAAGTATTTCACTGAGTTTTCACACCATATAAGCGAATTTGCTTTCTGTATCGCTATTCGAGTCTCCTTTAAACATCCAATATTTAAAATTTTTGTTTGTTCCTTGTTAATTTTAAAGTTTGAATACATACTAAATTCTTCCAAAATTTCTAATGCTTTCTGCAGAGAACTCCTTGGGTTTGTTAAAGTCAGTAATAAGTCGTCCGCATATGCTAATATTTTTAATTCTCCCCCCTTCATCGGCATGCCTTCTATCTGAGGGTCCCTTTGAATCTGACTAATAACGGATTCGATACAGAGATTAAAAAGGAGCGGGGATAAGGGGCACCCCTGCCTCACCCCATTCTGCAGTCCAAAACTTTTAGCCACGCAGCCGTTCAGCCTCACATTCGATGACTGATTGTTATATAATTTTTTTATTCTATTAATGAATTTACCAGTTAGTCCAAATTTTTCTAAAGTTCTAAACAAGAATTCTCTCGAGATTCTGTCAAAGGCTTTTTCCGCATCCACTGTAACTACTATCCCTTCTTTATTTTTCTTTTTACAGTCATGAATGAAACTGACGGCTGCATAGATATTTTCCTGAATCAGTTTTTTTTTTCCTGAATCCACTCTGTTGTTTACTTATAATATGATCTACTGCCTTCTCCAATCTTGAGGCCAGGATGCTAGAATAAATTTTAACGTCAGTATTAATTCATGATATTGGCCTTTATTGATTACAGTGTTCCAAGTTTTTACCCTCTTTCGGTATTACCGAAATATAGGCGCTATTGGTTTCATTAGAAAAAGTTATAGGCATTTCATCCTGGTTTATAAGACTGCAGAATAAGGGGGCCACCTCTTCTGCAACACATTGATAGAATTCCGCTGGGAATCCATCGGGGCCCGGGCTCTTACCTTTTTTTTGTTTTTGCACTATCTAAAACAGACAAATTGTGTACACTAATGTACAAAATACAGAACTGGTGACAAAATACAGAATCAATACAAAATACAGAATTGGTAATTACAGTGACAAAAGTAACGAAATGAATAAAATGTATGATGAATTCCAAGACACAAAAGGGGGAGAGAGCCCTGCTCTTGAGAGCTTATAATCGAAAGGATTCACTCTTTATGCCCCTCCACGCACCCTCCGCTCTGCCAACAAGATGAAGCTGGTTATACCCTGGATACACTTAACATTTGGTGCTCGGGCTTTTTTCTATGCAGCCGCTACTCTATGGAACTCACTTCCACAACCAGTACGAGAGGCTCCTTCTCTGGACAGCTTTAAAAAAAAGGCTAAAAACTCACCTCTTTTCCCTTGCCTTTGAGACTGCATAATGCAGGATCACAGCGCTTTGAGTCCCCAGGGAGAAAAGCGCTATATAAATATTATTGTTACTATTTAAGGAGGAGATATCCCATAGTCCATAACATTTGCAAGAATGCTTTACAGATGGGGTAGTGGGAATGATTTTCTACCCCTCTTTTGCAGAGTCCCCTCCCCCCAATCTTATGGCCTATGTGGGCTTGTATTGGTATAAGGGGGGGGGGGGGGGTCACCATACTTGTGGGATCTGAATTCCTGGGGAAATTTCAGCCCATATGAGGGACAGGCTGTCAAAATTGCTTGGGAGGGGGACCGGATTCTGTCCATTTACTAACTTGTGAATAAAAAAAATATATATAATAGATTGAATCATGGTGATATTCAAAAGCAAAACCCATGGCAATACCATTCCAGATGGGTTTCAAAATCCGCTTTCCTGACAAAATGTCAAAATTATTTTTTGTAAAAAACAGCTTTTGTTTTGTATTTTATACATGTGTCCGCAACTATCCTTGACCTTCATGGTAAATTTAGTAAAGAATTTAGTAATCATAGCATGTTTAAGGGTTCACAACCAACTCTGAAATTTGGCATCACAGACTTCTATGTAAAAAAGCAACCAGAAAGCAGGAACTCTCATGTTCAACTGAACTAATCAGATGGTCTCTTTTACCAAGAAAGGTTTGGCAAACTGGACTTATTTGTCTTGGAGAAAACACAACTGAGATCAAAGATATGTTTCCATCAAGTATACATTCACAAATCATCTCCCTGACTCAATCAAGGGATCCCTTCGATATTAAGAGCATTCAAACCCTTTTTAAAGCAGTAGGATTAGCCATACTATGCCAGGGAAAGAAAGACACATATATAAGTAGATAAATACTTGATCTACTTACATAACACATGTATTGTACTGTCCATGTTTTGATTTCAGTGAATGTTATATAGTAAATGACGAGAATTCAGTTCCTGGTGGGGCCATGTCTTTTGCCCACAGTAAAGGCTAACTCGTGATGTCATTTCTGCCCTTTACTTTTTTTCTTTTCTCCTCCAATCGCTGAGTCACCTCAGCCTTGCTTGTAAACACAAGTGATTAGGGGATTAGTTTTCAGATAAGCAGCAGGCAGGGAAATAAAGGGAAGAGGAGGAATATATTATAGATAAAAAGAAACCCCAGCATGCAATTCTTTGGCACCGACTACTAAAGAGCCAGTGCTCCTAAGGTATATGATACCTCTAAATCATAACAGCAGAAAACGTTTTGAAAGTTTTTAATGCAGGATTAGCATCTTTATCACTTAATACACTCAGACTAGTTGCTGTTGAAATTTGATTTTTATGGTGACGATACCGCTTTAAATGCACTATAGAATTTGCCATAACTACATACTGTGGTAGCTAGGGCATTGCACATCACAGACCTATAGATAAAAAGTGCTCATGTGCCAAGTTTTTATATTGCTCTGGATGTATTTACAAATATTTTCAAGCTAGATACCTATGCAACTACAGCTCAGCTCTGGGAAAATAAAAGACCACTGCAAAAATGATCAGTTTCTCAAATGTATTGGAATCTACATAGAATAAGTAGTTGTGCTCTGAGACAGGGAAGGTGCAATGGGATAGCAAGGACAGCACAAAGTGGCTGAGATGGAACAAAGGGGCAGATTTATCAAAGCCAGTGCAAGGAAAACAGGAGAAGTGCTGGTACAAAAATGAAGCAGGTGCTTAAGGGACTGTAAGCGGCTATAATGCTCCCCTCCCCTAAACTAATATATCTATCTATCTATCTATCTATCTATCTATCTATCTATCTATCTATCTATCTATCTATCTATCTATCTATCTATACATACACATTAGACACCAATAAAAGTCTGCTGAGTCTACTGACGATTTTTATGCACAAAACTGATTATATATACATATATATATATATATATATATATATATATATATATATATACAGTGGCGTACCTAGGGCATTTGACACCCGGTGCTGGGTATTATAAGACACCCCCCCCCCCCCCAAAAAAAAGGTGAAGGGGCAAAAAATGGGTGGCGCTATAACATGCGGCGCGCGAAGCGCGCCACGGCAAAAAAATGGGCGTGGCCATGATCGGATGAGGGCGGAGCTAACTGTAATTTGACGTGAACCCGGGTGAAAATACACGTAATGTGTGCAGATTTGCCCAGAGAATACGTTCAATCATGTCTGCAGATTTGCCCAGAGAATACGTTCAATCATGTCTGCAGATTTGCCCAGAGAATACGTTCAATCATGTCGGCAGATTTGCCCAGAAAATGCATGCAATCATGTCGGCAGATTTGCCCAGAGAATACGTTCAATCATGTCGGCAGATTTGCCCAGAGAATACGTTCAATCATGTCGGCAGATTTGCCCAGAGAATACGTTCAATCATGTCGGCAGATTTGCCCAGAGAATACGTTCAATCATGTCGGCAGATTTGCCCAGAGAATACGTTCAATCATGTCGGCAGATTTGCCCAGAGAATACGTTCAATCATGTCGGCAGATTTGCCCAGAGAATACGTTCAATCATGTCGGCAGATTTGCCCAGAAAATACATGCAATCATGTCGGCAGATTTGCCCAGAAAATACATGCAATCATGTCGGCAGATTTGCCCAGAGAATACGTTCGATCATGTCGGCAGATTTGCCCAGAGAATACGTTCAATCATGCCGGCAGATTTGCCCAGAGAATACGTTCAATCATGTCGGCAGATTTTCCCAGAGAATACGTTCAATCATGTCGGCAGATTTTCCCAGAGAATACGTTCAATCATGTCTGCAGATTTGCCCAGAAAATACATGCAATCATGTCGGCAGATTTGCCCAGAAAATACATGCAATCATGTCGGCAGATTTGCCCAGAGAATACGTTCAATCATGTCGGCAGATTTGCCCAGAAAATACATGCAATCGTGTGGCAGACCTGTCCAGAAAACACTTCAATCGTGTAGCAGACCTGGCCAGAACATAAATGCTACCCCTGGCTGCTAATATAAATTAAAAAGAAAAAAAAAACATTTACTCACCTGCAGCAGAGCTCCTGTTCCGGCCTCCGTCCAGTGCGCAGCTCCCACGATCCTCTGCAGCCAGCAACTCCCAAAGTCTCCAGAGCAGGGCTTCGGACATTTTACTATAGCCCTGCTCTGCCGCTGCGGTGAACTGATACGGCGTCTATTAGATGCCGAAAGTCAGTTCACGCTGGGGGGTGCTTGGAGAATTTTAAGGGGTGCTTCAGCACCCTAAGCACACCCCCCCCCCCCCCCCGCCGCCACTGCCCCCAGTATAGGTAGCTAGCAGTTGCCCCCAGTATAGGTAGCTAGTTGCCCCCAGTGAAGGTAGTATAGTTGCCCCAATATAGCTAGTATAGTTGCCCCCAGGATAGGCAGCATAGCTGCTGCCCCCAATGTAGGTAGTGTTGCTGCCCCCAGTGTAGTTTGTATAGTGGCCCCCGTAGAGCTTCCCTCCAGTATAGCTAGTATAGTGGCCCCCATAGTTGCCCCAGTATAGCTAGTATAGTGGCCCACAGTTTAGATAGTATAGTTGCCTCCATTGTAGCTGGTATGGTGCCCCCCCCCCCCCCAGTATAGGTAATATAGTGGCCCCCATAGATGCCCCCAGTGTAGCTAGTATAGTGCCCTGTGCCCCCCCCCCCCCCCGTTTAGCTGCCTCCAGTATAGTGGCCCCCAGCTGCCAGCTAGTATAGTGGCCCCCAGTTTAGGTAGTATAGTTCCCCCCCCCCCGTGTAGCTAGAAGGAGGGGTGACAGCAGGGATAGCGGCGGGGAGGGGGAAATATCCCCCCCTCCCTCACCTGGGTCCCCTCCTTCTGCCTCTCTTCTCCCCCAAAAATGCGGGCAGCGGGCCGGTGGCAGTGGGCAGCGAGCAGGCGAGCGCGGAGTATACTCACGTTACTTCCGCGTATCAGCCTGGAACGCTGCGTCGCCGTCACGTGCCTCTACTGCGCCTCCAATGATTGGAGGCGCAGAAGAGGCACGTGACGGTGACGCAGCGTTCCAGGCTGATACGCGGAAGTAACGTGAGTATACTCCGCGCTCGCCTGCTCGCTGCCCACTGCCACCGGCCCGCTGCCCGCATTTTTGGGGGGAGAAGAGAGGCAGAAGGAGGGGACCCAGGTGAGGGAGGGGGGGGATATTTCCCCCTCCCCGCCGCTATCCCTGCTGTCACCCCTCCTCCTAGCGCTGCTCTTCCCCTCCTTAGTCAGGTGTAGGGGGGTCGTGGCGACACCCCCCTGGCTGACTGGTACCCGGTGCGCCCCGCCCCCCTGCGCCCTTAGGTAGGAACGCCACTGTATATATATATATATATATCAGTTTTGTGCATAAAAAATGTCAGTGGACATTTATTGGTGTCTAGTGTTTTCCCTGATTTACTCAAATCTCTGATTTGAGCACTGATTTTGAAAAATTGTACTGGTGTACTGGTGGGAACTGATCACTTTTGCAGTGGTTTCTTATTTTTTCCAGAGCTGTATATCTAATTAATAGGTTCACAGGTGTTCAAAATTTTGCAAACGAAATTCAATAAGCAGGTGAACATGTGTCCAGTTCTGCAGAAAGTCCATGAGTCCAGAATTGATTTTTGTTAGAAGATAAAATTATCAACCGTGGCAGGCTGCTTTTCTGCATAGTCACTGTAATCTTTCACCTGGAACATTGGAGGATATAGAGAAAGAGTTACTGCAGCATTTCTAAAGATTGTGAAATGCATGGAGATTACTCATCAACAGTGACAAGACATGGGTACTAAAGATGAGTACAATATTTTTTTTGTAGCATATCAGGCAAATTTTAGCTCAGCAAAAATTTCGCAAAAAAACAAGCAAAAAAAAAGTCCATTCATTTCACTCCGTGGTAAACAGTGTTTTATATATCACAAATGTATTCAAAAACTACTTGCAATAGCGAATTAATCCAGGGGACATTTATATGCACGTTCTGGACTCCTCCCTGGAAGGTGGTTCAGCGTTGCAGAAATGCCATCTGATAAGGAATGGGCACATTCGCAAATCCAGTCATTCTAGGGAAGATGTCGGACTCTGAAAATTGAGTCTCTGAAGTCAATGTGAAGTTCTGCAAGATGGTGGTGAGGAAGAGGAAGAGTTCCATGCGAGACAAACCTTCCCCGAGACAAATCCTCTTTCCTAAAGAGAGATAGCAGAACAAATCATATATGCAAATATATTACCCATGACTAAATATCATTTCAATCAGAATCAGTTCAATTGCACTGGACACATTTTCATATAAAAGAAGGCATTTCCTCAATAGTAAAAGTGACTCATTATTACTTGGTTGAAGGTGTGTGTTGTCTTTAATCACCTGTGTAAGGTTGTTAAAACAAGATTGTATGCTGACAATAAATACTGCCTTACCCAGATATTTTAAAGACTATACACACTTTCAGGCAGATAACTTGAAATAGAATGCCTAATACACACAATGAGATTTTCTCTCCAGATTTCCTGCCAGATCGATTAGTTCCAACCTGTCCGATCTCTCATCCGATCGATTTTCCGTTCACTTCCATGGAAAATCGATTGGAAAATCAGATCTGTCAGGTTGGAAATAATCGATTTGGCAGGAAATCTGCTAGAAAATCTCATTGTGAGTTAGGCATAAGGCTCTGTACACACATCCAATTTTAATATGCAGATGACTGGCCTGTTTTACCACTGCCATGTATTATGATGGTCAATAGACTTTGAATACTATGAACTAACTGTGTAGCTATGCTCACATACTACGTGGAAGTGGTAACATTTTCCATTCATCTGTAGATAAAAATTGGATGTGTGAATGGACCTTTAATACTGACATCTGCATCTTGAGTTTCAAGTATGCAAGACTGGATTATGTGAATTATGTTTGCATTTAAAGTGAACCAGAGACGAAGCACCCTCGTGTATTTTACCACATATATCAATGGGAACATTAGAGAAAACACCTACCCTGCTCTGTTTCATTCTTCACTGTTCAGCTTGCTTCTTATTAGCCCTGATAAAATCCCAGACTGAGCATTCAGTCTGTCTTTGTTTAGGAATTATTATAGCTGAGTTTGTCCTCTGGGATGTCTTTTCAAGCACAAGCCTGCCCCCTTGTGGCTCTGCTCAGGAATCATTATAGCTGAGTCATTATAGCAAAGCCAGACTGAATGCTCAGTCACGGATTTTATCAGGGCTGATAAGAAGCAAGCGGAACGGTGAAGAATGAAACAGAGAGCAGGGTAGGTGTTTTCTCTAATGTTCCCTCTGATATATATGGTAAAATACATGAGGGTGCTTTGTCTCTGGTTCACTTTAAATGCCTGGGTATGTCCTTCACCTCAGCTAAACCGAAGAAGGTCCTTGTACTACTGAAGAGCAATGATGAGCGAATATGGCCATCTTTGTTTTGCCATCAATTTTCACAAAAGTTTCAATTTTTTTAAACAGATAATATTTGCAACTACATATGGACATACAAAAACTAATTTTTACAAAATGCATTGAAGTTTATAGGAATGAGAAAACACATGTGTAAAACGATGGCTATGCAAGTACACACATACTGTACATACAAAAAGGGTGCTTGGAAATGTAGGCACCCGAAATATAGTAGAATATCAGTAAATGTACTGATATTCTACTATTATGAATTGCAAATTACAATAGTAAAATATCGGTAAATTATACCGATATTTTACTACCGCTAAATCTAACCTTATTCTCACACAGAACCCTTCCTCTCCCTATAACTATCCTTAACCAACCCTCTTCTGATACCTAACATTAACCACCCCCTCCTGCCCATCTAACCTTAAAGAGACACTGTAACAACAAAAACCTCCCCTGGGGGGTACTCACCTCGGGTGGGGGAAGCCTCCGGATCCTAATGAGGCTTCCCACGCCGTCCTCTGTCCCACGGGGGTCTCGCCGCAGCCCTCCGAACAGCCGGCGACTATGCCGACTGTCAGTTCAATATTTACCTTTGCTGGCTCCAGCGGGGGCGCTGTGGCGACTTTCGGCACGGAAATAGACGGAAATACCCGATCTCCGTCGGGTCCGCTCTACTGCGCAGGCGCCGGAAACTTGCGCCTGCGCAGTAGAGCAGACCCGACGGCGATCGGGTATTTCCGCCTACTTCGGCGCCGAGAGGCATCAGAGCGCCTGTGCAGGAGCCAGGAAGGTAAATATTGCGTCACGGCTGTACGGAGGGCTACAGCGAGACCCCGAGGGACGCAGGATGGCGTGGGAAGCCTCATTAGGATCCTGAGGCTTCCCCCACCCGAGGTGAGTACCCCCCAGGGGCCGTTTTGTCGTTACAGTTCCTCTTTAAGGCCTCTTGCACACTGCAACCGATTCCGATTCCGCTTTTTAATCAGTTTTTACATCCGATTCAGATTCCGATTTGCAGTGTGCAAGGAGCAAACTGCAAATCTGAATCTGAATCGGAAGTAAAAAGCGATTAAAAAGCGGAATCTGAATCTGAATCGCTTGCAGTGTGCAAGAGGCCTAAGCCTGACCCCATGATGCCTAACTTAGACCATCCCACTTGTACATCTAATCATCACGCCTAACTTTAAAGTGGATCCGAGATGAACTTTTACTCATTGCATAATTGTGTTCATTTCCTATTGTTTATAGGGCATTTCTCAAGCCAAATAATTTTTTGTTTGTTTTAATACTCTAATTCCCTACAAACTAAACAAGCCACGCCCACAGGTTTTCAGAGAGTCAAGGCACTTTCAGACAGTAGCAAGGGCTCATGGGAGCTCAGTCTGGGCAGGAGGAGGGGGAGGTATTACTAGCCAGAGATTTCAGAGGCAGAGGGGAGGAGGGAAGAGAAGGGGGGATTAGGTTTTTTTTTTACTCAAGATGCAGATAAGCCTGCCCCTGTGTAATGTTTACAAAAACATGGCTGCTGTCATTGTATCACAGGAAGAAATAATCATATTCTATTAAAGCTGTTTGCAGCTAGATTTGCAGTGTAAACCATCTAAACTTTAGATAAGATATATAGACAAGTTACTTGTTATAGTTAGTTTTTCCATCTCAGATCCACTTTAACCATCCTCTTACCTTCGCAAACGCACACTATTTGTAGCCACAGTTTACACAGCGAGTGGCCCTGGTGCCCTTGAGCCCTCACATTTTTACTAAATACAAATTAAAAAAAAAAAACAAGGGGATTAAAAAAAAAATTGCCACATATATTGAGGTCAATGGGCATGAGAAAGCCAATTTTTAAGAAAGTTGTAATATTAAAGGAAATAAAATAACAACCCAAAATAATTATAGGAGTTAACCTTAAAAGTGTAACTGCACTTATATTATTATTTTTTTTTTCAGAAGGGTAAATAATATAGCAATTGTAGTAGGGGTGGATGAACACCCTGTAGAAAAAGTCACAGGAGACAAAAAACGGGAGCCCAGTAGTGCAATATGTCAATGACCACAATAAAAGAAAATAAATTAAAAGCACTACTCACAAAGGGAGGTTGCTTGGGGCAACCAACCACAGGAAGCAGGTGGAGACAATAAACCCGACTCCACTCGGGGTGGTCCTAGCCAGAACCGGAAGGATGGTCGCTCTCTTAGTGGAAAAAAGGGGACAGAGTCCACTGTGGGGACTCCACTGGTGGTCTGCCACCTCCCCTCGGACAGGATGTGTTCGGGGGTATACTTAGCACGTAAAAGGGAAAGAGGCGCCCTGATATAATAAAAGCATCTAAAATCAGCTTAAAATCGAAAAGTGATATGAGGTAGCTTACCTCAATGACGAAACCTCTGTAGTTAATACAAGGGATTTTTATTAGCACAGGCAACGCATTTCGCGGGTCTCAGCCCGCTTCATCAGGCCAGTAAAAGTGCCAAATAGAAAAGATCATCTAGCATAGAGAGGCTCCCTATGCTAGATGATCTTTTCTATTTGGCACTTTTACTGGCCTGATGAAGCGGGCTGAGACCCGCGAAACGCGTTGCCTGTGCTAATAAAAATCCCTTGTATTAACTACAGAGGTTTCGTCATTGAGGTAAGCTACCTCATATCACTTTTCGATTTTAAGCTGATTTTAGATGCTTTTATTATATCAGGGCGCCTCTTTCCCTTTTACGTGCTAAATAATATAGCACCTGGTTAATAGCGCAGAGGTAGTATTATTGCTCATCACATTGTTAATGGATAGCACGGGATAGCATTCCTTTCAGCTATAACATTTGCTTTTAGGCCTCTTTCACAGTGGGATGTTAAAGTCGCACGTTATAAAAATGTATAAAGCAGACTAACGCACAGCAATACAAAGTCTGTGCGACATTCACAGTGCACACGTTGCGTTGTGTGTAACGTGTAGCAATATTTTGAGGGTGCAGCATGCTGTGCGTTTAGCAATACATTTGCCGCGTTATGTGTGTTGCACATGCTCAGTAATGTTTTTTTTTTTTTTTTAATTTAACGTTTTCGTTCCACTAAGAGACACATAACGCAGTGCAAAATAACGTCCAATTTTATAACCTACATGCGCTGCGTTAGGGGCACGTTGTGCGACTTTAACGTCGCATCAAACGCAAACGCATTGCCTTAGGCAATGACTTTTCCAAAGGAATTTCCTTTGGAACAGCTGCATCAAATATACACTGCTCAAAAAAAAAAGGAACACAAAAATAAGACATCAAAGATCTAAATGAATGAATGAAACGTTCTTATTAAATTCTTAGTTCTTTACATAGTTGAATGTGGTGACAACAAAATCACACAAAATTATCAATGGAAATCAAATTTATCAACCCCTCGAAGTCTGGATTTGAAGTGGAAAAGAAAAACTACAGGCTGATCCAAATTTGATGTAATGTCATTAAAACAAGAAAAAATGAGGCTCAGTAGTGTGTGTGGCCTCCATGTGCCTACATAACCTCCCTACAATGCCTGGGTATGCTCCTGATGAGGTTGCAGATGGTCTCTTGAGGGATCACCTCCCAGACCTGGACTAAAGCATCCACCAACTCCTGGACAGTCTGTGGTGCGATGTGGTGTTGGCGGATGGAGCGAGACATGATGTCCCAGATGTGCTCAATTGGATTCAGGTCTCAGGAACGGGTGGGCCAGTCCATAGCATCAATGCCTTCGTCTTGCAGGAACTACTAAAATCAGTAACCCTTTGCACGCTTGCATGCAAATGTTCATAGAAATTTATTAATAATCGCACATTGGAATGATGCGCCATCTGTCCCATGAGAGGACGTCAGGATGTGTGCTCCTAATCCCTTGATAGGTTTGATGCAATGAATGTTTGCATGTCTGCACTATGCGTGTTACAGGGCCAGAGTTAGGACACCTATGTTTACCTGGGTACTTCTGCGCAGTGTAGGTGACTAAGCAAAAGAATGATTTCCTTTGTGAACTAAAACCCCGGCTTTTAATTTAGCTGTAGGGATAACAGTGGTGCCTGGATGAGTGAATCTGTGAATACATTTGTTTGAACATTTGCAAGCGAGCGTGCGAAGGGTTACTGATTTTTGCAATTTTTCTGGCCACACCCCCTTTAGCACCTCCCTTTCCTTAAATTACTTATTTAAATGTCCTAACTAGAGGCAATGTGCCTGGATTTATGTGTTTTTTTGGTTTTTTTTTCTTGTTTTTTTTTTCTTGCAGGAAATGCTGACGCACTTCAGCCACATGCGGTCTAGCATTGTCTTGCACTAGAAGGAACCAAGGGACACCTGCACCAGCATATTGTCTCACAAGGGGTCTGAGGATCTCATCTCGGTACCTAATCACAGTCAGGTTACCTCTGGCGGCCCCCCCAAAAAATGCCACCCCACACCACTACTGACCCACTGCCAAACTGACCATGCTGGAGGATGTTGCAGGCAGCAGAACATTCTCCAGGGCGTCTCCAGACTCTGTCATGTCTGTCACATGTGCTCAGTGTGAACCTGCTTTCATCTGTGACTGTGAAGAGTACATGAAGCCAGTGGTGAATTTTCCCATCTTAGTGTTCTATGCAAATGCCAACGTCCTGCATAGAGTTGGGCTGGGCTGTAAGTACAACCCCCACCTGTGGATGTTGGGCCCTCATACTACCCTCCCAGAGTCTGTTTCTGTCCATTTGAGTAGACACATTTGTGGCCCGCTGGAGGTTATTTTGCAGTGCTCTGGCAGTGCTCCTCCTGTTCCTCCTTGCACAAAGGCGGAGGTAGCTGTCCTGCTGCCGGGTTGTTGCCCTTCTCCACGTCGCCTGATGTACTGGCCTGTCTCCTGGTAGCACCTCTATGCTCTGGACACTACACTGACAGACACAGCAAACCTTCTTGCCACAGCTTGCATTGATGTGCCATCCTGGAGGAGCGGTGCTACCTGAGTCACTTGTGTGGGTTGTAGACTCCGTCTCATGCTACCACTAGAGTGAAAGCACCACCAGCATTCAGAAGTGACCAAAACATCAGCCAGAAAGCATAGGAACTGAGACATGGTCTGTGGTCACCACCTGGAGAACCACTCCTTTATTGGGGATGTCTTGCTAATTGCCTATAATTTCCACCTGCTGTCTATTACACTTGCACAACAGCCTGTGGAATTTATTGTCAATCATTGTTGCTACCTAAGTAGATAGCTTGATTTCACAGAAGTGTGCTTGATTTGGAGTTACATTGTGTTGTTAAAGTGTTCCCTTTCTTTTTTTGAGCAGTGTATATATGCAAGTATTGTGTGAGAAACGGCATCTTTCCTAAGAATGAAACTTGAGTTTTAAAGCAATCCCGAGCTCACAAATAAAAGTAAAAAAACATACTACCTGATCCGGGGGACTAGCCGGTACAGGTAGAGCCTCTTACCGCCACTTCCTCCGCTCCTGTGGCCAGCAATCAGTCAGTTTCAGTTTTTAGTGACCCTGGGGTCATAATGCTGCAGCTCGCCTCTCCACTCCTCTCACATAGCAGAGAGATGGGATAGAGCCACGGAGGGGCAGGATAAAGGCGGGGTAGACACTTGGAGGGGAGGGATAGAGGCGGGTGAGGTGCACAGAGGCGGGGAAGAGGCTGCCGGAGTAGGGAAAGGGGCATTTTGCAGGAGAGCCTCTCCTGCTAGGGACACTCCTTCCCCTAGTTATCTAGTGACAATCCCGTTGTCGGCATTATCGGGGGTTACACAGCAGAGAGAAGGGGGGACAGACAGTGGTGCAGAGAGGACTCAGAGGCATGTCATTAAAGAGAACCCGAGGTGGGATTTACTTATGTTAGTGGGGCACAGAGGCTGGTTGTGCACACTAACACCAGCCTCTGTTGCCCCATGGTGTGCCTCCAGGACCCCCCTGCGCGCTGCTATACCCCCCACAGTGCAATGTTTACCTATGGCTGGCTGTTAGCGCCGCTCCCCCGCCTCCTCCGTACTGGTGCTACCCGCCCGCGTCCCTTCCCTCCCGCTGATTGGAGGGAAGTGACGCGGGCGGGTAGCGCCGATACGGAGGAGGCGGGGGAGCGGCGCTAACAGACAGGCATAGGTACACATTGTTCTGGTGACACGCTGTGTGTCGCAAGCACTGCGGGGGGTATAGCGGCGCGCAGGGGGGTCCTGGAAGCACACCATGGGGCAACAGAGGCTGGTGTTAGTGTGCACAACCAGCCTCTGTGCCTCACTAACATAAGTAAATCCCACCACGGGTTCTCTTTAAGCAAAGAACATGCCTGTCCAATGTGTTTTACAAGAAAACGCCTCGGGTACACAGATTCCAGGAACCCAACTGCATGCAGCTAACACAAGCCTCTTCTGCACTACAGTGTAAAAGAGGAACTTTATTGAATGTAACATGATTAACATGATTAATTAATGTTTGCCAATAGTGATGCTCGGATACCCCCAATCACAGATTCGAACAAATCCAGCCACTGCAGTCCCAAAACCCGGATAAGCCATGATTGTGATCCGGATTTGAAACTGACTTACGGATTTGACTCGGATTTTATCCGTGATTGCCTGTAAAATCAGTGATCACGGCTGTCATCACGGATTAGATTTTAATGTTAATAGCTAAGTCCCCATACATGCTACAATCGCCAAATTTGCATAGATTATAAAGGTGATCAGTAGCTACAACTTAAATTTTTTGTTTTTCAAAAAAACAGAATAGTTTTTGATAAAATCAATTTTAAAATTTCAAATAAAAAAAAAGTTTTAGGCTACCTATACTGGAGAAAGGGGGAGGGGTCATCTGGCTACCTATACAGGAGGGAAGGTGGGAGGGATCATCTCGCTACCTATACTGAAGGTGGGGTGGCTGGTGACATTGGCCTTAGGCGGTAAAGAGTACAAATCCGGCTCTGCAGTTCATCCTTATTCTTTAGGATTCATTCTTGTTAGTCTAGTGTTGCCTCTTTGGTTCCAATGTAATGTAATCAAAAGCAGTGTTGGATTAAGATCATACCTAAAGAAAACGGCACAAAGGCATCATTTCTCTGGAATTTTCCTTCAGAATCCAAGAAATGGTTGGGGTTAAATTGGCGAGGAGTAGCAAAGTAAGTCGGGTCTCCGAGGACAGAGCAAAGCAAAGCACAGACTCCAGTACCCTAAAAAATAGAGCACAATAATGGAAAAACACTGTTAAATGGCTGTAAAAAATAAAAATAAATCTATTATATGCTTACACGTTCAAATTATTTAAAATTAAACTGAGCTGAGCCCCGGGGATTTTTTTTTATTAACCACCCCATACAAGAGGTTCGTAATGGAGTGTGCTGGTGAGGGGGGAGGGGGGGGGGGCGGGCAGGGGTTGGGGTGAGTGGCGTTACTTACCTCTGGGGGGGTTGCTCCTCTCATCCATATGGAGTGTGCTGTGTTTCCATAGGGAGTCCACACAGTGCTACATTTTCATTTTCTTGGCAGTGTCTAGTAGTGATGTACTGATGTAGCGAAAATGAAAATGTTCAGGTTCCTGAATGCGAATGTGAATTTTCCGCACAAGTTTGTGAACAGGCGGATCTGGCGAACTGCCATAGACTGCAATGGGCAGGCAAATTTTAAAACCTATAGGGACTGTTTCTGGCCACAAAAGTGATGGAAAAGTTGTTTCAATTCAAGGGACCTAACACCTGGACCGTGGTGTCAGGAATATATTGGGGTGCTGATGCTGTTAAGGATAATACAGTAATATATTTTCATTTTCCCATTTTAATATCTGCTGTGGTATGTCAAAGGTGTAGATATGCAGGCTAGATTCATGGACTGTTCATGTATTTGTGTGGGTGGGTCACTAGACCTACATTTGCATCTAAAGAGGTCTTCAGTGAATAAGACCAGTCACCTTCAATAGGCAAGGAAGCAGCTCATTAGGCCACTAGCAGTCACTTTTGATCTGCTGTCCCAGGTGTGATTGTCTGCGTCTGTCTACAGGCAATTACAGGCAAACTGCTACCTGTAACCAAAAGGCAATCTTTTCATGTATGTGCTAAAATACACTTTAACCTAGGAAATAATGTTGAGGAAGCCTTTTGATGTCTGGTAGGATACAATCTTACCTATTGAATCTGCCAACTTCATAGGCTATCAGGAAACTCGGTAATTTACATAGCACAGCCTGATGCAATGTTGAAAAGCCTCACTACAATCTTGTGATGTATAGACTTTTTACCTGCGGGAATGTTGAGGAAGCGTTAATCAATTGTCACCTGCCGTGGGGGGAAGTCCTTTTTGATGATCTGAGAACTGAGACAGGAAAGGATATGACGCGCGTTATGTAGGAAATTGAATTATTCCTGGATATGGACATGTGTGTGGCCTCAGGCCATCCAGGGGAATATATAATCCCAGTTTGGGACTGTCACAAATCGTAGTTCTTGGAGGTAGCTCACACAGCTAGAACTAACCTGGTTCCTGACCAGAAGTGCGTACCCCCCGCAACAACGCCAGATCGATACGCTGGTACGTTTATTTCCCATTTTGGTAAGCAAAATCGCTTTTGTGTGTATCTTTGTAACTCTTAATTTTGTAACTTTTTTACTTTGTTTTTTGTAATCTTTTGTATATATTCTGTTCTGCATTGTTCCATGTTTTCTGGAATATTAAATTATTATTTAATAAGCTTGACTTCTGCCGTACTAAACTAACACTCATATCCTAGAGGAGTTACAAAGATACACACAAAAGCGATTTTACTTACCAAAATAAACGGGAAATAAACGTACCAGCGTATCGATCTGGCGTTGTTGCGGGGGGTACGCACTTCTGGTCAGGAACCAGGTTAGTTCTAGCCGTGTGAGCTACCTCTAACGAATCGTCCTGCCAAAGCCGACACTGACGGCCGGGCCTGGGGGGGTAACTCCTTAGCTCCAAGCTACTGGACTGGAAAGCTAGGTCAGGTTGCTGCAATGTGTCGTTGCCCCTGGCAACCTGACGTAACCAACCAGGGGAATGCGAGTCAGTGACAACCGTGAATTCGCGACCATAGAGACAGTGCTGCAGCTGGGGAAGAGTTCCCACAGTCGCTACACGCACTTTCTCTATAGTGGCAGGAGCTATTTCTCTGTCCCTTTGGGGAACGATTATCTGCCGGTCTGCCTCCTCCACTTCGGACAGCTCAGAGGGAATAACTTCCCGAGACCCTCTCAGCCCGCCCCTCACAGCTGGTGACCTGCTGGCTAGCCCCCTGAGCTCTTCCAGGCTGCTGTCAAATCGAACAGCCCCAGAGAGCTCAGTGCTGCCGGTCACACATTCCAGGAAGGCTGCAGACGGACAGGCTCCTGGGCCCTCAGGGCCAGGTTCCGAATTGGATGTGGCTGACCCAGCAACATTTGCCACTTCGGTGGACAGTCCCTCTGCTGTAGACCCGCTAGCGCTGCGGGTTACCACTGCGGCTGAGGGAGTGCCCACATTATACACATCATGAATCACATCACATTTGGTCTTAAAAACATCTGAAGGGGAAAGATCTGGCCTGGTGCCGTCTGCCCCTTCAGTGGGCAGTTCATCTGCTGCAGCCCAGCGAGGACTGCTGGTTACTCCTGCAGCTGGCGGAGTGTCCACGTGACACACAGCATTATGTAGCACAACACATATGACATCAGCATTATCCGTCTTACACATACCGACATTTAGAACATCACATTCCACATCAACATCTGCCGCATTGTACCCAGTGCTACCCAGCACTTCCCAAGTAGCCTCAACAGTTCCTGCATCGATCACCTCGATAGTCCGTGCGTCATGAATGACACCATCAGTTTCTGCAGTCTTTGTATCAACATGTCCCACTCCAGGCCTAGGCACTGGAGACTCACTAGGGCTGGCTCCTAGCACACAGTCCATAGCCCCTGGGGGCCCACTAGCACTCCCCACTTGCACAGCATTATCAAACAGTACCTTGCAAGAGTCCTGAACTTCTGCTGGGGATGCGGGCTCCACGGGGGTTGGATTAGGCTCATACCGGGCTACTATCCGTCCCAGGTCAGTACCCAGCAAAACATTGGTGGGGATGCTGTCAGTTACCCCAACTTCCTTCATTCCGCTGCCGGCCCCCCAATCCAGGTGGACCAAGGCGGTGGGTATTGCAGGGGTGACACCCCCAATTCCTCTGATAGCAATCATTTTCCCAGGTATGTACTGCTCCGGGTTCACAAGCTGGGGATGTATGAGAGTCACTTCTGCTCCAGTGTCTCTCAGCCCAGTGGCAACTATACCCCCAACCGTGACAAGCTGCAGATTCTCTGCATAGCCAGTGGCATTCCTGGTAGCACACAAAGCCGTTGGGACTTCACTGGGGTTTGAGGCCTCACTGGATTTTGGGGCCTCCCTCTTCCTCTCTGGGCAAGTCGTGCTGATATGACCCACCCTGTCACATACAAAGCATTTCCGAGTGGCAGTGGTTGGTTGCCTGAATCCAGGAGACAGCGGTGCTTGCCTCCTCTGGGTGCTGGGTGACACAGGTTTAGCACTCTGTTCTCCCCTCCAGCTGGGCGTAGTAGTCCTCCGGGACTCAGGTGCTCTATGGGTGGTGTAGGAATCGGCCATTTCCGCAGCCTCATCCACTGTCTTTAGTTCTCGATCCAGCACAAACAGCCGGACCTCAACAGGACAGGTGTGTAAGAACTGGTCTTTTATCATGAGCTCCTGCAGGGCATCCAAGGTTTTGACTGACAGTCCTTTTAACCACTGCTGGAAGGCAGTGCGCAGGTTGCAAGCATGATCCAGGTAGCTGTCATTAGGACCTCGCTGCACTGTCCTGAAACGTTTGCGATACACTTCTGGCGTGAGGTGGTATCGCGCAATAATGGCTTTCTTAATCGCCTCAAAGTCTGTTTCTTCCTCCTGGGGGAGACTCACAAACGCCTCCAGGGCCTTGCCTCTCAGCCCTGGTGTGAGGTATCTGGCCCACTGTTCACGGGGCACCCCATACTGCCGACAAGTCCTTTCAAACCCCTGTAGGAAAGTGTCTATGTCAGAGTCCTTGTCCATAGCAGGGAACTTATCCAGGGGGATTCTGTGGACTCGCTCACCTTCGCGTTCTGCAGGTCCAGCAGACCGGTTCTGCTGCTGAAGTTTAGCCAGCTCCAGCTGGTGTTGCCGTTCAGCTCTTCCCTCCTCTGCCCGGAGTCTGTCCCTCTCGGCCTGGAATCTTTCACTCTCGGCCTGGCGTCTTTCACTCTCGGCCTGGCGTCGCCGTTCAGCTCTTCCCTCCTCTGCCTGTCGGTGCAGTAGGATCAGCTTTAGGCGCAGTTCAGGATCAGCCGAGTTCAGTAGCTGTAGATCAGCTTCCAGAGATGGCAACTCCCTGCTTGGTGGATCGTCCAGGACATCATCTCCACTCCCATTCTGTGGCGGGAGCGATTCCTCCTCTGGCGTGTCGTGAGCTGCATCCGCTGACGTTGAAGCACGGGCTCGCTCTGCCTCATCATACTCCTCGAGCGCACGAACTAACTGCTCCTTAGTGTGGCCGCTCACCGTCTCGATGCCTTTGTGCTCACACAGGTTGAGTAGTATCTCTTTGTTTTGCCTTGCATAGCTGGATGCTTTCTGAGCCATCGTGTTGCAAAAAATAAAAAGAAAAGAAAAAAGGGGGGAAGGGAAAGCAAAATACCAAGTGTGTATCTTTGAACAAAAAAAAACAACGTATATAGATCTAGCAAGCTTCCAGCCTTTAGTACTCAGAATAGCGAGCTAAACTGCGTACTAATGTACTAAACGATGCCACCACTGCCAGCCAATTATGTCAGGAACCGGCCCGCGGCACGCCTGCGTATACGGTTCCCGACTGCGGGTTTGACCAGATTAAGCGGGGAACAGCCTTATTTAAGCTACAAACAAGGCTGGAACCCCTCAAACACTTCCCACTGCCACCACTAGCGTTGCTAGACACGTCCCCTCAGCTGTCGACGGCTAAACACGCAATCTGCGTTTTCGTATTTGGGTCAGCTTTGCGCTTAGGCCGAATACGAGAACGCCACCCACACACACAGTACAGTTGTACAGTAACACAGCACAATCAGACACTGACTTGTAATGCAAGTTACACTGTTGTGCAGCAAAACCTCTAACAGTCGTTCCGAACGATACTGTTAGCTACTCGCACTGGCGTTTCGTACGTTGGGTCAGCTGCGCGCTTTAGGCCAACGTATGACAAACGCCCCCCACACACAATGCAATTACAACTTCATATGGTAGTGTTGCTCAACATACAATTAGGCACGGACTTATACACAGCTACACTGCAGTCTCCTCTAGGCTATGAGTGTTAGTTTAGTACGACAGAAGTCAAGCTTATTAAATAATAATTTAATATTCCAGAAAACATGGTACAATGCAGAACAGAATATATACAAAAGATTACAAAAAACAAAGTAAAAAAGTTACAAAATTAAGAGTTACAAAGATACACACAAAAGCGATTTTGCTTACCAAAATAAACGGGAAATAAACGTACCAGCGTATCGATCTGGTGTTGTTGCGGGGGGTACGCACTTCTGGTCAGGAACCAGGTTAGTTCTAGCCGTGTGAGCTACCTCCAAGAACTACGATTTTTGACATTCCCAAGCTGGGATTATATAGTCCCCTGGATGGCCTGAGGCCACTCACATGTCCATATCCAGGAATAATTCAATTTCCTACATAACGCGCGTCATATCCTTTCCTGTCTCAGTTCTCAGATCATCAAAAAGGACTTCCCCCACGGCAGGTGACAATTGATTAACGCTTCCTCAACATTCCCGCAGGTAAAAAGTCTATACATCACAAGATTGTAGTGAGGCTTTTCAACATTGCATCAGGCTGTGCTATGTAAATTACCGAGTTTCCTGATAGCCTATGAAGTTGGCAGATTCAATAGGTAAGATTGTATCCTACCAGACATTAAAAGGCTTCCTCAACATTATTTCCTAGGTTAAAGTGTATTTTAGCACATACATGAAAAGATTGCCTTTTGGTTACAGGTAGCAGTTTGCCTGTAATTGCCTGTAGACAGACGCAGACAATCACACCTGGGACAGCAGATCAAAAGTGACTGCTAGTGGCCTAATGAGCTGCTTCCTTGCCTATTGAAGGTGACTGGTCTTATTCACTGAAGACCTCTTTAGATGCAAATGTAGGTCTAGTGACCCACCCACACAAATACATGAACAGTCCATGAATCTAGCCTGCATATCTACACCTTTGACATACCACAGCAGATATTAAAATGGGAAAATGAAAATGTATTACTGTATTATCCTAAACAGCATCAGCACCCCAATATATATTTCTGACACGTGGCATGCCAGAGAGGGATCCATGGCAAGAGTCCCACCAAAAATTACATAGGTGACGCGAGTCGTGTTTTAATCTCTAAAGGGCAGAAATCATAGTACATTCCTAAATTTGTGGAACTAAGTGCTTTAAAATGTCCAGTGTGTGTACACGGTGATAAGGTAGTGTAAGGGTTATGCCCGGTTCACACTGACAGAAGACACACCGCATTTAATGCACCGTAAACAACTACAAAGAGCTTCAGTGATAATGTCACGTAAGCAAATCATTGTTTTTACTAGTTGACACCTCCAGGACTACCTTAGCCCTACGGTCAGGCTGAGGTAGTTCAATGACAGTTAAAGTGAACCTCCAGACTAAAAATCTACTCAGCAGCACTGAAAAGGCTTGTTGTTCCTCCCTGGCGTTCAATTTCCCCAGGATTTCTGTGCAAAAAGTGATAAAATGTATTTTTAAAACTTTTTTTTCCCTGTAACTTGCCAAAATGTGTCAAGCAAGGGTCTAGTATACAGTGCAGGAGAGTATTGATGTGTATGCACGTTTATACTGTTCACAGCATGTTTTTATGGACGGATATATCTGTCCATACCGCTAGGGAGGTTAACAGTTTCACAGCATCAAAACTTTGTTTTTCTTACATAAACCTTATTATTGGCTGCACAAAAGCTTAGGCTCCGCCCCATCAAAGAAAACTGCCCGGGCTTTTTTTCCATGATGATGTGCAAAGCATGACGAGATTTCCTATATTGTTATTCATGTTGCCTAGCAACTGGGAGAGGTGATCAGCACACAGGACAGTTGGAACGGGTTTCTCATGCTCCCTGTAACCTTCTTTCAACCAAAAAGATGGCTGCCCTCATGAAATCAAACATTTGCCTGTTCTTTTAAAACAAGGTGGGTAAGAGATTATATTACCTATCTAGTTTAATTAACATAACTAATGTAACTTAATGACAGTATGTTTGTTTAGGCTGAAGTTCCTCTTTAAGTGACCCCCCAAAAAAACACTGATTCTGCACTGAGGCCTTATACTGTGGGCAGTTGTGGATACTAGATGCCGGTAGTAGTGATGAAGGATTATTGGGTTATGGTCTGTGCACTGCTAGGACCAGCAGACCGGTCTCCAGCAGCTAACGTGTGCACTGGACACACAGGATTGCAATATGATAGAAAGAAAAAGAAAAACAGCCCTCAGATGGGCGAATTACTGTAGCACGAAGCACTGACTGCACCTGTCTGCAACCGCTAAAGTGCACTAAGGGGACACACTGAACATCAATATCACAAGATCAAAACAGGCTCTTGGGTTTTGTAGATGGTGAATTGGTATTATAGCAGCAAGGAACTCCACTGGGGACACAGAACACAGGTCTAACTACCACTTTCCCTATCTGCAGCACACTATCCCTGATCTGCCAAGCACAGAAGCCGAACACAGACAGCAAAATGGCTGCTGTGCTGGCTTTCTGAAAGGTGGGGGGGGGGGGGGGAGGGGTCCAGGTAGGAGGAATAGCTGATTAGCTAGTAGCCATAGGTAAGTAAAGCTTTATAAACACCTGTCATTTGGGATATCCTTTAAGTTCCTGCTGAGTTTTCATGTTCTATAAAAAGTTTTCTTTTTTTATTCTAAGAAAAGTTTTGCTTCATTGGTATATGTGTTATCTTGAATGGAACATCTCTCATCATTCACCTTTGGAATAGTGTATCCTCTGAAAACAGTGTCCTTGATAGCTGAATGGGGAGCGTTCATTGGGATGACATTGCTGAATCTTTGGATTTCATGTATCACAGCCTCTGTGTAGGGCATCTTGCTCCGGTCTTCAACATTCGGCTGACGGTCATGGCCGATCACTTGGTCAATCTCCTGCTGAACCTTAGCTGATATTGTGCAAATCATTTAGAAGGAATACAATACATGCAAAGGAATCAGACTTCAGTAAATTAAAAATAGTAATTATGGCTAATTTTACTTTACCCAAACTTTCTCAAAATGTTTTTCTCCCGCCTCCAAATGCAACACTTTAGTGCTCTATAGTCATTGTAAATAAGAATTCTTCTTAGGGTGCCAATACTTTGCTTGATTTGTGTCATCAATATCCAGCCGATTTGATCATAATGCTCCAATCTGGCAGAGATCAATGCTGCAGCAGGGCCGCCTGATCATTATTTTGACTTGTTTCTGGCAAAAATAGATCAAAACAACTGATCATGCTGAAAAGATCTCGCTTGAAAGGGCTCGGTTGGGTTCGTGGTGGTAGTGGCGTTCAATTTCCTGATGACCAACTGACCGCCAGCCACTTCCCTTTCATATGTAATGTGTACCCCCAAAGCAGCCATCACTGTGCCGGTAGCACTAAACACTTCTTATTAGCAGCCACCATTATGCCAACAGCAGCAGTAACAAACTGATTGGCAGCCACCACTGTGCCTGCAGCAGTAACAGCCACTGATAAGTAGCTGCCACCGTGCCAGCAATAATAAGAGTGAGGCGTCCATCACCACTCTCCCAGCACAAGCTACGGACCACCGCAATGCCCCTGCTAGCCTACACTGGTGCCGATCAGCAGAGGATCACTGTGCAAATGGCTTAAAACAGGAAGGCTGCAAATACTCGTATCACACAGTGATCTGTGCTGGTTCAAACAGTATTACAAGCTTGATGGACTTGGCATTGTACCAATGGAACCTCTGATACCTCATCCATCCTATTCATCTGATCGCTGATGGGGTGAGAGCCTCTGTGAGGCAAAGTTTATCTGCAGTAACCTTACTTGAAGGGCCATATGTCAGTCTGGATTCAGCTGCTGGTGATTCACACAGGAGCTTGTTGGGATTATTCAAAGCCATGAAATCATGGCCGGATTTCAGACAAGGCTACAAAGGCAATTGTCGTTAACAGCAGCAGAATAAAGCTATCTAAAGGGGGCACATCTGGCTATCTAAACAGGGTGAAGGGGGGCAAATCTGGCTAACTAAAGGGGCATACATTTGGCATTAAAAGGGGGGCACATCTGGCTATCTCAATGGGGTAAGGGTGCACATATTGCTATCTAAATAACGTTTGAATCCGCCCATTTTGTCCACAGGGGGGGCGCGCAAAAACTGTCTTTGTCCCTGGGCGCTGAAAACCCTAGCTACGCCTCTGTTACAATCTAATCCCTTTCATCATGTCATTAACGGATCCATCTGAAAATGGTGCCTGCGAATAATGGCGCACGGTGTTGCCGCTAATCTATTTTTTCGCTTATCGCTATTTAACGTTAAAGCCTTATCATTATTTAGCGTTAAAGCTTTATCGTTATTTAGCATTAACACACAGAACCCTCTCAGTACCTATCCCTAACCCCTAAACCCCCCCTGGTGGCCACCCCCCTGGTGGTGCCTAACCCTAAGACGCCTCTGGTGGTGCCTAACCCTAAGCACCCCACTGGTGATCCCTAACTCTAAGACCCCCCTGGTGGTGCCTAACCCTAAGCACCCCCCTGGAGGGGCTTAACCCTAAGCACCCCCTGGTGGTGCCTAACCCTAAGCACCCCCCTGGTGGTGCCTAACCCTAAGACCCCCCTGGTGGTGCCTAACCCTAACCACCCCCCTGGAGGTGCCTAACCCTAAGACCTCCCTGGTGGTGCCTAACCCTAAATCTCCCCTGGTGATGCCTAACCCTAACCTTGATAGTGTTACATTAAATCCATTCACCGTTTTGCAGTTAAATAACTTCTGCAGTTTGGCTTATGGATAGCTATTGATAAATAACGTTACTGTGCGCAATAACGTCTGCTGTTTGGCATATTAATGGCACTATTGATAAATAACATTACTGTGTGATGTTTTTCTACTTTTTTCCGTGTGCCATTATTATGCAGTACTAACGATAAATAGCTATAAGCGTATCTTTTTAATGCGGCGCCATTTTTATGCATAGGCGCTGTGCGCCATTATTCACCAGTCATTAACTGTCCTCAGAGGAGTTTATTATGTAATCCCTGCTATCACAAAACAGTGGACTATACTAAAGCAATTGCCATCTGCGCTCGCCATTAACATCAGTTCACCCATTGTTTCCTGCAGATTTAACAACACTGTAAAAGCTATTGTATACGATTTGAAATTTGCAGTACCCCAATGGTCATTTTTAGGGGTAGGAGGGGGCACAGTGCAGGAAAGGGAGCAGCAGGCACAAACAGCAGCAGGGATGGGGGACTGAATCCCCCCTCCTTCACCCCGGGCAACCATCAGCACTCGCAACGACAGCTGGTGGGGCCCCATCCAAAGTCTTGCAGGGGGGCCCAGTGGATTTCTAGTTACACCTCTGGCAGCAGTAACAGACACTGATTAGCAGCCACCACTGTGCTAGCAGCAGTAAGAGCTACTGATGAACAGCCGTCACAATGCCAGCAGCAGCCACTGGTTATTAGTCGTCACTGTGCCAGCAGCACCCACTGATTACTAGCCGTCACAATGCCAGCAGCAGCCACTGGTTACAAGCCGCCACTATGCCAGCAGCAGTAACAGTCACTGATTAGCCGCAGCCCTGTACTAACAGCAGTAACAACCACTGCTTTGCAGCCACCACTGTGAAATTAGCAGTGTCTAATCGTACTTAATTTTGCTAGTTTGGCCCCCTAGCAGCTCTTGGTCTAAAAAGTTTGGACACCCCTGGACTAGTCCATCTTCTCAGTATCTCCTTTATACTTTACAAAAACTCTCCTAGAGGCCTGAAACCCACTAGCAGTACATTACTAAGCCATTTCTAAGCGCTTGTGATTTCAAAAGCTCTTGCTAATGTAATGCTATGGGTGTGATTCCACTTGAGGGATGATATTTTATAAAAATCCCCCATAGCATTGCATTAGCAAGAGCTTTTCAAATCACTAGTGCTTAGAATAGGCTGCTAGTGGGTTTGAGCCCTTAAAGAGAATCTGTACTCTAAAATTCTATTAATTATGTTCTCCTGGGCCCCTCTGTGCTGTTCCTGCCACTCCCTGCTGCAATCCTGGCTTGTAATTGCCAGTTTTAGTCAGTGTTTACAAACAAAAGACATGGCATGTGATAGGCTGAGAGGAGCTCAGTCTGTGACTCACACAGAGCCTGCAGGGGGCGTGGAGAGGGTGTGTATAGCTTCTGCCTATAACAAGCCTATAACAAGAGTGCCTGAGCCCAACAAAGCCATCAGAGGAAAGAAAATTAGATTATATAACAGAGATAATACAGCCACTGTGCAACTAGGAAAGGCTGCAGTAACACAAACCACATTAGAACAGGTATAGGAAATAATAGGATAGAAGAAATAAGGCTGAACATTTTGTTACAGAGTCTCTTTAAATTGATCTGTAAAAAAATTGCTGGCTGGTATCCCTACCAGTAGTTGGACTGAGAAAGAACATTTTGTAAGTGCTTCTGAAAATAAGGAAAACCCTTAAAATCTCCCATGAAGAGAAGGACTACTTCAAAACCAGTCAGATAGATTTGTCAAATTTTTACTACCTACTATAAGTGACAGAGACATAGGAAGTGCATTTTACTCTGTTACAAAAGTACATCTTAACTGCTCGCTCATGGGCGTGGCGGCAGCCCCAGGACCGCCTAAAGTACTGGGGCTTCAGTTTGCAGGAGATCGCATGCAGGCTGCGCGTGCATCTCCTGCTTGGTAGGCGTAGCGGAGCAGCGCCGTCTAATAAGGCTGTACAGTGGTGCGATCTACAGCAGCGCTGTACTGGGGACAGCTGTGTGACACGGCTGTCTCCTCCTGAGCCTCGACGGGGATCGGCTGTCATAGGCTGAAGCCTATGACAGCTGAACACGGGTATTGGCTGGCAGGGGAAAGGAGGGAGGGTTTAGTAAAAAAAATAAGGAAATTTATTGAAAAATAAATGTAATAAATATTTACAATAAAACACTGGGGGACTGATCAGACCCCACCAACAGAGAGCTCTGCTGGTGGGGAGAAATGAGGGGGGGGGGGGGGGGAATCACTTGTGTGCTATGTTGTGCGGCCCTGCAGCTTGGCCTTAAAGCTGCAGTGGCCTATTTGATGAAAAATTGCCTGGTCTTTGGGGGGAGGGGTAAAGCCTGTGGTCCTGAAGAGGTTAATTGTATGTATTTAAAAAATTGTACAACTTTTTATGATAGTGGTCCTAAAAGGGTCTATGACAAAAAAAAGTAAAAATCTGAAATACATGTGTACACATACGTATAAGCTGCACAATTGCTCCATAGTAAAACGCACTGTGAATAAATTGATTTCTATGTAGCTGCCATTTACAGTAATTTTTTTTATTAAATGATAGTTCACTTCTTACCAGTCACCGACTGGACAGTCCTTCTCATGGAGAATTCTAAAAAAATCCCCTTATTCTTTTAAAAGCACTCTCTAGAAATGGCCTATACAAAGAAGCCGGCCAGCCAGCATACTTGCTTGCACACTATTTTGTCACTTAGGCTGAACAACTGCCATTCAGTCAGTGCTTTTGAAAATAAAGAAAGCCCTGAGAATACCTCATGAGGAGATGGGCTAATCCAAAACCTATTGATAAGAGGTCAGAAACATTAGATTAAAAACACTTAATGTGCAAACAAATGTACATCTTATAGGCGTGTACACATATGTACAGTATTTTCTATTTTACAGTTTTTGTCATAGTGCCTCTTTAATAAAAAAACAACTTATTTTAAAGTATTTTTATTTTCACAGAGAAAACTGAATAAAACAGAGTGGATGCCCAAAGCAACCAAGCATGTTCATTCTAAGTTCCTAGATAATATCTGATTAGCTGTTTTTGACCACTTTTGTTCCATTTTCCTTTTTATGAATGCTGATAAATACGGGCCCAACACATCTTAGTTCTCTATAGCAGTGCTTTTCAACCCATGGTACGCGCACCATCAATGGTACTTTAACTCTGGCCAGGTGGTACTCTCTGGGGAGATGAAAAGGAAGTGTCTGTGGGCTGCAGGGAGATCAAAGGGAAAATTGATTTAGGGCTGGTCCAGTGCCTGGTGTTTTAAGGTTTGTTTATGTATAACATTGTGAAGAACTAGACTAGCTGATAAAAGCACAATTACAGAGCAATTAGAGGGTGGGCAAGCTGGTAAATATACACAGCATGATGCAGAGCTTGCCTGGAGGGTCCATAGGAAAAAATCTGTCTGGTCTCTCCCCATTGTTATAATGACTTCATGTGTGGATACGGTGTTAAACAGGTAGAAAAGTTTTTGCCAGTCTCTAGACTCCAGGAGGGCTGCTTTCTGACTTGTGTGAGACTGGCAGGGACAGGAGTCCTATTACAGGCAAGTAGCCTGTCTGATGTGGGACTGCAATACAGATAAGCTCTCTGCTCCATCTCAGGCTATTCTCAGTCTCTCCACTCCTCATCTCTCTGGGCTAGTGCACACCAAAATCGCAATAGCAATCACTAGCAATTTGGGAATGCAATTTTGTGAAGTGATTTTCAGAGCGATTTTTTTTTTATGAATCGCTCCAAAAAATGCTACATGCAGCGATATTGAAAAAATCACAACTCTGCTGTTGGAACATCCGCATACGGTAACATTAGCCAAGCGCTTTTCAAAACACTGCCGATTTGAAAGATGCTCATTAGCACTCTTGGTGTGCACCAGCCCTCCCTAATTCAGATCTTACATATGCAGTGCTAGGAGTGGAGTCACTGATGGGCGACTGCTCTGCCCAGCAAGCAACAAGATTAGAATCGCCCTGCCTCTGCCCTGTGTCCTGCTTGGAACATTATGCTGGGGGCGGGCAGCTCTATTTAGATATTCATTGAATGATGAACTTCTTAAGGTAGCCAAACATCAGAAGATTATGGGCAGATTCGCCAAAGAGTAATTTATCTCTAATCGAATCTGATTAGAGAGAGATCTGCACCCAGAAATGCGAGAAGGCATTTTCTTCATTGACACGTATAAAAAGTAAAGAAAGGAACTGTCTTCAGATGTATTCTGACTTGATTCTACCAGTAAGCACGGGCACAAATGTAATATTGGTTAACACTGTATGTATCCTTAATTATTGGCCAGCCCTGCGTAATATGTTGGCGCTTTAAAAATACAATAAATAATAATAATTAATAATAATAGTACATACTTTATCCTTTTTTTTCACTTATTGAGTTGTTGACATCTTACAAAATCACTGGTGGTACTTGAAAATTTTCATGCGATAAAAGTGGTACAATTTCTGAAAAGGTTGAAAAGCCCTGGTCTAGGGTATCATACGTACCTTGTATATCAGGATACTTCAGAAGAACAAGTAATCCATGTTTTAAAGTTGTAGCCACAGTTTCTCCTCCGGCAAAAAACAAGTTGTTTAGTGTCAAAACTAAGTTCCTCATATTGAACTCCGAGGCAGGATTATTCTTCTCCTGAAATGGTTAAAAAAAATAAATCACACATGAAGGCCCATATGCAATTACCTTTTTCTCCTGAGTTATCTCCTAGGAGATAATTTTTTATATTCTTTTTAAAAGAACTATTAAATATTTTACAATTGAAAAAATACCCAAGCGGTTAAAAATTACTATTAAAATTATATTGAGTATTTTCTTGCTTGCGGGTGATTTAAAAATCATTTTATGACAAGGTGACAATATCACCTAGGAGAAAACTCAGAAGAAAAAGTGAATTGCATATTGGCCAAAACCTATTTTCTCATACATTTAACTTTGTTTTCAATATCACAACTAGTTGGGATATTTTGAGGAATTGAAAGTGAAATCTCAAATCTAAACATATACAGTGGGTTGCAAAAGTATTCGGCCTCCTTGAAGTTTTCCACATTTTGTCACATTACTGCCACAAACATGAATCAATTTTATTGGAATTCCACGTGAAAGACCAATACAAAGTGGTGTACACATGAGAAGTGGAATGAAAATCATACATGATTCCAAACATTTCTTTACAAATCAATAACTGCAAAGTGGTGTGTGCATAATTATTCGGCCCCCTGAGTCAATACTTTGTAGAACCACCTTTTGCTGCAATTACAGCTGCCAGTCTTTTAGGGTATGTCTCTACCAGCTTTGCACATCTAGAGACTGAAATCCTTGCCCATTCTTCTTTGCAAAACAGCTCCAGCTCAGTCAGATTAGATGGACAGCGTTTGTGAACAGCAGTTTTCAGATCTTGCCACAGATTCTCGATTGGATTTAGATCTGGACTTTGACTGGGCCATTCTAACACATAGATATGTTTTGTTTTAAACCATTCCATTGTTGCCCTGGCTTTATGTTTAGGGTCATTGTCCTGCTGGAAGGTGAACCTCCACCCCAGACTCAAGTCTTTTGCAGTCTCCAAGAGGTTTTCTGCCAAGATTGCCCTGTATTTGGCTCCATCCATCAACTCTGACCAGCTTTCCTGTCCCTGCTGAAGAGAAGCACCCCCAGAGCATGATGCTGCCACCACCATATTTGACAGTGGGGATGGTGTGTTCAGAGTGATATGCAGTGTTAGTTTTCCACCACACATAACGTTTTGCATTTTGGCCAAAAAGTTCCATTTTGGTCTCATCTGACCAGAGCACCTTCTTCCACACGGATGCTGTGTCCCCTACATGGCTTGTGGCAAACTGCAAACGGGACTTCTTATGCTTTCTGTAAACAATGCCTTTCTTCTTGCCACTCTTCCATAAAGGCCAACTTTGTACAGTGCATGACTAATAGTTGTCCTATGAACAGAGTCTCCCACCTGAGCTGTAGATCTCTGCAGCTCGTCCAGAGTCACCATGGGCCTCTTGACTGCATTTCTGATTAGCGCTCTCCTTGTTCGCCCTGTGAGTTTAGGTGGACGGCCTTGTTTTGGTAGGTTCACAGTTGTGCCATACTCCTTCCATTTCTGAATGATCGCGTGAACAGTGCTCCGTGGGATGTTCAAGGCTTTGGAAATCTTTTTGTAGCCTAAGCCTGCTTTAAATTTCTCAATAACTTTATCCCTTACCTGTCTTGTGTGTTCTTTGGACTTCACGGTGTTGTTGCTCCCAATATTCTCTTAGACAACCTCTGAGGCCCTCACAGAGCAGCTGTATTTTTACTGACATTAGATTACACACATGTGCACTCTATTTAGTCATTAGCACTCATCAGGCAATGTCTATAGGCAACTGACTGCACTCAGATCAAAGGGGCCGAATAATTATGCACACACCACTTTGCAGTTATTTCTTTGTAAAAAAATGTTTGTAATCATGTATGATTTTCGTTCCACTTCTCATGTGTACACCACTTTGTGGTGGTCTTTCTTGTGGAATTCCAATAAATTTGATGCATGTTTGTGGCAGTAATGTGACAAAATGTGGAAAACTTCAAGGGGGCCGAACACTTTTGCAACCCACTGTATCTTCCTATGTTCTATTACCAATCAAATCCTGTTAAAAGTATCTGCAACTCAGGCTTTGAGCACTCCAGAATTTCACATAGTTCAGCGTACATAACATCTTTTGTAGTCCTGGGCCCATATGCAATTCACGTTTTCTCTTGAGTTTTCTCCTAGATGAAAATGTAACACCTTAGTAATAAAATGCTTTTAAGCCACCAGCAAGCAAGCAAATAGTCTGAATAATTTTGATGGTATTTTGCACCTACCTTTTAGTGATATTTCAATAGAAGATAGAGGAAAGGTTAGTTAAAACAGAAAATTAACTATTATCTAGGAGAAAACTTTGGAGATAAAATGAATTGCATATGGGCCCATATGCAATTGACTTTTTCTCTTGCGTTTTCTCCCAGGGGATATTTTCACACCTTGTGATAAAATGCCTTTTTAAACCACCAGCAAGCAAGAAAACCATTAAAATAATTTTGATAGCACTCTTTCACCAACTTTTATGCACTTTTTCAATTGTACAATGATTAAAAGTTTATTGAAAGAGAAGATGAAAATTATCCCCTAGGAGATAACTCAAGAGAAAAAGCTAATTTCATATGGACCCTGATGTAATGATGAAGATGCCTGATTGCTTCGTGTCAACTGGCCAAAATTAAAAATAAATGTTTTCTTTTCTTTTTTTTTTAACTGCACAAATCTGTTTTATAAAACAGAGAAAACTTTTGCAGTCTGGTTAATAAGTTATCAGGCGATTGACCTAAAGCACAAACATCTCATTCATTTTTTCATATTAAAGTTTTTTAGCATGTAGAAAGCAAAAAAACATAAAAAATGGATTGTCTCTAATTAAGCATATAGATTTTCTATTTGCTCATTATTAATAGGACTTTTATTCTAATTTGTAGTGAAAAAGGTATTATACAGACAGAACATAATTGGATAAACTTTTAGAATTTTGTTGCGGATTTTTTTTCTTTCATTTTATTTACAAAATATATTTTTAGCACCTAGCAATTGGAAAAGTAATACAAAGTATGTGGAGAGAATTAATTTCAGATTACTAGGTAATGCCCAGTGGTGTTGATCCAGGGATTCTGTCTGATTGCCATCCGGAGTCGGGAAGGAATTTTTTTCCCTTTTAGGGCTAACTGGATCATGCCTTGTAAGGGTTTTTCACCTTCCTCTGGATCAACAGGGATAAGTGAGGGAGCAAGCTGGTGTTGTACTTTATTTTCTGGTAAACTTGATGGACGTATGTCTTTTTTTAACCCAAATAATTATGTAACTAAGTTAATTTGGGACAACTTGCATTGAGTAGGTATTAGCGAAATCATTGCTGGCAGGTTTACAAGATTTTCATCAAACACTTGGTTGGATTGTGACAATTTCATGAATTACTTTGTACAGCACCATGAAATATGTTGGAGCTTTATAACTCAATAATAATAATAATAATCAGCTTTGCAAAACTGGCATTATAATTCTGTCACTAACGGAAAAATTAATCTAGGTGCATTTAATCAACACACTTTATCCCGTATGCTATCAAGGCATTTTTTATTGATCTGAGGAAGCGGGGCAAGACCCATGAAATGCGTTGTCAGATTGCTTTTTGAATAAAAACTTTTTTTCAGTTGAAATGGTGTCTATATCTTCTGGAGTGGTAAGCGGTAAGCAATTACCTCTCGCACTTTATTATTTTTTAATTTTATTTTAAAACACTAAAATAGAACACACATTGGGCACCTCCATCCTACCCATTACCAGTCAGACCTCCTTTAGAGTTAACAGCTTTGCAGTTTTTCTGGAAAGTCTATCGTACTACAAGTGAGCGACCTCCCAGTATCTGGACTACCGAGCAGGGATGGTTTATTCCCTGCAGCCCTATACAGTGGTTGCAGGAACTGCAATCCACTTTGTGAGTATATATCTATATCATCTTATCCTCCCTTTCCCTGACGATACTGCACCATTGGGCTCTCGGTCTCTCCCTACTTCTCCCCTAGGTATTCTTGGTCCCTACAAGAATCACCAAAGAAAACCCCCCTATATATGTTAACGCTGATGGCCGCAACTCCTCAAGGTCCCACTCTATGTTACACATATGCATCCCCCACTATTATATTCATTAAATCCCTCTTCCCATTTACCCCAAAGTTTCAGCACATTGCAGCAGTATTCTTTACATTCATAATTTCTGGAATTTTTCTGCAGAAGGGTTGAGAAAAATGGATATGGCCACCTGCCCTGTGTTGGGATGATTGACTATAAAACCAGGCACAAGGATTCAGCTTTGTACATCATACTTGCCTGAACTTCTCTATCTAATCTTCATTCTGAAACATTCTCATATTTAGCAGTCAATTTATTTAGAGGCTTGCAAGTGCTCCAGGCCAATTTATTTTAGCACATATTTTTTACGTCCTCTTTGTTAGATTTCCTAGCTTCTAATTATTACTACTGTAATGTGTATTTATGATCATTTGTCACAAGGGACCAGTGTGAGACAATAAAACAGGACTTTCAGTTTCTATGTTTTCTGCAAGCCAAGAATTTACAGCACAACGAGTTCTGCTATCTAAAGATGAAAGTGAGATAACCTGTTTGTGGCTGTTAACAGGTTAAGTAGTGCAAATACCTCCTGCATTTTGATAAGGAAACAGTCAATGTAATCTCTTGGCTCATTCGGATCCAGTGAGTCCTTGTTGATCTTTATTCTCTCTTTTATGAAATCATTCAACTCCTCCAGTAGAGTGGTAATTTTCTGATGAGGACCTGGAATGTGGTTCATTATCATTGGAATCATGTCTTGTATCTGCAGGAACACACGACAAATGTCATCCAATGTCAATTATTTCCATCAACTGTGATGCCTTTGCTGTGCTGCCTACCTAAAGGGAAAGGGGGAGAGGAAAGGGGAAAGGAAGGGGGGGAGCGGGGAGAACAGTCCTTGAGAACTTTTAGAGGGTCACTGCCTGGCCAAAGGGGGATGCTGAAAAAGTAGAGGGAGCTGCATCCTATCTAAAGTGGCTGGATAGTGTAATGGTTAAGGGCTCGGCCTCTGACACTGCCTCTGACACAGGAGACCTGGGTTCAAATCTTAACTCTGCCTGTTCAGTAAGCCAGCACCTATTTCAGTAAGGAATTTCTTGGGCAAGTCTCCTTAACACTGCTACTGCCTACTGAGTGCGCTCTAGTGGCTGCCTCGCAAGCGCTTTGAGTCCGACAGGAGAAAGGCGCTATACAAATACTGCAATTAATTAATTAATTAATAAAACGAGCTACTGTTCATGGATGTGGACATTTTAACGGGGGCCCGGATTAAAGGGCCATGGCCATTCATAATAACTAAAGTAAAAGTATAAAAAAAATGAACACTTCCTGGTAACCCAGGAACCTAGTGGTGGAAAAGTAAAATTGCAGCCACCATAAATTTTTTATTACCAAACAAATACTAGTAAAAAAAAGTAGTTGCCTTAGAGGGAACCTGAACTGAGAGGGATATGAATATTTCCTTTTAAACAATACCAGTTGCTTGTCAGTCCTGCTGATCTCTCTGCCTGCAGTAGTGGATGAATAACACACCTAAAACAAGCATACAGCTAATCCAGTCTGACTTCAGTCAGAGCACCTATCCTTCATGCTTGTTGAGGGGCTGTGGCTAAAAGTATTAGAGACACAGGATCAGCAGGTGAGTCAGGAAACTGGTATTATTTTAAAAGGAAAAATCCATATCTCAGTTCTCAGTTTAGGGTCCCTTTAAGGACTCAGCCTTTTTTTAAATATATATGTCATGAGGGTATATTACTGTTATTTTGGTATGTAAGGGCTTGCAATTAATGACCGGACACAAAAAACCCAAAACATCAAAAATACAACTTTATTGCCAAATAAGATATTGTCGCCTTACATTGTACTAGGAACATAATTTAAATGTTGTGATAGCCGGGAGCAACGACAAATAAAATGTGAGGGTTTTATTTACAGTAGCATTGCTTATTTTTAAAACTATGGGGAATAGGATAAATAGTGTATTTTTTTTTATTGTTTTTTTTTTTAAATGCATAGAAAATGGAGCATACTTTTCATTGACGGAATGCGACGCAATGCGTGGGTAACATGTTATGCCGCTGTCCCGATCCACTGTAAACGTGGCCTAAAGCAAGTGTTTACCTGACGTGTTTATCCAGCATTTCGGGAGAAGTTAAAACTGTAAACATGTGTTGATATGAGGTTAAAGGAGTCATTGATTTTTTTATTTTCTTTTTTTGTGTGTACTTGGGAGTTGCAAAATTGTTGGTGTCTGGCTGGTGTGGGAGTTGATAGGCATGAGGATGGAGATTAAATGGTATCATCCTGATTCAAAACCTCCTGATGGTGATTAAAATGATTGGGAATGAGGTTGAAAGTTTACTGACTGAATTGTCTTTTTATTAGCTATTGTCTAAAGCCTTGTACACAGGCTAAATGATTCTCAGCCAAGGTAAAGCACGGTTCACACTGGATGGATCAAAAACTGATCCGACTAACTGTGACCCCCAGTTTCTTCTGTCATTTCAGATTTATCGCTGCCTCCCCAAACCTTCGATCCATTCGGCGGAACGTGGCGAATGGATCCGTGTGACTGTGCACTATGAATATATTGATTAACGTAGGATCCGTTCACCTCCTTTAGGATCCAGTCCATTTAGCTCCGTTAAATCCTGGACCATTTTCAGTGCCAATGTGAATCGAGCATTAGAAGTGTGTTTGGAGGGAGTTAAGTCAATTATGCGTCTGGGAACTTTTTTTTCCTGTTTGTGCCATTGTAAGTCTTCAGATGGGAGTGAACAGGCATCGTGTAGTCTGTGAGTGGGTGAGCACTGGGGGCCTTGTAACTTTCTAGGGGTGTTGACCTTAGGTAAGATGTGAGCCAGTGACATCATAAGCAGTCGTCTGCCAACTCCACAACCTTGGAATGAATTTTAAAATGGGATCATAGATTAGAACAATGATTGTTATTGTTAAATATAGTTATTGAAGTAGTGTGTACGGGGACACAATCTCCACCCATCTGCTTTTATTTTGAATCATCTCAACCAATCACCGCGGATAGATTCAAAATGAGTGGGGGGAGATAGGGATATTGTGGAGATTCTTCTCTCACTCTTCCTCTTTAAACTGACCACAAGCTCCTAGGAGAAGAAGCACTTCCTGACTACCAGTCCAGAATGTAGTAATTATGTAAAGCCTGTGGGGTTGCTTGCATTTAATTGTAATCACTCAACAACTAGTTCATAAATGGAAAGATGAAGTGAAAATAAACTGATAGGTTAAATAATTGTATCTATCCCCCTCCTCCTAAAAAAAATGTCATTTTTTAGATATCCCACAGTTTTACTTAATATTTAAATCTACTTTTTAAGTTTTAACTGTTTTATGTTTCTGCTCAATGCTGTTCATTGAAGTATGCCAGAACTAAAATCGATGAACTATTGAACCTTTTACCTCTTTCCTGCTCTCAGAAGCCATGTTCTGCCAGGAAAGTGTTTTAGGGCTGTAATTCCTTATCAGTGAGGGTTACACTATGGGGCGACCATGTCCTGACCCAGGCAGAAACTGTCACTTGCATACCTGATGTTTATCTCATTCCAGAAGAGAAAGAAAAAAAAGGAACACAGCATAGTTATTTGTGTGCTAGGCACTGTACATACACATGTATATCTCATCATGTCACATGTCACCTTGTGTATCTTTTAAGCTTTTGGGAACCCACACTTCTGCCCATTGGATCTAACTCAGGCCAACAATTAGCAGACCTTTTTTATTACAGTTGAATCAGGTTTGGCGTTTTAGCTAGGTTCTACAAAGATCTGAAGACTGGTAAATCTGTAGTAAATCAGACCAAGTGTATTCAGTGGATTGCGATGGGCAGACTGTAGTGTAGCAATAGAGAATGCAGAGGTTGCGACTGTACCAGGCCCCTTGGGCCAGAAGGGCCCTAAGAGGCCCTCCCTCAATGGCAGTGTAAACTATTCTTTTATATAGACACAGCAACTGATTTGCTTCTTTTCTTTAGATACCTGCCCCCAGGTGGAGCTCATGAGCTCAAATGTCTCATAAAAGATATCCAGCATTCTATGGAACTTGGCATCATCATACTTGAATCGGATCCCAAACACAATGGAGGAGATGACATTAGACACAGCTTTAGAGATAGTCATGGCTGGATCAAACTGGAGTTCTGGAATTAAACAAAAATCAAAATATGGTTATGTTTTATTGCAATGTGCTCATGTACTCTATATAGTTTTCCAGCACAGCAGATAATAAATATGCATTCATTGCTAACAATATATAATAGCAACAGGCAAATATGCGGTAATATAGGAGAAGGAATAAAAAATATTTTTAGACTCGGTTCACATTGTCCTAAAAATGTTTCGTTTAGCAGAATGAAATGGATCCCAAAGGATCCCAACTGATGCGAATGGCTTCTAGGGAAAGCAATAGGATCCGTTCATATAAGTCTGTTCGTAAGGAATCAATTCTGTTTTGTTTCGGCGAACGACACACAAGTATGTGATTATTCCAGATCAGCCAGATGTATCGTCCGTATACCCAGCAAAAAACTGAGGCCCAATGTTAAAAACTGGAAACAGATAAGTTTTGAACAGATCAGTTTTTTGATCGATACAGTGTGAACCAAGCCTAAGGATCAGATCCCAAAAAAGAGATTAATAATTTAGTAATCTTAGTGCTCAAATGCAGTGGTGCTCATCCAATATTCGGGTATCCGACCTACCCAGATAATCCAAAATTTGAATAGCAATTCGGATATTTTTTAAAATCCGAATAGCACTATCCGACAAACTCGGAAAGAGAGAAAGAGAAAGAGAGAGAGAGTGCCTAAAAATCGATATTTTACATAAATCGATAAAGTAAACTCGGTAATATTCCTAACTTTGTTGTGGAATCGGTAATATCGGTAATTTAAAGTTTATGATAATATATCAGAACGAATATCATAACGCTAAATAAGAAAAAGTCAGTCATAACGATAACTTAAAAAGTCTTTTGGTGTAATAACGGTAAATGAACATGTTTAATGATGGAATGTAAGCAAATTCTGTCCAAATACATATAATTTTGTAATTACGAAAATATAACATTCACTGTACAGATGTAACAACAATATTTGACATTTCTATTTATGATAATATATGAAGTATTTACAATAATTTAGGGTTAGACACCACGAGGGGGGTAGTTAGGGTTAGGCACCACCAGGGGAGTTTTAGGGTTAGGCACCACCAGGGGGGTGGTAAGGGTTAGGCACCACCAGGGGGGTGGTTAGGGTTAGGCACCACCAGGGGGGTGGTTAGGGTTAGGCACCACCAGGGGGGTGGTTAGGGTTAGGCACCACCAGGGAGGTGGTTAGGGTTAGGCACCACCAGGGGAGTTTTAAGGTTAGGCACCACCAGAGGAGTTTTAGGGTTAGGCATAGGCACCACCAGGGGGGGTGGTTAGGCACCACCAGGGGGTGGTTAGGGTTAGGCACCACCAGGGGGGTGGTTAGGGTTAGGCACCACCAGGGGAGTTTTAAGGTTAGGCACCACCAGGGGGGTGGTGTTATAATTCGCATGGAGTTTGTGCGCTGCACCTGGAGCAAACAGAAACCAACGCACAAACCCGCAACCAGGCAGAGATGTCACTGTTTAGGAAAAGACTGCCAAACCAGGAGTAAATGAATAAGGATTTATTATTAAATGAAAATAAAGAAATACTGTGCATTCACCTCACGCACAGAAACAATCAGTATCAACTTGCAGGCAATGTATTCTACACACATACAACACACTGCATCAAAGAATACTGGCAGATATATACAATAAGCATACAAGGTATGAAAATCAGGGTTTATACAAGGACCTCTCTGCATAAGCGAGCTATGCAGAGTAGATCCAGTGTATAGAATTGTGTGCACACAGACCCTGGATCCAGAATAGTAATACAACATAAACCTAGGAATATATATACAAAATACAGATTACAATCGAGGAGGAGACACACGGATAGTCGGCAAGCAGAGGTCATACACAGGAGATCAAACAGTACAGTAATCGCTAGGCAAAGAGTAGTCGGAATACAAAGCACAAGGTCAAAACACGGGAGATCAATACAGCAGGGAATCAAGGAACAAGGTAACCAGGAACAGGGAACTCCGGACAGGATGGCTAGGATCAGGAACAAAGAGCTAGCAAGTTCAGAGTGTTCAGGTGTGGCTTAAATACCATGCGATAGTCCAGGCCTCCTCCCTGTCTGTGGAGAGATATCCAGAGAGTCCACCCTCTGCTGGTGGGCAGAGGAAAGTTCAGGCTGTATATTCATAGAGGCTGGTGACATCTGCTGGTAAAGCAGAGGTAGTACATGCAGGGATCTACCAGCAGATGCAGATTGTAACATTACCCCCCCCTCAAGGAGCAGCCTCCGGATGCTCCATTTGGACTTATGCCCACCTGGGTCCCAGAAAATACTGGCAAAGAGGCAGGCCATAAATCGGTCAGCAAATGAGGCCACAACCCGGGTATTACCAGGCTGACTGGACAAAAGGACCCAGAGGCAATAGGACATGTTGCAAGTCCCTCTGAAGACCTTTGGGTGAAACAAAAAAATGAAGGACACCAGGAAGAGCCATAGATTGGACATCCACAGGAGCAGGGCATCTGAGGTCATCAAATAAAACAGAAAACTGGATGCCATCAGGAAGGGATGCATAATGGCCATAAACAGGAGGAGGATACCACCAGGAGAGGCACCAGACAGGAACTCATCAGGAGAGGTACCAGACAGGATCTCATCAGGAGAGGCACCAGCAGGAGCAGCAGATGGGAGGGCATCGGCAGAAGCAGCAGACGGGAGGGCATCGGCAGCAACTGCGGACTTGGAGGCAACAGGAGCAGGAACTGCAGACTTGGAGGCAACAGGAGCAGGAACTGCAGACTTGGAGGCAACAGGAGCAGGAACTGCAGACTTGGAGGCAACAGGAGCAGGAACTGCAGACTTGGAGGCAACAGGAGCAGGAACTGCAGACTTGGAGGCAACAGGAGCAGGAACTGCAGACTTGGAGGCAACAGGAGCAGGAACTGCAGACTTGGAGGCAACAGGAGCAGGAACTGCAGACTTGGAGGCAACAGGAGCAGGAACTGCAGACTTGGAGGCAACAGGAGCAGGAACTGCAGACTTGGAGGCAACAGGAGCAGGAACTGCAGACTTGGAGGCAACAGGAGCAGGAACTGCAGACTTGGAGGCAACAAGAGCAGGAACTGCAGACTTGGAGGCAACAGGAGCAGGAACTGCAGACTTGGAGGCAACAGGAGCAGGAACTGCAGACTTGGAGGCAACAGGAGCAGGAACTGCAGACTTGGAGGCAACAGGAGCAGGAACTGCAGACTTGGAGGCAACAGGAGCAGAAACAGCAGACTGTAGGTCATCAGGAGCAGAAACAGCAGACTGTAGGTCATCAGGAGCAGAAACAGCAGACTGTAGGTCATCAGGAGCAGAAACAGCAGACTGTAGGTCATCAGGAGCAGGAACAGCAGACTGTAGGTTATCAGGATGGATAAACTGAAAGTTATTTTCCAATAGAGCAGGCAAAGCAGCAGACTGGACAACAGTTTGTAAATGCAGGGTATCTGGAGGAATCTGTGGGAATTGAGTACCAGAAAATGTCTTTGAGGACAAGCCATCAGCAGAAATGAGTGTGCGCTTAGCCTCAGCAGAAGACTGTGGGAGCCCTCTTTCAGCCGAGCATTGAGGGAGCTGGATCTCAGCAGGAGTCTGTGGAAACAGGGCATTAACAGGGGTCTGTGGTGCCTGAGTGTCAGACATCTGTGCGGGTTGAACTTCAGCATAAGTCTGTGCTCTAGCAGAAGTTGAAGGGCAAAGGGCATCAGCAGAGACTCGAGAAAGCTGGACCTTTGGCTGAGCGACTGGCTGGACCACTGGCTGCATAGCTGACAAGACCCTTGGCAGAGCTATTAGCTGAACCTCAGATCGAGCAACTGGCAGACCAACTGATCGAGCACCTGGCTGGGCCTTTGGCTGAGCTGTGGAGTATGGTTCTGCTGGAACGGCAGACTGAGACTCTGCCGGAACAGCTGGCAGGAGGCTTGCTGAGACGTCTGGAGGACCCACTGCCAAACCAACTGACAGAGGTTCTGCCAAGCTGTCTGACTGGGTCACTGCCAAACTGACCAACAGGGACACTGCCAAGCCGACCGACAAGGACACTGCCAAATCTTCTGAAAGGGAAAACGTTGGGCCAACGGACACTGGTACTGCTGAGCTGACAGACACTGGTACTGCTGAGCTGACTGGCACAGGCAGGGCTGAGGAGATTGGCACAGGCAGGGCTGAGGAGACTGGCACAGGCAGGGCTGAGGAGACTGGCACAGGCAGGGCTGAGGAGACTGGCACAGGCAGGGCTGAGGAGACTGGCACAGGCAGGGCTGAGGAGACTGGCACAGGCAGGGCTGAGGAGACTGGCACAGGCAGGGCTGAGGAGACTGGCACAGGCAGGGCTGAGGAGACTGGCACAGGCAGGGCTGAGGAGACTGGCACAGGCAGGGCTGAGGAGACTGGCACTGCTGAGGAGACTGGCACGACAGAAGTAACTGGCACGGCAGGAGTAACTGGCACGACTGAGGTAAGTGGTACAGGCAGAGCTGAGGTAACTGGCATAACAGGAACAGCAGGCTGGAGTGAAGATGGATTAGGTTTCGGTAAAGATACAGTTTGTGGATCTGCGGAAACTGGCAACATAACTGTTGGAGTCTTTGCGGTGGTAACTGGAAGGATGGAGGCTGTAGGAAAATATTTCCGTTTGAACTTAGATTTTTGACTCAGTCTGGAAGCAGGGGTGAGTTTAACAAAGTCCTGATGTGCAGAAGAACAGGGCAGGTATGATGTAGGTAGCTGGAACGACCATGGAGTGGATCTAACCGCAGTTTGTAAAGGAGCAGTTCTTTTATGATTTTTGGATACAGGTAATTCCAAGTCCGTGGAACAGGTTACTGAGGACAGAGAGCATGTCTCTCCCTTGATGCCTGGGGCAGAATTAACAGGTGGTGTGCTCTGATAATCATAAGAATGAGACAAAATTCTTTGCCAAGCGATTACTAGACCAGAACCTGATTCATATTTACAAGTCTTGTGATCAACCATAGACTGGACAGCACGCATGCATGCAAATATATATGAATCCCCTTTTTCTAGATAGAACTCAAGAAATCGATCCCAGTCACTCTTAAGGTAACCATACATCTGATCAATCTGTTCAGGATGGAATACTGGATCGAAGCTGACAAACTTATTGCTGGAACTGACAGGGTTAACATTGGCTGCTGAATGCTGCACAAACTGACTACCAGAAAACTCAGAAGGATCTTTTTTATGCAAAATCTTTTTCCATTCATCAATCAAAGGAAGTACACGGTCAGACTTGCAAACATTCAGGTTCATCAGAGAAGTTGCAGATTTTATACATGCATCCAAAAATGTCTTTTCTTTTGTGGAATAGAATTCATTAAATGATTCCCAATCATACTTTAATTCATCATTTAGTGCGTTAATTTCCCATCTACTGAATGGGGGATCCCAATCACTCTTAATGGGAGCTTGCAGATTACCCTGAGCATAATTGCAGGATTGAACTGTCTGTTTGGAAGTGACAGGAATATGATTAGTTTTAATTGGCTTGGTTTGGTTTATTACTGAGGAGGAGTTATTGCAATAGACAGGCAGGGATCTAACTTGAGTCCAGGAGGTAGAAGGATCTCTTACTGCAATTAGGGTTTGCAGAATCTGCAACAATGATTGCATCTCAGATTCTGCAGAGTTGCCCTGCTGCATAAAAGATTTAACATGCATAACAATTTGCATTAATTCTTCACGGGAATATGCTGACAATTCCTTATAACACTCATGTTGGTCTTCCTCTGCTAGCAAGGAGTAGAAGTTATTGTGCTGAATAGTCCAATCCACTTCCATAGCTGAAACAAATGAGATTCCAGTATTAATGGAAGTAGCAGGATCATGAGTGGACTTAATTGATTGAATCTGGTTAATTACTGGCCAGGATTTGGCTTGATTCAAAGGGGCAGCAGGACAATTAATGGGGCCTGATAAATTACCCGGAACATGCATTGTGGAATAAGCTACTGAATTTTGTTGGGCTTCAGAACAACATTCATGCAAAACCGACAAAAAGTCTTTTAAATCATAAGGAAAGGTTCTTTCATTACTCACAGACTGAACCCATGAAATCAGCTGCTGCAGATCCTCAAATGAATCGTCTGCAAACGTATAATAGCAAAGTTTCCTTTTGTCTCTTGCTAGAATAGCATATTCAGACAGGTGCTTTAAATCCATGTCAATCATGGCTGGAGAAACAGGATCTCAGACCTTTTCCTAGTGACAAATTGTTTGGCTAGCTCTTCTGTTATAATTCGCATGGAGTTTGTGCGCTGCACCTGGAGCAAACAGAAACCAACGCACAAACCCGCAACCAGGCAGAGATGTCACTGTTTAGGAAAAGACTGCCAAACCAGGAGTAAATGAATAAGGATTTATTATTAAATGAAAATAAAGAAATACTGTGCATTCACCTCATGCACAGAAACAATCAGTATCAACTTGCAGGCAATGTATTCTACACACATACAACACACTGCATCAAAGAATACTGGCAGATATATACAATAAGCATACAAGGTATGAAAATCAGGGTTTATACAAGGACCTCTCTGCATAAGCGAGCTATGCAGAGTAGATCCAGTGTATAGAATTGTGTGCACACAGACCCTGGATCCAGAATAGTAATACAACATAAACCTAGGAATATATATACAAAATACAGATTACAATCGAGGAGGAGACACACGGATAGTCGGCAAGCAGAGGTCATACACAGGAGATCAAACAGTACAGTAAGCGCTAGGCAAAGAGTAGTCGGAATACAAAGCACAAGGTCAAAACACGGGAGATCAATACAGCAGGGAATCAAGGAACAAGGTAACCAGGAACAGGGAACTCCGGACAGGATGGCTAGGATCAGGAACAAAGAGCTAGCAAGTTCAGAGTGTTCAGGTGTGGCTTAAATACCATGCGATAGTCCAGGCCTCCTCCCTGTCTGTGGAGAGATATCCAGAGAGTCCACCCTCTGCTGGTGGGCAGAGGAAAGTTCAGGCTGTATATTCATAGAGGCTGGTGACATCTGCTGGTAAAGCAGAGGTAGTACATGCAGGGATCTACCAGCAGATGCAGATTGTAACAGGTGGTTAGGGTTAGGCACCACTAGGGGGGTCTAGGGGTTAGGGATAGGTACAGGGAGGGTTCTGTGTCAGAGTAGGGTTAGGTACATTTAGGGTTAGCCACCACCATGGGGGGGTTAGGGTTAGGCACCACCAAGGGGGTGGTTAGAGTTAGGCACCACCAAGGGAGGGTTCTGTGTGAAAGTAGGGTTGGGTTAAGCTGTGTTGTTGAATTACATTACGATATTTAACGTTATTATATTTTCATTTTCATCTCACATCTGTTTTATACCTGTTATAATAATAACCAGAATTATCGATTTTACATTACAAATACCGTTAAATTATAGATGTTTCTAAATTACAATATTTTTCTTTTCCTGATAAATCACGCCTAAATTTGACCGCGACTTTTTTAAATGTACGCATCCAAGCACCCCTGCTCCAATGCACCTTAATAAAAAATAATATTTCCACAGCTGTGGAACTAGTTCTCAAATGTTGATCATGTGATCAGAAGAGCTAAATTAAGAGTCCATTTTTTAGGTTCTGTGAGTGGAACTGCTGCTAGTGTTTTACATCATCCTGCTGTTCATACTGCAAGGTGGCTGGCACAGACTGAATTTCTCTGATAAAATTGCAACCTATAGCAATGACAGTCTGTGATACAGGAAGCGTCTGAACTCCCGACCAGGAGTGATTTATTTGACATCAGCTAATGCAGGAAATGCATAGATGGGTTGAGCAACAAGGGTAACACAGCAACCTATAACATGAGATAATGTGGACAACATGGCTCACAGACAGTGCCACAGGAAGTAAGCATTGGAGCAATGCCTTGGGTGGACTATTTAGTCTATCTACAAAGCTCTTAGGAAGGGTCCCCAGAAACAAATAAATATGGTGACGTAGTGTTACGTGGTGTCCAACAGCTGAGCGGGACTTTTCAAGATCTCTGGGACTACTTGGTGACCTTCTCCTTTCCATCCACTGGCCACAGACTGGACTGTTGTTCCAGGCTTCCAATGCTCCTGACATGCTCCTGTAAGTGCAATTTTTATTTGTTTATGAGGTTTATTAAAATAATTACCCTAATTTCCGCAAAATTTCTGTTTTCCGATCGGAAAATGCCGGACATTTCTATTCTCCGAATCCGATTGAGCATCTCTATTTTTGAGCTTGTTTCTGTCCATGATTAGCTGATGTCTAATAACTCACTTTTAAAGTATTTGGTTAACCAGTCCACCATACACTAACCACTTCTTGTGCCACAAACTGTTATGGCTAAAGGCTGCAGTCTTCTTTGAAAGATTCAGTCTGTACCTGAGCCTTTTCAGAGCAATCCCGGAAGTAACTTACGGGGATATCATCTTCATTTTTTTTAAGCTCTGAAAGTTCAATTGCACACAAACAGGTGGCATTTGAACACTTTGTTTACTAAGTCATTAGATCTGTGCCTGGAGGTAAACTACAGGGTTTAGAGATAATTCCTGTAATGCTAGGAGGTCACATCCACAGAAGCAGAGCAAGCAGGCTAACAACAGTCACCAGCAAGCATCCACCCAGGCAAGAATACAAGATAGAACGTAACTAATAGCAACTGCAGCCTATAGTTACGATCCCAGAAACTAGAGTAGCAGGAATACTATCAGTCATCAACGTAGTGATGGCAGAATCCAAGCTATCTGGATAATGGACTTCACTGATCCACCGCGAATGCAGCGAACGTCCATCAAGCATGGAACTAGGCAATACACAATGATAAGAAAAATAACAAACGTCTCAACTAACGGATAAATATATATTAGCAAGTCTGCATATACAGTATATTTATCGAGAACTAGCTAAAGCACAAGTAATAAGGTCGCTGTAATGATCGCTGCTGCAGCAGGCATTGCTGGAAGTAGTAGTGCTGCAGCTCAGGTAGTTCTGATCTCTTTTCATGCAAGCTGCATAGCTTTGTCTGCCTTTCCCTGCTGTCAGCTTGTGACTGATTATCATTCCCCTGTGTGGGAATCTGCATGTCTGCTCCCATTGGATGACCTCAGTATAAAGATCTGCTTCCTGCAGGACTCCTCGGGTTTTCATAGCTTCAGTTTAAGCCTGTCTTGCTGTCGCTTCAGCCCCCGATCGTGTTTCTTGTTCTAAAGATACTTTGCTGGTCTTTGCATCATATATTGGTTCATTGCCAATATATATGCATACCAGCACGTTTATTATTTTCCTTGTATTCGTGTTACGTTGATACATCAGTGTCGCTGATATATACGTACACGAACTGTTTATTTCCTGTGTTCAGTTAGTCAGCCTTCCAGCACGTTTTGGTAGTTTGCGCGTATCGTGAGCACCCGTGCTGAGCTAGTATCCTGCTCCTGTTTGTGGATTGCGTTCATCTCTGCGAGGAGATAACGAATCCTTCTGAATCCTGTCCTGTTACTGTTTGTGGATTGCGTTCATCTCTGCGAAGAGATAGCGAATCCTTCTGAGTCCTGTTCCCTGTATCGTTCCAGTCCTAAGTCAGTGTTCCTGCTTATGTCATATATCGGTTCATTGCCGATATATACATATGTTAGTCAGACGTTACAAATAGTTTCATTGATAGCTGTAATTGTAATACGCTGGGATATCATACTATTGTATATTTATCTGTGTTACGTTCATCTATCTTGATCCTGCTATTTCCTGACTATCCTGTCCTGTCTTTGTGAGGCACGCCATCGCTGCTATCGCATTGGCTGCCTCATTCCAGTCTGTCTTGTTTTGGACGCTTGCTGTCGCTAAGTAGCCGCTAGCTAGCAAGCGTTCATTCTGTCTACCTGTCCTGATCTCCTCAGTTCTGGTTTATGCGCTCAGCGCTACTTTGCGCTGAGACGTTATAACGAAAGCATTGTTTGTGGCTGTCAGATCTGCACCGGCTCTGTGCGCCACAATCTCCTATTGGAGTCAGTCCTCCCCTCCACTATACTAGGGATAGCCTGTTTCCTTGTGCTAGTGTGTGTACCTCCTCCACGCCAGCTCATGCGTTGCATGCTGACTGTGGAGAATACACCACCAAGCCTTACAGTCGCATAGAACTACAATAACAGAACTATACAGAGTAACAAAGTGCCCAGTAGATCAGCGTACTGACCACTATGACGGGCGGGGTAAGAAATGGGAGGCAGACTTTTATGCTGGCATCAGCCAATGGATGCAGGTATGCAAATCTCCACACAGCTGAATGGTAATCATTAAATCCTAGCTGGCTTGATTACCATTTGCTAGTTGGCTGTGAATGCAAAGGACCCCCATAAGAAATACATGCAGTATTATGTAACAACATGCATGCAGGAAATCCAGGGCAATCTGGCCGCAGCTCAGCTGTAACAAGCAATTGGTGGAATGATGATAGCATCCTGAGCTGCCCAGAACTGCAGAGCGATTGCAAATGACAATGAGACCCATTGCAAATGCACAACCGAATGCAATCAGATAAGCCAGAACTGTCCATTTGCAGCTCCACTGCAACGGACAGAATACACTACAGGAGGGATCCTTACAATTTCATTATAATTTGGACTTACCTTTTTGCTTCTTGATCTCCTCCACCATGAAGTCACACTCCTCCTTAATACGTTCTTCAATGCTTCGCTTTCCCAATCCAAAATTTCTTAATGTTGCCAGAGAAAATCGTCTCAGTTGCCTCCAGCGATCCCCTTCACTTGGTATTAACCCTGATGAGATGCTGAGTTATGTTAATATTTATTTCTAGGGAACCTAAACTACAAACAGTCTCAGTATACTTTTATGACAAGAGTAGAAATTATAGTTTACAAAGAAGTTTATCAAATATATGGATACAAAATAGCCAGACTGTAAGTATAAAGGTAGGCATGCGTGTACTGACAATCAAACAAATGATCCATAAGATATATTGTACATACAATGAAAGGTACAGCAGACTAAGCGGGGATATAACTCAATTTTCTTTAACTCCCCACAAAAATTATATCCATTATGATCTGCCCGTAGAACGTTACTATGCAGTAATTGAAACTAACAAACTGTCAGAATAGACAAAAGACTCCAAAATGTGAGTTCCATTCATTTTACCATATCCTTGGAAGACTCTGTCCACAGTTGGTTGCCTTCCCCGTCCAGTGAAATCCTCTCCATGATCCACCAGAGCCTCTTTCACTGCATCGTATCCACAAAACACAACCACAGGGTGCAGCCCAAAGTAGAAGGTGTATACAGAGCCGTACTGCTTACCCAGCTGTGCAGAAGAGAAGTCACATGTAGGGAAATGCTGTTATTAATATTAATGATTTATAAAGCACCAACATATTCTGTGGAGCTTTTCAGAATAAAAAAACTGTTAAATAATCATATGGAAGACATTAATTAAAGTAGCAATTAAAGCAGATCGAAATCTAAGTTTAACCACTTCCTGCAAAACCGATGTTTTAAAACCTGTTAAACTTTTCAGTGCAAAATGCACATTTTTAAAATGATTCATTTTGCAGGGCAGACAATCAAGATAAATCCGCGGGTGCTGCAGGTATAGTTTGATTTCAGTTCATACTACAGACCAACAACATGTTTTTTTTAAATAAAAGAAAAAATGATCTTTGGAGACACTAAAAAGGGAGGTAGCCTAAGGAAAATGTCAAGGCCTACCACAACAGAGTATTGTGAAAAAAAAAATAAGTGATTACATTGTTAGAACTTAAAGGGAACCTTAACTGAACGGGGGGTAAAGAGTTTTACTTACCTGGGGCTATTACCAGCCCCCTGCAGCAGTCCTGTGCCCTCGGCGCCGCTCTGGAATCCTCTGGTCCCCCGCTGTCACTTAGTTTCGTTTTTGACGACTCACCAGTCGCCGGCCGCCATGCGTATTATTGGACGCATTCACCAATGCAATTAGCGCTATTGCGGACCGCAACGCGTACAAAAATACGCGTTACCGCATATCTACGCGTGCGGAATGCGGCAACGCGTATTTTTTTACGCGTTGCGGTCCGCAATAGCGCTAATTGCATTGGTGAATGCGTCCAATAATACGCATGGCGGCCGGCGACTGGTGAGTCGTCAAAAACGAAACTAAGTGACAGCGGGGGACCAGAGGATTCCAGAGCGGCGCCGAGGGCACAGGACTGCTGCAGGGGGCTGGTAATAGCCCCAGGTAAGTAAAACTCTTTACCCCCCGTTCAGTTAAGGTTCCCTTTAAAGGACAACTGTAGCGAGTTGGATATGGAGGCTGCCATATTTTTTTTTTTTAAGCAATACCAGTTGCCTGGCTGTCCTGTTCATCTTCTGTCTCTAATACTTTTAGGCCTCTTTCACACCAAGACGTTGCGTTTTAGGGGACGTTAAGGTCGCATAACGTGCCCCTAATGCAACGCATGGTGGTGTTGAAGTTGGACATCAGATTGAGCTGCGTTATATGGCTCTTGGTGTGCCGTTTTTATGTTCTATCCTGGGAAGTCCGGATCTTTTCAACGATTCGGATGATTCGAATCGGATCATTGAAAAGATCCGGATCTTTGAACCGAATCTTTGAATCATTTTACTAGGGAAGCAGGAAGCAGGGGTGCAGCAGAGTGAGAGGTGCAGGAGAATGAGGGCACATTGAGGGTGCTAATAGGGAAGAGAGAGATGCAGCAGGAAGATTGTGCTTGTGCACAGAACCTGCAGTTCCTGTTTCTTCCAGACATCCACTGTGAACCGAATTGTTCATTGTGATGATCCGGATGATTCGACTTACAAAAAAAATCCGGATCAAAGACCCGAATCGTTCATGATCTGGACAACACTACAGTGCAGTGAATATTAATTAGCCATGTGGCTACGAACAATTACTGAGCATGTACAAACAGTCTAACGCAGCTAAAACCACATATAACACACAGCATGCTGCACTTTCATAGAGAGTGCAGCGTTACACTGTAACGCAACGTGGGCACTGTGAACAGCCCATTGATTTTTCACTGCTGTGAGTTGGGCTGCGTTACAGGCTGCTCTAACATGCGCCTGTAACGTCCCACTGTGAAACCAGCCTAAAGAAAGGAACACATTAGGCAGAATCGCATGAGTTTGCCCCATAGCACATAGAAACACAGGAAAGAGGACCGGCACCGCTCAGATGTATCAATAGATCTTTATTAAAATTAAAAAGGCAGCAGGACAGACCGCTGTTTCGGGATAAACCCTTCTTCGACTGCTTAATGCCATTAAGCAGTTGAAGAAGGGTTTATCCCGAAACAGCGGTCTGTCCTGCTGCCTTTTTAATTTTAAGCAAGGTACTTGCTAACTAACCAGAAAATGGAGGAGAGCAGGTAATGTATAAACCTTCCGACCTCCAGTGTGGATTCTGCATTGATATATTAAGGCACCCCCCCCCCCCGAAGGCACCCCCCATCCCCCCTGAGCTGCTGGCGGCAGGGGCTATTGTTACGCCATTGATTCTCACTTCAGGAGTGCTTACTGTACCAACCAAGGATTGAACTTCATCCCAATCAGTAGCGGATTACATGAGAGATCTTTACCTTTTCTCAAACGGATCATCCGGGGGCTCTTTATGGCTGATATTGTGGTGAAACCCCTCCCACAGCGTGATGTCAGCACCAAGGTACTGACATCACACTGTTGGAGCATTGTTACATGTGGGAAATAACAGCTGTTTCCAACCGCCAAAAAAGCAGCATCTCCTTCCACAGACATCACCCGCCAGCAGTAAAAATGTCACCATGTTGTACATTTCAGAATGTAAATCAGGGAGGGGAAAGATTTTACAATGGGCAAACACTGACTCAATAACTTATAAATAATTATTGTAAAAATTAAGCACTTTTTTCATTATGTTATTTCCACTGCACTATTACTTAAATGTACAAAACCAAAAAAAAAACCCAAAACTCACAAAAACACATTTTTTCATTGTTATCCGACATTTGATTATATTTTCAGTGCAGGTTTCTGCTGCTCTTCCCTCCTGACATGCCAGCCAGGTAACCACCCTTGCCTTGCCCTGTTCCCCTTCTTTTTGTAGCACTGCCCCAAACAGGCACAAACCTAAAAAGCAGGAACAGTATTATGAAAAAATAACTGGAGAGGACATTTTTACACATAAAATCTGTAATGCGATAAGCTGTATAGTAGAAGTAATCCAGACTAACCTCCATGAGAGTGTTTGCCATGTCTCCATGCCTGACCTGCAGTAAGTTCCCTAGTAGTGGCAGCGGGGTAGGGCCAGGGGGTAGCCGATGTCTCTTAGAAGTCCAATTCCAGATCAAATAAAGAACAACAAGGGAAAGCAGAGCAGTGAGGAGAAGTGTACCACATCCCGCTACTTCCATCTTTGCCAGTGCGAGTTCTCATCTATGACTGAACTGCGCTTGCCGTATTTACATGGACTCAATCCAAGAGTCCATTGCGTAGAGCTCTTTGAATCCTGCCGTGCTCACCAATTGGCTGCTTTCCATGTGTTATTCTTATGAGGGCTGATAAGGAAGGATCAGAAAGTGATGGAAGTCCGTAGGAATGCACATTGTGATTACATTTCATACTGAGTGAGGCCCCAGAAAGCACGAAAAGCTCTTGAGTAAGGCCTCCTTTCCACGAACTGTTGAAAGGCAGTGAAATGCCTTTCAAACTCTCTCAACTGCTCACTTCTGCCTGATAACTGCTTGTTGCTGCATGATAACTGCTTAGTGCTGCCTGGTAACTGCTTGCTGCTGAGCACATAGCTCAACAGTTCGTGGAAAGGAGGCTTAAAGAGGAACTCCACTGAAAATAATGTAATAAAAAAAGTGCTTCATTTTTACCATAATTATGTATAAATGATTTAGTCTGTGTTTGCTCATTGTAAAATCTTTCCTCTCCCAGATTCACATTCTGACATGTATTACATGGTGACATTGTTACTGTGGGCAAGTTATGTAGCTGTTTCTAGCTGTTCTGGCTGTTAGACAGCTCTAAACAGCCATTTCCTGTCTGTGAACATTGTTACATTGTGGCAGTTTGCCAGGAGTACAGCGGTATTCAGAGCCTCTAGTGGGAGTGGTTTCAGCACAAAATCAGTCACACAGCGCCCCTTCATGGTCTGTTTGTGAAAATCATTTTATTTCTCATGTAAAAGGGGGTATCAGCTACTGAATGGGATAAAGTTCAATTCTTGGTTGGAGTTTCTCTTTAAGAGAGATGCAAAAACAGACTCCACAATGGGCAATCAAAGAAACATTTTTTAGAGCATCAGCCCTCAAGGTTTGCAACTTAAGAAAATTAGCCCCAAAGCTGAGAGAGAACAGTGTCCAAAGTCCAGATTAAGATGTAAGTAGATCAGCGCAGGTCAAAACAATGAACAAATCCACCCTGCAAATTAATCGGATCAGTTAAAAATGGTGCCACATTAATTTGCATTATAAAACGATATTTATCGTTTTATGAGTTAAAAATGGCGCCACACTAAACTTTTATGACTTACATTTCAAAACGATATTTATCGTTTTATGGGTTGAATATGGGTTTTGCTCCCAGTGTGTGTGCGTGCGTGCGTGTGTTTGTGTGTGTATATATTTATTTATGTGTATGTTTGTGTATATATGTATGTGTGTTTGTGTGTATGTATATATATATATATATAGTGGCTTGCAAAAGTATTCGGCCCCCTTGAAGTTTTCCGCATTTTGTCACATTACTGCCACAAACATGAATCAATTTTATTGGAATTTCACGTGAAAGACCAATACAAAGTGGTGTACATGTGAGAAGTGGAACGAAAATCATACATGATTGCAAACATTTTTTACAAATCAATAACTGCATAGTGGGGTGTGCGTAATTATTCAGCCCCCTTTGGTCAAAGTGCAGTCAGTTGCCCATAGACATTGCCTGATGAGTGCTAATGACTAAATAGAGTGCACCTGTGTGTAATCTAATGTCAGTACAAATACAGCTGCTCTGTGACTGCCTCAGAGGTTATCTAAGATAATCTTGGAAGCAACAACACCATGAAGTCCAAAGAACATACCAGACAGGTCAGGGATAAAGTTATTGAGAAATTTAAAGCAGGCTTAGGCTACAAAAAGATTTCCAAAGCCTTGAACATCCCACGGAGCACTGTTCAAGTGATCATTCAGAAATGGAAGGAGTATGGCACAACTGTAAACCTACCAAGACAAGACCGTCCACCTAAACTCACAGGCCGAACAAGGAGAGCGCTGATCAGAAATGCAGTCAAGAGGCCCATGGTGACTCTGGATGAGCTTCAGAGATCCACAGCTCAGGTGGGGGAATCTGTCCATAGGACAACTATCAGTCGTGTACTGCACAAAGTTGGCTCTTATGGAAGAGTGACAAGAAGAAAGCCATTGTTAACAGAAAAGCATAAGAACTAAGTCCCGTTTTCAGTTTGCCACAAGCCATGTGGGGGACACAGCAAACATGTGGAAGAAGGTACTCTGGTCGGATGAGACCAAAATCGAACTTTTTGGCCAAAATGCAAAACGCTATGTGTGGCAGAAAACTAACACTGCACATCATTCAGAACACACCATGCCGACTTTCAAATATGGTGGTGGCAGCATCATGCTCTGGGGTTGCTTCTCATCAGCAGGGACAGGGAAGCTGGTCAAAGTTGATAGGAAGATGGATGGAGCCAAATACAGTGCAATCTTGGAAGAAAACCTCTTGGAGTCTGCAAAAGACTTGAGACTGGGACGGAGGTTCACCTTCCAGCAGGACAACGACCCTAAACCTAAAGCCAGGGCAACAATGGAATGGTTTAAAACAAAACATATCCATGTGTTAGAATGGCCCGGTCAAAGTCCAGATCTAAATCCAATCGAGAATCCGTGGCAAGATCTGAAAACTGCTGTTCACAAACGCTTACCATCTAATCTGACTGAGCTGGAGCTGTTTTGCAAAGAAGAATGAGCAAGGATTTCAGTCTCTAGATGTGCAAAGCTGGTAGAGACATACCCTAAAAGACTGGCAGCTGTAATTGCAGTAAAAGGTGGTTCTACAAAGTATTGACTGATTGACTCAGGGGGCTGAATAATTACGCACACCCCACTTTGCATTTATTGTTTTGTAAAAAATGTTTGGAATAATGTATCATTTTTGTTCCACTTCTCACGTGTACACCACTTTGTATTGGTCTTTCACGTGGAATTCCAATAAAATGGATTCATGTTTGTGGCAGTAATGTGACAAAATGTGGAAAACTTCAAGTGGACCGAATACTTTTGCAAGCCAATGTGTATATATATATATATGTATATGTATATGTATACACGCATGCATATGTTTACACGTATGTATATGTATGTACGTATGTATATGTATACACGTATGTATATGTATACACTTGTATGTATATGTATACACGTGTATGTATATGTATACACAGTGGCGTAGCTAAGGAGCTGTGGGCCCCGATGCAAGTTTTACAATGGGGCCCCCTAAGCACTCTATACATAACAATTGATACAGCGCACCAAAACCTGACAATGGCAACTACAGTGTCTGAGGTGCAAGAAGGGGATGGGGAACAGTTTGTTTATGATTACCACTATTCAAAGCATCTATAGAAGTGATTATTATGAGCACAGGACCAATAGAAAGCTAATACCGTAGTTGAGGGAGGGCCCTTCGGGGCCCCTCTGGCCCAAGGGCCCCGATGCGGTCGCTACCTCTGCACCCCCTATTGCTACGCCCCTGTGTATACACATGTATTTATATGTATACATGTGTGTGTATATGTATACATATGTATATGTATACACGTGTATATGTGTATATATGTATACACATGTATATGTATACACGTGTATATATGTTTACACGTATACACGTGTGTGTGTGTATATATATATGTATACACGTGTGTGTGTGTATATGTATACATGTGTGTGTATATGTGTACATGTGTGTGTATATGTATACACGTGTGTGTATATGTATACACGTGTGTGTGTATGTGTGTGTGTGTATATGTATACACGTGTGTGTGTATGTGTATATATACACGTGTGTGTGTGTGTGTGTGTGTATGTATACACATGTGTGTGTATATGTATACACGTGTACACGTGTGTGTGTGTATATGTATACACGTGTGTGTATATATGTGTACACGTGTGTGTGTGTGTATATGTATATACGTGTGTGTGTGTGTGTGTGTATATACACATGTGTGTGTATGGGTGTGTGTGTGTGTGTGTATGTATACTTGTGTATGTGTATATATACACGTGTGTGTGTATATGTATACACGTGTACACGTGTGTGTATATGTATACACGTGTGTGTATATATGTGTACACGTGTGTGTGTATATGTATATACGTGTGTGTGTATATGTACACACGTGTGTGTGTATGTGTATATATACACGTGTGTGTATGTATACACGTGTGTGTATATGTATACACGTGTACACGTGTGTGTGTATATGTATACACGTGTGTGTGTGTTTACACTGAGCACTTAGCAGAGCCTCAATTTATGGCTTTAAAAGCACTTTAGGGAACCAAATGACATAAAACAATAAATATCGTTTTGACATAAAACAATATTTATCGTTTTAAAACACTTTTATTTAACTGGCGCCATTTTTCACTGTACCCAAATTGAGTAACTTCACACTCGGGTGTATATCCAAAACCAATCAAAGGAATAAAGCTTACCAGCCACATACAACACACATATCGGCCTGGAACCCACTACAAATCGCAAACGCTAGCGTTTTGTATGAGCGTTTTGTAAGCGATTTCATGAGCGTTTTCTGGTGATTTTGGTAGCCATTTTAAAAAGTGTAAGCGTTTTGTCAGTGATTATGTAGCGATTAGCGTTTTTAATTCTGATTGGTCCTTTCAATTCATTTTAATTTTTTTTCAGTAGTTTAAAAACGCAATCAAAATCGCCCTGTGTAGATTTTGACGAGCGATTACCCCAGCGTTTATATACTTTACATTGCAGAAACGCTAACCGCTAAATGCTAAAAATGCTGCATGTCCTGAGTTTTGCGATTTGGTAAGCGCAATCGCTCCAGTGGAATTTGGCCCATCCATTAAGCAAAATTAATCTGCATTTTTATCTGTTCCAGGAATGCTGCTTTTTTTATTATTCCATTTTACCCAGAAACCTTGCACTAGCCACATTTTGCAATAAAGGTCAGAGAAGCAACCTTACATAATATGGACTGACTGTATTGCAGCCAGCAGTATCAGACACTAGTGTCAATGCAAGTACTTTGAATCCCGCCTCAAGCAGACCTAAAGGAACCTCCCACATGTACATTCTATGGTCTGTGGAAAAGTCCCTGCAATATGCATTAGATCTCATACAGCTACATGACCGTCTGCAGACATGTTAGACTTTCAGCATACCACAACTGTCTTAGCGGCTGTTGTCACTTTTTTTGTGATCCTGTCTTATGTGAAGACAATATGGAGGAGAAATAAACTACCCCCTGGCCCGCTCCCACTGCCCTTTTTGGGCAATTTTCTGCAGTTACGACCTGATAGAATGCTGTCATCCTTAAAAGGGGTAAGTGTGAAATTAATATATTATCTATATTGTTTGCCTTGTTTGCAGCATAATGACATTTCAGAGGTGACAGGGAAGGCATTTTATAGCCTTTTGAACAATGATATAGCAAAACAGTTCAGGTGGCCATACATCAGGCGACTTGGTGGCTGATTGACCATCCGATTCGATTATTATAAGCGAATTGGATGAAAATTGGTGCTGCCAAGTCCATGCCCAGTCGACGATGCGACCATTTTCGGGCCGAAATTGGTTGCATGAATCGGTCGGGCACGCTGCAAGATGTCGTGCCGTTGTGGTTGATCGGTTTGTGACGGTAACTGCGAGCTATATTGACAAAACCCCAGACGCTGTCCCCCCTAATGGTCAATGTGCACAACCCCGCCCCCCACCATGCCCAGTGCACTATACATTTTCATGCTGCATCTGCCTATGCCTCTGGGCTGGCTCAGGTCGCTGTCCTCCGTCCATACATGCGCCCTCACGTGGCTGCTGGTGTCCACATGGGCACGTGCGTGACATCACACAAGTGCCCACGCTACTCACGTTACCCACGGAGGCATCGGGGAACGCGGACAGGTAATGTATAGTTCATGCGGCAACGGGGGGAGGGGGGGTTGCAGAGGTGGGCCAGCGAGACGATGGATACTGCGTAACAAGGCTGATTCAGCATGATATTTATCGGGAATTGGCCTGCGGTGTATGGTCAGGCAACAGATCTGCTCAGTTAGTGAAGGGGTAAATTGCTGGGTGGCTGGTTGGCTGTGAAGGTGTAGAAAGAGAATGCCGGATACACACTTACTTCAGATAGAGATACCCATACACTTAAAGATTGCCACCTGATATTGCAAAATGATTGGTTCCACTCTGATTGAAATCCATGCCTAAAGGAATCGATTCCTACCACACACATAGGGCCTCATCCAATTCACCTCCGAATAAATCTGACTGTACTTTTCCTCTTACTGTTTTGTACCTTGGCAGGATTTGAATGATCAGTTTTCAAGCTGCATAAGTTGCCTAATTCTGCATCAGCTCAGAATTATTTGCATTGCATGGACCATCCCTAGAAAGTGAGATTTGAATGCTGAAGCTCTCTCTACTGCTTATGAATTCTCTGTGGTGCGTGTGACTAGGGGTGTGGCTACTGCCTGTCTTAAAGGGAATTTGAAGCGAAAATAAACTGAAGATATGATGAATTGTATGTGTAGTACAGCTAAGAAACAGAACATTAGTAGCAAAAAAACAAAGGCCTCAATTCACTAAGGTTATCGCCTGTCTTTAATAACGTTTCTAGAGTTATCACCGTGGTGATAAGGCATGTAGTATTCAGGAAACATTTTACCTCAGGCAAACCTAAAGTTAACTCTTCTGTCTTTAAGTTGAGGGAGAAATCTCTAAAGTTAACTCTTAAATCCTTAAAATAACTCCAGAATTCTAAAGTTAAAGAAAGGCTGTTAATTAACTGCATGTGAAAATAACTACAGAGAAGGTAAAATAACTACAGAGAAGGTAAAATAACTACAGAGGAGGTAACTTACTGACTGAAGTGATAAGATTCTTACTGTGAAAACTTATCTTTACACCTTAATAAGGCAAGATCGATGTGTGGAGGTAAGTTTTCTCTTGCCTCCAGCATGATTGAATTGAGGACTTTAAAGTCTCATGTTGTTTCCAGTACAGGAAGAGTTAAGAAACTTCAGTTGTTATCTATGCAAAAGAGCTTCTCTGAGCTCTTTAACCAAACTTGAGTCGGAGACAGTGCTATTTTCTGAAGCACTTATACATCATAGAAACAGTGAGAGACAGCTTCAGATAAGGTTTTACTGCAGGAAAGTTCAAAGGGTTATTAGCTCTGCTCTGTTATGGTTTATAATACAGTGTGTGGTTTGTAATTGTAAATATGATAGACTGTTCTCAGGGGCGTAACTAGCAATCACTGGCCCCCCCCTGCGAAACTTTGGATGGGGCTCCCTCCCACCAAGGGGGCTGGGTGCTGTACACAAGAGCCTGATGCACACTGAATGGGGACTGTCTACAAATCTTTGTCTGCAAAACTTTGTATATTTCCTTATCAGTGGCTGAGCAGATGCAGTTATTAGAACAATTGTGCAGAAAGCCTCTTCTCTCCTTGCCCATGGTTGTCAGTCTTTCAGGACGGGGCCCCCTGTGGTTTCTGGGCCCCCCTGCGGCTGCATCCCTTGCAGGGTCTACTGTTACGCCTCTGACTGTTCTATTAATTATCTGTACTACACATACAATTCATTATATTAAATGTTTTTTCTCGCTTCAGTGTCACTTTAAAGGTGTCCCGCTTTCATATCACAAACGTTGGGATACACACACACACACACACACACACACACACACACACACACACACACACACACACACACACACACACACACACACACACACACACACTCTCACTCACTCACTCACTCACTCACTCACCCACTCACAGACAGACAGACAGACACACACACACACACACACACACACACTCACACACAGACACACACACACACACACACACACACACTGATGACTGCTGGGGTACACACACACACACACACACACACACTCACACACAGACACACACACACACACACACACACACACACACACACACACACACACACACACACACACACACACACACACACACACACACACACACACTGATGACTGCTGGGGTACACACACACACACACACACACACACACACACACACACACACACTCACACACAGACACACAGACACACACACACACACACACACACACACACACACACACACACACACACACACACACACTGATGACTGCTGGGGTACACACACACACACACACACACACACACACACTCACACACAGACACACACACACACACACACTGATGACTGCTGGGGTACACATACACACACACACACACACTCACACACAGACACACACACACACACACACACACACACAGACACACACACACACACACACACACACACACACAATGCTTATTGTGTCAAACAGAACAGACAAAACATTGCAGAAAACATAAACACAGAGATGCAAACATGTAACACAATTTCCAATACAGTATACAGCACTGCTAGCATAGCTAGTTCCAAAGTCCACAGTTCTGTCTAGCACAACCTCCTGCAACTAGCTAGCTGTCTGTCTGTGTCGGTTCACAACAAGCAGGGACGGATCTAGACCAAGTTGCCCCAAGTTGCGCCTGGGGCAAGGTCAGGTTTTGGCGCCTAAACTGCCATTCCCCATCCACATTTTGCCGCCTTTTTAAGAATTCAACAAACTGCGCCTGGGGCAAGAGACCCGCTTGCCCCCCCCTAGATCCGTCCCTGACAACAAGAGCACTTCTGAGCCCGTTCAAAAGCATTACAGTTTTGAAAAGCGCTCGGCTAATGTCTTTCTATGGGCTAGTTCACATCGGAGTGATGTGATTTTTTCCCAATTGAAACCTGGGTTCTGCAGCATTTTGGAGGCGATTACGAATACAAAGTATAGGGAAAATGTAAAATCACTTTAAATATTTCATATTTTTTAAAGCTATTTTGTGCCAAAAGCTGTTCACTTCCAGATCAAAGAGTACAACAACTACAAAACACTAAACCCAAATGCTCCAAAATGACTAGGAATAAATAGAAAATGGCTTGGCACATGCCCGGAATTGGTACCGCAAATTGCTACAAAAAGCTCTAAGGCTTGGCGATCACGCTTAGCGATTTTTGGTGTGAACTAGGCCATAAGCTATGTACATTATAATATCATTGGCTACGTCTGTGGGTATCATATTGTTAGAGTTGCCACATGTTCGCATGTGGCTAAATAAGCCAATAGCAGCAAGGCATTTCTTGCCACATTTGTCTCAGATAAAATGTGAATCGGTCAGAAGTGATGCGAAGTCTTGTCTGCTCTTAATTTTCGAGCCAGACTTCATCATGTCTTTATAGTGCTGTTACTTGACGGAAGTGTTGATCGGTTGGGGCGCTGAGCATGTTGCTGGGGGATGTTTGGGGACAAAAAGTCGTCAGGGCAAAGACTCGGGCAAGGTCCTCCAGCACCCAAGGTAGAGGCACAAGACAGAGAGACTTGTGGAAGAGGAGAAATGGCAGAAAGACCTTTCACCAGGACTGCAGACATGACTAGTGCTGGTTGGCGGGGACATGCTGTTAAAAAAAGCCACTGAAATCTGAAAAGGGTCATGGGAAAGACAGCAGGGTGGGAGGGGGAGGGGGGGGGGGCTGGGAAAAGAGATAAGATTACCTACAATAAAGCTATTCTAAATTGCCTGGATCTTCCTTCTCTGCTCACTACAGAAGTTGGATGTCAGCACCTGCTGTATCACTGGCTTCTGCAACAGCAGACTGCCCTGCATTATTAATTAATCACTCTGATCAGGATAAATAATCAATAGTCCAGGGCACTCTGCAATTACAGCAGCCAGTGCACATGGCTACTAATGACAGGCAATGTCTGAAGCACCAAACAATTCTTGCCATCTCTCCCTGCTAATGTCCCAGTACAGCAATCATTCTCTCTACTCACCCTGCTGCTCTGCTCATTCACTCACTGCAGGTAGTGTTGGGCGAACAGTGTTCACCACTGTTCGGGTTCTGCAGAACATCACCCTGTTCGGGTGATGTTCGAGTACGGCCGAACACCTGATGGTGTTCGGCCTTTTTAGTTCGGGTTCGCCCGAACTATTCAATGCCCGCCGAACAGGGCCCCTGTTCGGCCGAACAGGGCCCTGTTCGCCCGAACATGCCGCAATACGGCCCCCCCTATGGGGTCGCAAGCATAAGGGGGGAGCATGCCCCGATCGCGCGGGGGGGGGGTCGGAAATTCCCCCCACCCCCTCCGCTAGCACTCCCCCCTCTGCCCGCTTCCCCATAAAAAAAGTTTCAGGCAAGTTAAATAGTACCTGGTGGCTGGCACTGGCAGTGGAGTGAGGAGGAGGAGGAGTCCGAGTAGCAGAGTGACGCGTTGAGGCCGGGCAGCGGGCGGTTCAGCGGTAGTACCCTTGTGGTACTTCCGCCCTTTCTCTGACCTCACGTCCTCTACGTGATGACACATATGAGGGTACGCGTGACGCGTACCCTCGTATGCAGAGGACGTGAGGTCAGAGTTCGGGGGTCCCATTGACTTCCATTGAGTTCGGCGTTCGGGCCGAACATGCCGAACATCTGGCCCATGTTCGGCCTGTTCGGCCCGAACCCGAACATCCAGGTGTTCGCCCAACACTAACTGCAGGTTGTGTATAGCGAGGAAACACATTGCTCACGGGACAGGAAGGGGGAGGGATGCTACATCTAGTGCAGGAAGTAGTACAGTCCACTGCACTGTCTATTGCTATTTCCCCAAATGTTGCCCAAACTATGAAAAAAGGTCCCAGGTGGAAGAACACAGTGGCTGAGCACCACAGTGGCACCACTAGCCATGGCTACACCCGGGGCTGTGAGCACTTGTAGCCTTGTGGTAGGTACGCCACTGCCTGGGGTCTGTAGCTATCACTAGGAAGTAAAAAACATCAAATCAGGGTTATCTGAGAAACCTTTAGACCTGCCACTACCATCATATGGGTCCTGGGCTCATATGCAATTCACATTTTCACCTGAGTTTTCTCCTAGGAGATAATTTTTCATCTTTGATTTAAAATAACTTTCCAGCACTTTTCAACTAAAAAAGTACCAAAAAGTAGATGAAAAAGTACTGTCAAAATTATTTTGAGTATTTTCTTGCTTTCTGATGGCTTAAAAGGCATTTTATTGACCAGTCTAAAATTATCACCTAGGAGAAAACTCAGGTGAAAAAGTGAATTGCATATGGGCCCTGTTCTCCAATAATTCTCTGAAAGAAGAGAGGTGCATAATAAAAAAAAACTAGGCTAATCATCACTTGGGGTTACATTCTTATGCACTGTACAGCAATATATAGATATAGAGAGTGTTTCTGATTCTGAAACCAGGATAATTGACCAAAAAGTGGTATCCTCCTGAATAATTTATTACATTCTACTATATGTAATTTGAGTTCCTTTTAAAGTGTTTATTATTTCTATCTCCAAGTATATATCCACAGCGCTAGGCGATCACACTGATATCTGCAGTTACACCACAGTGCATATTCTCAGACAGTGACCATCACCAAAGATAAAACCATCAACAGGTCACTCACTGTCCTTAAAAGCAGTATGTTTTAATAAAAAAATCCAAACAGTAACACATATACAATATCTTACTTTAGGGGTCCTTTTAACAGGGACCCTTAGTAGTAATAAGCATGTAGTGTATACCAATACACAGAAACAGTCTCACGATCTCTTGTACAATTGCCCAGTCTCCACGACAACTGGAGACTGGGCAATTGTACCAGAGATTGTGAGACTGTTTCTGTGTATTGTATACACTACATGCTTATTACTGCTAAGGGTCCCTGTTAAAAGGAACCCTAAAGTAAGAGATTGTATATGTGTTACTGTTTGGATTTTTTTTATTAAAACATACTGCTTTTAAGGACATTGAGTGACCTGTTGATGGTTTTATCTTTGGTGATGGTCACTGTCTGAGAATATGCACTGTGGTGTAACTGCAGAGATCAGTGTGATCGCCTAGCACTGTGGATATATACTTGGAGCTTGTGATACCTATTGTGGATATGGTCCTCCTGAACAGCTGGTGAAAGACACATAGAGGAGTTTTGAGTTTGAGCAGCGCCTGTATTTCATTATTAACGTGACTTTATTATTTCTATGTCTATTATATCCACAGATGTCCAAGCAGTATGGCCCTATGTATACAGTTCACATTGGATCTAAACCTTTTGTTGTTGTCACTGGGTATCAAGCCTTAAAGGAGGTTTATATTGAACACGGTGATGCTTTTGTGGACCGAGGATCTCTCCCTTTAATTGAATATGCATTTGATATGAAAGGTGAGAAGTCAGACTTATGCAGGCAAACATTTACATTTTGCATTTAAACTTATTCAAGGCCAATGCCTGTTGGGTCAGATTTATCCATAATGAATAAAATTGCTTATTTTTCTACAATAGTAATTTGTACATTATTTAGTCAGTGTTTGCCTGGTTTACATTCTGAGATTTTTCACAGGTGGTCCTCTTTAGTCCTCTCAGGGGCATCTCTGCGGAAAGAGTAAAACCACCTTTGCCCAGTTTCTTCTCTGATGGGAGTTCTAAGCATGTTTGCCAGTCACTATAGGGTCCTTTATAATGTTAACATGCTGTTCAGTTGTTCAAAATTTCGGCCCCAGGACCTGACGTCCCATTTAATCAGTACATAATTCTCACTTTACAAGTCCTTCTGCTGTCTTCTTAACCCTTTGCCTGCCAAGTACATACTTAGTACGTTCTGACAGGCTAAGGCTACTACTGCCAGCAACATATCTAGTACGTTTTTGCCATTCCCCCACCTGGAAGATGTAGGGAGGGGGGCCGACATCATTCTTCCCTCCCTCTCCATGGGCCCCCCTCCTGTACCCCCCTGCAGAACTGGAGAAGAGTTTGTAATGAACTCCCCTGATCGCTCGATCCATGCGATGTGTGATTACCCGCCATACAGAGATCAGGCGGTCAGGGAGGAGCCTGTTGCCGAAGGGGATGCATTGTATCGAGCGAGCGATCTGTGAGTTAATTACACACAGCACTGCTGCTCCAGCTCTGCAGGGGGGCACAGGAGGGAGGGCCATGGAGAGTGAGGGAGGATGATCAGGGCCAGATTTGTACTCTTTACCACCCAAGGCCACTGTCACCAGCCGCCCCCTTTCAGTATAGGTAGCAAGATGACCCCTCCCCTTCTCTCCAGTATAGGTAGCCAGGTGAACCTTCCCCCCTTTCCCTCCAGTATAGGTAACCAGATGGCTCCCTTAATCCCTCCTTTTCCCACCCTCCTTTTAAGTATAGGTAGCCAGCTCGCCTTCATCCAGCAGCAGCCATCAGTGTCACTCATTTCTCTTCTCACTTCCTCTTCCCCTCTGTCTCCAATGCTGCCCAAGTCCATAGCCGCCAGCCACAATGCAAACATGTACAGAGAGAAAGGGGGCTGCTGCACAGGCGGCTAGCTGCAGAGTACCGCAGTCATGCGCTCATCTGATCTCCCTGCATTGCAGCATTTGCAAGCTTACAAATGCTGGACCAGTTTAGCCTGCTGCTTTGGTGCCCTTGCTCCTGTGGTGCCCTAGGCCATGGCCTAGGTGGCCTTGGCCTAAATCTGGCCCTGAGGATGATATCGGCCCCCCCTCCCCCAGTGTCACCTATATCAGGCTACCTATACTGGCGGCACCTATACCTGGCTACCTGTGCTGGGGGCATCTATTCTTGGGTACCTATACTGGCTATACCTATATCTGGCTACCTGTACTGGCAGCACCTATTCCTGGCTACCTATACTGGCTGCACCTATACCTGGCTACCTATACTGGCTATACCTATATCTGGCTACCTGTACTGGCAGCACCTATTCCTGGCTACCTATACTGGCGGCACCTATACTTGGCTACCTGTGCTGGGGGCATCTATTCTTGGGTACCTATACTGGCTATACCTATATCTGGCTACCAGTACTGGCAGCACCTATTCCTGGCTACCTATACTGGCTGCACCTATACCTGGCTACCTATACTGGCTATACCTATATCTGGCTACCTGTACTGGCAGCACCTATTCCTGGCTACCTATACTGGCTGCACCTATATCTGGCTACATGTACGGGTGGCACCTATTCCAGGCTACCTATACTGGCTGCATCTATACCTGGTTACCTGTGCTGGGGTCATCTATTCCTGGCTGCCTATACTGGCTGCACCTATATCTGACTACCTGTACTGGCAGCAACTATTCCAGGCTACCTATACTGGCTGCACCTATATCTGGCTACTTTTTGTGTTAATACTTTATCCTACTACCTATTACTGAATCTGAGAGAGCCTAAGCGCTTTGAATCCTATAGGACAAAATAGGCTATAGAAATGTTATTGTTATTGTATTGTACTGGCGGCACCTATACCTGGCTACCTATACATATCTTATATTGTTGGTTTCAGCAGAATCACGGCTTTTACAAGCAGTAACATGTTTTGTCAGTAAAAGTAATTTTTCTTTGAAAAAAAAATATTTTATTTTTTATTTCACTTTTTTAACATATTTGACTCAAAAATGTTGTTATATCTCCAGGAAAAGTACACAATTTTGTTTCAGTGTTCAAGCCCAATTTATTACAGAAAAAAACAATATATACAGTGGTTTGCAAAAGTATTCTGCCCCCTTGAAGTTTTCCACATTTTGTCACATTACTGCCACAAACATGAATCAATTTTATTGGAATGCCACGTGAAAGACCAATACAAAGTGGTGTACACGTGAGAAGTGGAATGGAAATCATACATGATTCCAAACATATTTTAGAAATAAATAACTGCAAAGTGGGGTGTGCGTAACTATTTAGCCCCCTGAGTCAACACTTTGTAGAACCACCTTTTGCTGCAATTACAGCTGCCAGTCTTTTAGGGTATGTCTCTACCAGCTTTGTACATCTACAGACTGAAATCCTTGCCCATTCTTCTTTGCAAAACAGCTCCATCTCAGTCAGATTAGATGGACAGCGTTTGTGAACAGCAGTTTTCAGATCCTGCAACAGATTCTCGATTGGATTTAGATCTGGACTTTGACTGGGCCATTCTAGCACATGCATATGTTTTGTTTTAAACCATTCCATTGTTGCCCTGGCTTTATCTTTAGGGTCGTTGTCCTGCTGGAAGGTAAACCTCCGCCCCAGTCTCAAGTCTTTTGCAGACTTCAAGAGGTTTTCTTCCAAGATTGCCCTGTATTTGGCTCCATCCATCTTCCCATCAACTCTGACCAGCTTCCCTGTCCCTGCTGAAGAGGAGCATCCCCCGAGCATGATGCTGTCACCACCATATTTGACAGGGGGGATGATGTGTTCAGAGTGATGTGCAGTGTTAGTTTTCTGCCACACATAGGGTTTTGCATTTTGGCCAAAAAGTTCCATTTTGGTCTCATCCGAGCAGAGCACCTTCTTCCACATGTTTGCTGTGTCCCCCACATGGCTTGTGGCAAACTGCAAACGGGACTTCTTTTGCTTTTCTGTTAACAATGGCTTTCTTCTTGTCACTCTTCCATAGGAGCCAACTTTGTGCAGTGCACGACTAATAGTTGTCCTATGGACAGATTCCCCCACCTGAGCTGTAGATCTCTGCAGCTCATCCAGAGTCACCATGGGGCTCTTGACTGCATTTCTGATCAGCACTCTCCTTGTTCGGCCAGTGAGTTGCACGGCCTTGTCTTGGTAGGTTTACAGTTGTGCCATACTCCTTCTATTTCTGAATGATTGCTTGAACAGTGCTCTGTGGGATGTTCAAGGCTTTGGAAATCTTTTTGTAGCCTAAGCCGACTTTAAATTTCTCAATAACTTTATCCCTGACCTGTCTGGTGTGTTCTTTGGACTTCATGGTGTTGTTGCTCCCAATATTCTCTTAGACAACCTCCGAGGCTGTCACAGAGCAGCTGTATTTGTACTAACATTAGATTACACACAGGTGCACTTTATTTAATCATTAGCACTCATCAGGAAATTTCTATGGGCAACTGACTGCACTCAGACCAAAGGGGGCTGAATAATTACGCACACCCCACTTTGCAGTTATTTATTTGTAAAAAAAAAATGTTTGGAATCATGTATGATTTTCGTTTCACTTCTCACGTGTACACCACTTTGTGTTGGTCTTTCATGTGGAATTCCAATAAAATTGATTCATGTTTGTGGCAGTAATGTGACAAAATGTGGAAAACTTCAAGGGGGCCGAATACTTTTGCAAGTCACTGTAATATGTCCTATTTCATGTAAGTTTTCAAAAAATCCTAAGTAAACCTAATGAGTGCAAAATGTCTAAAAACTACTTGGCAGTAGATCTTCAAGTTTGGGACAAATCGGCTGGCAGGGAAAGGGTGAAAAGACAGTGAGATTGACCCACAACTTTATTGTAAGTATGAAGATGGCCGTCCAGCTATGTTGCAAGGTAATTAGATATAGGCTTCAAAATTGCTGCTGTATTTTTCAAAGTCTGCACACTCCAAGATGTTGAAAGATCCAAAACTTACTAACATTGTTTTGGACTATGAATCCTCTAAGAGGAACTGTAGTGACTGAAAATGACATAATAAGTAAAATTGCTTATTGTTTACAATATTAATTCATAGATTATTTAGCCAGTGTTTGCTTGGCATTTGGAAAAAGCTGTTATTTTCCACAATGCAACAAGGTACACAGACAGGACACTGTTAGGACCTTGGTCATGACATCACATTGTGGGAGGGGTTTCACCACAATATCATCCATACAGATGTCCCTGATGATCCATTTAAGAAAAGGTAAAGATTTCTCATGAGAAAGGGGGAATCAGCTACTGACTGGGATGAATTTTCAATCCTGGATTAAAGTTCCTCTTTAATCATCATAGCCCAGGACGCACAGTCCAAAACATGATAGCCATTTTATGCTGTACCTGATTGCCTAAATACAGTTTTGGATCTTTCAACATCTTGGAGACTGTGCAGACTTTGAAAAATACGTCTGCAAGCAACTTGGTGTCCATGGCAATGGCAGGCACAAAGTGGGAGGAGAGAAAGGCTTGTGTTCCAGGGCACAGAAGTGCTGAGGCTTGGTGAAAACACACTTTCTAAATTGTCTACTTCCAGTTGTCTCTGGTTAACCCTCTGGAAAAAACATTAGGTAGCGATGCTCGTGTTATAGTGGTGTTACCATTGCTGATTCTGAGGAAGTGGGTGATGTCCCAGGAAACATGTTTAGTCACACATACACATCTGGCGTAGAGGGAATTTTGTTCCTGTGATATCCCAAAACTCCACACAAAAGCTTCACCCTTCCTGTTCTCCCCTCCACCCTCCCTTTTTCTGTTCTACAAAAGCAAACTAAATACAATGAAACCTAGAGCTGCCTACAGACAGGAGTTTACTGTTGTGTCTGCACAGGCATCCTACGTCTTTGAAATCCATAAAAACAAGTGCAACAAGCAATCAGTCATAAGGGACATTTTAGGATAATTGCTTTGTTCCTGGGCACTGCAGAGAGACTTCTGTTTCTCCTCCGTCTTCCTTCTCTGTAGGATAGTATATGTTGCTCCACAGTGTATGAACTATCAGTGGCTGGGGGGGGGGGGGGGGGCATCTTGGGCAAAATCATAATGAATGATCATTTTGGGCAGCAGAAATTGAGACTATAAACATTGTCATCACGCTAGAAGTGCACTTTAAAAACAGTAAATTGTCAGTTTGAAGGTGTGAATTTAATGTCCATTCACATGTATTTGTTGATTGATTTTTTTAAGCCATATCTATGACCAATGGGAATACATGGAAGCAGCTGAGGCAGTTTTGCATCCAAACTCTTCGGGATTTTGGAATGGGTAAAAACAGCTTAATAGAGCCCATACTGGAGGAGTCACATCATCTTATGGAGTACTTCAGGAGCTTAAACGGTAGGTACACTGTTCTGCTTTTCTTGATTCCTAGCTGGCTTATAGCTTTTCCTTTAAATCGGTTGACGACCACCAGAACTGACACCCCCCAGAACCAGACCTTCTTTTTTGGTGTGAAGTTTTTAACGATCAAAATCTTTGTGAACTTTACCTAAAGTCTTGTACATGCGCATAGGAAAAATTGCTACAATTAAACGATAAACGACGTATCATTCAGATATCATTGGAAAATGCAGGGCACAATAAACGATCCATGATGATGCTCAGGCATTATTAATGAACGACATGACAGATGACGGCACCATATCTAGGTGTACGCGTCATTCGGCCGTAGCTGAGTTGGGCTCTTGGTGAACCGAATGATGACTCACCCTGCTGCCACTCAATACTTCAGCAGGATTAAATACTATTCCCCCTCCAAGTTGAAGCAACTCAGCGTCGAGCACCGAAGCTGGGCACATTGTCACAGGAGCCCTAGTGGTCGGAACGCAATTTGCCTTCCAATCGGTTTCAGCACACAGACCATGCAAACTGTGGTTGCAATAGGTGCACGGAAATCGACGGAATTTGGGCAGCAGCCCGACTAGAAGGGAGCCTGTGAGGTACGGTAATTACAACTTACACACTATTTCAAGGTATATCTGCCACCACCACTGGTATGGGCCAGTGGTCCCTACCGACGGACTGACTGCTCCTGTAAATAAAACGGTTAAAACACGCTGTATTCTGTCTAGATGTCAATAATAGTAGTGACTCCTCAGAGACCTGAGTTCAGTTTCTGTGTATGGCTGCATAGCAGGTGTAGCGGAACAGTAAACGACTTTGATAAAGTCTTTATTTACATGCAATATAAATAATTAATATATACAGAAAATTATTAAAATCAACAATTATGGAAACATTAATAGCCAGTATGAAATAAAAAAGGAGAAAATACTTAGGTTCATGGAAAGATGTCCTGTTGTGGGAAAACTTGGTTTCAATTTCAGCAACGTTCTTGGTTTCAGATCAGAACAAAGTCCAACAAGATGGCTACCACTGGTTCCTCAAAGTGGCAGCAGCGTTCATGAAGGTGGGAAATGGAGGAATGAGGGAGGGGTCCCTCGCAGACACTTTTGAACAATCTACATCTTTGGGTGGAGTCTCAAGTACAGCCCAGATGTTGGACAGCAGCGGTTAGCTCCCTGGGTGGGTTTCCCATGCCCACCAAATATGACATTTGTCATATCTCGGCTTACGCTTTCCGTACACACATGACCATCACATATTCATATACCTCAGAATATGCCAGTTCATATGATACCAAACTTGCTTAGGGTAGAGGATTCAGGTCCTGAGAAGTTTAATAACTGAGTTGTAGGGGCCCCGGGCCCCTCTCATCTGATATCAAGAGATTCAGCAGGACCCTACGGATCCAATGATACCGCTCTCATAACTACCCTATTTACGGTATTCTGTAAATAGGCAAAAAATTATATAATACATTCATTTCTTCCTGGTAATGCTGCAGCCAGGCTGTCTGGTGTCAAGTTGTGACTAGCTTTCTGGGATCTCCCTGTATGAAAAGGCTCACCAAAGGGTGGGCAATTAACATTTGCCTGAGGTAATTAAAAATAAACATTCTCCCTGGCCACAGGCCTGGCCCAAGCTAATTAACAGATCAAAAGACATCCTGCGCCCATGTACTGCTAGCTCTCTGTTGAGAAAAGAGAGAGATCAGATTGACTGCAGATGCTCCTACACAACCAATCTAGATTCTAGCATGTCAATGGCAATCGGTGGAAAAAACCGATTGTGATTGCGTTCTCATTTCTCACGGCTGTTCCGTGACACACGTGACCTGATTAAAAATCTAAACCCTGCTTCGTTTAAAGGGAACCTAAACTGAGAGTGATAGGGATGTTTCCTTTTAAACAACACCAGTTGCCTGGCAGTCCTGCTGATCTCTTTGCTGCAACAGTGGCTGAATCACACAACTGAAACAAGCATGCAGCTAATTCAGTCTGACTTCAGTCAGAGCACCTGACCTGCATGCTTGTTGAGGGGCTGTGGCTGAAAGTATTAGAGACACAGGATCAGCAGGAGAGTCAGGCAACTGGTATTGTTTTAAAAGGAAAAATACATGTCCTTCTCAGTTTAGGTTCCCTTTAACCTTTTGGGGACCGCCTGCATTCTGCGCCGCACTTGTGGCTGTTGTAGCCTGATGCGGTGTAGGATCTACGCCACCCGCTGTTACCGCTCCCGACGCAATCGTGCACACCCTAGAGGGGAGATTAAGCTGTCATATGACAGCTGACATCTCCCTTAAAGAGAATCTGTATTGTTAAAATCACACAAAAGTAAACATACCAGTGCGTTAGGGGACATCTCCTATTACCCTCTGTCACAATTTCGCCGCTCCCCGCCGCATTAAAAGTGGTTAAAAACAGTTTTTAAAAGTTTGTTTATAAACAAACAAAATGGCCACCAAAACAGGAAGTAGGTTGATGTACAGTATGTCCACACATAGAAAATACATCCATACACAAGCAGGCTGTGTACACCCTTCCTTTTGAATCTCAAGAGATCATTGTGTGTTTCTTTCCCCCTGCATCTCTCATGCACTGAAGTTTCAGGCTGCTCTTTTCTTCCTGCAAACAGCTTTGCCCTTGTCTGAATTTCCTCAGTATGTGAAAGCCCAGCAAGCTCAGAGGAGAATTTATCCAGCTTGTAAAAGATAAGAGAGAAGAGAGAAGCTGCCCTAATCTAAATAATACACAGGCAGTGTGCATAGAGGGGCCTGGAAGGGGGAGTTCATAGCAGAACCACAACACTGAAGAACTTGGCAGCCTTCCAGACACAGGCCGACAAGTCTGACAGGGGAAAGATACATTGATTTATTACAGAGACTGTGATAGCAGAAAGTGCTGCAGTAAGCCAGAACACATTAGAATAGCTTTTGGAACTTGTAGGATGATAAAAAACAGGATGCAATTTTTGTTACGGAGTCTCTTTAAAGAGAATCTGTACTGTAAAATTCGTACAATAAAAAGCATTCTATTCATTATGTTCTCCTGGGCCCCTCTGTGCTGTTTCTGCCTCTCCCTGCTGCAATCCTGGCTTGTAATTGCCATTTTTATGCAGTATTTACAAACAAAAGACATAGCAAGTAATAGCTGAGAGGAGCTCAGTGTGTGAGTCATACAGAGTGTGCAGGAGACCTGGAGAGGGTGTGTATAGCTTCTATCCAATCACAAGCAGCACAGCACATTCCAGCCTGACTGCCTCAGCCCGACAGAGCCGACAGAGGAGAGAAGATTAGATCATATAACAGAGATAATACAGCCACTGTGCAAATAAGAAAGGCTTCAGTAATGCTGGGCATACACGGCTGCGGGGGAGGATTATCAATCGAGCCTGATGGCTCGATTGATAATATCCAACGTGTCCGAAACCCCGCCGGATCGATACTTTGCTCGATACCAGCAGGGAGAACAATAGAAGAAACGAGCGGCTGATTAGCAGCCGCCCGCGGGAACGAGCGGGGATCTATCCGCGCGCACGAGCGGGGATGCGCCGGCATCAAGCCAGCGGCTCGATCCGGCGCATAATTGCAGCCGTGTATGCCCAGCATAAGACAGAGCACATTAGAACAGCTATAGGAACATATAGGATAGAAGAAATAAGGCTCCAAATTTTGTTACAGAGTCTCTTTAAGTGATCAGAAGCCATCGTGTATGGCTTCTGATCACGTGATCACTATGATCGCCGGCGGATCGTAATGATCACTTACAGAGCTGCGGCGGTGGGGGGAAGGAAGAGGATCCTCTCAGCTCCCTGCCGTTCCCCCGACGATCGGTGCTCCCCACCGCTCTGGCCGGTATCTCTGCTCGCTGTGACGTAAGTCCCGGGCTGCAGCTTGATGATGTCATCAAGCCGCGACCCGGGACTTAGCGTCAGAACAAGTGGGGATGTCGGCGAGAGCAGAAGTGTCCACAGCGGCTCATTGCTGGAGCCTGGAAGGTGATTGAAGGCTGCTGGTGAAAGGGGGGACATCTGGCTCCAGGGGTGACATCTGGCCCAGCAAGCCCTAACAGGATCCGGCTGCCTTACCCCCCAAACGCGCCCCCCCCCATGCAAAATTGCCTGTTCCTTAAGGGGGGTTAGGTGGCCGGTCCTGAAAGGGTTAAAGATGTGATTATTACGGATCGTTTGGCATTCTCTGTTGCAGTCTTCTGCCATAGTTCACAACATATAGCTTACAGGTCTGGATAGATAGAGCAATTGTTCAGCGGTCCTTTCACAGGGTTCCATCTTCTGGTGTGTATGTAGCTTAACATAGACAATCTTGTTATCATTGTACTTAGGACAGATAGGGTTTTTTTTTTATATCAATATTTAATCCCACACATTAAGAAAACATGCATAAAAATAATGCAAAATTTCATTTTGACATAACAAAAATATAAAATAAAAACAGTTAACCGATAACATGTAGTTTATGATTATTATTATGACTAGTATTGTTATTACTATTAAGTATTTAATATTATTAAATATTTAATATTATTAACCACTTGGGACTGGCAATAGTTAAAACTACGCTGCACTTGTGGATGCCTAAAGCTACGTACAGACATGCGATAACGATCGTTTGTAAGCAACGACGAACGATCAATTAAGGAGAGAAATGAAAAGGTCGTTAGTAAAGAGGTGTTGAAAGTGGCAAACGATCAGATCGTTTCCGAACGAACGATGCGGAAGTGACGAACGTATGATGCAGCGCATCTATTATGCTAAACGTTATTCAGATCAATGAACCCGGAACGAACGTCATTGTTAATGGCCAGTAGGAAAGAGGAAGTTGCGTACATATATATATATATATATATATATATATATATATATATATATACATATACACACAGAGAGAGAGAGATATAGATAGATATATCTCTATCTATATACATCTATCTACATCTATATATATATATACATATATCTATATACATATATCTATATACATCTCTCTGTCTCTCTCTCTCTGTCTGCGCATGTACGGTACTTAACGAACGATCGTTTTTGTAACGATCAGCATACACACGTACTTTTGCTAACGATCGTCGTTACAAAAACTCCGCCAGGACGGATTTCCAGTTTGCAACGACTTCAGTCGCTGATCGTTACCCTTAACGATCGTTAGCGGTTATTTTGTAACGATCGTCGTTATAAACGATCGTTAGTCGTTCGTTACCAACGACTTTAGTCGCATGTCTGTATGCCCCTTAAGCCTGATGCAGCACAATTTTAACGCTGGTGGCTCCCGTGCATTGGATACAATAGCTCTTAAAGGGGAACTACAGCGAAAAAACTGTAAAATTTAAAATATGTGCAAACATATACAAATATGAAGTACATTTTTTTCCAGAGTAAAATGAGCCATAAATTACTTTTCTGCTATAATGCTGTCACTTACAGTAGGCAGTAGAAATCTGACAGAAGTGACAGGTTTTGGACTAGTCCAGTGATCTGCAAACTTGGCTCTCCAGCTGTTAAGGAACTACAAGTCCCACAATGCATTGCAGGAGTCTGACAGCCACAGTCATGATTCATAAAGACAAATGCATTGTGGGACTTGTAGTTCCTTAACAGCTGGAGAGCCAAGTTTGCAGATCACTGGACTAGTCCATCTCTTCATAGGGGATTCTCAGCAAGGCTTTTATTCTTTATGAAGATATTTCCAAAAAAGAATTTAAACAATGATGCTGGCCAGCTTCCCTGCTCGCTACACAGTTTTTTGGCAGTTGGACAGAGCAACTGCCATTCACTAAGTGCTTTTGAACATAAATATATCCCTGAGAATCCCCTATAAAGAGATGGACTAGTCCAAAACCTGTCACTTCTGTCAGATTTCTACTACCTAATGTAAGTGACAGCAACATAGGAGAAAAGTAATTTATCGCTCATTTTACTCTGGAAAAAAATGTACTTCTTATTTGTATATGTTTGCACATATTTTAAATTTTACAGTTTTCCGCTGTAGTGCCCCTTTAACTATATCTGCAGTGTGCCTACTTCCTGCTTTCATGGAAGCAGACATATTGTTAACATCCTATGTTTACCAATTAGCTCTGTGCCGTTGCAGCCAGCTGATCAGCTGAAGGATCAAACTACAACTTGTGATTAGTCACAGATGAGGGGGAATTAGACAGGTTGAACCAGTGGCGTAGCTAATGAGCTATGGGCCCCGATGCAAGTTTTACAGTGGGGCCCCCCAAGCACTCTATACGTAACAATTGATACGGCGGGACAAAACCTGCCAATGGCAACCACAGTGTCAGAGGTGCAAGAAGGGAATGGGGAACAGTTTGTTAGTGATTACCACTATTCAAAGTATCTATAAAAGTGATTATTATGAGCACAGGACCAATAGAAAGCTAAAACTGCAACTGAGGGAGGGCCCCTTGGGGCCCCTCTAGCCCAAGGGCCCCGATGCGGTCGCTACCTCTGCACCCCCTATTGCTACGCCCCTGGGTTGAACTCTCTAAATACATACAGGGTGCATTTCTCGATGTTTTCCTCCTGTCCTGTGCAAGGGTTCAGGTCTACTTTACAGGGAACCTAAAGTGAGTAAAAATATTTGAAATAAACATATGACATAGCTGCAAATGAATATTACATATTAACCTCACCGAAGCTTCCTCTCAGAAGCTCACCATTTTCTTCTTACAGTGATCCTTTCCAGCTCTGACAATATTTTGTCAGAACTGAAATATACCAGTTGCTCTCAGTTATATATCAGCAGCTGTCAGTTACAACTCAATGTGCAAAGTAATGTCCAAGTTTCCATATGGCTCAAGTGGGTGATATTACAGTTTAACCACTTGAGGACCTAGGGCTTTCTACCCCTTAAGGACCGGCCACTTTTTTTCCATTCAGACCACTGCAGCTTTCACGGTTTATTGCTCGCTCATACAACCTACCACCTAAATGAATTTTGGCTCCTTTTCTTGTCACTAATAAAGCTTTCTTTTGGTGCTATTTAATTGCTCGTGCGATTTTTACTTTTTATTATATTCAGCAAAAAAGACATGAATTTTGGCAAAAAAATGATTTTTTTAACTTTCTGTGCTGACAGTTTTCAAATAAAGTAAAATTTCTGTATACATGCAGCGCGAAAAATGTGGACAAACATGTTTTTGATTAAAAAAAAACCCATTCAGCGTATATTTATTGGTTTGGGTAAAAGTTATGGCGTTTACAAACTATGGTGCAAAAAGTGAATTTCCCATTTTCAAGCATCTATGACTTTTCTGACCCCCTGTCATGTTTCATGGGGGGCTAGAATTCCAGGATAGTATAAATACCCCCCAAATGACCCCATTTTGGAAAGAAGACATCCCAAAGTATTCACTGAGAGGCATAGTGAGTTCATAGAAGATATTATTTTTTGTCACAAGTAAGCGGAAAATGACACTTTGTGAGAAAAAAAAAAAAAAAAAAAAGTTTCCATTTCTTCTAACTTGCACCAAAAAAGAAATGAAATCTGCCACAGACTCACCATACCCCTCTCTGAATACCTTAAAGGGTCTACTTTCCAAAATGGGGTCATTTGTTGGGTGTGTTTACTGTCCTGACATTTTGGGGGGTGCTAAATTGTAAGCACCCCTGTAAAGCCTACAGGTGCTCATTGGACTTTGGACCCCTTAGCGCAGTTAGGCTGCAAAAAAGTGCCACACATGTGGTATTGCCGTACTCAGGAGAAGTAGTATAATGTGTTTTGGGGTGTATTTTACACATACCCATGCTGGGTGGGAGAAATATCTCTGTAAATGACAATTTGTTAATTTTTTTTACACACAATTGTCCATTTACAGAGATATTTCTCCCACTCAGCATGGGTATGTGTAAAAATACACCACAAAACACATTATACTACTTCTCCTGAGTACGGCGATACCACATGTGTGGCACTTTTTTGCACCCTAACTGCGCTAAAGGGCCCAAAGTCCAATGAGTACCTTTAGGATTTCACAGGTCATTTTGAGAAATTTCGTTTCAAGACTACTCCTCACGGTTTAGGGCCCCTAAAATGCCAGGGCAGTATAGGAACCCCACAAATGACCCCATTTTAGAAAGAAGACACCCCAAGGTATTCCGTTAGGAGTATGGTGAGTTCATAGAAGATTTTTTTTTTGTCAAAAGTTAGCGGAAAATTGATTTTTATTGTTTTTTTCACAAAGTGTCATTTTCCACTAACTTGTGACAAAAAATAAAATCTTCTATGAACTCACCATACTCCTAACGGAATACCTTGGGGTGTCTTCTTTCTAAAATGGGGTCATTTGTGGGGTTCCTATACTGTCCTGGCATTTTAGGGGCCCTAAACCGTGAGGAGTAGTCTGGAAACGAAATTCCGCAAAATGACCTGTGAAATCCTAAAGGTGCTCATTGGACTTTGGGCCCTTTAGCGCAGTTAGGGTGCAAAAAAGTGCCACACATGTGGTATCGCCGTACTCGGGAGAAGTAGTACAATGTGTTTTGGGGTGTATTTTTACACATACCCATGCTGGGTGGGAGAAATAACTCTGTAAATATACAATTGTGTGTAAAAAAAATCAAAAGATTGTCATTTACAGAGGTATTTCTCCCACCCAGCATGGGTATGTGTAAAAATACACCCCAAAACACATTGTACTACTTCTCCCGAGTACGGCAATAGCACATGTGGCACTTTTTTGCACCCTAACTGCGCTAAAGGGCCCAAAGTCCAATGAGTACCTTTAGGATTTCACAGGTCATTTTGCGGAATTTGATTTCCAGACTACTCCTCACGGTTTAGGGCCCCTAAAATGCCAGGGCAGTATAGGAACCCCACAAATGACCCCATTTTAGAAAGAAGACACCCCAAGGTATTCCGTTAGGAGTATGGTGAGTTCATAGAAGATTTTATTTTTTGTCACAAGTTAGCGGAAATTGATTTTTATTGTTTTTTTTCACAAAGTGTCATTTTCCACTAACTTGTGACAAAAAATAAAATCTTCTATGAACTCACCATACTCCTAACGGAACACCTTGGGGTGTCTTCTTTCTAAAATGGGGTCATTTGTGGGGTTCCTATACTGCCCTGGCATTTTAGGGGCCCTAAACCGTGAGGAGTAGTCTGGAAATCAAATTCCGCAAAATGACCTGTGAAATCCTAAAGGTACTCATTGGACTTTGGGCCCTTTAGCGCAGTTAGGGTGCAAAAAAGTGCCACACATGTGCTATTGCCGTACTCGGGAGAAGTAGTACAATGTGTTTTGGGGTGTATTTTTACACATACCCATGCTGGGTGGGAGAAATACCTCTGTAAATGGACAATTGTGTGTAAAAAAAATCAAAAGATTGTCATTTACAGAGGTATTTCTCCCACCCAGCATGGGTATGTGTAAAAATACACCCCAAAACACATTGTACTACTTCTCCCGAGTACGGCGATACCACATGTGTGGCACTTTTTTGCACCCTAACTGCGCTAAGGGGCCCAGAGTCCAATGAGTACCTTTAGGCTTTACAGGGGTGCTCACAATTTAGCACCCCGCCCACTTGCCAGGACAGTTAACAAACCCCACAAATGACCCCATTTTGGAAAGAATACACAACAAGGTATTCCATGAGGGTAATGGTGAGGTCATTGAAAATCTTATTTTTTGTCACAAGTAAACGGAAAATGACACTTTGTTAGAAAAAAAAAAAAAAAAAAAAATTCTGCTAACTTGTGACAAAAACTAAAATCTTTTATGAACTCACCGTGCACCTCACATAATACTTTAGGGTGTCCTCTTTCCAAAATGGGGTCATTTGTGAAGTCTGTCCTGGCATTTTAGGGTCTCTGTCTATAGTGCTGTGACAGCGCTCCTCTTCTTTTCTACAATTTAAACATAGAAAAAACAATCGCACATAGTGCATTACTGTGAATCGCAAAGTACAGTTCCCCACACGTGCATAAGTGCTCAATTGTGCATCACTCGTGGTCTCTACAGCCCCTCCACACTAGCAGCTCACCAGATTGACACCACCTCACAGTCCAGGTGGGTCTAGCGCTTAGCCTATAGAGCGGCCAACTCCAATGACACTTCCACGATAGTTTAGTTCACAATTGGATGATCCGTATTTAATGAAAAGTTCCACATGAAAAACATATAAGAACACACATAGCATAAAACCGTTGGGCTAAAAGTTATGGCCTGCGCAATATCAGCGCACTCACTTGTGTAGGAAGATAACAGGCATTTCAGGCATTGCAGCCTAGCAATAAAGCTTCTCTGCTGGCGGTGTCGGCGTCCCGAACTTCCCCGCTCCTCGTGGCAGCCTGTCTCCTGACCTTCCAGATCCCAGTGACGTCAACGTTCCTGGTCACGCCCTGGGCTATGTGTGAGCTGCTAGTGTGGAGGGGCTGTAGAGACCACGAGTGATGCACAATTGAGCACTTATGCACGTGTGGGGAACTGTACTTTGCGATTCACAGTAATGCACTATGTGCGATTGTTTTTTCTATGTTTAAATTGTAGAAAAGAAGAGGAGCGCTGTCACAGCACTATAGACTGATATTCAAGGACTTGTGATAGCGAACACTCGATTGAAGCATATGCTATTGCACCCGTTTGTACTCTGGCAGGCGCAGTTTGTGTTTATTATATTTTAGGGTCTCTGCAATCATTACATGTATGGCCAGTATTAGGAGTTTCTGCTATACTCCTTATATTGGGTATACGGGTAATGCACTCTGGGCTGAAAGGAAAAATGAACGGCAAACATACCTTGCTCCACATCAATGGCAGATCTTCCTCCACATCAATGGCAGTGATAACCTCAGGAGAGAGACACCCCGTGCCACCCTGCACTCAGGGTGAGCCACCAACTTATGTGACTGGGCCTCAGAACTTTAGTATACAGCATTATGCCTGTAGGATACAGCAATATGCCTGCCAATAGAGATGACTCTGTGTGGCATTAAAGCATCATCATAGGCCCAAATCACATATAAACCGGGGGTGTCCACACTCAAGGGAAATTCAAACATGCCGTCTTATATCGCCAACCCAGGACAGATCAGCAATATCAAGCATGGAAACCGATCCTTCTTGCCACTTTTATGCTTACCCGTTTGGTTTTCAAGCTTATCTCTCCTCTCCCTGCGACAATGTGCGAAAGACCACTGAGTGTGTGCCTACTCCTGTGTCTGGAGTTCCCTAGGTTCTAATAGTGTACCTGCTCGTGGTACCTCTCAAAACACGGCCCTACACATAGGCCAGGCTGGTCAGGACAGCGGGGACAATAATAAACGGTGTCAGTCCTTGTTCCAGCCCTGCTGCAGACACGGCAACGTTTTCTTCGGATGCGTTGACCTGGGGCACACGGAAGCTGATAGGCGTAATGCCTTCCATGCAGTCGGCTAGTTGCATCTGGGGGGGGGGCCTGGCACCTCCTGGATACAGGATGTCCAGAACGATCTGTTCCTGAAATTGAAGGAAAGATCCAGTTCTCCCAGCCTTACTGTAGAGAACAAAGCTGTTGTAAACTGCCAATTGAATCAGATAAAAAGACACTTTCTTATACCAGCGTCTTGTTTTCCGGGAAATTAAATAGGGCGCTAACCTCTGGTCATTGAAGTCCACCCCTCCCATGTTGACATTATATTCGTGGACGACAAGGGGCTTTTCAATGACCTTAGTTGCCCGTTGAATTTGGACTGTCGTGTCTGTGTGAATGGTGGACAGAAAGTAAACGTCCCTCTTGTCCCTCCATTTCACCGCGAGCAGGTCTTCAGTACGCAAGGCGGCCCTCTGCCCCCGTTGAAGTCTGGTGGTAACGAGCCGTTGGGGGAAGCCCTGGCGACTAGGCCGCGCAGTGCCACAGCATCGGATTCCTTCTAACTTTAAGTGCTGAAAGAGGGCCACACTTGTGTAATAATTGTCCACAAAAAGATGGTACCCCTTCTGGAACAAGGGTGACACCAAGTCCCACACAACCTTTCCACTGCTCCCCAGGTAGTCAGGGCATCCGACCGGCTCCAATTTTGAGTCTTTTCCCTCATAGACCCTAAAACGACATGTATAGCCTGTGGCCCTTTCACAGAGCTTATACAGTTTCACCCCATACCGGGCGCGCTTGCTTGGGATGTACTGTTTGATGCCAAGGCGCCCGGTAAAGCGTAAGAGGGACTCGTCTACGCAGATGTTCTGTTCAGGGATATAAGCATCTGCAAATGTTGATGACAGGTGGTCTATGAGGGGCCGAATTTTGTGGAGCCGGTCATAAGCAGGGTGGCCCTTTTCATGACAGGTTTTGTCGTCGTTGAAGTGCAGGAAGCGCAGGATGGACTCAAATCGTGTCCTGGACATGGCAGCAGGGTACAAGGGAACATGATTTACTGGGTTCGTAGACCAATACGACCGCAGTACATTCTGTTTCATTAGTCCCAAGTGAAGGATAAGGGCCAAAAAGATTTTAATGTCGGAAACTTGGACTGGTTTCCACCCGAAAGGCTGGGCATACATGCTCTCCGGGTGCTCGGTGATGAATTGTGTGGCTTTACGGTTGGTCTCAACCACAATTAAGTCCAGGAGAACCTGGGTGATGAACAGCTGCAAAAAGTCTAGGGCCGTTCCTAGATGAGCTGTCGCCACCTGGACTCCAGACTGGGCGGTGAAAGGGGGCACTACGGGTGCGGCGGAATCAGGGGATTGCCAATCTGGTTGTGCCAGCACCTCTGGGAGTCTATGGGTACTACGGGCCCGTCTTCTTACTGGTGGCTGCGATGGGGGTACTACTGCACTTGCCACCGTACCAGTTTCAACTTCCATGCTGACGCTCACCACTTCGCCAGGGTCTACGGAAGCACTGGCACTAAGTCCAGGAGATGCTGCGCTGCTGGTGCCTGCCTCACCAAGAAAACTATCATCAGCGCTAGCACCACCCTGCTGCCCTTGAGGCGGATCCTGCGCCACCTGCGGTCTAACGACTTGGGGTCTGGTACGCCTGGCTCTAGCCGGGACCATAGCCTCGTCATCACTTTCGGTCAAGGAACCACTGCTTTCTACAGGTTCAAATTCGGACCCGGAAGATTCGACGGATGATTCTTCCCAAAAGAACTCATCCGACTGGTCCATGTACCTGTATACCTCGTCATCGGAAAGCCCCCTTCTTGCCATTGTGGATTACTAAATTTATGGGGGTTTCCTCCGAGACTACCCAGAAAAAAAGAGCACCTACCTAGCAAAAAGGGAGTATTTGAGAGGTATTGGGGTTGGTGGGAAGTGGGGTCTCAGAGGCAATCAAACAATCACGGGACAATCAAATACAATTACAGCACAATCGAATCCAATCACAGCACAATCAAATCGGATGCACTCGGAAGGTGATGGGGGGAGGGTGGGATTGGGTGTGGCGGGAAGTGGGGTCTCAGGCAATCAAACAATCACGGGGCAATCGAAGTCGATCACGGGACAATCAAATACAATTACAGCACAATCGACTCAAATCACAGCACAAGCAAATCTGATGCACTCGGAAGGTGGTGGGGGGGGGGAGGGTGGGGTTGGGTGTGGTGGGGGGGAGGGTGGGGTTGGGTGTGGTGGGAAGTGGGGTCTCAGGCAATCAAACAATCACGGGGCAAACGAAGCCGATCACGGGACAATCAAATACAATTACAGCACAATCGAATACAAGCGCAGCACAAGCAAATCTGATGCACTCGGAAGGTGATGGGGGGAGGGTGGGATTGGGTGTGGCGGGAAGTGGGGTCTCAGGCAATCAAACAATCACGGGGCAATCGAAGTCGATCACGGGACAATCAAATACAATTACAGCACAATCGACTCCAATCACAGCACAAGCAAATCTGATGCACTCGGAAGGTGGTGGGGGGGGAGGGTGGGGTTGGGTGTGGTGGGGGGGGGAGGGTGGGGTTGGGTGTGGTGGGAAGTGGGGTCTCAGGCAATCAAACAATCACGGGGCAATCGAAGCCGATCACGGGACAATCAAATACAATTACAGCACAATCGAATACAAGCGCAGCACAATCGAATACAAGCGCAGCACAGTCAAATACAATGCACTTGGACGGTGATTAGGGGGGGGGGGTCTGAGGGCGATTTGAGGGGGTGGGGGGTTGATCAGGAGCCTGCACGGGGCAGACTGAGTCCTGATCTGATGAGAGGCAGACACAGGGGGTTACTGATCGCAGATCAGTTAGTGATCGCTGGGGAGGACAGATGTAAACAAAGAGCAGGGGATGTAATCAGGCGGGGGGTATGAGGGCAATCGAGGGCCTGGGCAGGTGATCGGTTACCCCCGCGGGGCAGTTAGGGTCTGCTCTGATGGGTGGGGGTGCTAAGGGGTGATGGACAGGTGATAGACAGGTGATCAGAGGGGGATCAGAGGGGGATCAGGGGATAAGGTAGCTGTATACAGATGTATACAGTATACAGGGGGGTAGTCTGGGATGGGGTCTGGGGGTGATCTAAAGGTAGGGGGGGGGGGATCAGGGGTGATTAGGTGGCAGTTAGGGACCTAAACTAAAGGGCAGCGTCGCTAGTTAGTGGCAGGTGGGGGGGGGGGGGGTGGGGGTTTTGCAGGGGTGCAAGGGTGCTGGGCAGGGGTCTGCTGGGGTGATCAGGGGGGGTATGAGGCCTGTGGTGGTAGATCAGGGACTCTGTGGGCAAAAAAAAACACGTGTGCTGGCTACTTACAATGTGCTTCCTCCTCGCTAGTGGTCTCTGCAACAATGAGACCACGAGGCGAGGAGGAAGCACGTATAAGGCACTTTGTTTACCTAACAAAGTGCCTTATACTCCCTGATTGGGCAATTATGCGGATTCCTCCGCTCGCCGGCTCTGCTAAGTGGCCGGCGAGCGGAGACAATATGCCCGAGTAACGATCCCGGGCGGAGGATCGCGTCACGGATGACGCGATCGCTCCGCCCATGCCCTTAGAAGGACCGCCGCCTCTGTGGGTGAGCCGGTCCTTCAGGGCTTCACTTCCCGGCCGCCTCTGTGCGTTAGGCGGTCGGGAAGTGGTTAAGGCCTTGTTCACATTATAGGTGTTTTTGTTAAATTTTAAGCTTGTGCGATTTTCAAAATCGCCCTGAAAGCGCAATGATTCTCTATGAGAGTTCATATCAGAGCGGCTTGTTTGCGATCGGCTTTGAAAAGTGGTGCTTGAGCCATTTTTGAGGCTATTTGCCTCAATGGAAGGTATAGGAAAAACACAAAACGCTCACAAAATCGCTTTGGCAAGCGATTGCATGAGCGTTTTGAAAAAAAATAATTGTATTTATTGTTTCCAGATTTTTTTCCAGAACAAAAGATGGAAGCGCTTTGCAAAAAATGATTTTCTAGAATACAAAAAAATAAAATATAAAATGGTTCAGGTGAAAATGACTTATTCTGCTTTGGCAAGATATATACCCGTACAGTATAAACTATCATCCACAGACCACAGCTGTGCCATAAACATGTTAAAAACATTAAGCAAATTTTTATCATTTTTATAAATAACTGATATCTTCCATAACGCTTTACAGAGTTCAAAGTCATGTCACCAACCGTACATGTAAAAAGGGCACCTGGAAAAAGGGCATGGGGGATTTCCACTAATAGAATATCAGTAAAAACTACGGATATTCTACTACTTATTTTCCAATAGTAAAAAATCGGTAATCTTTATGGATTTTACTATGTCTTAACCTAACCCTACTCACACACAGAACCCTCCATCTACGGATGCCTAACCATAAGACCTCCCTCTCCCGATATCTGACCCTAAAACCTCCCTCTACCAATGCCTAACCCTGAGGGCCCTTTTACACTTAATCAGTTGATCTCATTAAAACAGAAAGAAAAATAATTTCAAAGTAAGTCCCATGTTTTCCTATGGCACCTTTCACACTTAACGCGTTTTAACTGAAATCTTCTTCCCAATGCACGGCTATGGAAAAAATGCATACCAACGCATACCAACTGATTAAGTGTAAAAGGGCCCTAAGACCTCTGTCTACCGATGCCCAACCCTAATACCTCCCTCTACCGATGCCTGACCCTAAAACTTGCCTCTACCAATTGTCATGATATAGCAGCTATTTATGAGGTGGGGATAATACAGGAGTATATTTTTCATTTGTTTGACTGTATCATATGTGATGTCGACTACAGCCATTCTGGCTTTGGGGAAAGCTGTGTTTGTTTGTATGGCAGAATGAAGTACTTTGAGCTTTTGTAGTCAGTTCCTCTGGAAGTTGGATGCTGCTAATTGAATATCCTGTAGTAAATTTGCATTCAGGGCAGAGCAAGGGAACTGCCATTGTCTTCATTGAATAGATCAGTTACATTCAATAGGCAAAAGAACCGGGACAGTTAATTAGGAACTGTCTCTACCTAGCCACTAGCAAGGAAACACTTAGACAATTACCCGACCAGGTTGAAGCCTACACAGGTGGTCGGCTACCTCTTAAGGCCCATACACACGTCGGATTTGCGCGGACGGGTCGTTTGAACGTTCCGTCGTTCGCACGTTTCCGCATGAAATCCGGCGTGTGTACAGACTATCGTTCGGGAGATAAGACTGGTTACCAGCGATCCGCCGGGCGGATCGCTGGTAACCAGTCTTATCTCCCGAACGATAGTCTGTACACACGCCGGATTTCATGCGGAAACGTGCGAACGACGGAACGTTCAAACGACCCGTCGTTCGCGCAAATCCGACGTGTGTATGGGCCTTAAGTCTGACTAGTGGACTGAAAGATCCAAAACTAACACAGAATTGCTTTGAAGTCTGCAAAGTGTGACAGGAAAAGCTTTGAAGTTTGCCTGTCACAGTCTGGGAAATTGCATTAGATTGTGGGATGAAACATCCTTTGCCCGGGGCAACACTTGGGACTATAAAACAGCAGCTAGGACAGTCACAACTTAAAGCTCTCTGGAGATAGCAAAGATGCTAGGGCTGCCTGACTACTGGTCAAAAGCGGCGTTCTCCCGCCAATGACATTCAAACAACGCTGGTAACGTTTATTTTTCCCTGTTTATTTTGGTAAGCAAATAGCCTTGTGTGTATCTTTGTAACTTTTATTTTGTAACTTTTACTGTTTTTGTAAATCTTTTGTATATATGATTTTCTGCATTGTTCCACTTTTTTTCCTGGAATATTAAATCGTTATTTAATAAGTTTGACTTCTTCTGTACTAAACTAACACTCATAGCCTAGAAGAGACTGAAGTGTAACTGTGTATAAGTCCATGCCTGATTGACTCAGCAACCGTACCCTATAAGATTGTAATTGCATTGTGTGTATGGGGCACTTCTGCGCTCGACAGCAGCGTGGGAAGGCTAACAGTATCGTTCGGAACGACTGTTAGTGGTTTTGATGCACGACAGTGTAACTTGCATTACAAGTCAGTGCCTGATTGTGCTGTGTTACTGTACAACTGTACTGTGTGTGTGTGTGTGTGCGTGGCGTTCCCGTATTCGGCCTAAAGCGCAAAGCTGACCCGAGTACGAAAACGCGGATTGCGTGCTGAGCACTCGACAGCACAGTGGACGTGTCTAGCAACAGCTAGTGGTGGCAGTGAGAAGTGTTCTGAGGGGTCACAGTCTTGTTTTAGCTTGACTAAGGCTGCTTCCCCTCTCGATCTGGTCAAACCCGCAGTCGGGAACCGTATACGCAGGCGTGCCGCAGGCTGGTTCCTGACACCGATGCCCAACCCTAAGACCTCCGTCTACCGATGCCTAACCCTAAGACCTCCCTCTACCGATGCCTAACCCTAAGACCTCCCTCCCACTCCTGCGCTTAACACTTTCTCACCTCCCCACCTAATCTTAACTAGTGTTGGGCGAACATCTAGATGTTCGGGTTCGGGCCGAACAGGCCGAACATGGCCGCGATGTTCGGGTGTTCGACCCGAACTCCGAACATAATGGAAGTCAATGGGGACCCGAACTTTTGTGCTTTGTAAAGCCTCCTTACATGCTACATACCCCAAATTTACAGGGTATGTGCACCTTGGGAGTGGGTACAAGAGGAAAAAAAAATTAGCAAAAAGAGCTTATAGTTTTTGAGAAAATCGATTTTAAAGTTTCAAAGGGAAAACTGTCTTTTAAATGCGGGAAATGTCTGTTTTCTTTGCACAGGTAACATGCTTTTTGTCGGCATGCAGTCATAAATGTAATACATATAAGAGGTTCCAGGAAAAGGGACCGGTAACGCTAACCCAGCAGCAGCACACGTGATGGAACAGGAGGAGGGTGGCGCAGGAGGAGAAGGCCACGCTTTGAGACACAACAACCCAGGCCTTGCATGAGGACAAGAAGCGTGCGGATAGCAATTTGCATTTTGTCGCCATGCAGTCATAAATGTAATACAGATAAGAGGTTCAATAAACAGGGACCGGAAACGCTAACCCATCACAGATGTTCATTGTTCATGTTACTTGGTTGGGGTCCGGGAGTGTTGCGTAGTCGTTTCCAATCCAGGATTGATTCATTTTAATTTGAGTCAGACGGTCTGCATTTTCTGTGGAGAGGCGGATACGCCGCCGATCTGTGACGATGCCTCCGGCAGCACTGAAACAGCGTTCCGACATAACGCTGGCTGCCGGGCAAGCCAGCACCTCTATTGCGTACATTGCCAGTTTGTGCCAGGTGTCTAGCTTCGATACCCAATAGTTGAAGGGTGCAGATGGATTGTTCAACACAGCTACGCCATCTGACATGTAGTCCTTGACCATCTTCTCCAGGCGATCGGTGTTGGAGGTGGATCTGCACGCTTGCTGTTCTGTGTGCTGCTGCATGGGTGTCAGAAAATGTTCCCACTCCAAGGACACTGCCGATACCATTCCCTTTTGGGCACTAGCTGCGGCTTGTGTTGTTTGCTGCCCTCCTGGTCGTCCTGGGTTTGCGGAAGTCAGTCTGTCGGCGTACAACTGGCTAGAGGAGGGGGAGGATGTCAATCTATTCTCTAAAGTCTCCACAAGGGCCTGCTGGTATTCTTCCATTTTGACCTGTCTGGCTCTTTCTTCAAGCAGTTTTGGAACCAGGGGCGTCAGCCGCTAGAGGGAGAAGTCTCCGATGGAACGCACGGAAGCAGGTATGTATCTGCCCGCCGCTCGCTGCCCACCACAGCCCCACAGACACTTACGAGCTGGAGGGGAGCGCAGAGGGGAGAGCCCCGAGGTGAGGGAGAGGGGGGAACTACCCCTCTCCCCGCCGACTGTGGGCAAGGCTTTCCCCTCATGCTGCCACCCCTCCAGCACCCACAAAACGGCCGCGAGCGGGCCCCGGGGGGGGGGGGCGGGGGGGGGCCCGCTCAGAAAATCTGCAGGGGGGCCCGGTGGGGCCTAGTTACGCCCCTGTTTGGAACATTGTGTTTGTACCGTGGATCCAGAAGGGTATAAACCCAGTAATTGGTGTTGTCCAGAATGCGCACAATGCGTGGGTCGCGTTCAATGCAGTCCTAGGCCGAAGAGGTCATAGCCTAGGGTCACAAAAACTGTTTATTTGGGCAATTTCAATGGTGGCGAGTCTGACGTACATAAATCGCAGCAATGGCCGTTAGCAACGTCTGAATCTCACGAAATGTCTCATGCAGGTAGAAGACATATTGTTAGACTTGGGCTCCAAAGATGGGTTCCCTACATCTCTGCAAACCAGAGTTACAGGGCTCCAAATTTGGTAAAATCCCCCATAGGCTTTCATTGGGCCTCCTATTTACAGTTCCAAAATCTCACATCTTTTCAAAGGGCAATGGCTCAGCAGTGGCAAATTTTCTAGCATTGTAGGGACCCTTAGGGGGAACATGACTGGTGAGTTTCGGGCCCCTAGGCCAAAGAGGTCATAGCCTAGGGTCACAAAAACCTGTTTATTTGGGCTATTTCAATGGTAGTGATGGTGACGTACATAAATCGCAGCAATGGCCGTTAGCAAAGTCTGAATCTCACGAAATGTCTCATGCAGGTAGAAGACATATTGTTAGACTTGGATTCCAAAGATGGGGTCCCTACATCTCTGCAAACCAGAGTTACAGGGGTCCAAAATTGGTAAAATCCCCCATAGGATTTCATTGCCTCCCTATTTCACTTTCCAAAATCTCACATCTTTTCAAAGGGCAATGGCTCAGCAGTACCAAATTTTCTAGCATTGTAGGGACCCTTAGGGGGATCATGACTGGTGAGTTTTGCCACTGCTGAGCCATTGCCCTTTGAAATGGTGTGAGATTTTGGAACGGTAAATAGGAGGCCCAATGAAAGCCTATGGGGGTTTTTTACCAATTTTGGACCCCTGTAACTCTGGTTTGCAGAGATGTAGGGACCCCATCTTTGGAATCCAAGTCTAACAATATGTCTTCTACCTGCATGAGACATTTCGTGAGATTCAGACGTTGCTAACGGCCATGGCTGAGATTTATGTACGCCACCATCACTACCATTGAAATAGCCCAAATAAACAGGTTTTTGTGACCCTAGGCTATGACCTCTTTGGCCTAGGGGCCCGAAACTCACCAGTCATGTTCCCCCTAAGGGTCCCTACAATGCTAGAAAATTTGCCACTGCTGAGTAATTGCCCTTTGAAAAGATGTGAGATTTTGGAACTGTAAATAGGAGGCCCAATGAAAGCCTATGGGGGATTTTACCAAATTTGGAGCCCTGTAACTCTGGTTTGCAGAGATGTAGGGAACCCATCTTTGGAGCCCAAGTCTAACAATATGTCTTCTACCTGCATGAGACATTTCGTGAGATTCAGACGTTGCTAACGGCCATTGCTGCGATTTATGTACGTCAGACTCGCCACCATTGAAATTGCCCAAATAAACAGGTTTTGTGACCCTAGGCTATGACCTCTTCGGCCTAGGACTGCATTGAACGCGACCCACGCATTGTGCGCATTCTGGACAACACCAATTACTGGGTTTATACCCTTCTGGATCCACGGTACAAACACAATGTTCCAAAACTGCTTGAAGAAAGAGCCAGACAGGTCAAAATGGAAGAATACCAGCAGGCCCTTGTGGAGACTTTAGAGAGGAGATTGACATCCTCCCCCTCCTCTAGCCAGTTGTACGCCGACAGACTGACTTCCGCAAACCCAGGACGACCAGGAGGGCAGCAAACAACACAAGCCGCAGCTAGTGCCCAAAAGGGAATGGTATCGGCAGTGTCCTTGGAGTGGGAAAATTTTCTGACACCCATGCAGCAGCACACAGAACAGCAAGCGTGCAGATCCACCTCCAACACCGATCGCCTGGAGAAGATGGTCAAGGACTACATGTCAGATGGCGTAGCTGTGTTGAACAATCCATCTGCACCCTTCAACTATTGGGTATCGAAGCTAGACACCTGGCACAAACTGGCAATGTACGCAATAGAGGTGCTGGCTTGCCCGGCAGCCAGCGTTATGTCGGAACGCTGTTTCAGTGCTGCCGGAGGCATCGTCACAGATCGGCGGCGTATCCGCCTCTCCACAGAAAATGCAGACCGTCTGACTCAAATTAAAATGAATCAATCCTGGATTGGAAACGACTACGCAACACTCACGGACCCCAACCAAGTAACATGAACAATGAACATCTGTGATGGGTTAGCGTTTCCGGTCCCTGTTTATTGAACCTCTCATCAGGCCTGTATTTAGGGTTTGGGCTCCCCTAGGCACCCCAAACCTATGGCGCCCCCCCCCCCCCCGCCCCCTGAGGGCGTCGGCGGCGGCACGCGGAGTGCGCCGCTGCCAAAAATGGGCGTGGCCACATAATGCAGTGGGCGTGTCCATAACATACAGTGGGTGTGGCCAATTAAAACTTCCTAGTAAGAGTGCAGCCCAAAGTCGGTGGGGCCATGTTTTCTCCCCGGGTATGAGTAAAGTGACCCTAAAAAAGCAAGTAGGAAATGTCCCCCCCCCCCCCCCCCCCCCTCCAAAAACAACAACAACAAAAAAACAACACACATTAGCCAGTGTTCTCTCGCACAAAATAGTGGTAGGTATTAGATTGTGAGCTCCCCTGAGAAAAGACAGTAACATGACTATGTTCTCTGCAAAGTGCTGCAGAAGATGCCAGTGCTATATAAATACATAATATGGTAGAACATTAGAATATGGCAGGATTAGATTGTAAGCTCCTCAGAGGATAGTCAGTGACCTGACTACGTACTCTGTGAAGTACTGCTGAAGATGGCAGTACAATATAGTACAGTAGTATGGCGGCGTAGTGGTTAGTGCTCTCGCATTGCAGCGCTGGGTTCCCGATTCGAATCTCAGCCAGGTCAACATCTGCAACGAGTTTGTATGTTCTCCCTGTGTCTGTGTGGGTTTCCTTCAGACACTCTGGTTTCCTCCCACATCCCAATGCCATATGATACAGATAAGTTAATTGGCTTCCCCCAAAAAATTGGCCCTAGACTACAATACATACATACACATATGACTATGGTAGGGATTAGATTGTGAGCCCCTCTGTGGGACAGTTAGTAACAAGACAATACATAATCTGTACAGTGCTGTGTAATATGTTGACGCTATATAAATAATTAGTATAAGTACAGTATAAAGTAGCCATGTCTATAGGTGTCCCCAATGTAGACATACTATAGGTGTAAAAAAAAAACACACGATTGGTTCACATGATGGCCAGGGGCCCCGGGCCCCTCTCACTGGCCGGGGCCCCAAGGCCAACACGCGATACCTGGAGGGGAGTGCAGGTGGGCCTGGACCTCTCACACCCAGGCTCTGGACCTCTCACATCCAGAAAACCCACCAACACTGCCTCCATACTGAATGCTAAATCCAACACACACAAGCAATAGAACACAGCAGTACATGCATCCAGCTACATTTGAAATTGGTCAGCAGGTGCTCGTCAGCCAATCAGGATGCACTGTCATACACCCCTTACCCGCCATACCACATCTAGCAGCCATTAGCATTCAGGTGGGAGGCTTCAGTTGGACGCCATCGCAAGATTGCGTCGCTAGCAGGACCGCCCCGTGCAGGCATTCCTCCCACAGGGGTCCCTCCCTAACCGCTCACCTGTCCGCCATGTCCTAGAGCTGAAAGAAAACGTTTAAAAACACACGATTGGTTCACATGATGGCCAGGGGCCCCGGGCCCCTCTCACTGGCCGGGGCCCCAAGGCCAACACGCGATACCTGGAGGGGAGTGCAGGTGGGCCTGGACCTCTCACACCCAGGCTCTGGACCTCTCACATCCAGAAAACCCACCAACACTGCCTCCATACTGAATGCTAAATCCAACACACACAAGCAATAGAACACAGCAGTACATGCATCCAGCTACATTTGAAATTGGTCAGCAGGTGCTCGTCAGCCAATCAGGATGCACTGTCATACACCCCTTACCCGCCATACCACATCTAGCAGCCATTAGCATGGCGGACAGGTGAGCGGTTAGGGAGGGACCCCTGTGGGAGGAATGCCTGCACGGGGCGGTCCTGCTAGCGACGCAATCTTGCGATGGCGTCCAACTGAAGCCTCCCACCTGAATGCTAATGGCTGCTAGATGTGGTATGGCGGGTAAGGGGTGTATGACAGTGCATCCTGATTGGCTGACGAGCACCTGCTGACCAATTTCAAATGTAGCTGGATGCATGTACTGCTGTGTTCTATTGCTTGTGTGTGTTGGATTTAGCATTCAGTATGGAGGCAGTGTTGGTGGGTTTTCTGGATGTGAGAGGTCCAGAGCCTGGGTGTGAGAGGTCCAGGCCCACCTGCACTCCCCTCCAGGTATCGCGTGTTGGCCTTGGGGCCCCGGCCAGTGAGAGGGGCCCGGGGCCCCTGGCCATCATGTGAACCAATCGTGTGTTTTTAAACGTTTTCTTTCAGCTCTAGGACATGGCGGACAGGTGAGCGGTTAGGGAGGGACCCCTGTGGGAGGAATGCCTGCACGGGGCGGTCCTGCTAGCGACGCAATCTTGCGATGGCGTCCAACTGAAGCCTCCCACCTGAATGCTAATGGCTGCTAGATGTGGTATGGCGGGTAAGGGGTGTATGACAGTGCATCCTGATTGGCTGACGAGCACCTGCTTACCAATTTCAAATGTAGCTGGATGCATGTACTGCTGTGTTCTATTGCTTGTGTGTGTTGGATTTAGCATTCAGTATGGAGGCAGTGTTGGTGGGTTTTCTGGATGTGAGAGGTCCAGAGCCTGGGTGTGAGAGGTCCAGGCCCACCTGCACTCCCCTCCAGGTATCGCGTGTTGGCCTTGGGGCCCCGGCCAGTGAGAGGGGCCCGGGGCCCCTGGCCATCATGTGAACCAATCGTGTGTTTTTAAACGTTTTCTTTCAGCTCTAGGACATGGCGGACAGGTGAGCGGTTAGGGAGGGACCCCTGTGGGAGGAATGCCTGCACGGGGCGGTCCTGCTAGCGACGCAATCTTGCGATGGCGTCCAACTGAAGCCTCCCACCTGAATGCTAATGGCTGCTAGATGTGGTATGGCGGGTAAGGGGTGTATGACAGTGCATCCTGATTGGCTGACGAGCACCTGCTGACCAATTTCAAATGTAGCTGGATGCATGTACTGCTGTGTTCTATTGCTTGTGTGTGTTGGATTTAGCATTCAGTATGGAGGCAGTGTTGGTGGGTTTTCTGGATGTGAGAGGTCCAGAGCCTGGGTGTGAGAGGTCCAGGCCCACCTGCACTCCCCTCCAGGTATCGCGTGTTGGCCTTGGGGCCCCGGCCAGTGAGAGGGGCCCGGGGCCCCTGGCCATCATGTGAACCAATCGTGTGTTTTTAAACGTTTTCTTTCAGCTCTAGGACATGGCGGACAGGTGAGCGGTTAGGGAGGGACCCCTGTGGGAGGAATGCCTGCACGGGGCGGTCCTGCTAGCGACGCAATCTTGCGATGGCGTCCAACTGAAGCCTCCCACCTGAATGCTAATGGCTGCTAGATGTGGTATGGCGGGTAAGGGGTGTATGACAGTGCATCCTGATTGGCTGACGAGCACCTGCTGACCAATTTCAAATGTAGCTGGATGCATGTACTGCTGTGTTCTATTGCTTGTGTGTGTTGGATTTAGCATTCAGTATGGAGGCAGTGTTGGTGGGTTTTCTGGATGTGAGAGGTCCAGAGCCTGGGTGTGAGAGGTCCAGGCCCACCTGCACTCCCCTCCAGGTATCGCGTGTTGGCCTTGGGGCCCCGGCCAGTGAGAGCGGCCCGGGGCCCCTGGCCATCATGTGAACCAATCGTGTGTTTTTAAACGTTTTCTTTCAGCTCTAGGACATGGCGGACAGGTGAGCGGTTAGGGAGGGACCCCTGTGGGAGGAATGCCTGCACGGGGCGGTCCTGCTAGCGACGCAATCTTGCGATGGCGTCCAACTGAAGCCTCCCACCTGAATGCTAATGGCTGCTAGATGTGGTATGGCGGGTAAGGGGTGTATGACAGTGCATCCTGATTGGCTGACGAGCACCTGCTGACCAATTTCAAATGTAGCTGGATGCATGTACTGCTGTGTTCTATTGCTTGTGTGTGTTGGATTTAGCATTCAGTATGGAGGCAGTGTTGGTGGGTTTTCTGGATGTGAGAGGTCCAGAGCCTGGGTGTGAGAGGTCCAGGCCCACCTGCACTCCCCTCCAGGTATCGCGTGTTGGCCTTGGGGCCCCGGCCAGTGAGAGCGGCCCGGGGCCCCTGGCCATCATGTGAACCAATCGTGTGTTTTTAAACGTTTTCTTTCAGCTCTAGGACATGGCGGACAGGTGAGCGGTTAGGGAGGGACCCCTGTGGGAGGAATGCCTGCACGGGGCGGTCCTGCTAGCGACGCAATCTTGCGATGGCGTCCAACTGAAGCCTCCCACCTGAATGCTAATGGCTGCTAGATGTGGTATGGCGGGTAAGGGGTGTATGACAGTGCATCCTGATTGGCTGACGAGCACCTGCTGACCAATTTCAAATGTAGCTGGATGCATGTACTGCTGTGTTCTATTGCTTGTGTGTGTTGGATTTAGCATTCAGTATGGAGGCAGTGTTGGTGGGTTTTCTGGATGTGAGAGGTCCAGAGCCTGGGTGTGAGAGGTCCAGGCCCACCTGCACTCCCCTCCAGGTATCGCGTGTTGGCCTTGGGGCCCCGGCCAGTGAGAGGGGCCCGGGGCCCCTGGCCATCATGTGAACCAATCGTGTGTTTTTAAACGTTTTCTTTCAGCTCTAGGACATGGCGGACAGGTGAGCGGTTAGGGAGGGACCCCTGTGGGAGGAATGCCTGCACGGGGCGGTCCTGCTAGCGACGCAATCTTGCGATGGCGTCCAACTGAAGCCTCCCACCTGAATGCTAATGGCTGCTAGATGTGGTATGGCGGGTAAGGGGTGTATGACAGTGCATCCTGATTGGCTGACGAGCACCTGCTGACCAATTTCAAATGTAGCTGGATGCATGTACTGCTGTGTTCTATTGCTTGTGTGTGTTGGATACTATAGGTGTCCCCAGTATAGATGGCCAGGTCTATAGGTATCCCCAGTTTAGGTAGTAGTCAGGGGCGTAACTAGAAATCACTGGGCCCCAGGGGTGTAACAATAGACCCTGCAAGGGATGAAGCCACAGGGGGCCCCATGGGGGGAGAGGTTTATTTTCCCTGTCCTGAGACACTGACAAGTAATGGCACGGAGAGAAAAAAAAAAAAAACTTTCTGCACTCTGCACAATTGTTCTAATGACTGCATCTGCTCAGCTACTGATAAAGAATCATACAAAGATTTGTAGACAGTCCCTATTCAGTATGTAGCAGGCTCTTGTGTACAGCGCCCAGCCACCAACCTCTACCCCTCCCGAAATGATGTGTACTATAGTGATGCTGGAGAAGTTTGCAGAGCCAGTTCTGCTCCATCAGAGACTGACAGCGTGAGTGTAATAAGCTGAGGCTGGGAGCATACTGTATGGCCCAGTGCACACCAAAACCGCTAGCAGATCCGCAATACGCTAGCGGTTTTGGGAGCTGATTTCAGAGCGATTCTAGGTATGTTTAGAGAGGTTTTCTAAACATACCTAGCGGTTTTGCGTGCGTTTTTGTGTAGCAGATTACACATATTGTTACAGTAAAAGCTGTTACTGAACAGCTACTGTAACAAAAATGCCTGGCAAACCGCTCTGAATTAGCGATTTTCAGAGCGGTTTGCGTTTTTCTTATACTTTACATTGAGGACGAAACGCTTCCGAAAACCGCAAACGCGCAGCAGGAGGCGCGTTTGCGGCTTGGCAAAAACCGCAAACCGCCGGTGTGCACCATCCCATTGCAATACATTAGACAAGCGTTTTTAGAGGCGGATGCGGCCGGCGGATCGCTCCAAAAACCGCTCGGTGTGCACTGGGCCTTAGTCCGTTTTCTGTATGTGTTTTCTGCACACGATGTGTGTCTGTATGTGTGAAAACATGCAATTTTTATCACAGGAGCTAATGTAATTGATAGAGAAAATGCGTGCAGTGGTTTGCTGCTCTCTGTTTTTATCTGCATGGGGAAAACACATTCAAGTGTGCACTAGCCAATTGATTAACATTGGTTCTCCGGTTACCTGTGCAGAAAGTGAGGGGGTAGGCGGGCCCCATCCAAAGTTTTGCAGGGGGGCCCAGTGACTTCTAGTTACGCCCCTGCTGGGCCCCCTTGCGAAAATTTGGATGGGGTCCCCCCCATAGGTGCCAAATAATTGTAATGGGGCAACATTTCACCATAAAATAACCGCAATGAGGGCAACATTTCACCAGAGAAAAACCGCAATGAGGGCAACATTTCACCAGAGAATAATCGCAATGAGGGCAACATTTCACCAGAGAATAATCGCAATGAGGGCAACATTTCACCAGAGAATAATCGCAATGAGGGCAACATTTCACCAGAGAATAATCGCAATGAGGGCAACATTTCACCAGAGAATAATCGCAATGAGGGCAACATTTCACCAGAGAATAATCGCAATGAGGGCAACATTTCACCAGGCTCTATTCTCAAAGAGCCAAATTTTCAGCAAAATGTTACCGCTATATTCCCGCCAGCGGTAAACTCCACATTTTTTCCACATTCACTAATATTTTCCGCATGTTTTCCGCATGCGGGGAAAAAAGATGCGGAAACAGTCATTATTCATGCGGAAATCATGCGGTAAAAAGGTCGCATGAAAAAGTGTTTAAAAAAAAAAAACGTTAAAGTCCACCAAGCACAGCCCTTAAAGGACTTCCGAGGCCAAAATCGGGGCCCAAAACGTAAAAAAAGTTAGCTACCTTCATGACTTTGTAAGGCACGGAGGACGCCGTCCGCGCCCTCCGTGCCGTTCCGCCTGGTCCCCTCTGCTGAATAGCCCCCCGAAAGGCTGCGACCCCACGGTCCGGGTCGGCATCTTCTGCCTCCATAAAGATGGCCGCCGGAGCTGGCCACGGCTGCGCAGTCCGCATAACGGCTACTGCGGCTGCGCAGCTCTAGGGCCAACCCCCCGATCACGTAACAGGCAGCGTGGATCGGAGGGTTGGCCCTAGAGCTGCGCAGCCGCAGTAGCCGTTATGCGGACTGCGCAACCGTGGCAGCTCCGGCGGCCATCTTTATGGAGGCAGAAGATGCCGACCCGGACCGTGGGGTCGCAGCCTTTCGGGGGGCTATTCAGCAGAGGGGACCAGGCGGAACGGCACGGAGGGCGCGGACGGCGTCCTCCGTGCCTTACAAAGTCATGAAGGTAGCTAACTTTTTTTACGTTTTGGGCCTCGATTTTGGCCTCGGAAGTCCTTTAAGCCTCCACACTTCATTAAAGTCAATGGGATGCGGAATATATCACCTACTACTTGTAGGTGATTAAAAAAAAAACCGGTAATTAACGACGAAATGATGCGCTTGAACATTTTTGAGAATTGATCTTTTATTGCGGAAAATACCGACTTTTGCGGAAATTTTTCCGCATGAATCCCGCACTTTTACCACACTTTTTCCGCATGCGGAAAAAACATGCGGAACATTTTGAGAATTCCAACTTGACGGTATTTTGGGTGCAAACTTCCCGCATGTACTTTACCGCATGCGGGAAGTCTTTGAGAATAGAGCCCAATGAGTGCAACATTTCACCAGAGAATAATCGCAGTGAGTGCAACATTTCACCAGAGAATAATCGCAGTGAGTGCAACATTTCACCAGAGAATAATCGCAATGTGGGCAACATTTCACCAGAGAATAATCCCAATGAGGGCAACATTTCAGCAGAGAATAATCCCAATGTGCGCATCATTTCAACAGAAAACAATCACAACGTGGGCAGTATTTCAGCAGAAAATGTCCCCAGTTTAGGTTATAGGTATATAGGTGTCCCCAGTTAGATAGTAGGTATATAGCTGTCCCCAGTTAGATAGTAGGTATATAGGTGTCCCCAGTTAGATAGTAGGTATATAGGTGTCCCCAGTTAGATAGTAGGTAGGTATATAGGTGTCCCCAGTTAGATAGTAGGTAGGTATATAGGTGTCCCCAGTTAGATAGTAGGTAGGTATATAGGTGTCCCCAGTTAGATAGTAGGTAGGTATATAGGTGTCCCCAGTTAGATAGTAGGTAGGTATATAGGTGTCCCCAGTTAGATAGTAGGTAGGTATATAGGTGTCCCCAGTTAGATAGTAGGTAGGTATATAGGTGTCCCCAGTTAGATAGTAGGTATATAGGTGTCCCCAGTTAGATAGTAGGTAGGTATATAGGTGTCCCCAGTTAGATAGTAGGTACATAGGTGTCCCCAGTTAGAAAGTAGGTATATAGGTGTCCCCAGTTAGATAGTAGGTATATAGGTGTCCCCAGTTAGATAGTAGGTATATAGGTGTCCCCAGTTAGATAGTAGGTATATAGGTGTCCCCAGTTAGATAGTAGGTATATAGGTGTCCCCAGTTAGATAGTAGGTATATAGGTGTCCCCAGTTAGATAGTAGGTATATAGGTGTCCCCAGTTAGATAGTAGATATATAGCTGTCCCCAGTTAGATAGTAGGTAGGTATATAGGTGTCCCCAGTTAGATAGTAGGTATATAGGTGTCCCCAGTTAGATAGTAGGTACATAGGTGTCCCCAGTTTAGGTAGTAGTATCAGTGCTGCAGCTAGGTAAATCAGCGTACACCAGCAGTGAAAGGGTTACACACTAGAGACAGAGAGATGCTGGACTGTGTGATCAGGGCTGACATGTGACAGGCAGATAAGGCAAATGAAGTGGAGAGGAGGTGTCATCTTACCATAGAGAGTGCCCGTGATGTTTGTGCAGCCAGTGTCCCTCTCCCCTTGAGCTTGATGAGGCAGGAGGCTGGATTGAGGGAGAAAACCTGACGCTGCGCAGAAAAGCTGCAGACATCAGGCAAGACAGGGACCCTTGCAGAGTCATTTTAGACGTGATGCCTGCTAAGCTGTCAGGAAATGAATTATGCAGCTTCAGGTCGCACTTCCGACCCTGCCGCCTGCACTGGCCAGTGGTGTGCGTCACACACTCACTCACAGGCTCAGCCCCGCTGAAGAGGAGATCGGGACTAAACCACTGCCAGGCATGGATGGGGAGGGCAGGTGCCAGCTGCAGCTACCCTGGGCTGGACCAGACTCGTCCCCAACCCCCCCCCCCCTCCCCCCCTCCCCCCCTCCCTTAAAAAATAATAATAATCCAGAGGTCCACTCCAGGGGACCAGAGGAAAATTTTTAAATACATTAAATGACACACCATATAGGAGGCCGCCCCCCCCCCAGGGGCCGCCCATGGCACCGGCCCACGGGTGCCTCTTAAGAGATACGGCCCTGCCTCTCATCTGTATTACATTTATGACTGCATGGCGACAAAATGCAAATTGCTATCCGCACGCTTCTTGTCCTCATGCAAGGCCTGGATTGTTGTGTCTCAAAGCGTGGCCTTCTCCTCCTGCGCCACCCTCCTCCTGTTCCATCACGTGTGCTGCTGCTGGGTTAGCGTTACCGGTCCCTTTTCCTGGAACCTCTTATATGTATTACATTTATGACTGCATGCCGACAAAAAGCATGTTACCTGTGCAAAGAAAACAGACATTTCCCGCATTTAAAAGACAGTTTTCCCTTTGAAACTTTAAAATCGATTTTCTCAAAAACTATAAGCTCTTTTTGCTAAAAAATTTTTCCTCTTGTACCCACTCCCAAGGTGCACATACCCTGTAAATTTGGGGTATGTAGCATATAAGGTGGCTTTACAAAGCACGAAAGTTCGGGTCCCCATTGACTTCCATTATGTTCGGAGTTCGGCCATGTTTGGCCCAAACCCGAACATCTAGATGTTCGCCCAACACTACACGTGACCCGTTCGGCCAATCACAGCGCTAGCCGAACGTTCGGGTAACGTTCGGCCATGCGCTCTTAGTTCGGCCATATGGCCGAACAGTTTGGCCGAACACCATCAGGTGTTCGGCCGAACCCGAACATCACCCGAACAGGGTGATGTTCTGCAGAACCCGAACAGTGGCGAACACTGTTCGCCCAACACTAATCTTAACCTACCCCCACTGCAAAGCTGGGATTTGCGACAAAGAAGGTAATTGCTGGTGCTGAGGTATGCTGATTTGCAAATTGTGGCATTGCATAGAGGGTGCGGAGCCTCCGGGGTGCCCAAATTTACCTTCTTTGCCGCACATCATGCCCATTATTAAAGCCGCGATTTGCAGCACAGAAGGTAAATTTCAGTGCCTGGAGGTGCCTGTCTGATAGCGAGCACCGAAGCATGCCGATGCCAAAATTTCCCTTCTTTGCCGCAAATGATGTACCTATGGGGCTCCTGCGCTCTTTTTCCTGTTTCGGCTTCAGAGGAGGTCACAATATAGTCTTTACCATAGTCACAGCCTTATGCCTCTACCAGGTCAAACACCTCTTTGGAGAAACCAATTAAGTTTCCAGTAGGCATTTGACATGTGGGAAATCAGAGTGCATGAAGCCACACAAACAAAGGGATCAGCTACAAACTGTCATGTAAATAGTTTCCTGGCTGAAATGTGAACCTAGAACTCTGCAGAGACTGCATAGGGAAGATTGAAAATGGGGGAGAAACCGAGAGCCCAATATGGTGCAGTATGTTAATATGGAGAGATCTGTTGTGAATAAATGAGATGATTATACTCACAAGGATGGGTCGCCACAAAGGCAACCACTGGAAAGGCCGGCGGGGAGAATTGTAACCTGACCCCGCTCAGGTTAAAAAGTCGCTCTCTGTAGATAGGAGAAAATGGGGATACACCCCTCCACCAAGGGTGGACTAGATAATATTGAAATACGATAACAGAGGCGCCAAGCAGAATAAAATTAGTTAAAATTGTTAAATACAGTCTAAAGTAACATTTATTAGTAACTCTAAAATTAGTTAAAATTGTTAAATACAGTCTAAAGTAACATTTATTAGTAACTCTAAAAGTGCAACACGTTTCACGGGTAACAGTCCCGCTTCTTCAGGCAAACGATTATTTGGAGGGTGCAAAATCAGGTCATGAACCTCGTTTGCCTGAAGATGCGGGACTGTTACCCGTGAAACGTGTTGCACTTTTGGAGTTACTAATAAATGTTACTTTAGACTGTAAGTAACCTGTCCATTGTCCGGCCTTTTTTTCAGAAGGGAGGTGAGTCCACCCACTTCCCCCTTTTTAACAATTTTAACTAATTTTATTCTGCTTGGCGCCTCTGTTATCGTATTTCAATGCATAGGGAAGATGTATTTTCATTAATTAAACTCTTTTATCTTCCTAGAGCAACCAGTGGACCCCAGCATCGTCTTGAGCTGTGCCTCATCCAATATCCTAGCTAGTATACTGATGGGCAAGCGTTACGACTACCATGACAAAGAATGGATGAGTATTTTGCAGGATTTAAGAACAGCTTTTAATATTGTTTCATCTACCTGGGGCCAGGTAAGATTTTTTTTTCCAAGGATGAAAGGTTCTAATCCAAGGTTGAAATAAGCTGACATTTGTAAAGCACTTGTACCCTGTCTCTTTTAAGACTCAAAGTGCATAGAGTAGGATCTACTTAGAGTATGTTCAGTACTCTTCTTATGCTACCCTGGTTATATGTGTGGGAACCTCGGCCATGGTCTGCCACCACCCCTGCCATTGTGTAGAGTCCGTTTCTGTCAGTTTCCTACGGAGCAAGCCAATAAACTTAAAGCGGAATATAACCCTGCATTTCAACTTTACTCTAAAACATTATTTACAGCATATTATATGCAACCAACATTTTTTTTTTACTAGACCAGCATTGGAAGGGTTACACACAGAGCTTTAACGTTCCATGGAGAGAACTGCTCCCCCAGCCGAAGTTTAGATAGATACATTTAAGTCAACAGAATGTAACAAGTGAGGAATGTTACACACTCTTTGGCTGTCCTCCAGCTCCTGCACAGTTAGAGAGAGTGAGTCACATTCCACACTTGTTACATTTAAGTAAACAGAATGTATCTATCTAAACTTCAGCTGCAGGAGCAGTTCTCTCCAGAAACTTTAAAGCTCTGTGTGTAACCCTTCCAATGCTGGTCTAGTAAAAAAAAATGCGGGTTGCATATATTATGCTGTAAATAATGTTTTAGAGCAAAGTTGAAAGGGAGGGTTATATTCCGCTTTAAAGGGGAACTGAAGAAAGAGCTATATGGAGGCTGTCATGTTTATTTCCTTTTAATCAATACCAGTTACCTGGCAGCCCTGCTGGTCTATTTCTCTGCAGTAGTATCGGAATAAAACCAGAAACAAGCATGCAGCTAGTCTTGTCAGATCGTACATAGTTACATAGTTATTTTGGTTGAAAAAAGACATACGTCCATCGCGTTCAACCAGTATAAAGTACAACACCAGCCTGCTCCCTCACATATCCCTGTTGATCCAGAGGAAGGCGAAAAAACCCTTACCCTGACTTTAAAGTCTAAACCACTGAAAAACCTGATCTGCTGTATGCTTGTTCAGGGGCTATGGTTAATTGTATTAGAGGCAGAGGATCAGCAGGGCTGCCTGGCAACTGGTATTGCTTAAAAGGAAATAAACATGACAGCCTCCATATACCTCTCTCTTCAGTTCCCCTTTAACTGTATGCATGTTTTTGTGTTGAGGAGTTAAAATAAAGTTCCCACAGGAAACCCAGGCAGACATGGAAAGAACATACAAATTCCACACAGATAGTGTCTAGACTGGAAACCAAACCCAACTTGAGTCGAAGTGAGAGTACTTCCCACTATGCCACCTACTGCCTATTCCACTGCACAATGTTGTGAGAAGCACTGCAGTAATGAATGGGTGTTGCGACAAGTATAGTATGGCTACTTATTTCTAGTTTATCTTATTTCAAGTGGTTTTTAATCTTTAAAGGGAACATTAACCACTTAAAGAGACACTTAAGCCTAGAAAAAAATATCAGTTTTACTCACCTGGGTCTTCTACCAGCCCCCTGCAGCCATCCTGTGCCCTTGCAGTCACGATCGGATCCTCCTGTCTCACGCCGTCAGTTACTTTCACTTCACCGACAGGACCTACAGGCCTGGCCACGCGTAGCCTTCTAAGCGTTCCCGTCCACAAAAGTGTCCTGCGTCTGCGCATGGCACTATTGCAGATGGGAACGCATAGAAGGAGACGTGTGGCCAGGCCTGCGCAGTGCATTATTGCGGACGGGAACGCGTAGAAGGAGACGTGTGGCCAGGCCTGCGCAGTGCACTATTGCGGACGGGAACGTGTAGAAGGAGATGTGTGGCCAGAATTGCGCATGGTGCTACTGTGGACGGGAACGCGTAGAAGGAGACGTGTGGCCAGGCCTGCGCAGTGCACTATTGCGGACGGGAACGCGTAGAAGGAGACGTGTGGCCAGGCCTGCGCAGTGCACTATTGCGGACGGGAACGTGTAGAAGGAGACGTGTGTCCCGGCTTGCGCAGTGCACTATTGCGGACGGGAACGCGTAGAAGGAGACGTGTGGCCAGGCCTGCGCAGTGCACTATTGCGGACCGGAACACACAGAAGGAGACGTGTGGCCAGGCCTGCGCAGTGCCCTATTGCAGACGTGAACACGTAGGAGACGTGTGGCCAGGCCTGCGCAGTGCACTATTGCGGACTGGAACGTGTAGAAGGAGACGTGTGGCCAGGCCTGCGCAGTGCATTATTGCAGACCGGAACGCGTAGAAGGAGACGTATGGCCAGGCCTGTGCAGTGCACTATTGCAGACGTGAACGCGTAGGAGACGTGTGGCCAGGCCTGCGCAGTGCACTATTGCGGACGGGAACATGTAGAAGGAGACGTCTGGCCAGGCCTGCGCAGTGCACTATTGCGGACGGGAACGCGTAGAAGGAGACGTGCGGCCAGGCCTGCGCAGTGCATTATTGAGGACGGTAACGCGTAGAAGGAGACGTGTGGCCAGGCCTGTGCAGTGCACTATTGCAGACGGGAAAGTGTAGAAGGAGACGTCTGGCCAGGCCTGCGCAGTGCACTATTGCGGACGGGAACGTGTAGAAGGAGACGTCTGGCCAGGCCTGCGCAGTGCACTATTGCAGACGGGAACGCATAAAAGGAGACAAGTGGCCAGGCCTGCGCAGTGCACTAATGCAGACGGGAACGTGTAGAAGGAGATTCCCGGCCAGGCCTGCACAGTGCACTATTGCGGACGGGAACGCGCAGCAGGAGACGTGTGGCCAGGCCCGCGCAGTGCATTATTGCAGACGGGAACGCGTAGAAGGAGACGTGTGGCCAGGTCTGCGCAGTGCATTATTGCGGACGGTAACGCGTAGAAGGAGATGTGTGGCCAGGCCTGTGCAGTGCACTATTGCAGGCGGTAAAGTGTAGAAGGAGACGTCTGGCCAGGCCTGCGCAGTGCACTATTGCGGACAGGAACGTGTAGAAGGAGACGTCTAGCCAGGCCTGCACAATGCACTATTGCGGACGGGAACGCGTAGAAGGAGACGTGTAGCTAGGCCTGCGCAGTGTACTATTGCGGACGGGAACGCGTGGAAGGAGACGTGTGGCCAAGATTGCGCAGTGCACTATTACAGACAGGAACACATAGGAGACGTGTGGCCAGGCCTGCGCAGTGCTCTATTGCGGGCGGGAACATGTAGAAGGAGACGTGTGGCCAGGCCTGCGCAGTGCACTATTGCGGACTGGAACGCGTAGAAGGAGACGTATGGCCAGGCCTGCACAGTGCACTATTGCGGATGGGAAAGCGTAGAAGGAGACATGTGGCCAGGCCTGCACAGTGCACTATTGCGGACGGGAACGCGTAGAAGGAGACGTATGGCCAGGCCTGCGCAGTGCACTATTACAGACAGGAACACGTAGAAGGAGACGTGTGGCCAGGCCTACGCAGTGCACTATTGTGGACGGGAACGCATAGAAGGAGACGTGTGGCCAGGATTGCGCAGTGCACTATTACAGACAGGAACACGTAGAAGATGTGTGGCCAGGCCTGCGCAGTGCACTATTGCGGGCGGGAACGCGTAGAAGGAGACGTATGGCCAGGCCTGCGCAGTGCACTATTGCGGACAGGAACACGTAGAAGGAGACATGTGCCCAGCCTGCGTAGGTGCAGTAAGACTGTAGGCCGAAAATGAAAGTAGCTGGCAGCGGGGGACGGGAGGTTTTGATCGTGACTGCGAGAGCTTGGGACAGCTGCAGGGGGCTGGTAGAAGCCCCAGGTGAGTAAAACTGATTTTTTTTCTAGGCTATTGCGGACGGGAATGCGTAGAAGGAGACGTGTGGCAAGACCTGCGCAGTGCACTATTGCAGACGGGAACGCGTAGAAGGAGATGTGTGGCCAGGCCTGTGCAGGTGCAGTAAGCCTGTCAGACGAAAATGAAAGTAGTTGGCGGCGGCGGACAGGAGGTTTCGATCGTGACTGCGAGGGCATGGGACAGCTGCACGGGGCTGGTAGAAGCTCCAGGAGAGTAAAATTTATTTTTTATTTTCTAGGCTTAAGGATCCCTTTAAGTACCAGCAGTCTGTGGCCTCTTATGGACCAGAGACTTTCTGGTACAAAAATGGTTCTCAGCGACGTCACGGACCTGTCACTCTAGCCGTTCATGCTGCTCTTCTGCCACTTGCTCTGCCATTGCTCTGCTATGACAGCAGAGCTTCATGAGCCGGTCAGGAGCCGATTTCATTGTCTCCTGGCCTTGTAATCACTGTGAGCCAATGTGATTGAAATCTACGCCTTGGCAGCGATAACAGGTTCCAAACAGGGCATAGATTTCAATTACCAACATCCAGAAGCGGTTAAGTGACATGTGACAGGATTAGATAGACGTATAGAAGTTTTTAAACATAACATAAAGCTGTAACATAAAACTGTGGGATTTCTAAATTTAATTTTTAGGAGTAGGAGGATAGATACAATAGTTTATCTCATCCGTTTATTTTTGCCTAATTTTCACTTTAATGTGGACAGAGAAATTTGATAATATTCGGGCTTTGCAATAAACAGTCAAAGTATAATCTTTCAGTGAGCAGCAGTGCCAGGATTTGTTTCTTCTCTGCTAACTGTAAGGCTTGGTGGTGTATTCTCCACAGTCAGCATGCAACGCATGAGCTGACGTGGAGGAGGTACACACACTAGCACAAGGAAACAGGCTATCCCTAGTATAGTGGAGGGGAGGACTGACTCCAATAGGAGATTGTGGCGCACAGAGCCGGTGCAGATCTGACAGCCACAAACAATGCTTTCGTTATAATGTCTCAGCGCAAAGTAGTGCTGAGCGCATAAACCAGAACTGAGGAGATCAGGACAGGTAAACAGAATGAACGCTTGCTTAACTAGCCACTACTTAGTGACAGCAAGCGTCCACAATAACACAGACTGGAATGAGGCAGCCAATGCGTTGCGGCGATGGCGTGCCTCACAAAGACAGGACAGGATAGTCAGGAAATAGCAGGATCAAGATAGATGAACGTAACACAGACAAATATACAATAAGTATGTTTTCCTAGCGTATTACAATTACAGCTATCAATGAAACTATTTGTAACGTCTTACTAACATATGTATATATCGGCAATGAACCGATATATGACATAAGCAGGAACGCTGACTAGGACTGGAGTAATACAGGGAACAGGACTCAGAAGGATTCGCTATCTCTTCGCAGAGATGAACGCAATCCACAAACGGTAACAGAACAGGATTCAGAAGGATTCGTTATCTCTTCGCAGAGATGAACGCAATCCACAAACAGTAACAGAACAGGATTCAGAAGGATTCGTTATCTCTTCGCAGAGATGAACGCAATCCACAAACGGTAACAGGACAGGATTCAGAAGGATTCGTTATCTCCTCGCAGAGATGAACGCAATCCACGAACAGGACCAGGAGCAGGATAACTACCTCAGCACGGGTGATCACGGTACGTGCAAACTACCAAAAAGTGCTGGAAAACTGACTAACTGAACACAGGATATAAACAGTTCGTGTACGTATATATCAGCGACACTGATGTATCAACGTAACACGAATACAAGGAAAATAATAAACGTGCTGGTATGCATATATATTGGCAATGAACCAATATATGATGCAAAGACCAGCAAAGTATCTTTAGAACAAGAAACACGATCGGGGGCCGAAGCGACAGCAAGACAGGCTTAAACTGAAGCTATGAAAACCCAAGGAGTCCTGCAGGAAGCAGATCTTTATACTGAGGTCATCCAATGGGAGCAGACATGCAGATTCCCACACAGGTGAATGATAATCAGTCACAAGCTGACAGCAGGGAAAGACAGACAAAGCTATGCAGCTTGCATGGAAAGATATCAGAACTGCCTGAGCTGCAGCACTACTATTTCCAGCAACACCTGCTGCAGCAGCGATCATTACACTAACATAGGGCTTGATACGATAAGTGTGACGTCACCCTCCAATTCTTGTTACCTTTGCTGCAGTTTACCATTCAGCCTCAGACCCAGAGGGAATCCTGAAGGCATTCAGCACTGTAGGTAAAGTAACTTTTTGGATTGGTTGGTGAGTCCACACACAATACAATTTCAATTGTATGTACAATCAGTACCATCTGTGATCTCATATAGAGATCGGGTTGCTGCCACCAATCCGCATTAGCGTGCCGATACACAAATCTAACTCTAGCTAGTGGTGTAAGGGGTTATTTCCACAACCTTTCTAGAGATAGCAAAATATAACAATATCAATAAAGTGGTTATAGCAAAGTGTTCTTAGGAAACCCAAAACTCTTTGCAAAGCTATTCAGAACAAACACTTAGACAAACGTTTTTAATCATTAATTTATAGGAAAATAATGTATAATATGACTACAGAAAATGAACAGATTGATACAGTAAAAATAAAGGGAATAAAAAATGAAAATAACTGGGTATAGTGTCAGAGTTGTTTGTCAAATTACCTTGTCCTTTGTGATGGTAAGTCTAAACAGAAGATATAAAAGTTCTGTGGGTAATAGTTCAATGATTACAGCCCAGATCCTGGATGGTATATGGATACTGGCAGGGACTCTCCTGACAGCCTATGTCCAGCAGTTTTAACTCATTCTCCGCTGGAGGGTGGAGATGGTAATGGGAGATGTCCGCATCTGCAGTGTCCGCTACATGCTCCAGCTCCACTCAGTCACGAGAGGCAGAAAGAAATATGAAATACCTGAAATGATCATATCACAGCATCAGTTGATCAGAACCTGCAGAGAATGATACAAGTGTATTCCTGGCATTCTCTACTTTATTCAGAGACTAAACGCATATGAGTTGTCATATTTCATTTCAGAGCAAGCCATATCGCTGTAACCGAAGATGGCAAGCAGACGCTTTTTGGCTCAAACTCCTTGAGATTGAGTTCAATGCACATCTGTTAATTTTGACATAGCTGGCATCCAATGGACAGCTGATTAATTTAGTAAAATGAATATTATTTTATTCCAAGGTTAATTATACGGCATTTTATCTTCTCTCCCTGAAAGGAATGTGGTTTTTGACAGCCAGAAATATATGACCAGTGATCTGGTTTCTTGCCCCTGCACTTCCCTTATCAATATCGCTTGAAATAAACCCAAAGGATATGAGGTGGTTCTGCTTTAGGGTTTATTGGCCTCTCTCTCTAGGAAACAATAAACAAACAACCATTTCCCCAGAGCAGAGGCCTGGGCTGAAGGTAACACTGCTTTTAAAACAGGCTAAGACTTAAGTGAGCTACGACTAATGACCCGGTGGGGTCAGAAACGCGTCAGCAGCTTGCATGCTGTTCTATTTTTACTATTTTTCTACTATGATTCAATAAAAGGACTGTTTTTACTTCATGGAAAGTGTGCGGAGGAATCCTTTTGATCATCAGTCTAAGACTTAAAGCGGAACTGTAGATTCCTAATAAACACATTGGCTATCATTCATAAAAGTGTGGTAGGTAGTGCAAATCAGTGCGGGAAAACACAGATGCCGGTATTTTACACTTCTGGCTGCTCATTCATAAAAAAGTTCACAGTTGCGATAGCAGATTCCCCGAACTAGGCTGTCGGTAGGCAGGCGGTAGGCTTGCAGATACACAGGAAGCTGCCGAGTTGATACATTTCTCCGTGTTCCGCTCTACTGCAGCTGCCTGGGAGGTCTGTGTCTCCATTAACTTAACATTGTTATCGCCACATCCAAGGGAGCGGTATTTCCCGACCGTACCCTTACCGCTTGTGTAAATCTTTATAACTCAACAATTTGTTACATTTGTTATGATAGTCACCGCACAAGGCGGTGATTTATCGCTCTGCTCGGTAATGTCAGCTTTTCATGCGGAAAGAGCCTTTATGAATGAAGATCTTGCTATGTGTTCGGTAAATGGGCTGTTTTCAGCACTTCCGCATGCGGAAATGCTTTATGAATGGTAGCCATTGTTTCACTTTCCTGGGGCTTCCGCAAGCCCCCAGCAGCCGTTTTGTCCCGCGCCGCTCCTCAACTAGCCTCCGTTCGCCCGCCACCAGCTACTTTCGGTTTCACCGCCGGGCCACTGCGCATGCGCGGCTCTGGCCACGCGTATCCTTTCTTCGCGTTCCCCGCTATTGCAGAGGGGAACGCGAAGAAAGGATACGCTTGGCCAGAGCCGCGCTGGCATCGACTTACAAGTCGAGGTACGTGACCGAGCGGGGGCAGGGGAACGGAGACTCGTTGAGGAGCGGCGCGGGACAGGACAGCTGCTGGGGGCTTGGGGAAGCCCCAGGTAAGTGAAACAATGTGTTTATTTTAAATCTACAGTTCCGCTTTAAGTGGATACTCTGAATCATGCTTTTTGTGTCCGATTTTGTGCGATTGCACAGATGGCACAGGCAAATACGTGACAATAACTAAATTGGATTCTCACCCCCAAAGAAAATTGACCCTAGACTATGATGGACATATGACTGTGGTAGGGATTAGATTGTGAACCCCTCTGAGGGATAGTTAAGTGACATAACTATACTCTGTACAGCACTGTGGAAGATGTCAGCGCTATAAAAATACTAAATAATAATAATCATACACATCCTTAGCCTAATGATGCTGCTAGTTGTCTTTGGGGCCCCTCCCATTCCCTGTCCTCTGCACTCCATAGCCTCCAGGATGTTCCCCCTAGAGGCCATAATTGATGTTGGACTGCACATGCGCATTAAAGGAAAGCGCTCATGGATGAGCCCGCTCAGTTCTGAATCGCTTGTCACTGCTGGGGGAACTTCTGGGAAGTCATTCGATGGAGGGATCCAGTTGAATATGAGGAGGACAGAAAGGGAGTGACCCAAAGACAATGAGCAGCTTCAGGAGGCTACGGATGAGGTAATCCTGTTGAAAATATTCTTTTTTCTTGTGATATGTCATGAATTTAATAGATGAGAATGTTATTGTAATAACTTCATATTTTTCCTGCAGCTCTTTGACATGTTCCCGACAATAATGAGATATATTCCTGGACCACACCAAAATATTCCGAAACTCCTTAACCCATTTAGAAATGTAGTCACGGAGAGCATCAGAACCCACCAAGAAACTCTGGATCCAGCCTGCCCTCGAGATTTCATTGACTGTTTCCTCATCCGAATGAAGCAGGTCAGGAAAAAACTGTAAGAACAGAGGCATTGGTTAACTGTCAGTTTATCCAGGTACCTGAAAAACGTTTCTAACAGCAGCGTAGCAATAGGGGATGCAGAGGTTGTGACCACACTGGGGCTCCTGGACCAGAGGGGCCCCACTAAGGCCCTGCTTCAAAAGCTGTATTAGCTTGTTTTTGGTGCTATGCTGGTATTTATCATCTCTATATATGCTTTGAACATTTATAATCATTAAAGAACAACTACCGATAAAAAAACGTTAGACTGGGAGCAATTGGTCTTACTTCCTGTTACTTGCACCTTATCAGAAAGGAAAGGAAGTAAGGAGAAATCTTCACAACAAGGTCACTGACAACAATAAAGACACTTTAGGTAGGCATACACTGGTCGATTTGCCATCAGATTCGACCAGCAGATAGATCCCTATCTGATCGAATCTGATCAGAGAGGGATCGGATGGCTACCTTTACTGCAAACAGATTGTGAACCGATTTCAGCCTGAAACCGTTCACAATCTGTTGTGATGGTGCCGCCGCCGCCGCTCCCCGCCCACCCGCATACATTACCTGCTCCGCTGGCGCGACTGCCCCCGGTCACCGCTGCTTCGTCTCCGCTCTGGTCTCCAGGCCTGGCATGCTTTACTTCTTCCTGCCCGGCAGGAAGTTTAAACAGTAGAGCGCCCTTTACTGTTTAAACTTCCTGCCGGGCAGGAAGAAGTGAAGCATGCCGGAGACCAGAGCGGAGACGAAGCAGCGGTGACCGTGGGCAGTCGCGCCGGCGGAGCAGGTAATGTATGCGAGCTCTATTGCGTCGGTCGTTGGGCACTCGAACGCCGCTAGCGACGCGCTCCCTACCCGTGGGCGATCGACGGTAATTTACCGCATGGAGTGATCGACGGGATCGGACGAAATGGATCAAAATTCAGCGTGTAGCGGGAACGATGTGACAGCAGATTCGATCCCAGTGATCAAATCTGCTGTCGATCTGGCGGGAATCGGCCTAGTGTATGGCCAGCTTTTCTCTTTCTAGAGAGCCTTCAGTATACTAGGTTGTTTGCATGGTGAATATTAAAGTTAGGCAGAGCTAATCCAAATCCACTTAGTTCTAGAAGTTCAACTAAAGCTTTCAACTACTACCTTTATATGATGTATAGTCCATAGGAAATGTATACTGACATAAGGGGCCCATACACTCAGCCGATTAACGGCCGATCGATCGAAATCGATCAATCAATCGATTGCAAATCGTTTGCCGATTCGATCGATTTGCGGCCGATTTCGATCGATTTCAATCCATCGGCCAGGGTGGAAAATCAAAATCGATCTGAAGAGATTGCTTATCAATTTGCATTGGCCCCAATGCAAATCTGATGGCAAAAAAATGCCATCACAGGGGCAAACGCAGGATTTTTAAGGGGGGGATTCCTGAAAGGTCCAGAAGTACTTACGTCCCCGAGTGCTTCCAAATACAGGTGGCTCCATACTGCCCATGCACAAAAGTGCGCTGGCATATTACGGAGCTGCCTATCTTTGGAAGTACTCAAGGACACGAGTGTTTCTGAGGGCTTCTGGTAGCAGCAAATTTGAACGGGGGACAACGCTAGAACAACTCCCCGAGAGAGGAACGGGAGATAGACTTAGTTTGAGACAATTCAGTGGAATATGCCACATAGTGTCACATACCACAAGCGATACCCATATGATGCAGGGATATATGCATCTGCAGAAGATGGCGGCGCTATATAAATACTAAATAATAATTTGCTTCACCAGGATTGCACTTTTATTTAGCTTTCCTGTATGACAAGAAGACAGACACCCAGCACTAGGGGAAGAGGGAAACAAAGGTGAATGAAGGAGGCTGGTGCACACCAAGAGGGCTTCTGAGCGTTTTTCAAATCGACAGTGATTTCAAAAAAGCGCTTAGCTAATGTTACCCTATGAGGGTGTTCCCACAGCAGCATTGTGAATTTTTCAAGATCACAAGTATACTGCACGTAGCATTTTTTTGAGCGATTCATTCAGAAATCGCTCTGAAAATCGCACTCACTAATTGCTAGCAATTACTATTGTGATTTTGGTGTGCAATAGCCCAGAGAGAGGAGGAGTGGAGAAAGACTGAGAATAGCCTGAGATGGAGCAGAGAGTGTATGTGTATTGCAGTCCCACATCACACAGATGTGAAGAGAGGGAAACCGAGAGCCCGATATGGTGTAGTATGTTAATGTAATGGTATCTGGTGATAAAGAAGGTGATTATACTCACAAAGGTTGGTCGCCACCAAGGCAACCACTGGGCGAGCAGGCGGGGAGAATTATAACCTGACCCCGCTCAGGTCTAAGAAGTCGCTCTCTGTAGATGGGAAAAAGTGGGGATACACCCCTCCACCAAGGGTGGATTAAATTATTTTGTAGCAGGATAACAGAGGCGCCAGGTAGAGTAAAATTAATTAAAATCGTTAAAAAGGGCGAAGTGGGTGGACTCACCTCCCTTCTGGAAGAAATGGCCGGACAACGGGCAAGTTACTTGCAGTTTAAAGTAACATTTAATAATAACTCCAAAAGTGCAACGCGTTTCACGGGTAACAGTCCCGCTTCTTCAGGCAAACGATTTTTGGAGGGTACACTGTCTGGTCAAGAGCTGGGTATAGCGCCTCTGTGCAGCGGCCGATCCGATCAGGTATACATTACCTGACGCTGGCTCCCGGGCATCCTCTCCGCGCTGCACCGCACCGCTCTTGCTTCCATCCCGGCGTACATTAACTTCCTGTGTCACTGCAGTGACCAGGAAGTTCAAACAGAGGGCGCTCTATTTGAACTTCCTGGACACGGAGTGACACAGTGTACGCTGGGATGCGGTGCGGGGTGCAGCGCGGAGAAGAGGACCCGGAGCCAGCTTTAGATAATGTATACGGGGGGGGGGAACAGGCGGCAGGAGCAGCTCAACAGATTGTGATCGGTTTCAGGCTGAAACCGATTCACAATCTGTTTGCAGTAAAGGCAGCCATACGATCCCTCTCTGATCAGATTCGATCAGATAGGGATCTGTCAGCTGGTCGATCTAATGGCAAATCGACCAGTGTGTGGCTACCTTAAGGTCCTATTCACACTGAAAAAACAATGCATTTTAATTGATCACTTGTTCCATAGCAGTACATTGTGAAATGCTTTCAGTTACAACACATATCATGTGAGCTGACCCAAAGGCAAACATTGACACTGTTATAACGTGGCTGGATAGTGTACTGGTTAAAGGATACCCGAACTGAAATGTGACATAATGAGATAGACATGGGTATGTACAATGCTGAGCACACAAATAACTATGCTGTGTTCCTTTTTTTATTTCTCTGCCTGAAAGAGTTAAATATCAGGTATGTAAGATAAAACAGAGAAACCGAGAGCCCAATATAGTGTAGTATGTATTGGATCAGGGAGAATTAGTGTGGAGTAAGTATTACACTTACAAACATGGGTTACCGTTTAGGCAACCACTATATAGGCAGGTGGGGAGATTAGACCTGTCCCCACTCAGGATTAAGATGTCGCTCTCTGAAGAAGGAAAGGAGGGTTTGTCACCCTTCCAACCACCAAGGGTGGATATCTTGACAAGTAGATGTACAGAGGCGCCAAAAGGATAAAATATGCTAAAATGTTTAAAATATTCGGGTGGCGGCGGTGGACCGGCCACTCAGAAATAGACTCGATGCTGTCGCTTAAGATAAAGACAATTTATTCACATACTCCATGAACAGAACCGCAACGCGTTTCACGGGTATATTCCCGCTTCCTCAGGCAATAAACAGACAGGAGTACACAGTACAGTCTCAAGGTCACGAATAGCGCCTCTGTGGCTCTGTGGCTATATCAGTTATAACTGATATATTTCAGTTCGGACAAAATCTTGTCAGAACTAAAATTAATTGTTGTAAGAAAAAAATGGTGAGCTTCTGAGAGGAACTGATGGTGAGGTAAGTATGAAATATTCATTTGCAGCTACATCATGTGTTTATTTTGTGTAATTTTACTTGGTTCAGGTTCACTGTAAGGCTAGGTTCACAGTGGTCATGCATTATGTGTTATGAGTGTGAACTGCAATGGAGGTGGGACATAAATTTAAATACGAAGCCTGCATGCAGCGAGTTAGAATAACGCGAGCAGCTGCAATGCAGTACTGTGAACAGGCCTATAGAATTGTATGGGCAGTGAGCTGACATGCATGAGAGAATACCCCATGAGGAGATGGACTACTCCAAAACCTGTTGGTTCGGTCAGATTTTAACTGCTTAATGTTTTCGCTTGAGTCGCCTTTTTAACACACTCTTCTAGAACATTTTTTTTTATATCCGTTTTTATCTCTAGCTGTGTTCTTTGCAAAACCAGCATCACATGAAAAAAACATGATGCTCTTCTGTATTTCCATCCACAGGAAGAAAAAAGTCATGGCGAATCACCCTTCACCTTAGATTACTTGGCTCCTGGAGTCTTTGATTTATTCTCAGGTGGGACAGAGACCACTGGGATTACAAAGTTATTCGGCTGCCAATATCTAATAAAGTATCCTGAACTTCAAGGTATGTGGTTAATGCCATGAGAATGCAACACAGTGTCTGTTAAGGCCCATACACACGTTAGATTTTTTTAAACGACAGGTCGTTTGGACGTCCCGTCGTTCAGTCCCGTCGCTAGGCAGATTGCTCAAGACCAGTCTTATCACCTGAACGACGGACTGTACACATGCCTGATTTGACGTCCGGACAACTGAACGACAGGACGTCCAAACGACCTGTCGTTTAAAAAAATCCAACGTGTGTATGGGCCTTAAGCCTTACATCCGGATTGATATTCATCAGCCTTGTAGCAACTACCCACCACTGCTTGAAATGCTAATTCCCTCAGCTGAGTAGGCCATCCTGATTACATTAGGCTGTGTATGTAAGCAAGGCTTACCGCAGTTCACGTTCAAAGAGTAGTGTTTTAAGGATGAAGCAATTGAATAGAATTTACCAGAATTAACCAGCAATTCTCCACAACTTGACATCACACCAAGGTAATTTCCAGGTAGACCCCTCATATTGTGTTACCAGCCCCTCCCTTTAGATTGTAAGCCTTTGGCAGAGCGCTCCCTACATGTGTATCTGTGCACCCTGCTCACAGAAAAACGTGAACCTGAATTACTGAGACTATTACTAAAGTGCATAGCTCCCATCTGTCTTTTGGAGGGACAGTCCCTCTTAGGGAACCAAATCCCTTTGTCCCTCTGTCTTCCTTGTTTGTCCCTCTTTTAGGACTGATGTTAATCGTATTCAATGCCAAGCCGCTGCAGCTAAAGCTGATAAAATTTTGGGATGCATTAAAAGGGAAATAAAAACTCGAGATGCTAGCATAATATTGCCCGTTTAAGACAAGACAAGATAAATAACATTTATATCGCGCTTTTCTCCTGGCGAACACAAAGCGCCAGAGCAGCAGCCACTAGGGCACGCTCTATAGGCAGTAGCAGTGTTAGGGAGACTTGCCAAAGGTCTCCTACTGAATAGGTGCACGGCTTACTGAACAGGCAGAGCCGAGATTCAAACCCTGGTCTCCTGTGTCAGAGGCAGTGTTGATCGGATACCTCATTATCCTATTCGAGTTTGGTCGAATTCGGATAGTAAACTATCCGAATTCACTCGAAGTTCGATATTCGAGTTAATTGAATATCCGATTCGACCTCGGATATCCGACGTCACTATCCGAGTCTGTATTCGAGTAAAATATTCGAGCTGGCCTTAAATAGCTTTTAAAACTTGTATTGGAGGTCAATGATGCATGAAACCACCTTTTTTATGAAGAAAAACATCAAGTCATTATGTGGTGATGTAGTAGTTATAAAAAAGGTATCAAAAATAGTAAATTAACTTCATGAAAAGTGTTTGCATGAGAAGGTGTGTCCAAAATGGTTGTAAGTTGGAAGTCTTCATTTACGTTGTCTTCATCTTCTTCTTCTATATCTTCTTCTTCTTCTCCTATATCTTCTTCCTTTTCTTCTTCTTCTATATCTTCTTCTACTCAAATCTTCTTCATTTTCTACTTCTTGTATCTTCTTCAATTATCTTTTTCTTCTTCTATATCTTCTTCTTCTTCTATATCTTCTTCTTCTTCTTCTGTATCTTCTTCTTCTTCTTCTATATCTTCTTCTTTTTCGTCTTCTTCTTCTTCTATATCTTCTTCTTCTTCTTCTTCTTCTTCTTCTTCTTCTATATTTTCTTCTTCTTCTTCTTCTTCTACATCTTCTTCTTCTATATCTTCTTCTTCTTCTACATCTTCTTCTTCTACATCTTCTTCTTCTATATCTTCTTCTTCTTCTATATCTTCTTCTTCTATATCTTCTTCTTCATCTTCTTCTTCTATATCTTCTTCATCTTCTTCTTCTATATCTTCTTCTTCTTCTATATCTTCTTCTTCTATATCTTCTTCATCTTCTTCTTCTATATCTTCTTCATCTTCTTCTTCTATATCTTATTCTTCTATATCGTCTTCTTCTATATCTTCTTCTTCTTCTATATCTTCTTCTTCTTTCTTCTTCTTCTTCTTCCTCTTCTTCTCTATCATTATATTATGTGTCTTGGTTTTCCTTTCTTTTGTAATATTTTTTTTTACTTCATTTGTGGAAATATTTTATTTTAATAACACCATAGTTATATTTGTGCTGATGGCATAATAGGTAGTGGTACATTGCAAGCCACAGCACCTTTTTCTGTGTACCCTGGCGGTGGTAAAACACACAGACATCAGCAGGAGGAGGAAGTAGTTGCAGCTATTGTAGTGTGGTAAAAGCTGGTAGGAGAGTGGGTGGCAGCAGAAAATAGTTCTTCTTCTGTTCTCCCTGGCAGTGGTAGCAGCACACAGACAGCAGAAGCTCAATGCAGCTACAGGAGGAGGAGTAGTGTGTGTCAGGCAGTGTGATGTGACCGCTGACATAGTAGGCCCTGGTTCCTAGTGGTGGTACCAGGGCCGTAAATGAACATCATGAGGTTCCAGACAGCGGTCGTGAAGCCCACATTGTGTCCAATACACAATATGGACAGCACAGTTTTCAACGCGGACACCTCTAAAATAATTAAATTCTTTTTTTTTTCAAAATAATGCAGCTATTTTTTCAGCGTAAATAGCTGGTGGCGCATGGGCAGCAGCACCTTGTAATGTGTTCCCTGGCAGTGGAGACACAGACAGCAGGAGGAAATACATTATCAGGCAGCGTGAGGAGGATGAGTGTGTGGCAGTGGCAGCAGGCAGGCGGGCAGCGAGACATAGCTGGTGGCGCATGGGCAGCAGCACCTTGTAATGTGTTCCTTGGCAGTGGAGACACAGACAGCAGGAGGAAATACAACAGCACGCAGCCTGAGGAGGATGAGTGTGTGGCAGACTGGCAGCAGGCAGCAGGAGGCAGGCAGCCAGACATAATAGGCCCTGTTTCCTAGTGGTGGTACCAGGGCCGTAAATAAACACCATGAGGTTCCAGACAGCGGTCATGAAGCCCACATTGTGTCCAATACACAATTGGGACAGCACATTTTTCAACCCGGACACCTCTAAAATAATTTAAATTTTTTTTTTTCAAAATAATGCAGCTATTTTTGAGCATAAATAGCTGGTGGCGCATGGGCAGCAGCACCTTGTAATGTGTTCCCTGGCAGTGGAGACACAGACAGCAGGAGGAAATACATTAGCAGGCACCGTGAGGAGGATGAGTGTGTGGCAGTGGCAGCAGGCAGGCGGGCAGCGAGACATAGCTGGTTGCGCATGGGCAGCAGCACCTTGTAATGTGTTCCCTGGCTGTGGAGACACAGACAGTAGGAGGAAATACAGCAGCAGGCAGCGTGAGGAGGATGAGTGTGTGGCAGACTGGCAGCAGGCAGCAGGAGGGCAGGCAGCCAGACATAATAGGCCCTGGATCCTAGCGGTGGTACCAGGGCCGTAAATAAACACCATGAGGTTCCAGACAGCGGTCGTGAAGCCCACATTGTGTCCAATACACAATTGGGAAAGCACAGTTTTCAACCCGGACACCTCTAAAATAATAAAAAAAAATTCAAAATAATGCAGCTATTTTTGAGCGTAAATAGCTGGTGGCGCATGGGCAGCAGCACCTTGTAATGTGTTCCCTGGCAGTGGAGACACAGACAGCAGGAGGAAATACAACAGCAGGCAGCGTGAGAAGGATGAGTGTGTGGCAGACTGGCAGCAGGCAGCAGGAGGGCAGGAAGCCAGACATAATAGGCCCTGGTTCCTAGCGGTGGTACCAGGGCAGTAAATAAACACCATGAGGTTCCAGACAGCGGTCGTGAAGCCCACATTGTGTCCAATACACAATTGGGACAGCACAGTTTTCAACCTGGACACCTCTAAAATAATTAAAAAAAACATTTTTCAAAATAATGCAGCTATTTTTCAGCGTAAATAGCTAGTGGCGCATGGGCAGCAGCACCTTGTAATGTGTTCCCTGGCAGTGGAGACACAGACAGCAGGAGGAAATACAACAGCAGGCAGCGTGAGGAGGATGAGTGTGTAGCAGACTGGCAGCAGGCAGCAGGCAGGAGGGCAGGCAGCGAGACATAATAGGCCCTGGTTCCTAGCGGTGGTACCAGGGCCATAAATATACACCATGAGGTTCCAGACAGCGGTCGTGAAGCACACATTGTGTCCAATACACAATTGGGACAGCACAGTTTTCAACCCGGACACCTCTAAAACAATAACACAAAATTACTACATTTTTTTTCAAAATAATGCAGCTATTTTTGAGCATAAATAGCTGGTGGCGCATGGGCAGCAGCACCTTGTAATGTGTTCCCTGGCAGTGGAGACACAGACAGCAGGAGGAAATACATTAGCAGGCACCGTGAGGAGGATGAGTGTGTGGCAGTGGCAGCAGGCAGGCGGGCAGCGAGACATAGCTGGTTGCGCATGGGCAGCAGCACCTTGTAATGTGTTCCCTGGCTGTGGAGACACAGACAGCAGGAGGAAATACAACAGCAGGCAGCGTGAGAAGGATGAGTGTGTGGCAGACTGGCAGCAGGCAGCAGGAGGGCAGGAAGCCAGACATAATAGGCCCTGGTTCCTAGCGGTGGTACCAGGGCCGTAAATAAACACCATGAGGTTCCAGACAGCGGTCGTGAAGCCCACATTGTGTCCAATACACAATTGGGACAGCACAGTTTTCAACCTGGACACCTCTAAAATAATTAAAAAAAACATTTTTCAAAATAATGCAGCTATTTTTCAGCATAAATAGCTAGTGGCGCATGGGCAGCAGCACCTTGTAATGTGTTCCCTGGCAGTGTAGACACAGACAGCAGGAGGAAATATAGCAGCAGGCAGCGTGAGGAGGATGAGTGTGTGGCAGACTTGCAGCAGGCAGCAGGAGGGCAGGCAGCGAGACATAATAGGCCCTGGTTCCTAGCGGTGGTACCAGGGCCGTAAATAAACACCATGAGGTTTCAGACAGCGGTCGTGAAGCCCACATTGTGTCCAATACACAATTGGGACAGCACAGTTTTCAACCCGGACACCTCTAAAATAATTAATTTTTTTTTCAAAATAATGCAGCTATTTTTGAGCGTAAATAGCTGGTGGCGCATGGGCAGCAGCACCTTGTAATGTGTTCCCTGGCAGTGGAGACACAGACAGCAGGAGGAAATACAACAGCAGGCAGCGTGAGGAGGATGAGTGTGTGGCAGACTGGCAGCAGGCAGCAGGCAGGAGGGCAGGCAGCGAGACATAATAGGCCCTGGTTCCTAGCGGTGGTACCAGGGCCATAAATATACACCATGAGGTTCCAGACAGCGGTCGTGAAGCACACATTGTGTCCAATACACAATTGGGACAGCACAGTTTTCAACCCGGACACCTCTAAAATAATAACACAAAATTACTACATTTTTTTTTCAGAAATGCAGCTATTTTTGAGCATAAATAGCTGGTGGCGCATGGGCAGCAGCCAGGGGCGTAGCTAGGGGTGGGCGGGGTAGGACAAGTGCCCCCGGGCGCTGGGTCCCTAGGGGCGCCCAGCTGTGACCTGTGTTTTTTTTTTATTTATTTACCTGGTTACTACCACTGGGGACACCTATAGACCTGGTTACCTATACTGGGGGCACCTATTTTGGGGAAACTGCTGCCAGATTAACTGTATTTTTGGGGAACCGCTGCTGCCAGATTAAGTGTATTTTGGGGAACAGCTGCCAGATTATATGTATGTTGGGGGAACCACTGCTGCCAGATTGTGTCTATTTTGGGGCAACCATTGTCAAATATCTGTATTTTGGAGGAACCTCTGCCAAATTACATGTATTTTTGGTGAAATGCTGTCAGATTACATGTATTTTGGGGGAAAACACTATGGCAGAGCTCAAACTTCCCTGCCAGACCCTTTACACCACTGCTAAGGTCATGTATATTTGGCCCCACCCATTACCATGCCGACGCCCCTTTTTTGACCTTACAGGGCGCATTAATAGTCTTTGTCCCCGGGCGCTGGAAACCCTAGCTACGCCTCTGGCAGCAGCACCTTTTAATGTGTTCCCTGGCAGTGGAGACACAGACAGCAGGAAGAAATACTACAGCAGCAGCAGCAGCAGGTGTAATGTGTGTTTGCCACTTCATGTCCTCCTCTCGCCGACAACAGGGGCCAGGAATTCGCCTTCCACCCAAGCCTGGTTCATTTTGAGAAACGTCAGTCTGTCCACAGACTTGTGAGACAGACGAGATCGCTTATCAGTGACGACTCCACCAGCTGCACTGAAGCAACGCTCTGACAGTACGCTGGAAGGGGGGCAGGAGAGCACTTCCAGGGCGTACTGCGCAAGCTCGCTCCAGATCGGCAGGTGCTTGACCCAATACTCCATGGGATGAACAGGGGCAAGGCTGCCAAGACCGCTGAAGAACCCCATGTAGTCAGCCACCATGCGGGTCAAGCGCTGTCTGTGACTGGAGAAGGATGCTGCTGCAGGAACCTCCTCGCTAGTCCCTGGCAGCTCTACACTCATGTAGAGCTCGTTGGTCAGAGACAGGTCTGTGGTGCACGTGCGCTTGCTGCTGGTGGATGCAGGCACCTGCTGCTGCCTCTGTGCTGGCTGGACAGTGGGGATGGATGGCTGAGGGAAGGCTTCCTTCAAGCGCTCAACAAGGGACAGCTGCAAATCCCTCATTTGTTGCGCACGGTCTCCTCCTGCAGGCAGGAACTGGCTGAGCTTCCCCTTCAGACGTGGGTCCAGCATCATGCAGATCCAGATGTCCTCCCTCTGCTTCATCTGGATGACCCTTAGGTGCTTGCGCAGGCACCTCAGCATGTGCGCTGCCATTGGGAAGAGACACAGACTGCAGGAGGAAATACAACAGCAGGCAGCGTGAGGAGGGTGAGTGTGTGGCAGTGGCAGCAGGCAGGCGGGCAGCAAGACATAGCTGGTGGCGCATGGGCAGCAGCACCTTGTAATGTGTTCCCTGGCAGTGGAGACACAGACAGCAGGAGGAAATACAACAGCAGGCAGCGTGAGGAGGATGAGTGTGTGGCAGACTGGCAGCAGGCAGCCAGACATAATAGGCCCTGGTTCCTAGCGGTGGTACCTGGGCCGTAAATAAACACCATGAGGTTCCAGACAGCGGTCGTGAAGCCCACATTGTGTCCAATACACAATTGGGACAGCACAGTTTTCAACCCGGACACCTCTAAAATAATTTTTTTTTTCAAAATAATGCAGCTATTTTTGAGTGTAAATAGCTGGTGGCGCATGTGCAGCAGCACCTTGTAATGTGTTCCCTGGCAGTGGAGACACAGACAGCAGGAGGAAATATAGCAGCAGGCAGCATGAGGAGGATGAGTGTGTGGCAGACTGGCAGCAGGCAGCAGGAGGGCAGGCAGCCAGACATAATAGGCCCTGGTTCCTAGCGGTGGTACCAGGGCCGTAAATAAACACCATGAGGTTCCAGACAGCGGTCGTGAAGCCCACATTGTGTCCAATACACAATTGGGACAGCACAGTTTTCAACCCGGACACCTCTAAAATAATAACACAAATTATCGCATTTTTTTCAGAAATGCAGCTATTTTTGAGCGAAAATAGCTGGTGGCGCATGGGCAGCAGCACCTTTTTATGTGTTCCCTGGCAGTGGAAACATACAGACAGCAGGAGGAAATTCAGCAGCAGGCAGCGCAAGGAGGATGAGTGTGTGGCAGAGTGGCAGCAGGCAGCAGGCAGGAGGGCAGGCAGCGAGACATAACAGGCCCTGGTTCCTAGCGGTGGTACCAGGGCCGTAAATATACACCATGAGGTTCCAGACAGCGGTCGTGAAGCACACATTGTGTCCAATACACAATTGGGATAGCACAGTTTTCAACCCGGGCACCTCTAAAATAATAACACAAAATTATTACATTTTTTTTTCAGAAATGCAGCTATGTATGAGCGTAAATAGCTGGTGGCGTATGGGCAGCAGCACCTTTTAATGTGTTCCCTGGCAGTGGAGACACAGACAGCAGGAAGAAATACTACAGCAGCAGCAGGTGTAATGTGTGTGTGCCACTTCATGTCCTCCTCTCGCCGACAACAGGGGCCAGGAATTCGCCTTCCACCCAAGCCTGGTTCATTTTGAGAAACGTCAGTCTGTCCACAGACTTGTGAGACAGACGAGATCGCTTCTCAGTGAGACTCCACCGGCTGCACTGAAGCAACGCTCTGACAGTACGCTGGAAGGGGGGCAGGAGAGCACTTCCAGGGCATACTGCGCAAGCTCGCTCCAGATCGGCAGGTGCTTGACCCAATACTCTATGGAATGAACAGGGGCAACGCTGTCAAGCCCGCTGAAGGACCCCATGTAGTCAGCCACCATGTGGGTCAAGCGCTGTCTGTGACTGGAGAAGGATGCTGCTGCAGGCACCTCCTCGCTAGTCCCTGGCAGCTCTACACTCATGTAGAGCTCGTTGGTCAGAGACAGGTCTGTGGTGCGCGTGCACTTGCTGCTGGTGGATGCAGGCACCTGCTGCTGCCTCTGTGCTGGCTGGACAGTGGGGGTGGATGGCTGAGGGAAGGCTTCCTCCAAGCGCTCAACAAGGGACAGCTGCAAATCCCTCATTTGTTGCGCACGGTCTCCTCCTGCAGGCAGGAACTGGCTGAGCTTCCCCTTCAGACGTGGGTCCAGCATCATGCAGATCCAGATGTCCTCCCTCTGCTTCATCTGGATGACCCTTGGGTGCTTGCGCAGGCACCTCAGCATGTGCGCTGCCATTGGGAAGAGTCTGGCCACGTCTGCTGGCACATCATCGGCAGCCCCAGAGCCGACAGTGCTGTCCTCCTCCTCTGCCTCCTCCACCTCATCCTCTCTCCACCCCTGCACCAGTCCAGCTGCGCTCTGCTGCTCCCTCTCATCAGCAGCAAGGTCAGGGACCTCCACCAACTCCAAGCCCTCCTCCTCAGAGGTGGCCTGTGAAGCTGCCTGCAGCTCCTGCTGGTCCAAGGCTGCCGCTCCCTCTTCCAGCAGTGCATACAGGGCCCTGCCTAGCACACACACCATGGGGACCCACTCGCACACCATTGCATGGTCCCTGCTTACCATGTTGGTTGCCTGCAGGAAGGGTGCCAGCACTGAGCACACCTGCTGCATGTGCCCCCAGTCCTCCGTGGAGATGATGGACGGGAGGTTGGTGGCGGCACGCCCAGTTGCAGTGATGGCGGCAACTGTTGCTCGTGCAACGTACTGGCTGACAGCCTGCCTCTGTTCAACCAGACGCTCCAACATCGCCAGGGTGGAGTTCCAGCGAGTTGGAACATCGATCATGAGCTGGTGCTGTGGCAGGTGCAGCTCTTTCTGCAACTCTTCCAGGCTCACTACGGCTGCAGGCGAGTGCCGGAAATGACGCACAACCTTCCTTGCCGCCTCAAGGAGTCGTTCCATCCCCTGGTAGGTCCGCAGGAACTTTTGGACTACCAGGTTCAGGACGTGCGCCAGGCAGGGGATGTAGGTCAGGTCTCCCCTGCTGATTGCAGCAACCAGGTTTGCCCCATTGTCGGACACCACCTCTCCGACTCTGAGGCCTCAGGGGGTCAGCCAATTCCTTTCCTGCTTTCGGAGTTTGGCCAGGACATGGTTCGCCGTCAGTTTGGTCTTCCCCAGGCTGACCAATTCCAGCAGCGCTTGGCAGTGGCGGGGCTTCACGCTGCTGCTGAGGCGGGGGGTTTGGGCTGGTGTGCCGGAGGATGGAAGCGGATCAGAGGAACCTGCTGCAATTCCGCTGACCCTGCATGGTGGCACTACCCACTGCGTTGTTGCTGCTGCTGCTGCTCTGACAGTGCCCGATGCTGCTCCCCCCTCCTCACCCCCTTCCACCAAGCTGACCCAATGCGCGGTGAAGGACAGATAGCGGCCTGTCCCAAACCGGCTGCTCCACAAGTCCATGGTGACGTGGACCCGTTGACCCACCGCGTGATCCAGCCCCCTCCCGACATTGGCCATCACAGAGCGGTGAAGTGCAGGGATGGCCGTGCGTGCAAAAAAAATGTTGGCTGGGGATTGGCCAATCGGGGGCTGCACACATCAGGAGCGCACGCATGTCGCTCCCCTCCTGCACAAGAGAATAAGGCAGGAGTTGGGAGCACATGGCCCGTGCCAGCAAGCCGTTCAGATGACGCACGCGACAGCTGCTGGGAGGCAGAACCCTGACCACCCCCTGGAAGGTGTCGCTGAGCAGGGTCTGGCGACGCCTTTTGCTGGCACGGGAATCACTGGAGGGAGCAGAGGAGGCCACTGAGGACTGGCTGCCAGAACAGGCCTCTGTGTCGGCGGCAGGAGTTGCAGAGGGAGGAGGAGCAGTGCGTTTCTGACGCACTCGTGCTGGTGCCGCTGGAGGAGGTGGAGGAGGGCGGGTGGCTGCTGCCGACGGCTTCGCAGTGGTGGCGGGTCTGCCACTACTAGCTTCTTTCAACTTCATGAACTCCTCATGCTCATGGAAGTGTTTCCCTGCCAGATGGTTCACCAGAGAGGTGGTGCCGTACGCAGAGGGCTCCTTCCCTCTGCTGAGCTGCTGGCGGCACTGGTTGCAGGTGGCATACTTGCACTCCACATATGGCAGGGTGAAAAAACTCCAAATTGGGGAGGTGAAGTTGCCCCTTCGGCTGGAAGGTGCTGCTGCCGCTGGTCTCCCTGTGGTGGTTGGGGGGGGGGGGGGTTCTTGGTGTGGCTGGTGGCACTGGCAGAACTCTCCGCCTCCGGATCAGCACCCTGTGTGGCCTGCATACCACGCCCACTTCTGATCCTGCCTATGCCTGTGATGCTGATCCTTCTAGCAAGGCCCGCAGATGCATCCTCCTCCTCCTACTCAGAGCTGATGACATCCCCAGGATCTGCCACCCAGTCTCTGTCCTTCACCCTGTCATCATCATCCTCCCCCTCTGCAAACATGTCCTGCTGGGATGAACCCACAAACTCCCCTTCTGAATGCATGGGCTGAGGGACAGTCACCACTGTCTGACTGTCCAAAGCATCATCCCCCAAAGTGCCCATCAGCATTTCTTCCTCCTCCAATTCTGCCGCAACAGCACTCCATAGCCCCTCTGTGCTTGGGGATAAGAAGGTGCTGAGTGACAGGATGCTGGTGTTGCCCGCTGGGGCTGGAGAACTGCACTCCTCCTCCTCCTTCCCAGGCAGTGCTGGGCGGCTGCTGCTGCTCTTGCGAACAGGAGTGGTGGCGGGGGTGGAGGACTCGGTTCCAGAGCTAATGGTGGCCTGCTCATCCACCATCAGTTCCACCACAGAGTCTGCGTCCTTCTCCTCAATAGGACGGCTACGACCTGGCGGTGGGAGGAACATCTGCGCCACACGCTGCTGCTTTGTCTCTGCAGCGTGACTCCCTGCTGTTGAGCGGCCAAGGCGTCCACGGCCAGTGGCTAATGGCGGAATAGCCACTGGTGCAGACGCAGAACTGCGCATGGTGGTGGCGCGGCTGCCACGACCTCCTCTCTTGCCGATGCCCTTGCTGCCCTTGCTGCCCCTGCCCAAACCGCGGCTGCCAGTGCCAGACATCCTATATTTTTAACATTATACAAATGAAAAAAAAAAAGTTAGGTATGTAAAGGCGGGTGGGACAAGTGGGGTACTTTAATGGGGTGGGACTGGTGGTGGTGGGTGTGTGAGGTGACGGACAGGTGTACTCTACAGCAGAGATCAGTGTAGCGCTAACGAGAGAGTGCGCAGTGCGCACACAAAGACCCTAGCTGACGCTGACTGACGGTGTCCCTATACACAAACTACAGTACAGTACAATTCAGCGAATACACAATATAAGTAATATAAACAATAGCTAGGACGGGTGTAGCACTAACAAGAGGGTGCGGACAGCGCAGACGTGCACTGCGCACACAAAGACCCTAGGTAACGCGGTGACGGACGGTCCCTATACACAGACTAGAGTACACTACAGTACTAACTAAACAATAGAAGAATCTAGCTAAACAATAGAACAGGTGTGACTAGATTACAGAGAGCAGATACAGGACAGGTATAGCAGTAAATCTGGGCCTTGCTAACTACAAAATAGTACAATAATCTATCTAACACAGAAGTAGTACAGTAGAGTAGGACAGGTGAGAGCACAGGTAACTACTAGAGACTAGAGCACAGAGCAGGGCAGGCTGCCTTGCCTAGGCACAGGGCCTAGCTGCTGCAGCTGCAGCAGCACCAGTGACAGTCTCCCTCCCTAGTCCCTAATCACACAAACTAAACTGCCTAAAATACAATCTATCTACAATACAAAGCAATACAGGTGAATATCAAGTGTTGGAGTGTAAAAACGCTTGGCGTTTTGAGCAATAAATGCACTTGGACAGACAAAAAGCACTGGAGCAGTCTCTCAGTACAGTAAGTCACAAGCAAGGACGAGTGAGGCAACATGGCGCCTGCTATTTATAGAGGGGGGCTTGGCCAGGCTCCCCCTCTGTGATTGGCTGCAGTCAGAGGGCTGGGAGCCCTCTGATTCGCTTGTGAGGACTCGAGGTGACGTCTGACGTGATGCTATCCGAGCGGATGACGCTATCCGAGCTCGGATAGCTAGGATATCTCCGGATAGCTGATTGCTATCCGAGTGCGCTGGGATAGCACAGCCCGAATAGCTAATACTATTCGAGCTCGGTATTCGAGCTCGAATAGTGAAAAAAGAGCTAGGATATCCGAGTATCTCGGATATCCTAGCTCGGATGAGCATCACTGGTCAGAGGCAGAGCCCTTAACCATTACACCATCCAGCCACATATGGAATATGGAATTCAGTTCTGGGCACCACATTACAGGAAAGATGCCGTTTTAGAGCAGGTGCAGAGACGAGCAACATAATGGATTCAAGGGATGGAAGGTCTCACTTACCAAGAAAGGTTAGATAAACTGGGTTTACCGTATTTAGTCTGGAGAAAAGACGCCTTAGAGGGGATCTAATTAACATGTATAAATACATCAGAGGGCAATATAAAAGCTTGGCGGTCTGGCGGATGAGCTATTTGTCCCTAGGCCTTCTCAAAGGACTAGAGGACATGATCTGCGCATGGAGGAAAAACGTTTTAGACATTTATTTAGTTAAGGGTTCTTTACAGTCAGAGGGATTAAGATATGGAATGCATTGCCACAGGAAGTAGTCATGGCAAACTCTATACCTGCATTTAAAGGGGGTTTAGATTCTTTCCTTGCTTTGAAATACATCCATGGCTATAATTACTAGGTAATGCCCAGTGATGTTGATCCAGGGATTTTATCTGATTGCCATCTGGACTCGGGAAGGATTTTTTTCCCTTTTGGGGCTAATTGGACCATGCCTTGTAAGGGTTTTTCGCCTTTCTCTCGATCAACAGGGAAATGTGAGGGAGCAGGCTGGTGTCATACCTTATTCTCTGGTTGAACTCGATGGACTTATGTCTTGATTCAACCCAAATACCTATGTAACTATGTAAAGATCTATGTGAATATTTGTATTTTTCTATTTAAAAATGTGTTTAATTCACTCTAAACTTTACTCCCATCCTTTAAATTGATTAATTTCTTATTTTTAAATGTTAAGATAAAGAAAAACAACGGATTATAGAAGGCACCAGTGGGGTTTGAATTCTAAAATTACATATTTTGCTTATTAATTTTAGTGATATGTGTGGCTAGGAGTGTGCTGGGGGCGTGGTTAGAGCTGTGACAGGGGTGTGTCTTAAAGTGTCCCTCTTTCTCATCTCAAAAAGTTGGGAGAAGGTCTTCTTTCACTGAGAGGGGCGGGGAGAGGCGGAGATCAGCGGAGATTGACTGGATAAGAGGCAAAGCTACTGTGCACAGCTCTGCCTCTTCCGGGCATCAAAATCTTCAAAAGTCATGGAATTTTGCCCCAGTATTTCAGGGGGATAAATACTTTGCTTTGCCACGGGAATGCAGTGAATCAGCTTGTATCTTAAAGGATACCCGAAGTGACATGTGACATGATGAGATAGACATGGGTATGTACAGTGCCTAGCACACAAATAACTATGCTGTGTTCCTTTTTTTCTTTCTCTTCCTGAAAGAGTTGAATATCAGGTATGTAAGTCGCTGACTCAGTCCTGGCTCAGACAGGAAGTGACTACAGTGTGACCCTCACTGATAAGAAATTCCCCTTTTTATCTCTTTCTTGCTCTCAGAAGCCATTTTCTGCAAGGAAAGTGTTTTACAGTTGTAATTTCTTAAAAGTGAGGGTCACACTGTAGTCTGACCCCGTCCTGACTCAGACAGGAACCGCCACTTACATACCTGATGTTTAACTCTTTCAGGCAGAGAGGAAAAAAAGGAACACAGCATAGGTATTTGTGTGCTAGGCACTGTGCATACACATGCCTATCTCATCATGTCACTTCGGGTATCCTTCAATGCTGAAGATGACTGCTTCATAAAAAGAGAGAAAAAAAACACTTCAGACTCTCTGTGTTTTTCACTGATCTTCAAACTTAGGAAATCAGCCCTTTATATAAGTAAAAAAAAAACATGTGACTCTTCTCTCTGAATGGCCAACAGCTAAACTTCATGAAGAGATTGACCATGTGATCGGTCCGAGCCGCGAACCTAAAGCAGAGGACAGGAATGAAATGCCCTACATGAATGCCCTTGTTCATGAGATTCAGAGGTTCGCTGATGTCTTTCCCATGGGTCTGGCCAGAGCTACCTCCAGAGATGTCACGTTGAATGGTTACCACCTAAGAAAGGTAAAGTGAAGCTCTTAATTCACCTTTTTTCTTAAGTTTTCCCCTGGGTGCTATTTTCACATCTTATACATAAAATGTCTTTTAAGCCACCAGCAAGCAAGAAAATACTCAGAATATTTTTAGAGTACTTTTTCACCTACTGTTTGGTGCTTTCTCAATTGTAGAGTGCTGAAAAGTAAGTTTAAACAAAATATGAAAAATTACCTCTTAGGACACGCTTGCCCAAAGTCTGGCTCGGGGGCCAAATGTGGCCTGCCAAGCCATTTCTGGCACCCCCCAAAGGTCTCTACAGTTGTTAATTCCATGTGACCCAAAGGCCATAGCAGCGGTGCCACATGCAGGGGGCAGCAGCAGTAACAGGCATTGACTGACATCTGCCACTGCTAGCTGCACACAGCATACAGGTATATGGGCTATTTCCAATGGAAATGTTTTATTTGAAAAAATGTCACAGACATAGTGTACCAAACAGCAATCTGTTTATTTTTGCTAGCTTGGCCCCCAAGCAAACTCAACAACGGTAATATGGACCTTGGCCTAAAAAGTATGAATAACCCCTGTCTTAGTGGAATACTAAAAGTTCATTAACTGACATTGCTGATGAGTACAGGAATATACCTAAGCCCCCTCTACCCAAATCTAAATTTTACTTAGTAAATCATATTGGGCATGCAAGGGGCTCTTCTCTGGGATCTCTTGATCTAGTGCCTACATGTTACTAGAAGTTTTCTTCTACCTTGCTTGAAGGATCTTGTCATCTATTCTTCATTGCAGCCAGCACTCATTCAATGTCTTGTTAGGTTGCTTTAAAGAGACTCTGTAACATGAAAAACCTCCGCTGGGGGTTACTCACCTCGGGTGGGGGAAGCCTCCGGATCCTAATGAGGCTTCCCACGCCGTCCTCTGTCCCACGGGGGTCTCGCTGCAGCCCTCCGAACAGCCGGCGACAGAGCCGACTGTGACTTTAATATTTACCTTTGCTGGCTCCAGCGGGGGCGCTGTGGCTGCTTTCGGCTCGGAAATAGACGGAAATACCCGATCTCCGTCGGGTCCGCTGTACTGCGCAGGCGCCGGAAACTTGCGCCTGCGCAGTAGAGCAGACCCGACGGCAATCGGGTATTTCCGCCTACTTCGGAGCCGACAGCCGTCAGAGCGCCTGCGCAGGAGCCGGGAAGGTAAATATTGCGTCACCGCTGTACGGAGGGCTGCAGCGAGACTCCTGAGGGATGGAGGACGGCGTGGGAAGCCTCATTAGGATCCGGAGGCTTCCCCCACCCGAGGTGAGTACCCCCCAGGGGACGTTTTGTCGTTAAAGTTCCTCTTTAAGTGTTCTGTGCTGCTCATGAGTTTTCTGCCAGGAGAAAAATTTTCATCTTCTCTAAAAAATATACCTTTTCAGCTCATAGCAACGAAAAATGAAAAACTTACTAAAAAGTAGGTAAAGGTGTAATGTCAAAACTAGTGGGAGCTTTAAAAGTATTTTATTTCAAAATATCTCCTTGGAGAAAACTCAGGAGAAAAGTAAGTAGACACATTACTGTGGCAGGAATAAGCTTGTGCACCGCTCTGAAAGACAGTTAAGTGAAAAGACTATATACTCTGTACAGCATTGCTGAAGTTGCTGAGTTCCAAGCTTCTGGCTTGTAGCTGAGTAGCTGTCTTTCAGAAGAGATTCAGCCTGGATGTCTCTGAATAGCTCTCATACAACCTATTTTTATACTTTGTGGATTCAATATAGCTGCTTAATTTGGAGTTTCCCTCAATCTCTGGTTCTGATTTGCCGAAATTTCCATGCATCAACCTTTATCATGTTTTAAATACCTAAGCCATAATCTTTTTTGTTTACAAATTCCTTATTTCAGTTATTTGTGGAAATTTACGTAGTTTGGGATATTTACACATACTGACATTTGCTTATCGGGTCAATTTGATGCAGTTCATTTAAAATGGACGTCAGCAGCCATCTTGTCTGCATTCTTTTCTCTCTGACCCGCTGATTTACTTAATTGCACCAGACATTAGGACTTTAAAATATTGAACAAACTTCATTCTGTCTGTCTTTTTATGATAGTAGTCTGGGATATTTACACATACTGACAGTTGCTTATCGGGTCAATTTGACGTAGTTGATTAAAAAAGGAAGTCAGCAGCTATCTTGTCTGCATTTCTTTCTTTCTGACCTGCTTATTGACTTAACCTCCCTGGCGGTAACCCTGACCTGCGCTTGAGGTAGGAAAAATGTGCTCAGAGTGGTAATCCCGAGCTCAGGTCGGGGTAGAGAATTCCATAATTTTCTATGAGATGTGGAGTCCTGTGCTCGATCGGGGCTGCGCAGTGGGACTCCAGCCTCTCTCCCCAGTTGTCTGCTGCTGTCTGTGGCTTCTCTGGCTGTCGGGATCCCCTTATCCCCGCTCTTGTTCCTGGGACCCGGAGGCCAATTAGTGCGGCGGAGCGGTGGTGGCGCGGCGACATCATCGGGGTCGGGACTTATTTTTAAAGTGGACACTGGGCAAAAGAAAAACCGAGAGATGCGCCTTCTGCACGCCTAACTATTCCTGATTGGAAAGTTAGCCAGTGAGTGCGGCTTCACCAAGAGCCGTATTATACATGTGTGTATCTATCTATCTATCTATCTATCTATCTATCTATATATATCTATATATATATATATATATATATATATGTGTACATGTGTATATATATATATATATATATATATATATAGTTTAGCCTACCTGATCCCCCCCCCCCCCCCCATCTGGACTGGACAGAAGGAAAACCTAGAGGAATGTGCCCTGTTTGTGCAGTATATAGGGAGTTTAGCGTGTCATTCCTCCTCATTTGTCATCACAAGTTGTAATTTGATCTCTCCTCTGTGTCACCTGACTGCCATGGCAGATAAGCTTATTTGAAAGCACAGGATGTCAACAATGTAGCCATTTGGTTCCCAACTGCTTCTGAGCTAAGTGCTTCTGCCTGTTACCAAATTTTGCCTGTTACCGAATATTGCCTGCACTGACCTCTGCCTGGAATTTTTCTACTCTCTGCCTGCCACCTGCACTGACCTCTGCCTGGATTTTGACTACTTTCTGTCTGCCACCTGCACCAACCTCTGCCTGGATTTTGACTACTCTCTGCCTGCCTTATTTGTACAGTTTCACATTTTTTTCAGTTTATTTATAGATTTAATTCATTCAACTAATTTGTCTTCTAGTCTTATATGCAGAATGTCTACCCGGCTTTTATTCTGACTTATTTTGGTGAGTTATGACTCAAGAATTGGAGGTCGAAAATTCTTGGAAAAAATGTACCGCTTTTGACTCATAATTCCAGACAGAAATGTACCGCCAGGGACGTTAATTGCCTCAGATATTAGGACTTTAAAATATTAAACAAATAATGCACTTCTGATAATATGACTCACTACTAATTAGTTTGGAATGTGTCTGTCCTTTCCCATAAGCCATCTTTGCTTATTGAAGAATACAGGGCTTCAACCAATATACTCATTTCAATATAAAACTTATTAATTCTTCTTACAACAATTAATCATATAAGATATAATTGCATATTATAATTTAATTATTGAAATCTTTTTCTATATATTTATCTTTGTGAACAAAAAAATTCTAAGAAATTTTCCACTGGCAGGTGTCAAATAATAAATCATTTTTTAATAATAGGAAAACCTTTATTGTATTTGTTTTATAAAGTAGCATGAAAAATATTAGTATTATATATATCGCCAAGTTGCAGTGTAATAATCTTTTCATTAAAAATGCTTTATGAATTGACATTTTTAGTTTACCGTAACATTTGAGGTTTGCTGCTGTCACTAATTTCAGCATAATTAACCGTTTGAGTACCAGCAGTCTCTGGTCTCTTAAGAACCAGAGACTGCTGGTACCAAAAACCGTCGCATCGCCGCACATACCTGCCGCTCCCGCCAATCTCTCACCGCCACAGGCTCCTCTCTATGTCGTCGCTATGACGGCAGAACTGTGTGTGCTGGTCAGGAGCCACTTTCCATCAATGTAAGCCAATGGGATTGACTTACAGTGGTAATGCGGTCAGGAGCCAATGAAATTGGCTCCTGACCTGCTCACACAGCTCTGCCGTCATACAGACGGCAGGGCGAGTGAACTGTGGTGGGAGAAAGCGACGTGATCATTGTAGCAGCGGGTGTGTGCGTTTATTGAAGCAGTAAAACCTATGTCCTGTTGACGGCCGCCGGAGAGATACATAGAGGGCATACTTCTCTTACGCAGACTGGCCACGACTGGAGGAAGTTACGGGACCCAATACTGGAGCTGCAGGTAGCGGAGGACAGCGGCATGGGAATTATCTGTACGCATGGTGCTGGAGGAAGCCCCAGGTATATATAAAACTTTTTTTTTCGTCTCTGGTTTCCTTTAAGGTGGCCAGACACTATACAATTTTTTTTTTTAATTCAAGGATTACAATCAATTTTTCTGATTGATTGCAACATTTGAAAAATCTCACCAATGTACCACATATACAGTGTTCAACGTTACCCCAATTATGAAAAAAAGTCGTTAGAAACACTAAGAAAATTGCTTTAGTGTATATATTGCCCTCCCTGGCGGTAAGCTTAGCTCGGGCTAGCCACTGGGGGCTCAATGCAGAGTATAGCGTGCAGTGGGCGTGATTTACTCACCTCCCGGGGGATCCAGACGTCGGCAGCTTTTCTCCTTCCGGTCCTCTGAGGCTCTGAATCACTCTGGTGAGATCGTCATCAATGATCTCACTACAGAGTTGCAGCGCTACCTGGAGGACTGAGGGAAAATTGCAGCACTGGAGCCCAGGGAGGTGAGTGAGTGCTGAGGCTGCTGCTGGCTTTCTGCTTTTTTCCTGATTTTAGTGTCTAAAACATGCTAAAAAGACCCTAAAATCAGGAAATAATCATACCGCCAGGGAGGTTAAGAAATTGACACCCTACACCACTCAATTTTCATAAAAATTGATTAGAAAAAAACTCCACTCGGAATTGACTTATATTGAAAAAACATGGGAAATCCGATCGGATTTCTTGCTAGAATAAAAAAAAAAGCTTTTGAATCCTAGGGAAATCCAATCTTTTATCGAATTGCCATAAAACTGGATCATTTTATTGTACCACGTAGGCCACATTAAGGTTTCGCGTTCAGCACAGAAGAATCTAAAAGAAGATTCCTTCATGAATATTAGTTTAGCCGCAATGAAATCAATACTTTTATCAACTTTTGAAGAGCTGTTTATTTTCCAGGGTACCAACATTCATGCAGTCTTGACCACAGCACTGAAGGATCCCACACAGTTTGAAACACCTGAAGTATTCAACATAAAGCATTTTTTGGATGAAAATGGCAAATTTAAGAAAAATAATGCCTTTATTCCTTTTGCTGCAGGTAAGAAATGTGATGCAGCTTAGTAAGACCACTAATCCAGTTGTATTGGATTTTCAGTTACACATCAATGGTAAGAGATGCTGAAAAGCGGACAGAAGCAGATACAACTGCGTTAGTGGGCCCAGGCCCTAAAGGGACACCTTGGAGCACAGCGTTACTTTGCTTTGTGACATCATCTTGAAAACTGCCAAGCTCCAGCACAAAAAAATATTTTCCTGTGTGGCAATTGACAAGTGTTTAAAGAGGAAAAAAATTGGATTAAGGGCCGGTTCACACAGCCGCTTGTCGCCGTTTACCGCTAAGCGCCTGGGACTCACCGGCTAAACATTCCCTAGTGAATGGGAGCGTTTAACATTGCGCGGTTACCATCAATTACCGCCGATTGCGCAAAGGCGACATTCCGATCCCAATTTTCCCCACGGTTTCAGACGACCCTGAATGCTGCATGTAGCGATTTACCGCCACGTATTCATGTCCCCTTGCGGGGACGAAAGCCAACGATCATCTGCAAGAATGTCTCGCGCTGCCCCCGAACGTGCCGATGCAGAAAAGAAGGCTGGAGGACGCCGCCAAGCATTTGTGTGAACTGGCCCCTACTGCACCTACAGGATAAAGATAAACAATACTACCCAACTACCCTTCCACTCAGAGCCATTTCTAGCTGTTTTTGTCACACCAAGCAAGAAGTCCTCTGTCCACCCCCCACCCCCAAAGAAAAAATAACAACACACATGCACACACACACAAGAATATGAAACTTGTGGTGTATAAGGTGGATGTTAATACAGTTCCCGAGATACAAACAACCTGCCGGTACTGTAGCATTTTCTTGCACACCCCTTCCTGCTCTCCCCCAGCTTAGTGTATAAATGGAGAGTATATCGCAGCAGAAACTTTGCTCTCACTTATCTGCTGGAGTCCAGTGCTGTGCTTCCTGCCCGTCCTCTCACCGCTATGCCCAGTGCTCTGCATCTCCTACTATATGTTACATGATTACATGGAACATAAGGAGAGTGAGGGGCCAGCACTAGAGGAAGCAGGAGACAGACAGGATGGTCACACAGGCTGGACTCCGACAGGGAGGTGAGAGCAATACTCTGCATTTACACACTGGGCTGGTGGATTGCAGGAAGGGGACAGGGACAGATAGTGGCACAAGGGGACATAAGGAGGCACAGGGTGACAGAGAGAGGCACAAAGGAGGGCAAAAGTAACCTAGGCACAGTAGGACAGAGGGATGCAGAGGGTGGCAGAGGTAGCACAAGGGGACAGAAGGAGACACAAGGGGGTAGGAAGAGGCATGGGGACAGAGAGGGGCACAGGGGGACAGGAGGAGGCCTGAGGGCCAGGAGGACTCACAAAGGGGAAGAGAAGAAGGCACAGGGGGACAGAAGGAGGCACATAGGGGGACAGAAGGAGGCACAAACGGGGACAGCAGGACACACGACGGCCAGAAGGAGTCACAAAGGTGGACCGAAGGAGGCACAAAGGAGGGCACACAGGGGGACAGACTGAGACACAAAGGGGGGCAGAAGGAGGCACAATGGGGGACAGAAGGAGGCACAATGGGGGACAGAATGAGGCACAAAGGGGGACAGAAGGAGGATCAGGAGGACAGGAGGCACAGAGGACTGAAGGAGGGTCACAGGAGTACAGAAGGAGGCACAAAAGGGGGATTGAAGGAGGCACAAAGAGGGACAGAAGGAGGCACAATGGGGGCAGAATGAGGCACAGATGAGGAATAATTAGAGATTGAAAGAGGCACAAAAGGGGGCAGAAGGAGGCAAAAGGGGACTGAAGAAGGCACAGAGGGACAGAAGGAGGTACAGGGAGACAGAAAAGGCAAATGGAGACATAAAAAGGCACAATGATATAGAAGGAGGCACAAAGGGGCACAGAAGAAGGCACAAGTGGGAGGTGAAGGGGCAGAGGTGGCACAGAAGGAGGAGGAGGACTGGAGAAGGAGGACTGAAGGAGGAACAGGGGGGCAAAGGTAGCACAAGGACAAAAGGAGGCACAAGGGGGAACAGGGAGGCAGAGGTAGCACAGCGGGACTAAAGGAGGCACATGGAGACAGAAGGAGGCACAAAGGGGGACAGAAGGAGGCACAGAGGGACAGAAGGAGAAACGAGGGCAGAGGCGGCACGGGGGACTGAAGGACGTGCAAGGAGACAGAGAGAGTCACAAAGGGAACAGAAGGAGACACAAAGGGGAAAGAAGGATGCACAAGGGGACAGAGGGTGCAGAGCCGGCGCTACCATAGAGGCAAATGGGGCAATTGCCCCTGGGCCTCTGACCTCTACTGGGCTCCCCAGGTGGTCTTTCTGACTGCTCCCATATGCCTGCATGTTCATTTTAGCTGCAGTGGTAGGCAGACCCATACTGGCCAGGGGGGAAGGGGGGCAATCTCCCCCCAGGCCGCCTTCCATTCAGTGATTTAGGGCCGGTCTGGTGTATTCAGGTTTGTTGTTGTAAGGCAATGTGAAACACTGACTAGCTGATAAAAGTGCAATTAGAGGACAGGCAAGCTGATAAAATATACACAGCATGATGTAGAGCTTGTCTGGAGGGTCCGTGGGCAAAAATCTGTCTGGTCTCTCCCCATTGTTATAATAACTGCATGTGTGGATAAGGTGTTATACAAGTTGAAAAGTTTTTGACAGTCCCTAGACTCCAGGAGGCCAGCTTTCTGACTTGTGTAAGAGACCAGCAGGGACAGGAGTCCTATTACAGGCAACTTAGCCTCTGTGTGATGTGGGTCTGCAATACAGATGAGCGCTCTGCTCCATCTAAGGGTATTCTCAATTTCTTTGCACTCCTCCTCTCTCTGGGCTAGTGCACGTCAAAATCATAATAGCAATTTGTGAGTGCGATTTTGTGAAACGATTTTCAGAGCGATTTTTTAATGAATCGCTCCAAAAAATGCTACATGCAGTGTGTTTGTGATTTTGAAAAAATCACAACGCTGCTGTGAGAACACCCTCATAGGGTAACATTAGCCAAGTGCTTTCCAAATCACTGTCAATTTGAAAAACGTTCAGAAGACCTCTTGGTGTGCACCAGCCCTCCTTCATTCACCTTTGTTTCCCTCTTTCCCTAGTGCTGGGTGTCTTCTGGTCATACAGGAAAGCTAAATAAAAGTGCAATCCTGGTGATTTTTTTTTAAATGTCTGAATAGTTGACTGAATAGCTTGTTGGAACATGGCATACGTAGCTTTGTGGGACATTCTTGGGCGACACTCTTAATTTCTTTACTGATTGATTCTGCTGGTATCTCTCTGTTCTGGTCCAAGGGGGGTGTCCACCAACAAATCTCTGCAGAGGGGCCTGATGTAGTTACACCCCTACCCAGCTGCCTTGTAATAACTCACCTGTCCCTGCAGCAGCTCCATCCTGTGCTCCCTCTTCAGCCACGCTGCCTGCCTCTATGATCCTGTGCATGTTATTTACATGTAACATGTGTCGGATGGAGGAGACACGGGCAGCAGGGCTGAAGATGAAGCACAGGATGGAGCAGCTGATACAGGTGAGTTATTACAAGGCAGCTGAGCTACACAGTGTGCCAAGGCCATGGGAGAAGTCTATGTGAGACCACGAGGGGCAGCAGTCGATTCGGGGGCTGACTTCACTGGGGGGGGGGGGATGCAGGGGAGCCCCAAGTTACTTTTGCCCCAGGGCCCCCGTGTGGCTTAAACCGGCCCTGAGAGGGTGCATGGAGCAGAAGGGGGAGAAAGGTGGCACATAGGGACATGGTGACAGCTGCCTGCAACTTACGCTACCTGGACTCAGAAGAAGCAGGTGAAAAAACTCCTGTGGGGGTGGGGCTTAGTCCAGGTGTGGGGCTTAATCCAGGGGCATGGCGCCTCCAGGACCAATGGTACTGCCGTAATGGCCTGTAATTTCTATGGACAATAACACCCGTATCTCAACCAATGTTTAACATTTTTTGATAAGTGGGCTGCTGCATCAAATTTAGCCTACTACCATCTTTAAAAATGTACGTGCTTTTTCAGCTATTTTGTTTTTTGTTTGCGATTCTGGAAGCCTGTGTAGCAGTTGCAGGCAGACCCATACTGGCCAGGGGGGAAGGTGGGCAATCTCCCCCCAGGCCACCTTTCATTCAGTGATTTAGGGCCGGTCTGGTGTCTGGTGTATTCAGGTTTGTTGTTGTAAGGCAATGTGAAACACTGGCTAGCTGATAAAAGTGCAATTAGAGGACAGGCAAGCTGATAAATATACACAGCATGATGTAGAGCTTGTCTGGAGGGTCCGTGGGCAAAAATCTGTCTGGTCTTTCCCCATTGTTATAATGACTGCATGTGTGGATAAGGTGTTATACAAGTTGAAAAGTTTTTGACAGTCCCTAGACTCCAGGAGGGCGGCTTTCTGACTTGTGTAAGAGACCAGCAGGGACAGGAGTCCTATTACAGGCAACTTAGCCTCTGTGTGATGTGGGTCTGCAATACAGATGAGCGCTCTGCTCCATCTAAGGGTATTCTCAATTTCTTTGCTCTCCGCCTCTCTCTGTGTAGCAGTTGTCCTAGATTGCAACAGGATCCCGCCTAGGATGCTTGGGGGGTGCGACGGGGGGGGGGGGGGTGTTTGGGGTTTAAAGGGCTCCACCCTACGGTTAGTTAAAGGAATACTATCGATTGAAACAACTTTTTTTTTTTTAATACTCTATATTAGTGTACACATTACCACTAGTGCTAGGGGCACTTTATTTATTCACCCAGGTCTCTCTCCCTCTATTTCTGCTTAAAAATTCATTTCTCACACAGCTCACAAATATATTTTACTGTGTCACTCACAGCATGCAGGAGACATGAGGAGAGATAGGCTGATCTGAGGTGGTAGCAGGTAACTAAATGAGCTGTAATATTGCTGGAATATAACTAGCTATACCAAAGTCTGTGTTTACACTCAGACTGGCTGCCTGCTTGAGGTGATTCACTCCAGGCTGCATCCACTTTACAAGCTGCTGAGAGGGGCAGACCACTGTTTACAATTAGCATTATTAGTATATTTATCCATCAAGAGAAGCAAAGATAATAAACACACATTGCTAGAATCTTTAACCCCTTACCACCATATCAATAAGATTCTTTCAGCAAGGTGATAATTAAACTATAAACTGAGGAGTTGATAGCAACTCCCCTGTACAGAGACATGGTCTAGCCCTCTGGGAGCCGTCAGTATTTAGATACATTTTGTTTCCAACACTGACGCCAAAACTGACGGAGGATTTTACAGCTGAGAGGAAAAGCTGTGTGAGGAATCAAATTGCTCCTAGTACTTGTCCTAATGTGTGCTACAACATACAGCATTTAAAAATAAATGCATACATCAATAGTATTCCTTTAAGGGCTCTTTCACATTAGCCAATGCGATTTTGTGCACGGCTTAGCAATGCATGGCATGCATGCTGGGGGTCCATTTCATTGCAAACAACCACAACACAACTAACCCAAAGGGAAATCATGTGCATTGTGCAATAATGTTCCGTGGCGTGTTACTTACATCGCAAGGTTGAAATAAAGCTTTCTGTACTGTGAATGGTAATGGACTTTCATGTTACCATTCATGTCGCCCTCAATGTGCTGTGCTTCATAACTGAAGCCACCACATAAAAGTGTGAAAGGGCCTAAATGAACATTTATACTGTACTGTAAACATTTCATATTAAATCATATTACAATGCTAATTATTGTACAAGCATGATCATTTTTTCGTTTACGTCTACTTTAACTTAGCTGTGTAATGGCGTTACAAGGATCCTAAACTATTTCCAAGCATTTACAGTGAGGTTTACGCTATAGTCTGACCCAGTCCCGACCAGGACAGAAACTGTCACTTGCATACCTGATGCTTAACTCTTTCAGGCAGAGAAATAAAAAAAAAGGAAAACAGCATAGTTATTTGTGTGTTTGGCACTGTACAGGATCTTCTAAAAAAATTAGCATATTGTGATAAAGTTCATTATTTTCTGTAATCTACTGATAAACATTAGACTTTCATATATTTTAGATTCAAATACACACAACTGAAGTAGTTCAAGCCTTTTATTGTTTTAATATTGATGATTTTGGCATACAGCTCATGAAAACCCAAAATTCCTATCTCAAAAAATTAGCATATTTCATCCGACCAATAAAAGTAAAGTGTTTTTAAGACAAAAAAAAGTAAACTTTCAAATAATTATGTCCAGTTATTCACTCAATACTTGGTTGGGAATCCTTTTGCAGAAATGACTGCTTCAATGCGGCGTGGCATGGAGGCAATCAGCCTGTGGCACTGCTCAGGTGTTATGGAGGCCCAGGATGCTTCGATAACGGCCTTAAGCTCATCCAGAGTGTTGGGTCTTGCGTCTCTCTACTTTCTCTTCACAATATCCCACAGATTCTCTATGGGGTTCAGGTCAGGAGAGTTGGCAGGTCAATTGAGCACAGTAATACAATGGTCAGTAAACCATTTACCCGTGGTTTTGGCACTTTGAGCAGGTGCCAGGTCGTGCTGAAAAATGAAATCTTCATCTCCATAAAGCTTTTCAGCAGATGGAAGCATGAAGTGCTCCAAAATCTCCTGATAGCTAGCTGCATTGACCCTACCCTTGATAAAACACTGGACCAACACCAGCAGCTGACATGGCACCCCAGACCATCACTGACTGTGGGTACTTGACACTGGACTTCAGGCATTTTGGCATTTCCCTCTCCCTAGTCTTCCTCCAGACTCTGGCACCTTGATTTCCGAATGACATGCAAAAGTTGCTTTCATCCGAAAAAAGTACTTTGAACCACTGAGCAACAGTCCAGTGCTGCTTCTCTGTAGCCCAGGTCAGGCTCTTCTGCCGCTGTTTCTGGTTCAAAAGTGGGTTCATGCTTCCATCTGCTGAAAAGCTTTATGGAGATGAAGATTTCATTTTTCAGCACGACCTGGCACCTGCTCACAGTGCCAAAACCACTGGTAAATGGTTTACTGACCATGGTATTAATGTGCTCAATTGGCCTGCCAACTCTCCTGACCTGAACCCCATAGAGAATCTGTGGGATATTGTGAAGAGAGAGTTGAGAGACGCAAGACCCAACACTCTGGATGAGCTTAAGGCCGCTATCGAAGCATCCTGGGCCTCCATAACACCTGAGCAGTGCCACAGGCTGATTGCCTCCATGCCACGCCGCATTGAAGCAGCCGTTTCTGCAAAAGGATTCCCGACCAAGTATTGAGTGCATACCTGAACATAATTATTTGAAGGTTGACTTTTTTTGTTTTAAAAACACTTTTCTTTTATTGGTCGGATGAAATATGCTAATTTTTTGAGATAGGAATTTTGGGTTTTCATGAGCTGTGTGCCAAAATCATCAATATTAAAACAATAAAAGGCTTGAACTACTTCAGTTGTGTGTATTTGAATCTAAAATATATGAAAGTCTAATGTTTATCAGTAGATTACAGAAAATAATGAACTTTATCACAATATGCTAATTTTTTGAGAAGATCCTGTACATACATACATCAATCTCCACGTCACCTTGTGTATCTTTTAATCACAAATCATACTGGTATATATTGTTAGAAGCTTGTACAGGTCCAATAAGTGAACATGTTGATATATCGTTTATTGTACTGTTTATCTTTCCAGGAAAGAGGCAATGTATTGCAGAGGGCATGGTGCGTTTACAGTTATTCCTCTTCTTCACCATCTTGATGCAAAAATTTACCCTGAAATCACCAGTGGACCCAAAAGATCTGGACATCTCTCCAGTTGATAGCAGCTTTACTGCTGTTGCACCAAATCAAAACATCATCTTTATTCCTCGTACATTAGAAGGAGGAGCTTAAAGAATTCTTACCAGCTTTATTTTATGTTGTAAAATCATTGGTTTCATTTTTTTGTAGTATCAAAACTACTCTGCTGTAATAAAGGTTTGAGTGAATTTAAAAAAATAAAGACAGCTTAAAGGAATACTATCGATTGAAACGACTTTTTTTTTAATAATCTATATTAGTGTACACATTACCACTAGTGCTAGGTCTCTCTCTCTCGCTATCCCTGCCTAAAAATTCATTTCTCACACAGCTCATAGTAGTTTGGGTCACCCTGAGCTGCTTTGTTACTCTGTCACACAGCTCACAAATATATTTCACTGTGTCACTCACAGCATGCAGCAGACATGAGGAGAAACAGGCTGATCTGAGGTGGTAACAGGTAGTGTTGGGCGAACATCTAGATGTTCGGGTTCGGGCCGAACAGGCAGAACATGGCCGCGATGTTCGGGTGTTCGAGCCGAACTCCGAACATAATGGAAGTCAATGGGGACCCGAACTTTCGTGCTTTGTAAAGCCTCCTTACATGCACAAATTTACAGGGTATGTGCACCTTGGGAGTGGGTACAAGAGGAAAAAAAATTTAGCAAAAAGAGCTTATAGTTTTTGAGAAAATCGATTTTAAAGTTTCAAAGGGAAAACTGTCTTTTAAATGCGGGAAATGTCTGTTTTCTTTGCACAGGTAACATGCTTTTTGTCGGCATGCAGTCATAAATGTAATACAGATAAGAGGTTCCAGGAAAAGGGACCGGTAACGCTAACCCAGCAGCAGCACACGTGATGGAACAGGAGGAGGGCGGCGCAGGAGGAGAAGGCCACGCTTTGAGACACAACAACCCAGGCCTTGCATGAGGACAAGAAGCGTGCGGATAGCAATTTGCATTTTGTCGCCATGCAGTCATAAATGTAATACACCAGTCATGATCCCCCTAAGAGTCCCTACAATGCTAGAAAATTTGGTACTGCTGAGCCATTGCCCTTTGAAAAGATGTGAGATTTTGGAAAGTGAAATAGGGAGGCAATGAAAGCCTATGGGGGAATTTACCAATTTTGCACCCCTGTAACTCTGGTTTGCAGAGATGTAGGGACCCCATCTTTGGAATCCAAGTCTAACAATATGTCTTCTACCTGCATGAGACATTTCGTGAAATTCAGACGTTGCTAACGGCCATGGCTGAGATTTATGTACGTCAGCATAACTACCATTGAAATTGCCCAAATAAACAGGTTTTTGTGACCCTAGGCTATGACCTCTTTGGCCTAGGGGCCCGAAACTCACCAGTCATGTTCCCCCTAAGGGTCCCTACAATGCTAGAAAATTTGCCACTGCTGAGCAATTGCCCTTTGAAAAGATGTGAGATTTTGGAAAGTGAAATAGGGAGGCCCAATGAAAGCCTATAGGGGATTTTACCAAATTTGGAGCCCTGTAACTCTGGTTTGCAGAGATGTAGGGAACCCATCTTTGGAGCCCAAGTCTAACAATATGTCTTCTACCTGCATGAGACATTTCGTGAAATTCAGACGTTGCTAACGGCCATGGCTGAGATTTATGTACGTCACCATCACTACCATTGAAATTGCCCAAATAAACAGGTTTTTGTGACCCTAGTCTATGACCTCTTCGGCCTAGGACTGCATTGAATGCGACCCACGCATTGTGCGCATTCTGGACAACACCAATTACTGTTTATTGTTTATTGAACCTCTCATCTGTATGTAACACCATATAATGTGCTGTTATTGTTATGTTATGTACTGCTGCCTTTAGAGGGCATAGTTCCTTTAAGACTGCAGAGAATTCTGGAAGAGAGGCTGGAGTGAGCAGAGGCTGCTGGGAGCTGAGGTGTGGCTGGTGTGCCTAGAGCCTGGGAGTGAGGTCTGGAGTGACTGGGACTGGATCTTCAGGCCTAAATCCATAGGACTGGCTTCCATTTGATTGCTGAGTGTGAAGAAGGGATCCTGTGACACAGATTTGCTGCACCCTGAGCTGAATCTTGCTGCTGGATCTTGGTAAAAAGGATACAGCTGCCGGACCAGAACTGTGTGAACCTGTGAGGTTGGTGGAGTCTGGATTGTACAAGCCGCGTGGACTTCAGAAGGAACCATTTTAGCTGGATTACAAAGTTTGTGAATCTCAATCTCCTCAAAACTTCTGCCTGTGAGTTCTGCACCTGCTGAGTGACCATTATCAGGGACTGGCCCTGCACCTCATGGTAGGAACCATCTTTGCAGTGATAGAGGGGCATTAACCTGGCTGAGAGGTTTGGGAGTCATACCACTCCTCTTACAACAAACTGTGGACAGTGTATGTCAGGACTGTTTGCCATAGCCTGCCATTCTGAACTGTAGCCTGGTTAACTTGTCCCCTCTGACATCACTGGCATCTATGCTGTTGCTGCTGAGTGCATCAGGAGTCTTCTTGCTGCTGCACCTTCTTCACAAGGCGCCCAACTGTGCACATAATGTTCCTTAAAGGGGTACCCCGAGTGAAACTGCACTATAGCCCACTGGCCAGTCGGGAGTTAAATAAGATTGTGCTACTGATTGCATTGTCTTAAGTTTGTTTCTTTGCTATGGTTGTGCGTCTTTCGCCAGTGTAGTGTGCACTCCTTTAAAGTGACACTGGAGGGGCGCAAGAGGTTACTACCGTGTGTTGATTGCAGTTTATTAAGCTTGTCCCTTTGCTGCGGTGCGTTCTGTGCCAGTCTAGTGTACACTTGTTTAGAGTGACACTGGAGGGGCGCAGGAGGTGGCTACCTTGGACATACACTTTCTATGCACTTTGAATGTGTGAAGCGTATTACTGTTACTGTTATGATCTTGCTGAGTTAACAAGTGTTTGATTAGTGCTATATTTTCTATTGCTTACTTCACCCCATTAGATCACGTTGGTCAGTGGGGAATAAATATATTGCATTGATACTGGTGTCTGCATGATTCTAGGAGGCAGGGTGCCACTGGAGGCGGTATCCACTAAGAGGCCCTGTTACATTCATTAGCGATCCAGTCTGTCTCGCTACATTTGGCGCCCAACGTGGGGCCCTCTTTGGTTCCGCCCGGTGACGTCTACGCCCCTTATCCCTTGAAATCAGACACAGTATGGAGTCAAGAGCTGCCGGAAGATGGTGTGAGAACCACCAAGCTGCCGTGGGACACTGTTTAGTCCTAGAGTTGCCAGGGCATGACTGGACTGATGCACAGATTAGGAAAGTGGCTGAAAGACTACCAATATCTGGTCGGGGGTTCCTGTTAGATAGTACAACAGACCCAAGTGGACCAACTCAATTTGCCCTGCTGGAGTGGAAGACCCATGTCCCCCATGACAAGATGCCTATGACCCTCACAACTCCAGGCGGTCAGTTAGTTCAAGTGACCATTCCAAAAGGTGCAGCAGAAGTGGAAGCTGAAGTTATGGGGCCATTATCTGAGCCTGCCATTGATCAAGAGAAGAACTGTATTGGACCAGAAGTCCTTGAAGCATTAAGAAACCTACTGACAAAGTGTAGATCTCCTGACTATTCGCTAGCAAGCTGGGGGTACAGAAAGTTACGGTTGTTCTCTGGTAAAGTACCCACTCCCCCTGGTGAAGAAGATTTTGAGGCATGGATGGACCAAGCCACTCAGGTACTGGAAGAATGGGATGTTCCTGAAATAAGCAAGAAGCAGAGGATTATAGAAAGCTTGAAAGGTCCAGCAGCTGACACTGTCCGAAATTTGAAGATGAGACAATCTGATTGCACTGCACAGGATTATCTTGATGCATTGCATAGTGTGTTTGGGAAGATTGATAAGCCCGCTGATTTACTGTACCAATTTGAACACACCTACCAGAGGGTTGGAGAAAAGCTGTCAAGTTATGTAAGGCGACTAGACCGCCTCCTGCATCAGTTAGTGTTAAGTAAAGGAATAGACCCAAAGCAGGTGGATCGGGCCCGAATCTGTCAAATCCAAGAGGGATCACAAGCTCTTGACCCAGTGGTGTTCAAGTTACACTTGGGGGATCAAGTGGAGGTGCCAAGCTATCCTCAACTGATTAAGAAAATTCGAGAAGAGGAAGCATTACAAGATCTAAAGTCTGGGTATACTAGTGCAAGGCCCGTGAAGATTTCTCAAGTCCGTACAGTGGAGGCAGAACCAGTGTCTCAAAACAACTTTCCGGAGGATGCATCATTAACCAGTCTGTGGAAGGTGTTGACCCAAGTAGTACAGACACAATGCGAAATGCAGAAGACACAGTTGCGAGTCCTGCAGGCTCTGACATCACAGAAGACAGGAAGGTCCTCTTCTGATGTATCCAAGTACCAGACAGAAGCAATAGTCCCGTCAAGGGGAGGACCACAAAAAAAGACTGGTTATCGTGGTGGTGAGTTGGGTCACATCCAGCAGGAGTGTAGCTGGCAATCAGATTTCAACAGCAGGAAGAGGAAGACCAACCAGCTTGTGGAAAACCACTTTGGTAACAAAATCTCCAAAGACTTTGCCAGTAAGAAAGTGACTGAGCAAAAAGAGTCATTGGGAGCTGCACCCACATCAGGCTTTACACGTACCCATACTACCCAATGCCAACAAATGAGGAAACGAGAGAAGAGGCCGAAAGCTTTGGCCAAATCTGCTTCTGAAGCAGGAGCCACCACATTCCCTAAAGATCTTTTGGGACCATCACCAGTGGTGCCAGTACAGATAGAAGGTGTATTCACTCATGCATTACTGGACACAGGCGCACAAGTGACATTGTTGTATAGAGACTTTTATGAGAAGCATTTAGCTCATTGTCCTTTACAGGCACTGGATAAGCTGGAGATCTGGGGAATCAGTGAGAAACAGCTACCATATGATGGATATGTGAACCTTCAGATTCAGCTAGGATATAAAGTGGCAGGAACTCAAGAAGTCCTGGATACACTAGCAGTAGTCTGCCCCCGACCGCCAGGGTCCTCACGGTACTCAGTGATCCTTGGAACTAATAATCACCTGGTTAGACGAGTATTGGAGCCCATCATGGACCGTTATGGGCAGCCACCTAGTCCATTGCACCCTTTGCTTCAAGCCGCATGGGAACAACTGTTGGTGGAGCGGGAGGCCCCAGCCCATGGGGTTGGAAGTGTATGGTTATCTCAGCGAGAAGACTGTCAGTTGATGCCTGGACAAGTGGTATGTCTGAAAGCTGAAGTGAGAACGACATGGAAGGAGTCAGTCCCGTTGCTGTTGATCGAAGGGGAGGAAGGATCTGGATTGCCGCTAGGGGTGGAAATTATCCCTGAGACTATCCCCGCAGAGGATTTGCAACGCAAGAATGGCAGAGTGCTTGTAGGAATCAGAAACACCTTACCACAACCAGTCATGTTAAGACCTCGGGCAAAACTGGGAACGGTGTTTGTAGCAAGCCGAGTGACGACCCCTTTTCAAGTGGGGGGAGAGGCAGAAGAGCTGGAGAACAAATTGGAGATCTCAGTTTCTCAAAACTCCCTTTTGCCTTCAGAGTGGAGACAACGTTTGCTCAACATTCTGCGAGGACAAAGTGAAATCTTTGCACAACACGAATATGATGTCGGATGTGCAAAAAGTACACAGCACCGTATTCGCCTTCAAGATGACCGGCCATTCCGGGAAAGGTCAAGGCGGCTAGCCCTTGGAGACATTGAAGATTTACGGAAACAGCTGGAAGAACTCAAAAGAACTGGAATCATTAGAGAGTCTCGAAGTCCCTATGCTTCACCAATTGTAGTGGTGCGGAAGAAGAATGGTACTATTCGAATGTGTGTAGACTATAGAACTTTGAATCGACGTACTATTCCAGATCAGTATACCACACCACGAGTGGAAGATGTATTGCAATGCTTGGCTGGAGCTAAGTGGTTTAGTGTGCTGGATCTTAAAAGTGGATATCATCAGATTCCAATGCATCCTGAAGACAAGGAGCGAACTGCCTTCATTTGTCCTTTAGGATTCTTCGAATTCAATAGGATGCCCCCGGGACTCATGGGTGCTCCAGCCACCTTTCAGAGGTTAATGGAAAATACAATGGGAGATATGAACCTGCTGGAGGTGCTTGTGTATTTGGATGATGTCATTGTGTTTGGAAGAGACCTGGAAGAGCATGAGACTCGGCTAATCAAGGTGCTGGACCGGTTGAAGAAGGAAGGGTTAAAGTTGTCGCTGGAAAAGTGCCAATTCTGCCTTCCATCTGTAACGTACCTGGGACATGTAGTGTCGGCTGATGGTGTAGCAACGGATCCTTCAAAGGTTGAAGCACTAACAACTTGGCCAAAACCTAAAACAGTTTCTGAGCTCCGTTCATACTTGGGTTTCTGTTCTTACTATCGAAGGTTTGTCAAAGGCTTTGCACAGATCGCAAGACCCCTCAATGATTTGCTCCAAGTGAAAGAAAAGGTGCAGGCTCCAGGGTCTAAACAAGATCAGAAGAATAACGTTCTGCAACGTGCAGGAAAAGAGTCTGTCATTGAGCAATGGACAGAGGAGTGTGACTCTGCCTTTGAGAAGCTTAAAAGTTGTCTAACAAGCACACCTGTTTTAGCTTATGCAGACCCTCAGAAGCCGTATGTCTTACACATTGATGCCAGCAGAGATGGGCTAGGGGGTGTTTTGTACCAGGAGCTGGAGAGTAGACTGAAGCCGATAGCCTTTGTGAGCAGGAGTCTGTCACCAACAGAGCGGAATTACCCAGCACACAAGCTTGAGTTCCTGGCACTGAAGTGGACTGTGGTAGACAAGCTTCATGAGTATCTATATGGAGCCGAGTTTGAAGTACAGACTGATAACAACCCTCTCACTTATGTGCTGACCACAGCTAAATTAGATGCTACAGGACATCGATGGTTGGCGGCCCTTGCTAATTACAGATTCAGTCTCAAGTACCGTCCAGGCATGGCAAATCAGGATGCAGATGGGCTTTCTAGAAGACCTCATGATGTGTTGCAGCCTGAAGATGAGTGGCTAGAGGTTCCAGCCCCAGGTGTGAGAGCCATGTGCCAAGGTCTACAATGCGAGATTCGGACAATCTGTGCTGCTGAAAAGCTAGGACTATCACATGAAGCAATTCCTCAGAGGTACTGCAATATGGTGACATTGAAAAGCACTTCATTACCTGCACTGAGTTTGTCAGATCTGCATCACGATCAAGCTGAAGATACACTGTGCCGGGGTGTCAAAAAGGCTCTACATGAGAATAACCAAAACCACCTAAAAGATATCAACCATCCACTGGTTGGATTATTGCTTAGAGAGTGGAGTCATCTGAAAATGAAGAATGGTTTGGTGTACCGGTTAGCACCAGCTGCTGAGAACACAGAGAAATGGCAGTTACTGCTACCTGAAAAATACAGGGACATGGTCTGTTCCTCTCTTCATGATGATCATGGGCATTTGGGTGTTGATCGCACCCTGAAGTTGTTGCAGGATCGCTTTTACTGGCCGGGTATGAGACAGGATGTGGAGAATTACTGCCGGTCTTGCTCCAGGTGCGTACAACGGAAGACACAGCCAGTGCGAGCTGCACCATTGGGACATCTACAAAGCCAAGGACCAATGGACTTAGTGTGCATTGACTTCTTATGTATCGAGCCTGATGAGGGTGGGTTTGCCAATGTCTTGGTGGTCACCGACCATTATACCAGGTATGCCCAGGCCTTCCCTACTAGGGACCAGAAGGCTATGACAGTAGCAAAGGTACTGGTGGAGAGATATTTCGTACATTATGGCCTCCCGCAACGCATTCACTCAGATCAGGGTCGAGATTTTGAAAGCAAGTTGATACGTGAGTTGCTGAGTTTGTTGGGTGTAAAGAAGACCAGAACTACACCTTATCATCCTCAGGGAGATCCACAACCAGAGAGATTCAACAGAACATTGTTAAATATGTTGGGGACCTTACCCAGTGAGAAGAAGGCTCAATGGAGCAAACATATTGCTGCTGTTGTCCATGCCTACAATAGTACTGAGAATGATGCCACTGGATTTTCTCCATACTTTCTGATGTTTGGGCGGGAGGCCCGGTTGCCAATTGACACTGTTTTTGGGACTTCTTGTGATGATACAACAACAGTCTCTTACAAGGGGTATGTGGAGCGTCTCCAAAAGAGCCTGAAGACTGCTTATAAAAAAGCTCAAGAGGCTGCAGAAAGGCGGGGACAGCAGAATAAGGCCAGGTACGACCAAAGAATCCGGATTCATGATTTAAAGCCAGGTGATCGTGTGTTGTTAAGAAATCTGGGGATCCCTGGAAAACACAAGCTTGCTGATCGCTGGAGTTCGCAGGTGTATGAGGTGTGTTCTCAACTGCCAGGTATTCCTGTATATCGGATTCGGCCAGAAGGACAAAGTGGGCCTGTGAAGTCATGGCACCGCAATAACCTGTTACCACTGGGACAAGCAGTGAGAATGCCTGATCCTGTGGCAGCTGAGCATGATCAAGGTCGTCAGTTGAGGAGGTCACAGCGGTTAGCCACACAGAAGGGGAGCATGGCAGCATCACCTGAGTGTGACCACAACACTGAAGAAGATGATGAAGAGTGGGGATGGGACGCACCCCCAGTAGGAAGATTTGTTTGGGGTCCTCTTGAGAATGGCTTAGATTTGAGGCCCGAAGATGTGAGTGTGCCACAGACTAGTCCAGATGTAGTGGAGAAAGATGCTGAGGAGAGCCAACTCAGAATAGAAGCGCCCGAGTTTGTCCCATCGAGTAGTCTGGAACAAAATGCTTCAGGCAATCTAGAAGACCTGGTGACTGAAAGTGATACAGATGGTACTCTTCTTTCAGACAAAGTTGAGGAAGAGTTGCTACCAGTGGATATTTTGAAGGATAAAGAACCAGAAAGTCATACAATAATAGAACAAGAAGTTCAGGAAGAAAATGTCCAAGAAAGTCCATTGGAGAAAAGGGAGCCTCGACAAATTAGAGCTCCTAAAAGATTAACTTATGATTCTTTGGGGAACTGCAGTGAAGAGAGAGTATGTGCTTCACACCGAGAGATCAACGCCCATGTTCCCAAAACCATGAACTCAGGTCTTTCAGGTGGCACCCTGTATCCCTGTGGAGCCAAAGTACCTAGTGCTAGTTGGTGGGTTCCATTTAGTTATGGTCAGTATATCCAGACCATTTAGGTATGTCTATGTCTGTGAATTAAAGAAAAGTTGTGTAACTTTCCGTACTTGGGAGGACCCAAGCTTTTCAAGTGGGGGGAGAATGTAACACCATATAATGTGCTGTTATTGTTATGTTATGTACTGCTGCCTTTAGAGGGCATAGTTCCTTTAAGACTGCAGAGAATTCTGGAAGAGAGGCTGGAGTGAGCAGAGGCTGCTGGGAGCTGAGGTGTGGCTGGTGTGCCTAGAGCCTGGGAGTGAGGTCTGGAGTGACTGGGACTGGATCTTCAGGCCTAAATCCATAGGACTGGCTTCCATTTGATTGCTGAGTGTGAAGAAGGGATCCTGTGACACAGATTTGCTGCACCCTGAGCTGAATCTTGCTGCTGGATCTTGGTAAAAAGGATACAGCTGCCGGACCAGAACTGTGTGAACCTGTGAGGTTGGTGGAGTCTGGATTGTACAAGCCGCGTGGACTTCAGAAGGAACCATTTTAGCTGGATTACAAAGTTTGTGAATCTCAATCTCCTCAAAACTTCTGCCTGTGAGTTCTGCACCTGCTGAGTGACCATTATCAGGGACTGGCCCTGCACCTCATGGTAGGAACCATCTTTGCAGTGATAGAGGGGCATTAACCTGGCTGAGAGGTTTGGGAGTCATACCACTCCTCTTACAACAAACTGTGGACAGTGTATGTCAGGACTGTTTGCCATAGCCTGCCATTCTGAACTGTAGCCTGGTTAACTTGTCCCCTCTGACATCACTGGCATCTATGCTGTTGCTGCTGAGTGCATCAGGAGTCTTCTTGCTGCTGCACCTTCTTCACAAGGCGCCCAACTGTGCACATAATGTTCCTTAAAGGGGTACCCCGAGTGAAACTGCACTATAGCCCACTGGCCAGTCGGGAGTTAAATAAGATTGTGCTACTGATTGCATTGTCTTAAGTTTGTTTCTTTGCTATGGTTGTGCGTCTTTCGCCAGTGTAGTGTGCACTCCTTTAAAGTGACACTGGAGGGGCGCAAGAGGTTACTACCGTGTGTTGATTGCAGTTTATTAAGCTTGTCCCTTTGCTGCGGTGCGTTCTGTGCCAGTCTAGTGTACACTTGTTTAGAGTGACACTGGAGGGGCGCAGGAGGTGGCTACCTTGGACATACACTTTCTATGCACTTTGAATGTGTGAAGCGTATTACTGTTACTGTTATGATCTTGCTGAGTTAACAAGTGTTTGATTAGTGCTATATTTTCTATTGCTTACTTCACCCCATTAGATCACGTTGGTCAGTGGGGAATAAATATATTGCATTGATACTGGTGTCTGCATGATTCTAGGAGGCAGGGTGCCACTGGAGGCGGTATCCACTAAGAGGCCCTGTTACATTCATTAGCGATCCAGTCTGTCTCGCTACATGTATTACATTTATGACTGCATGGCGCCAAAATGCAAATTGCTATCCGCACCAGTGCTGGTCGTAATGGAAAAATCTACGCTTACGGATCATTCCGCGTAATTTTACGCTATTACGCATTACGCAATTACGGTTACGACGTAGGCAATTTTTTACGGTACATCACTGTAATTACGCGTAAACTTACGAAGTTACGCGTAAGGATACCGTAAGTGTCCCATCTAACTTCGCATCTCCGCGTAGCTATCGTAGCCGTATGCGTAACATTATGCTCGCATGCGGATTTTCTTTACGCGTTACCCGTGATTGTACCGCGCATGTGCGAACTAGTTTGCCAACGATGCGTATGGTGTAGTCGGCAAGCGTAAAGCCTTCCGTATTCCCCTCCGTAAGCACTGCGCACGCGCATGCGTGCTTTGCCTCCGTACGCGTACGTACACGCGTACGTCACAAGCGGAAGTTTTGATTGGCTGATGCGTAGAGACAGGAAGTTGGCCAGAGCAGGCACCGGCAAACGCGTGGAGAGGACGCATCACACGCATCAGCATTGCCATCGCACACAGCACTGTCTGCCATCAACATGCCTCCTAAGATTCCCCTCAGGATGAAAGTTATGCTAATTGAGGTAAGCAATCTATTAACAGAATGTATAGTTTTTGGCTACTGTTTCTGACTGCATTTCTCTAATCTTTATATGTCCCATGTAAAAGGATATCATAGGTGTTGTAGTAGAGAATTGTTTTTAGTTTATCTCTGTAACTTTGCATTTTGTACGCAGTACTGTTGTTAATAGTAGAGTGAGACATATTCACTACAGTGACCCGTTTTTTCTGGGTCCAACCTGGGACAAGTGAAGGTGGGGGGTGGGCTGTGGACGGCTGGGGAGGGGGTCGCAGCGCGCCGGAAAACGGGCCTGGGGGGGGCGTGTGCGGCGCGCATAGTGCGCCCCGCCAAAAAATGGGCGTGGTCATGACATTGTATGGGCGGAGCGTAACCGTAACCCCAAAGCAGCAAATATAGACATTTTAGCAGAAAACAAACGCAATTTAGGCCAAATTTTAGCAGAAAACAAACGCAATTTAGGCCACATTTTAGCAGAAAACAAACGCACTTTGGGCCACATTTCAGCAGAAAATGAACGCACTTTGTGCTGCATTTCAGCAGAAAATAAACGCAATTTGGGCCACATTTCAGTCGAAAATAAACGCTATTTGGCCCACATTTCTTCAGAAAATGAACGCAATTTGGGCCACATTTCAGCAGAAAGTAAACGCAATTTGGGCCGCTCACCCCCCTGTAGCCGCCGCTCACCCCCTCCTGGCCGCCGCGTCAGACCTCGATCAGGCGGCGACCAGCCGTGCGGGCGCTAGGACCTAGCACACCGCACTGATATGCGGAAGTGACATCACTTCCGCATATAGAGCGGGTGCGTCCGGCGCCCGCACTTACTGGTCGGGTCGCCGCTGATCGAGGTCTGAAGTTGCTGCAAGGTGAGGGGGGAAGAGCGGCGGCTAGAGAGAGGGAGGGGGCACCTGTCGCTCACTGCCTAAAGGGGCTCCCTGTCACTCACTGCCTAAAGGGGTCCCTGTCACTCACTGCCTAACCTGGGGGTCCCCTGTCACTTCCTAACCTGGGGGTCTCCTGTCACTTCATAACCTGGTGGTCTCCTGTCACTACCTTACTGGGGGTCCCTGCCACTACTTTACTGGGGGGGTCCTTGTCACTTCCTAACCTCGGGGTTCCTGGCGCTACCTAAACTAGGGGACAGCATTTACTTCAACCAGCCAAGCACAGCCCAGCATCACCGCCAGCCAGGTCACAGCATCACCGCCAGCCAGCCTGGCCACAGCATCACGCAAGGCCTTTCAGCCCGCACGTCATCCCCAATCCAAGCAAAAACAGTATTGCCAGGCACAACAGCCAGTAGAGGAGAATTGAGAATCCAGGTGAGAGGTGTCTACCATATTAAGGGGGCATTCTGCCTATTTATGTGAAATCCTGTCTATTTATGTGCCTCATGACTGCTGAATTTGTCTTGTTGGGGGCCTCATGATTGCTGAATTCGTCTTGTTGAAGGCCTCATGATTTTTTGGGGGCCTCAAGATTGCTGAATGTCTTGTTGGGGGCCTCATGATTTGTTGGGGGCCTCATGATTGCTGAATTTGTCTTGTTGGGGGCATCATGATTGCTGAATTTGTCTTGTTGGGGGCCTCAAGATTGCTGAATGTGTCTTGTTGGGAGCCTGTTGATTTCTTGGGGGCCTCATGATGATTGCTAAATTTGTCTTGTTGGGGGCCTCTGGGAAAAGCTGAATCATTATCCTATAAGACAATAGCATTAAACCTACATTTTTGCTTTTTAAAACGGAAAATAAAACTGTGAGGTTCTAAAAAACGAATACATTTTTCAGGAGTAGGATGAAAGAAATTGTTTATCTTCACAGTTTATTTTCAACTTGGATTTTCAATAATGTTCATGTATGAGTTAAAACGTTTGTATGAAGTTTTAAATTGCTGTTGCCACTTTGCGATAGATAAATTGACTTTTGGGTTGCAGTTTGGGCACTCGGCCTACAAAAGTTTCGCCACCACTGTCCTAATCTAATGTCCCACATTGCTAAGTAAACGAAAATTTGTCGCCACCCATGGCCACACCCACATTCTGGTCCATGGCCGCACCCATTTTTGGGGGCGGCGCGTACGTGCGCCGCACAACATAACCCTCAGGTTTTTCGGCGCACACATCTTCTCTAAAATTTGCGGCGCACCACTTCTTCCCTGCCTTTTTGCACCCCCCCCCTGGAAAATTTTGTGCGGACGCCCATGGCTATGAACTGGCACAAAGTCTATAGACGCCGCGGCCAGTTCATGGAATCCATTCAATTATATATTTGATGCTTGCTGTCACAGGATCTTCTCTGTCAGTCCAATCACACATGAAATGAAATGATGTAGTTATTATGGCTAGCAATGTCAGCAGTTATAGGTGGCACTAGTCATCGTTGATCCCTAGTATCTGCCCGAAGTCATAGTTGGTTGCTTCCCACAATTTTTGAAAACTGTCATTATGAATAATATTATAATCTTTTACATTATGCTGTAAGTAAGAAGATTCTTAATTAATGAAGGTATAATACAGTGGTCATTAATACTGTAATATTTCTTTTCCAGGAATTTACAAGAGGCCGGTATGACCTCACCACCCCGAGGGAGAAAAGGGACGTGGTGAGAAGGGTGCAGGGGATCCTGAGGGCCGAGTACCGGCGGAACCTCACCACCAAGCAGGTCCAAATGCTTTGGAGTGACCTTAAGAGGAGGGACCAGGACCTGCTCAGGCGGGTGGTTGCCCAAATAGGATGTAAGTCAGCAAACTATTAGTTTATGTATGTCTATTTTGGGTTTTATATGCTGTATGTATTTATCCTAAAAAATAATTCCATGGGCTGAATACTATAGAGTTGTGCAGTATGTACAGTTAAAGTATATATCCGTAAGGTATTCACAGTGCAGCACTTTTCCCACATTTTGTTTTGTTAGGGGCTTATTCCAAAATGGGTTAAAACATATTATTTTGTGCTCCTGTGTGGGCATAGTGATGATATTTGTGCAATATGTACTGATTATACTGCATTCATGCAAATAAAGTTATTTAAAAAAATGGGCCCCTAGGCTTAACATTGGTTTTTGATAACCACTGATGATCAATTAACTTTTTTTTTTTTTTAGAAAAATTTGATAGGTGCTGTCGTCCATCTGGACCCTATATCCTCTCCAGGCCCTAGGCAAGTGGCTAGGTTTGCCTTGTGGATGGTCCGGCTTTGTTGCACAGGAATTTTTTTTAAAGATCTCTCCAGAGCTATTCAATCGTATTGAAGCCTAAGCTCTTGCTGGGCCACTCAAGGACATACACAGAGTTGTCTCGGAGCCACACCATTGATATCTTGACTGTGTGCCCAGGGTCGTATTCCTACTACAAGATGAACCATTGCCCCAGTCTGCGTTCCAAGTGCTCTCTTTAAAGTGATCCTTAAGCCTGTAAAAAAAAAAAGAAAAAGATTTTGACTCAACTGTGGCTTCCCTGAGCCCCCTGCAGTCGATCGGTGCCCTCGCCGCCTCGCTCAGATCCTCCTGGACCCCACGGCGACCACTTCCGGTTTCGCTGTCAGGAACCGACAGGCATTGGGAACGCGAGTGATTCTTCGTGTTCCCAGCAAAAATATCGCCCCCTATGCTACTATTACGTCCCGGAGGCCGCAATAGCCGCAAAGGATCACTTTAAAGCCTATCCTAGTTTTATTTTACTGTATTGAAGAGTCATATTCTTTCATGTATAATAAATACATTAAAGGAATAAGAATATGATTTTTTGTTCTGTGTTTAGAGTAAGGTCCTTATCAAAGTTCACTTGAAAATAGAAATAAAAGTAATTGTAGTTCAAACAATAAAGTTATTACTTTGTATCCATTTTATCATATATTTTGATTAAATTGTATTATTCATTACTCCTTACTACAGCTGCAAGTGGTGCCCGCACTGCCCGGCCCCGGGGATCCTCTGCACCCAGGCCTCCTTCTTCGTCAAGGGCCTCCTCACCTGGCCCCAGCCATCATAGCCAGAGGGCTTATGTTAGTCGAGCCAGTACACCGCTTTATGGTAAAATTCTCTTACTGTATGATTAACATTGCATACTATGGAAAAGCAAGTAAATGCTATGTTATATGTATTACATTACAGGTTCTTAATTTTAGGGATGATCAATGAGATTGAAATATGTACAAGTTGATGGATTGCTGGGTTTACCTATTTTGCACATTTTTTTCTACAGTTCCTCTATCAACATATACGAGGCTGAGGGGCCAGGTGAGGAGGCTGACGAAGACGAAGAGGAGGCATGAGCGGGAAATCCGCATACTAAAGCAGCAGATGCTGGAGATGCGCCAGCATATGGCGAATGTGGAGGAGGAGGTCCGCCAATTGAAGGGGACAGGGGGTAGGGTGGACTGAGGGTTTTTTTTGTTGTTGTTTTTTTTGTTTTTTTTGGTTGAAGATTTTTACTGCTGGCAGGTGATGTAGCTGCTGCATGGTTTTTTGGCAGTTGGAAACAGCTGTAAACAGCTATTTTCCACAATGCAGCAAGGTTCACAGGCCTGGTGTTTCACAGCATCAGAACTTTGTTTCTCTTATACAAGCCTCATTTTTAGCTGTACAGAAGAAAACTGCCCGGGCATTTTGCCCCTGAATCCGGGCAAAGCATGATGGGATTTCTGATGTTGTTGTTCTCGTTCTGCTGTTTTGGTGCAATTTTTTTTTTTTTTAACATTTTGAATTTGAAATTTGAAGCCTAGGGTGTGCAGCTGGGAGGGGTGATCAGGACACAGGACAGTTGGAACTGTGTCTCCTGCTCCCTGTCACCTCCTTTCAACCAAAAAGATGGCTGCCCCCATGACAAAGATGGCTGTCCCCATGAATCACAAACATTTGACTGTTCTTTTAAAACAGGGTGGGTAAGAGATTATATTACCTATTTATTCTAATTAACATAACTAATGTAACTTAATGACAGTATATTTGTTTAGGCTGAAGTTCCCCTTAAAAAAAAAAAAAAAAAGAAAAGAAAAACTTTTCACAAAAAAATTAATTTTTTTCTTAAAAAAGGATAAGTTTCTTCTCTTTTGTTGTACGATCTCTGACACTGACACATTGTGTTGGACTAAATAATCGCAAAAGAAATGCAATGACATTGTTAATACAATGCATTTCAAAAACATATATTTATGCAGAATACTTAGTTGTATGTGTCACATTGCTTGTGTGATGCAATCCCTTAATTTTGTAGATCTTCTTCTGTGTCCAACACAAAGCACCAGTGTGCAAAATAGACATTTAAAGTGTAAAGAGTATATGTAGCAATTATTCATTGCTTTTTAGTTCTCTTTTACAGCGCATGCAGGTTCAGGCTACTCTACTTTCTTCCTCCCCTCCTCTCTGTGGCACGCGTCATAGTGCATGGAACTATGATGCGATGCAGAGAGTCGGAAAATAATTCGAGGAGACAGAGACTGCGCATGCGCTGTAAGGACCCACAGACATCATTTTTCATGTTTCAGCTCTACTTTCTGTAGGAGCCATGTTTTCAATAGCATTGAGAGTGGGCATACCGGGATGGAGAGGGATTAAGAGAGGAAGTGTATACACTTCATATACACTTGGGTATACTTAAAGGGAGTCCAAGATCAAATTAAACGCAAAATGTGAACTTACCCGGGCTTTGCTGTAGCCCAGTGCTGGTCTGTAGTTCCCACGACGTACCTCCGGGTCTTCTCCCAATGCCTCTTCAGAAATGGTTGGCCGGCGGATCCTGGCGACACTCGGGCCGATTGTCGGGCTCCTTCTTCCGCATACATCACGCGTAACGTCATTACGGCGTCCGGCGTCACAGTATGGCGCATGCGTGGTTTAATCGCGCATGCGCCGTACTGTCACGCCGGCCACCGTGATGACGCGAGGCGGCCGGCGTAATGACGTTACGCGTGATGTATGCGGAAGAAGGAGCCCGACACTCGGCACGAGTGTCGCCAGGATCCGCCGGCCAACTACAGACCAACACTGGGCTACAGCAAAGCCCAGGTAAGTTCACATTTTGCGTTTAATTTGATCTTGGAGTCCCTTTAAAAACATACCCTGTGCCCCTGCTCAGTGTCCCTTTCAGGGGTTCTTTCTTTAGGGTGGGGGAGAAGAATTTGGGCCTGGTTTGCAGGCATTACAAAATACTTACCGAGCCTCCAGCGGCGTTTTGTAGCCTTACTGAAGCTCCTAGCATGCTCCTATTGGCTTTCCGACGTACTCTGTTCACGGCAGCAGGCGTATCACTCGACTCTAGGCAGGTCAGGTAACACGCCGGCTTCCATGCAAGGAGGATGGCAGAAAGCCGCTAGGAGTTTCAGGAGGGCTGAAAGATGTTGCTGGAGGTTTCAGTGAATATTTTGGAGCAGGTTTGCGTTTTTTTTCTGCTGGTGGTTCAAGTGAGCAACCGACAAGCACATGAATACGGCTTCAAGTGATCACAGCTGGTGGATATTGGGGACATATGTATATACAGTATATGTATAAATAAAATATATATATATAATATATATATATATATATATATATATATATATATATATAGATATATATAGATATATATATATATATGCATCTGATAATAAATCTCCATGCATGTATATCTGATACACATATAAATAGAGGTAGCCAGACCTCTCCATCCAGTTAAATATAGGTAGCCAGACCTAATCCCCCACCCTCCCAAGTAATTCATAGGTACCCAGACCTCTCCATCTCCCCCAGTAATTCATAGGTAGCCAGACCTCTCCCCTTTCCCCCCAGTAATTCATAGGTAGCCAGACCTCTCCCCTCTCCCCCCCCCCCCCCAGTGATTCATAGGTAGCCAGACCTCTACCCTCTCCCCCCAGTAATTCATAGGTACCCAGACCTCTCCCCCCAGCAATTCATACGTAGCCAGACCTCTCCCCTTTCCCCCCAGTAATTCATAGGTAGCCAGACCTCTCCCCTTTCCCCCCACTAATTCATAGGTAGCCAGACCTCTCCCCTTTCCCCCCAGTAATTCATAGGTAGCCAGACCTCTCCCCTCTCCCCCCCCCAGTAATTCATAGGTACCCAGACCTCTCCCCCCAGTAATTCATAGGTAGCCAGACCTCTCCCCTTTCCCCCCACTAATTCATAGGTAGCCAGACCCTCTCCCCTTTCCCCCCAGTAATTCATAGGTAGCCAGACCTCTCCCCTCTCCCCCCCCCCAGTAATTCATAGGTACCCAGACCTCTCCCCTCTCCCCCCAGTAATTCATAGGTAGCCAGACCTCTCCCCTTTCCCCCCAGTAATTCATAGGTAGCCAGACCTCTCCCCTTTCCCCCCACTAATTCATAGGTAGCCAGACCTCTCCCCTTTCCCCCCAGTAATTCATAGGTAGCCAGACCTCTCCCCTCTCCCCCCCCCCAGTAATTCATAGGTACCCAGACCTCTCCCCTTTCCCCCCAGTAATTCATAGGTAGCCAGACCTCTCCCCTTCCCCCCAGTAATCCATAGGTAACCAGACCTGAACCCCTTCCACCCTCCCCCCAGTAAAGCATAGGTAACCAGACCTGAACCCCTTCCACCCTCCCCCCAGAAATTCATAGGTAACCAGACCTGAACCCCTTCCACCCTCCCCCCAGTAAATCATAGGTAACCAGACCTGAACCCCTTCCACCCTCCCCCCAGAAATTCATAGGTAACCAGACCTGAACCCCTTCCACCCTCCCCCCAGTAAATCATAGGTAACCAGACCTGAACCCCTTCCACCCTCCCCCCAGAAATTCATAGGTAACCAGACCTGAACCCCTTCCACCCTCCCCCCAGTAAATCATAGGTAACCAGACCTGAACCCCTTCCACCCTCCCCCCAGAAATTCATAGGTAACCAGACCTGAACCCCTTCCACCCTCCCCCCAGTAAATCATAGGTAACCAGACCTGAACCCCTTCCACCCTCCCCCCAGAAATTCATAGGTAACCAGACCTGAACCCCTTCCACCCTCCCCCCAGTAAATCATAGGTAACCAGACCTGAACCCCTTCCACCCTCCCCCCAGTAAATCATAGGTAACCAGACCTGAACCCCTTCCACCCTCCCCCCAGTAAATCATAGGTAACCAGACCTGAACCCCTTCCACCCTCCCCCCAGTAAATCATAGCTAACCAGACCTGAACCCCTTCCACCCTCCCCCCAGTAAATCATAGGTAACCAGACCTGAACCCCTTCCACCCTCCCCCCAGAAATTCATAGGTAACCAGACCTGAACCCCTTCCACCCTCCCCCCAGTAAATCATAGGTAACCAGACCTGAACCCCTTCCACCCTCCCCCCAGAAATTCATAGGTAACCAGACCTGAACCCCTTCCACCCTCCCCCCAGTAAATCATAGGTAACCAGACCTGAACCCCTTCCACCCTCCCCCCAGAAATTCAGTTTCAGTATATTTTATTTTTTTTGGGAGTGCTCCCTGACAGTGGGAACACTACTATCTATAATCAAAAGAAGGTGGTACATTATAATAAAAAGTGTGGAGTACCCTAACGGTGGGGACACCCAAGTAATTGAACAGGAACAGGTGAGTTTTTTTTTTTTTTTTTTTTTGTGTGGAGTGCTCCCTGACAGTGGGAACACTGCTATCTATAATCAAAAGAAGGTGGTACATTATAATAAAAAGTGTGGAGTACCCTAACGGTGGGGACACCCAAGAAATGGAACAGGAACAGGTGATTTTTTTTTTTTTTTGTGGAGTGCTCCCTGACAGTGGGAACACTGCTATCTATAATCAAAAGAAGGTGGTACATTATAATAAAAAGTGTGGAGTACCCTAACGGTGGGGACACCCAAGAAATTGAACAGGAACAGGTGATTTTTTTTTTTTTTTGTGGAGTGCTCCCTGACAGTGGGAACACAGCTATCTATAATCAAAAGAAGGTGGTACATTATAATAAAAAGTGTGGAGTACCCTAACGGTGGGGACACCCAAGAAATTGAACAGGAACAGGTGAGTTTTTTTTTTTTTTTTTTTTTGTGGAGTGCTCCCTGACAGTGGGAACACAGCTATCTATAATCAAGAGAAGGTGGTAAATTATTTAAAAAAGTGCGGTGCACCCTAACGGTGGGGACACCAAGAAACTGAACAAGAAAAAGGTGAGTTTTTTTTTTTTAAGTCAGCAGAAGCCATTTTGGTGGCAGGTAGTAGGCAAAGTCCTAGCTTGTGGCCCTGAGAGGAGCAGCGGCTCAGTCATATAGTAAGTTGACCATCACCCTCAGTAAGCCCAAGCCATTTTGGTGGCAGGTAGTAGGCAAAGTCCTAGCTTGTGGCCCTGAGAGGAGCAGCGGCTCAGTCATATAGAGTAAGTTGACCATCACCCTCAGTAAGCCAAAGCCATTTTGGTGGCAGGTAGTAGGCAAAGTCCTAGCTTGTGGCCCTGAGAGGAGCAGCGGCTCAGTCATATAGTAAGTTGACCATCACCCTCAGTAAGCCCAAGCCATTTTGGTGGCAGGTAGTAGGCAAAGTCCTAGCTTGTAGCCCTGAGAGGAGCAGCGGCTCAGTCATATAGAGTAAGTTGACCATCACCCTCAGTAAGCCAAAGCCATTTTGGTGGCAAGTAGTAGGCAAAGTCCTAGCTTGTGGCCCTGAGAGGAGCAGCGGCTCAGTCATATAGAGTAAGTTGACCATCACCCTCAGTAAGCCAAAGCCATTTTGGTGGCAGGTAGTAGGCAAAGTCCTAGCTTGTGGCCCTGAGAGGAGCAGCGGATCAGTCATATAGAGTAAGTTGACCATCACCCTCAGTAAGCCAAAGCCATTTTGGTGGCAGGTAGTAGGCAAAGTCCTAGCTTGTGGCCCTGAGAGGAGCAGCGGATCAGTCATATAGAGTAAGTTGACCATCACCCTCAGTAAGCCAAAGCCATTTTGGTGGCAGGTAGTAGGCAAAGTCCTAGCTTGTGGCCCTGAGAGGAGCAGCGGCTCAGTCATATAGAGTAAGTTGACCATCACCCTCAGTAAGCCAAAGCCATTTTGGTGGCAGGTAGTAGGCAAAGTCCTAGCTTGTGGCCCTGAGAGGAGCAGCGGCTCAGTCATATAGAGTAAGTTGACCATCACCCTCAGTAAGCCAAAGCCATTTTGGTGGCAGGTAGTAGGCAAAGTCCTAGCTTGTGGCCCTGAGAGGAGCAGCGGATCAGTCATATAGAGTAAGTTGACCATCACCCTCAGTAAGCCAAAGCCATTTTGGTGGCAGGTAGTAGGCAAAGTCCTAGCTTGTGGCCCTGAGAGGAGCAGCGGCTCAGTCATATAGAGTAAGTTGACCATCACCCTCAGTAAGCCAAAGCCATTTTGGTGGCAGGTAGTAGGCAAAGTCCTAGCTTGTGGCCCTGAGAGGAGCAGCGGCTCAGTCATATAGAGTAAGTTGACCATCACCCTCAGTAAGCCAAAGCCATTTTGGTGGCAGGTAGTAGGCAAAGTCACCGGAAAGGTGGAAGACCAATAAACAAAACAGCAGCAACATCAGGGACAACAGTAAACATAGCAGGACATAGCAGTGCTCCATGAGGGTAGGAACACTGAAATACTTTTGCAGTAGGAGCAGAAAAAAATGAAATTGTGCAGTGCACTGTAACGGTGTGAGCAACGATATCAATAAAAGGTTTTTTTTTGGGGGGGGGGGGGGGGGGGGTTTAACCATAGAGCTCCATAAAAGTGGGAAGACTGCTGTACCTTTGAATCAAATTGTGCAGTGCACAATAATGTTGGGAACACAACTGAACATTAAATATTTAATGTTATCTTATAGACACATAGGTATATCAGAGGGAGTTGAAAGCGATCTCATTCAGTTTCTGTCTCTGAGGGCAGGGGCTGAGTATTCACCATCAATCCAGGACTGATTCATTTTTAAGAAGGTCAGTCTGTTCACTGAATCTGTAGACAAACAGGATCGCTTTTCAGTAACCACCCCACCTGCCGCACTGAATGCACGCTCAGAAATGACGCTGGAAGCCGGGCATGACAGAAGTTGAAGCGCATACTGCGCCAGCTCGGGACAGGTTTCCAGTCTGGCGGACCAAAATTCCATAGGGTCCTCTGTGCGCATACTGTCAGATGCACCAAGTGACCCCATGTAATCACTGACCATGCGGCTCACCCGCTGGTGAAAACTTCCTTCTACTGTTCTTGTTGTTATTGTTGGACACTCAGAGAAGTAAAAGTTTCTCATTGCTCCAAAAAGGTCTCCAGGAAGAATGGGTCTGCTAGGCTCAGCTACTTGCTGGGTGCGATGAGTGGGGATAGCTGTGATCTCAGACTGTGGAAAGGCCTCCTGCACATGACGTATTAGGGCCTGCTGCAGCTCCCGCATCCTCTCCTCCTGCCGGCTTGCTGGAATGAACTGACCCAGTTTCCCCTTACATCGAGGGTCTAAAAGGGCGGCCAACCAGTAGTCATCCCTCTCCTTAATGTTTTTGATCTGGGGATCTCTGCGTAAGCATTTCAACATATGAACAGCCATGGGGAAGAGATGAGCCTGCGCCTCCAAATCATCCGGTCTGCTCAACACATCAAAATCCTCTGACTGCTGCTGCTGCTCGTCCTGCCTTCCAATGTCTACCCACCCATGAACCACAGATGCCGCACTGGCCTGCTCTCCCTCCTCACAATGGTCAGGCACCTCAAGTAAGTCCCGCGTGAAAGTAAGCTCCTCCTCCTCCTCCTCATGTGCCTGAGTTTGGGTGGCTTGGAGCAAGCTTTGTTGTTCAAGCTCATCAAGCGCATCCTCCCCAGCTGCCATCAGGCTACTCAGACTCTCGTCCAGCATGTACACGAGAGGGATCACTTCGCTGATACAGACTTGTGCCCCACTTACGAATGTTGTAGCCTGATCGAATGGGGACAAGACACGGCAGACTTGATACATCAGCCGCCACTCTTCCTGGGTGAATCGGGCAGGTGCGCCCTGGGTGCCATGTCCTCCTCGGAGGTACTCTGCAACCGCCTTTTTCTGCTCGCACAACCTATTCAGCATGCGAAGTGTGGAGTTCCAACGTGTTGCACTGTCTGCAATGAGCCTATGGGGGGGCAGGCCATGTTTCTCCTGCAATTTAGACAGCGAATCTTTGGCATTTGAAGAATAACGTAACTTCGATACAACTCTTCTTGCATGCTGCACCACATCACTCAAACCTGGGTAGGTGCGTATAAAGCGCTGCACCACCAGGTTGAGTATGTGGGCAAAACATGGCACATGGGGGATGTTGCCCTGATTCAGGGCGGCAATCAGATTTGCTGCGTTGTCACATACAACATGACCAGCCTGGAGTCTTCTTGGGGTCAGCCACTTCTGCACCTGTCCGTTGATAATGGCCAGGACATTTGGTGCAGTAAGTCTCTGCTGCTCAACGCTGACTAAGCCCAGAACCGCCTGACAGCGTCGATGTACCACTCTGCTGTGGCCAGTCCCACGGGCACGCTTACTGGGGGCCTCAGCTGTAGCGGTTGCGACATGACTAGAGGCAAGTGTGGAACTGTTCCCCTTGACACCACGGGGCGGCGCAACCAGCTCATTGGCCGCCCCAGGACTGGAACCCTCCTGTTGACATTGGAGGGTAACCCAATGTGCCGTAAAGGACATATAACGTCCCTGGCCATGACTGCTGGTCCAGCAATCCGTCATGAGATGTACCCTGTTGCCTACAGAATAGTCAAGGGACAGGGTCACATTATCCACAGTGTGGCGATACAGGTCAGGTATTGCTGTCCTAGCAAAAAAATGGCGGCTGGGGATCCGCCATTCTGGTATGCCAAACCTCAGCAGCTCGCGAATGGCTGTACCCTCCTCTACAAGACTGTAGGGCAATAACTGCTGTACCATAGCCTGTGACAGCAGCCCATTCAGCCTCCGGATCCTGCTGTGATGGGAAGGCAGTGGCTTTGTCGACCTTATCGACTCAGTAATTAAGGGCTGGGTGCTGTGAGCCACTGACGAGAAACGTGCAATTGAGGTAGCTGACATGTGGCCTCTACTGCCAGACTGTGTTGCGGAGTGAAGGCAGGGGGAAGGGGTGCCGATGTCAGAACCTGAATGGGAAGAAGGATGGGGCACTGTGCGGGGTATTTTACCCATTGCTTCCTGAACAAGCTGATTTTCTCTCTTATGCTTTTTTATGTGGGAGAGTGGTCCACCTGTGCCCGCTCTTGACAAGTCCTTCCCTAAACGCACTTTATGACCACAAATGTTGCATATGACAACGTGGGGATCAGATTCATCAACGGTAAAGTACTTCCAAACTGGGGCTTTCTTAGATGATTTTTTAACTGTTTTTTCAGTCTCAGGCATAACAATTTGGGAGAGCGTGCTTTCAGATGCAGGCTCAGGCTGTGGCTGCTGCCTCGTTTGAAAAAGCCTACCAGAGGAGCCACTGCTTCCACTAGGTCTCACGGTATGCTGATGCAGCCTCTGCGGCTCTGAATCATCTGAGCTGGCATCATCATGATGTTCAGGCGGGTCATAGTCCCTATCCAGATCATCGTCACTACATCCCTTATAAGAACCCAGCTCATCATCATCAGGATAATTGGGAGAAAGAAGGTTGGGAGAGCACTCATCCTGGATGTTATGTTCTCCCATTGAGGACTGAGACTGATCGCGGGCATGGTACAAGTTGTCATCATGATCATCACCCGCCAATCCCTCATCGATAACATTCTGAGGTTCATTAAAAAAATTCTGGGCATCAGACTCTAGGTTTAGGTCGGACTGCGAAAGAGCTTTGTCCACAAGGTCTGCAATATGTGCAGTATATGGAAGTGAAGGCTCATTTTGGATGTTGGTGGCAGATTTTTGAGCAGGCATGGGTGTGCTGCTGGTACTGCTGCTACTCTCCAGGGCCTGAAGATTGGGGGACTGAGAACCGCTATCTCTCGTCACAAACTCCACAATATCAGCAGCCTGGCTCTCCATAATGGGGCGTCGTGGGCCCTTCATCATCCTTGAATCGCGAATAAGGTTGTAGACTTTTTTTGGAGTTACATCTTCACTCCTCACTGTGCCTGTTGAGGATTGGCCACTACCTCGCACTGATTGTCCACTACCAACTGACTGTCCCCTGCCAGTTTTGGACTGACCCCTGCCGGGTACAGTGCATCCCCTGCTGCTTTTTGGGCTGCTGGTTCTTGATCACTGCCTGTCAAGGTGTCAAACAAACATCTTTTTGCAGTGGGTTCAATTCCTCGGCCACGGGCACGGCCTGCTCCACCTCTGCCAGACATTGTAGGGAATATGTTCAGCAAGTGCCAAACGTTATTGTTTTATTGAAATGTAGGGGAAAGTGACAAATGATAAACGTATAAAATAAAATAAAAATAAATCAAATTAAAATTTCAATGTAATGAGGGAGGAGAGGACTGGAGAGCTAGTCCAAATTATATATCAATTGCTTTTGGACAACGCACTTGAAATAAAAATCCCCCCACAAAAAAAATGAAAATAAAATTCAATCAAATCAAATAATCAAAATGATAAAAAAAAAAAAAAAATTCACTCTCAGCACACGATCCCTGAATCTAACTGATTTCACTCTATTACATATCACAGGCCCTCTCTTGTCTCTACAATCTACACGCTTTCACTGTAAAATCACAAGCCCTATAATCAGTTTTCCCTGCCTCTAACACTAAACAACAGAATTCTAACCCTAAACAAAGCCCTAACTACAATAATCAACTTCCTAACACAGGCTTACAATCACACAGATCAAAGATCTAAGAAAATACAATAGAATTGCACTTAATATGGATGTGTAAAACTGTATCACTCTCTGTCTCACTCCTTCTCCTCAGAAAGTGAAAGCAACCCACAAAGAACACAGATCATGGCTGACAGCTTATATACTAAAGGGCGGGAGAAGATACTATTGGTTGCTTAGGATGTAGCTCCCAAACAAACTTGATAACTGATTGGCTACTCTTGGAGAAGGGGAGTTGTGCCTACGAAATTACGCGTAAAATTACTCGTAATTCACCGTAAAATTACGCATCCCTACGCTATTACGGTAGGCGGCGTAATTACAATCCCGCTTTACGGCTTACGCGTACATACTTACGCGTAAGCCGTAAATTACGCGTAGCACTTACGCGTAAAAAAACGGTAAATTACGGTGCGTAATTACGCGCATGCGTAATTTCGGCCCAGCACTGATCCGCACGCTTCTTGTCCTCATGCAAGGCCTGGGTTGTTGTGTCTCAAAGCGTGGCCTTCTCCTCCTGCGCCGCCCTCCTCCTGTTCCATCACGTGTGCTGCTGCTGGGTTAGCGTTACCGGTCCCTTTTCCTGGAACCTCTTATCTGTATTACATTTATGACTGCATGCCGACAAAAAGCATGTTACCTGTGCAAAGAAAACAGACATTTCCCGCATTTAAAAGACAGTTTTCCCTTTGAAACTTTAAAAACGATTTTCTCAAAAACTATAAGCTCTTTTTGCTAATTTTTTTTCCCTCTTGTACCCACTCCCAAGGTGCACATACCCTGTAAATTTGGGGTATGTAGCATGTAAGGAGGCTTTACAAAGCACGAAAGTTCGGGTCCCCATTGACTTCCATTATGTTCGGAGTTCGGCTCGAACACCCGAACATCGCGACCATGTTCGGCCCGAACCCGAACATCTAGATGTTCGCCCAACACTACACGTGACCCGTTCGGCCAATCACAGCGCGTTCGGCCATGCGCTCTTAGTTCGGCCATATGGCCGAACAGTTTGGCCGAACACCATCAGATGTTCGGCCGAACTCGAACATCACCCGAACAGGGTGATGTTCTGCAGAACCCGAACAGTGGCGAACACTGTTCGCCCAACACTAGTAACAGGTAACTAAATGAGCTAGAATATAACTAGCTATACCACGAGTCTGTGTTTACACTCAGACTGGCTGCCTGCTTGAGGTGATTCACTCCAGGCTGCATCCACTTTACAAGCTGCTGAGAGGGGCAGACCACTGTCTACAATTAGCATTATTAGTATCTTTATCAGTCAAGAGAAGCAAAGATAATAAACACACATTGCGAGAATCTTTAACCCCTTACCACCATATCAATAAGATTCTTTCAGCAAGGTGATAATTAAACTATAAACTGAGGAGTTGATAGCAACTCCCCTGTGCAGAGACATGGTCTAGCCCTCTGGGAGCTCAGTATTAGATACATTTTGTATCCAACACTGACGCCAAAAAGGAGGATTTTACAGCTGAGAGGAACAGCTGTGTGAGGAATCAAATTGCTCCTAGTACTTGCCCTAATGTGTGCTACAACATACAGCATTTAAAAATAAATGCATACATCGATAGTATTCCTTTAAAATAGTATGTGCTATTTCTACTCTGTGCGCGTGTTTAACTTTATGGAGTGCTGCAAGGTCTTTAACATCTAGTCTTTGTTTTATTACTGTCTGGTTTTTTTTTTGTGTGTGTAGGTCACATGACTTCCTGTGATATCTCTTGGGCCACCAATCCTATATCCAACCCATGAGCACCAAAAAAGGGGGATACATGTGAGGGCAGGTTTGCCAACTGTCTTTTAATTTATGGACAAATCATGAAAATGGCTCCCTTATTTTCTTTTTACTTTTATGATTTTTTTTGCTTGTCTGTAAATAAATAATAATAAAAAGACAACAAAACAACTTGCAACTGTTTGTATATTTCCCCACTAATAGTTGGCACAGTACTTTCCGAGGAGGGAGAAGATATATTGCTTCTGCTTCCTCACCATAACAAGCCACAGTGAGTTGCTAAATAAAGTTGAGGGGGGTCTCCATGTTCACATGGCCTCTGCTTGTTATGGTTTAAGGTACAACTGCTCAATATTAAGCACTGAAGAAGTCAGCTGCTCTGCAGTACCTGAGACAGTAGGCTGAGGCTGCTGAATTAGGATGGTGTTGACTCTGACATATTAAAGAATAAGACATCTAGTAATGTGTGGTACCCCAGTGATTCCAAACAACAAAAGTAGAACCTGTGTTCAGTATTGTAGCTACAAAATGATGGGCTCCTATGCAAATCTTCCATCCCCTTTTCCAACCCTCAACACTCCCTTTGATGCCCTTCACAGCCTTGAGGCTCATCTCACAAGGGTCATAAAACTAGTGTGACCATCAAGATCTTCACACCCATAACATGTGTAGCCGCAAAAACACCCGATCTGAAGTATAGTCCCCTGTACTGGAGGGATTGAAGGTTAGTAGTTGGAGCCCCCCACAGCTCTGTGCCCCCTTGAGATCGCAGCAGCTGCTCCCCTTTAGTTTCGCCCCTGAATGTGAGAGATGTTTAAGTAGGGGGAGAGAAAAAGCTTGTCAAAGATTATCCTTATTCAATAGAGATTATCATTACCAGTATGGCTAATATAGTATCTGAAGGGGGCACCAGGTGTGCTTCCTGGTCCAGAGACCTTGGTGTAGTTACAGACCTCTATGCTGCTTCCTGGTCCAGAGACCTTGGTGTAGTTACAGACCTCTATGCCCCCTACTGCAACTACACTGCTACTGTCTAGTGAAGTGTTTCTCAAAACTGTCCTTGTGACTCCCAAACGCTGCATATTTTGCAGACAACCTCACCTGTGCACAAGTGGGGTAATTAGTGTCTCAGTTACAAGGAATCCACCTAGCTGAGACCCTAATTACCCCACCTGTGTATAGGTGAGGCTGTCTGCAAAACATGCACCAACAAGGACAGGTTTGAGAAACACTGGTCTAGTGTATCAGCTTGAGACATACTGTATTGCTCCAGTCAGTGTTCCATCTCACTCACATTTAATAAATATCAGTTAATGTACAGCATCAAAATAAAGCCCCATCTGTGTTTTTTTTTTTTTAGTATATCTAGGATGACTACAAAATCAAGATGCCGTTATCCATCCATACAACATACCTCTAACCTTGCTACCATTCAGGACAAGCCTGAATTGTGTACACTAAACACCAGCTAGGAACGGTAAGGACAAGTCAGGCTCGTCCAGCAATTACAAATACTCTCCTGTGGCATCATTGCCCTGTGGGATCCCTCACTGACACCTCGCAGCATCCCTAAGAGCGCATTTCTGGTGTTCTCAGTGATCCTTGGTGGCAATCTCCGTTCTTCCGCGTTCATCACTTCCTGTCCCTTGGCGATCACGTTCCCTGGCGTGTTCCTCTGATGACGCTGCGTGTGCCCTCTAGTTTAGGGCTCACGCAGCGTCATCAGATCAGGTGGAATTTTTTTTTATTGGATGCAATATAAACATCTTTATTGGATCCAATATAAAAAATCACTACTGCCCATAGCAGCAAACATTTAAGTAAAAAAAAAATATATATACCGTATTTTTCCGACCATAAGACACACTTTTTATCCCCCAAAAGTGGGAAAAGTGCCTGTGTATTATGGTCCGAATACAATACTCTGCCCCGTTTGTACTTTTTTGTGTTTAATCTCGTCTGTCCCCTGATCACTCTGTGCCCTGTGCTATCTGTCATCTGTCCCTTGTCGGCCTGTCTCCAGTGCTATCTGTCTGCTCTGTTCCCTGTCCGCTCCTTTCCCTGTCGGGCATTGTAAGTCATCGATGGGGAGTGGGCAAACTGTGGCTGTGACATTACGGCGCCACAGTGCTTAGATAAGCAGCTGTAATCATCCTAGTAAGCTGCTTGTGCAGCAGCTTTACTAGGATGATTACCGCTGCTCATCTCAGCACTGTGGCACCGTTATGTCACAGCCTGCCCACTCCCCACCGATGCCATATAATCCCCGACAAGGGAAGGAGCAGACAGGGAACAGAGTGATCAGTGGACAGAGTGATTCAAGGACCGATAACAGACAGCACAGGGGCACAGAGCACAGAGTGATCAAGGGACAGCGATTAAGAGACAGATGAAAAACGGCACAGGGGACAGATGGCACAGAAGATAGGACAGGGGACAGACTGCCCAGTGGACATATGGGACAGACGGCACAGGGGACATATGGGACAGGGGACAGATGAGATTAGGCACGAGAGATATGGAATTAGGCATAGGGGACAGACAGGATTAACCTATTTTGGTTCCTGGACGTAGTTTCTACGTCCAGGAACCATGAGCGCTACCGCGTGCTCCCTCGGCCGATCGTGCGCGTGCATGGGCACTCCCGGCCATGGATTCGGTAGCCAAGGAATCAATGTATCGGGCTTTGGTGCCTGATCACTGATTCCTCTCCCCCGCTGAAAAAGCGACAGCTTCTCTCGGAAGCTGTGCTTTTTCTGGCTGTCTCCTTCCCGATGCGTCACTCTAAGCGCATGCTACGCTTAGAGTGACGTCATGTAAACAAACTCATGACCGCCATCTTGTGGCCAAAAAGTAATACTACACCTGAAAAAAAAATTAAAAAAAATTAACACACATTTACATTATAAATCTATTGTTTACCTCCCACCCTCCCAAAACTACCCAAATAAAATGTTTACTATAAAAAAAAAAACCATTACAATAAAAAAAAAAAAACATGTAAATATTTACCTAAGGGTCTAAACTTTTTAAATATCAATGTAAAGATGAAATATTTCTATTTTTTTTTTATTTTAAACTTGTAAATAGTGATAGATGCAAAATGGAAAAAATGCACCTTTATTTCCAAATAAAATATTGTCGCCATACATTGTGATAGGGACATCATTTTAACGGTGGAACAACCGGGACATATGGGCAAATACAATACGTGAGTTTTAATTATGGAGGCATGTATTATTTTAAAACTATAATGGCTGAAAACTGAGAAATAATGAATTTTTCCATTTTTTTCTTATTCTTCCTGTTAAAATGCATTTACAGTAAAGTGGCTCTTAGCAAAATGTACCCCTCAAAGAAAGCCTAATTGGTGGCGGAAAAAACAAGATAATGATCAGTGCATTGTGATAAGTAGTGATAAAGTTATAGGCTAATGAATGGGAGGTGAACATTTCTCACGTGAAAACGACGTAACGCGAATGGGTTAAGGACAGAGGACAGACTGGACTCGGGACAGAAGAGGACAAGAGACAGAGGGGAGCAGGGATGAGAACATACAGAGGCACATATGAGGATACAGGGGGCACATATGAGGAGGACGCAGGGGACACGGATGAGGACACAGAGAAGGATACAAGGGGACACAAGAGGTACAAGAGGAACATAATAATTGGGGGGGGGGGGGGGAGAATATCCACAAGATGCCCCCGCACCATGGGCGCACCAGGTTTAGTATATATTTTTTTACCTGGTTTTTGTCCTCTAAACCTAGGTGTGTCTTATGGTCAGGAGCGTCTTATGGCCTGAAAAATATAGTGTATATTTTTAATAAAACTAAAAAAAAATAAAAGATGCTTTTTTAGGTTGTACTTGTGCTTGTGGACAGCTTACAAGACTGCAACTTGCAGGCAGTCTGCAAAAATGCTTACCATATAAAGGAATACTTTAAAAAACGGTACCTCTCTTGGTACAAATATCCTGCATAAATGAAATACCGAGGAGGTTAAAAGCCTAAAAAAAAGTCTGAACATGCGGAAATTTCAAAGTTTTAAATCCTAGGGCTGACTGGATTCAAATAGATTATTTCAATTGTTTTTACATACCTGATAAAGAGACCTGATTTAAAGTGAACCTGAAGCGAGGAATATTATTTAAAATAAACACATGATGTACCATATTTCGCGCCGTATAAGACGCTCCGGAATATAAGACGCACCCAGGTTTAGAGGGCAAAAACCAGAGAAAAAAATATATATGTACTAAACCTGGTGCGTCCATATTCCAGGAGAGTCTTGTACATGTTACCCCTCAAATGTTGTCTTCCTGTGTCCAATTGTCTCCCTATGTGTCCTCTGTGTCCCCCATGTGTCCGCTGTGTCCCTCATACCTGCCCCATGTGTCACCCATGCATACCCCATGTGTCATCTGTGTGTCCCTCATACATGCTCCATGTGCCCTGTGTCACCCATGCCTGCCCTATATGCTTGCCCTATGTGTTGTCTGTGTCCCCCATACCTGTCCCATGTGTCCTCTGTGGCAACCATGCATGTCCCATGTGTCCTATGTGTCCCTCATGCCTGCCCCATGTGCCTGTGTCCCCCATGTGTCCTCTGTGTCACCCATGTGTCCTCTGTGTCACCCATGCCTGCTGTGTCCTCTGTGTCCCTCATGCCTGCCCCATGTGCCTGTGTCCCCCTTGTGTGTGTAAGTTGTGGCTGCAGACGACGTATGCCTCTGCCCTCTCCCTGTTATGTGTCCGGCGTGTGTAACATGCCCCCTCCCGCTGTGTTCCTTATCTCTGCGTGAATGTCTAATATGCCCGCTCCCGCCTGCCTTATCTCCCTCCCCCATGTCTTGGCTGGCCCCCCCGGGTGTTAATCTGCAGCGGCTTACCTCTCCGCCATGCCTGCTTGATTGGAGACCTCCTTCACAGCTGCGCATCTCGCTCTAGTGATCGGCATGGGATAATGACACAATCACCACATGCCAATCACTAGAGCGAGATGCGCAGCTGTGAAGGAGGTCTCCAATCCTCGCAGGCATGGCGGAGAGGTAAGCCCGCTGCAGATTAACACCCGGGGGGCCAGCCAAGACATGGGGGAGGGAGATAAGGCAGGCGGGAGCGGGCATATTAGACATTCACGCAGAGATAAGGAACACAGCGGGAGGGGGCATGTTACACACGCCGGACACATAACAGGGAGAGGGCAGAGGCATACGTCGTCTGCAGCCACAACTTACACACACAGGCAGGGAATTCCCGACGTGGCGGCGGGTCGCGGTCCATATCGGCGGGCGTTTCTTAGTCGGGAATTCCATGCCTTTGCCATATAAGACGCAGGGACTTTTTTCCCCTATTTTTTGGGGAGAAAAAGTGCGTCTTATACGGCGAAAAATACGAATGAATATTACATACTAACCTCACCATCAGTTCCTCTCAGAAGCTCACCATTTTCTTCTTACAGTAATCCCTTCCAGTCCTGACAATATTTTGTCAGAACTGAAATATACCAGTTGCTGTCAGTTATATATCAGCAGCTGTCAGTTACAACTGAATGGGCAAGGTAATGTCCATGTTTCCCTATGGCTGAAGGGGGCGATATTACAGTTTAACAGTGTGCTGACCAGAAAGCTGTTATGGAGTAATGGCCATTTTTAAAATGGAGGACGGAGAATTCCATTGATCACAGTGGACAAACAGAACGCAGGAGAGGAGAAAGAGATTGAGGAGTAGACTACACAGGAGGTAAGTATGACCTGTGAATGGTTATTTTTACTTTTTCTTTTCAGTTCAGGTTCTCTTTAAGTTGCACTGACCTGGATAAGTTGCACTGCGCTTTAAAGCAACGCCGCCAATCCGATCCACAGCACATTAAAAATATATGAAATGCTTGACTATGGGATAGTTTCCAGACATGGATTGTAACGCAGAGAGTTTTCAGAACACGCTGCTGTATTCACACATTTTCTATGGTGAAAACGCAATACGAAAATGGAGGACAATGCATGCATGAGCACCTGCGTTAAAGCACACCTGAAGTGAGAGGGATATGGAGGCGGACATATTTATTTCCTTTTAAACTGTGCAAATTGCCCAGCTGTCATGCTAAACCTCTTTCTCTATACATTTAGCCATAGATGCTACTGCTGCTGAAGATATGAGCAGCATGCCAGGCAACTGGTAGTGTTTATTCACACTGAATCAGTTGCTGCCAGTTAAAACTGAACAGACAACTTGTGCAGCCCAGTGTCCATGTTTCCCTATGGATCAGTTTATATTATATGCATTTAATTGAAAGCTTTTCTCAATGCACTGCTATGGAACAACTGATCAGTTAAAACGCATCTGTTTTTCAGTGTTCAGTGTGAAAGAGGCCTTAGATACAGTGACCCAGGCTGCGCTATGTCCCGGGAAACGTCCCGCTTTTAGCCGCGGGACATCCCAGCCTCGGGACTCTGGCCACCGTTCGATTGCATTAACTGTCCGTGCCGTCTAATAGACACCGCGCCAGTTCATAGACCGCAGCCCCGCTCCAGCCTGCATAGTCTTCCGGCAGGCAGAGCAGGGCTACGGGAAGATGGCGTCTGAAGCCCTGTACTGGAGACTATTTGTGTCTCCAGTAAAGGGCTTCGGGCGGCATCTTCCCGTAGCCCTGCTATTCCATTCAGCGTGGGAGATTGCAGGAGCAAGATCTCCGGGGGAGCTGTGTGCCAGATGCCGGCCGGGAGAGGAGACTTCTGTCAGGTGAGTAAATTATTTTTTTTGCAGGTGAAATGTTGCCCAAATTGCGTTTGTTTTCTGCTGAAATGTTGCCCAAATTGCGTTTGTTTTCTGCTGAAATGTTGCCCACATTGCGTTTATTTTCTGCTGAAATGTTGCCCACATTGCGTTAATTTTCTGGTGAAATGTTGCCCACATTGCGTTTATTTTCTGGTGAAATGCTGCCCACATTGCGTTTATTTCCTGGGGTCTGGGTAACTGTTGCTGCATTTATTATTTAATGGTCATAGTTGGCTTTATTTGCTGCTTTGGGGTTAAGATTATGCTCCGCCCATACATTGTCATAGCCACGCCCAGTAGAATGTATGGCGCCAATATTTTATTTCAAAATATAGGTGCATTTTTTCAGTTTTGTGTCCATCACTAATTACAAGCCCATAATTTATAAAGTTATAGTAATATACCCTCTTGCCACACATATTAAAAATGTTCAGTCCCTAAGGTAACTATTTATGTATTTAAATATATATATATCCTCATCTCTCATGCCTGCACTAACATCGCTATTTAACCTGTCCCTCTCCACTGGCATCTTTCCGTCGCCACTCAAAAAGGCTGTTGTGACACCACTACTTAAAAAACCATCTCTAGATCCTACCACACTCGCCAACTACCGCCCAGTCTCACTTCTCCCATTTGCATCCAAACTAATTGAACGCCACATACATGCAGAATTAAGCCATTATTTATCAGCTAACTCCCTACTTGATCAGTTCCAGTCTGGCTTTCGCTCCAACCACTCCACGGAAACGGCCCTTACCAAAGTGGCCAATGACCTCCTTACAGCCAAATCCAAAGGTCAATTCTCCATACTCATCCTTCTTGACCTGTCATCAGCATTTGATACGGTTGACCACACCTTACTCTTACGAATACTTTCAAATGTAGGAATAAAGGGCCTTGCTCTCACATGGTTATCTTCCTACCTCTCTGGAAGGTCCTTCACAGTCTCCTACTCAGATCACATCTCTTCTCCTCATGCTATGTCTGTCGAGGTTCCTCAAGGCTCTGCCCTTGGTCCCCTCCTCTTTTCCATCTACATGCACAGTCTTGGTGACTTAATCAACTCATTCGGTTTTCAATACCACCTGTATGCAGACGATACGCAACTGTACCTCTCTGACCCAGACCTTAACTCCCTCCTCAAACGTGTTCCTGACTGCTTGTCTGCTATATCCTTCTTCATGTCCTCTCGCTTCCTAAAACTTAATATGAGTAAAACGGAACTAATAATTTTTCCACCGTCTCTGGCCACCTCTCTGCCTGAAGTAACTATAAATGTTAAAAACACTCCCATCACTTCAGTTCCCAAAGCACGGTGCTTGGGGGTAATATTCAACTCTTTTCTCTCTTTTATTCCTCATCTTAACTCCATAACCAGCTCCTGCCATCTCCAACTCAAAAATATATCTCGCATCCGTCCCTTTCTCACTCAAGACACAACCAAAATGTTAATACATGCTCTTATAATTTATCGTCTGGACTACTGCAATGTACTACTTTGTGGACTACCTTCTAACAAACTGGCCCCGCTCCAGTCGGTACTGAACTTAGCTGCTCGTCTCATTCATCTTTCTTCTCGATCTTCCTCAGCTGACCCTCTCTGTCAAGCTCTTCACTGGCTGCCAATTAACCAGAGGATCCAGTTCAAACTCCTAACCCTAATCTACAAAGCTCTCCACAATCTCTCTCCCCGGTACATATCATCACTCATTTCCAGATACAAACCCAATCGCAATCTCAGATCTGCACATGATCTTCTGTTGTCCTCCTTTAGAATCACCTCCTCACATTCCCGGTTACAAGATTTTGCACGCGCTTCACCCCTTCTCTGGAATCCCCTCCCACAACACATCCGTCACTCGCTAACCTTTGTTACTTTTAAACGCTCTCTAAAAACTCATTTGTTCCGACAAGCATATGCGCTACCCTAGGCCACTTCCCTTTGTCCTAAGACCAAATTGCACTCCTACTAGGTATCCTAAAACACACTGCCTTTATATATTTTATCGTATACTATCCCTCCTCTTGTTTCCCCCCATTCCCTTTAGATTGTAAGCTCGCAAGGGCAGGGCTCTCTCCCCCTTTTGTGTCTTGGAAATCATTATACATTTTATTCATCATGTTACTTTTATCAATGTCATTACCACTTCTGTATTTTGTACTCTGTATGACTGTATCATTTTTTGTATTTTGTCACTAATTATGTATCTTGTATATTAGTGTACACCATTGTCTGTATTATGTACCCCATGTTTGTTTCTTACTTTGTACAGCGCCATGGAATATGTTGGCGCTTTATAAGTCAATAATAATAATTATATATATATATATATATATATATATATATATATATATATATATATTACAAAAGCATTTTTGGGGTAGCTATTGGGAAGTGTGGGAGGTAAGGGGTTAATTCTAAATGTAAAAAGAGTCTGTTTGTGAAAAAAAATGTGTTAAGATGTAAGCTTACTATTTGGCTACAAGATGTCCTCGCGCATAACTCTACTATGCGTAGTATTACTACACATACAGAAAGCTATGCATGGATGTGTAAGTATCGTTTTTTGTGAATGGTGGCGCCATCTATGAGGGACTTAGATCAGTAAATGGGAACTGTAGTAAAATGGGCCATTTTCATGTGATGAAAGTGCAGTAAGGATCCAGTTACAGACCCTACGCTGGTTCTTTTAAGCTTTGGCTTTAAAGAGAACCCGAGGTGGGATTTCATTATGTTAGTGGGGCACAGAGGCGGGTTGTGCACACTAACACCAGCCTCTGTTGCCCCATAGTGTGCCTCCAGGACCCCCCTGCGCGCCACTATACCCCCCGCAGTGCTGGCGACACACAGCGTGTCGCCAGCACAATGTTTACCTATGCCTGTCTGTTAGCGCCGCTCCCCCGCCTCCTCCGTATCGGCACTACCCGCCCGCGTCACTTCCCTCCCGCTGATTGGGTCCTGGAGGCACACCATGGGGCAACAGAGGCTGGGGTTAGTGTGCACAACCAGCCTCTGTGCCCCACTAACATAATTAAATCCCACCTCGGGTTCTCTTTAAAGGACAACTGAAGTGAGAAGAATATGCATATGAAGTGATAAGAATATGCATGCAGCTAATATTGTCTAATTTGACAATATTGTCAGAAACACCTGATCTTCTGCATGCTTGTTCAGGGTCTGAGGCTAAAAGAAATAGATGCAGAGAATTAACAGGGTAGCCAGGAAACTGGTATTGCTTAGAAGGAAATACATTTCGCGGGCTCCATATCCTGCTTCCTTCAGTTGTCGTTTAACTGCCTTAGTGGTAACCTCGAGTCAGGCTCAGTCCGGAAATCCGCAGCCCAGAGTGGTAACCCCGAGCTTGACTCTTGGAAACCACCGGGAGGTATATAGCCTGCATGCAACAGGCGCTTGTAACTCACCTACCTCTGTATCAAGGCGCTGGCAGCCATTCTTCTTCTGGTCCTCTGAGTCTCTTGATTCCTCTGGTGAGAGAGCCGTTTGTCACATGGCAACAGATGGCGATCTCACTATCAGGGTAGAGCGCCACCCAGTGAATGGAGAGAGATTTGCACAGATGGATCCAGGGAAAGTGAGTAATGTGCAAGGCTGCCGCAGATCTTTCTAGTGGCATTGTTTTTTTTCTGCTTTTAGGGTCTAAAAGCTTGTGAAAAAATTGCACCACTTGTAGCCCCTAAAATCCGGAAGTAATCATACCGCTAGGGAGGTTAAGCACAATAAAATTTGCAGGGTTTTTCTTTTTTTTTTCTGTTCCATGAATGCTGCTTTTTTTGTATTATTCCATTTTGCCCAGAAACCTTGCCCTAGCCACATTTTGCAACAAATGTCAGAGAAGCAATTCTTACATAATATGGACTGACTGAATTGCAGCCAGCAGTATCAGACACTAGTGCCAATGTAAATATTTTGAATCCCTCCTCAAGCAAACCAAAAGAAACCACCCACACATACATTCTGATGGTCTGTACAAACGTTCCTGCAGTATGCATTAGATCTCAGTCACAAGACTGCAGACATGTTACACTTTCAGGATATCACAACAGTCTTAGTGGGTGTCGTCACTTTTTTTGTGATCCTGTCTTATGTGAAAATATTATGGCAGAGAAGTAAACTACCCCCTGGCCCACTCCCACTGCCCTTCTTGGGCAATTTTCTGCAGTTACGACCTGATAGAATGCTGTCATCCCTAAAAAGGGTAAGTGTGAAATTAATATATTGCCTATGATGTTTTGTTTACAGCATAATGGCTTTTCAGAGGTGACAGGGAAGGCATGTTATAGCCTTTTAAACAATGTGATAGCAGAACAGTTACTTTGCTAGTGCAACTCATTTAATTTTTCTGTCATCTGTAAAAAATAATTATATTATGCTAAGCTCGTCATGATTTAAGCTCAACTCGATATAATAATCTGCTCAGTTATATATGTATGTGTATTTGAGCTATTTAAGCGGTGCATATGAGGTGATGAGTCATTCAGTTGCAGCCCATATTGGTGAGCGCTTGCTTTGTTTTCTGCAATCTGCTCAGTTAGGCCTAGTTCACACCGAAGCTGGGCCAGCGCAGGCGCAGTGATGCCTGACCCAGGCGACCCGAAAGAAAGTGCCGGAGGGCATTTAGAGGCAGCGGAGGAGCATCTGGACAGCTCGCCCCGTTTCTCATATTGATTTCGGCTCTGGTATCCTTTAACTACTTCAAGACCACCTCACGCCACTGGGCGTGACCTCGGCGGCAGCCCCAGGACCGCCTAACACCAATTGGCGTCAAGTCCTGGAGCTGCAGTTTGGCAGGGAACGGCCGTGTGCATGCGTGATCGTTCCCTGCCAGTTCATGGAGCAGATCTCCGTGATTAGCCTGCTAGCCACCGATCACGGCTAGCAGGCTGTTTGTAAACGAAAGGGGAAAGAAATCCACGTACAATACAGTGGGCGGCGTTGCAGGAAGTGACGTCAGTGGAGCGCACGCTGGAACGAGGAAGAGGTGAGTGATCCCCCGCCCGTGCCTCTTACTGTCGGCTGGACGGCTGCTTACTCGCTATTTAAAGCTGGAGGGGAGCGCAGATCGGGGGACCCAGGTGAGGGAGGGGGGGGGGGGTCCGACCCCCCTCCCCACCGCTAGGCCCAATACCCCCGTCCTGCCCGCTACCCCTCCAGCTCGGCGGCCGCCCCCCCCCCAAACCCACGGACGGGCGGATGCCGCCCCTAGAAGTTTGCCGCCTGAGGCAAAAGTTTCACCCCGCCTCATGAGCGGGCCGGCCCTGCGCTCAGGCCCTGGTGGGCCAATTTGAATACATTTTTTTTGAACCACTTTGCTAGCTGTGTGTTTCTCCGATCGCCGTTGATCCACTGCTACCCGCTGCGTAATAGGGCCCCCCCCCCCCCCGAGACCCCGTGCGCAGCGTGGCCAATCAGTGCTAGGCAGCACCGAGGGGTGGATCGGGACTCCCTGCGACGTCACAGCGTCGATGACGTCATTCCGTTCATCGCCATGGCGACGGGGGAAGCCCTGAAAGAAATCCCGTTCAGAGCGGGATTTCCTGATGGGCATGATCGCCGGCGGCGATCGGAAGGGTGTGAGGGAGGGAGCAGGGAGGGGGTATCATGTAGCTAGTGCTAGGCTAGCTACATGATTTAAAAAAAAACACCCGCGGCCGTGCGGAAATCAGAACGCCAGGGAGGTTAAAGATGAACTTTACTGGCATACATCAAATAAAAATGCCTGGAAATTTGGGCGCCTAGTAATGCCAATAGTAAAGTACTGGAATTAAATACCAATATTTTAATATAAAATGTTAAATATTGGTATTAACAATATTTTACTATAGCTAAACCTAACCCTACTTTCACACAGACCCCCCCTCCCCCCCCCCCCCTTCCCAATACATACCTAATGGCCGACTCTTATAAAAAAAAAAAAAAAAAAAAAAACAGCACAAACTACCTACCTAACACCTAACCCGTAACTCCCCCCCAACCACCTACCTAACTTTTGATTGTTTGTTTCTCATGAGTTCTGAAGTGAGCAGAAACATCTGGTCTCCCACAATGCTCTGAAAGAAGAAAGGTGCATAATAAACAGCCTAGGCTAATCATCACTGGGTAGGTGGGGTTATATACCAATATATAGTACAGTCATATATAGCTATAGAAAGTGTTTCTGATGCTGAAACCAGGATAATTAACACAAAAGTTGGTACCCTGAATAATTTATGACATTCTACTATAGGTCACTGGAGTTCCGTTTTATGTGTTTATTATTCCATGTCTATTATATCCACAGATGTCCAAGCAGTATGGCCCTGTTTATACAGTTCACATTGGATCTAAACCTTTTGTTGTTGTCACTGGGTATCAAGCCTTAAAGGAGGTTTACATTGAACACGGTGATGCTTTTGTGGACCGAGGATCTCTACCTTTACTTGAATATGTATTTGATATGAAAGGTGAGAAGTCAGACTTATACAGGCAAACATTTGCCATTTAAACCTACTCAAAGCCATTTCCTACGGGTTTAGATTTATCCATAAATAAAATTGCTTATTTTTCTACAATATTCATTTGTATATTATTTAGTCAGTGTTTTGCGCACTGTGAAATCTATCCTCTCCTGGATTTACTTCTGCTGTCTTCTTAAAAGACAGTGAGAATGGCCCATTCTTTCTAAATCTTGGATTTGCTGAATTTTTGGGAAAAATACACCCACAAGCAGCTTGGTGTCCATAGCAATGGTAGGCCCGATGTGGGTGGAGATAAAGTCTTGTGTTCCAGTGTGCAGAAGTGCTGGGTCTTGGTAAAAACACATTTTTTAAATTGTCTACTTCCAGTTGCCTCTGCTTATCCCTCTGGATAAACATGAGGTAGCTATGCTCAGGGCCGGGCCGAGGCATAGGCTGGAGAGGCTCCAGCCTCAGGGCGCAGTGTAGGAAGGGGCGCACAAATTATTCAGCTGTCATTCCTAATTGTGTATGAAGCAGAAAGAAATAAGAAAAGGGGATACATGGCAGTGACTGCAAGCCAGATAACTAGATATTAAGGTGTTGGGGAGGTTGTGGGCCCTGTGGCCTTCTTAGTCTAATAGCAATCAGTGTGTGATGGCTGGGGTGGGAGGGATGGAGGGGCGCACTTTGGTGTCTCAGCCTTGGATGCTGGAGGACCTTGTCCCAGCTCTGGCTATGCTCGTATATAGTGGTATCACTATTACATAGTTACATAGTTGGTTTGGTTGAAAAAAAACAGCTGGTCCAACCAGAAAAAAAGAGACTAAAAGAAAAAACAAAACAAACAAACAAAAAATAAACCACCAACCTGAACCTGTACATATCCCAGTTGATCCTTGGGAAAGCCAAAAACCTTACAAGGCCTTGGCCAATTAGCCTTAAAGGGGTTCCGTGTAGGATATTAAAAACAGAAACCAGACACTTACCTGGGGCTTCTATCAGCCCCCTGCAGCTGTAATGTCCTGCGCCTTCCTCCTATGATTCTCCGTGCCCCGCCGCCGGCCCGGTCTAATTATTGGTCTATAATTATGCTCTCTCCCGCGTGCGCCATCGAGAGCTTACTGCGCAGGCGCAGTATGAAGTTTTCTTGTACTGCACCTGGGCAGTAAGCTCCCGATGACTTGCGCGGGAACGAGCAAACGCGGCCACGGGCGCGCAGCCGCAGTTCTGTTGCAGGAAGAATTATACTGGGGCCGGCGGCCGATAGAAGCCCCAGGTAAGTGTCTGTTTTTGTTTTTAATGCCATACACAGAACCCCTTTAAAAAAATGTTTCTGAGAATTCAGAAGCCAGTTAAAACTTGCCTGCTCTCCCAGAATGCTATGGGAGGAGGATTAAGCAGCCTAGGCTAAGCATCACTGGGAGCATCACTCTCAGTCACCTTTCTTTCAAGCTAAATAAGCCGTGTTTGTCCAACCTTTCTTGGTAAGTGAGATCTATCATCCCTCTGATTAATTTAGTTTCCCGTCTTTGTACCTGTTCCAGAAGGTCAACGTCCTTTCTATAGTGTGGTGCCCAAAACTGTATTCCATACTTCGGATGTGGTCTCCCAAGTGATTTATACAGGGTAGTATATGAGCATTTTAAGATATTATTTTCCTTTTTAAGCATCCTAGAATTTTATTTGCTTTAGCTACCGCTGCTTGGCGTTGCATACGATTACCTAACTTTTTATGAACAAGTATTCTTCAACAAGTCCTTCTCCAAGTCTGATGTTTCCAGCTGTATGCAATTTATTTTATATGATTTAAAAATTGGTATGTCCAAGGTGCATGACTTTAAATTTATCAACATTAAATTCCATCTGCCACGTGCCTGCCCATATGGCCATGTTGTCAAGGTCCTGTTGTAATGTGTCACTATCAGTCTTAGTGTTAAGTGTTAGTTCTGCATGATTTTGTATCATCTGCAAAGATGGCTACATGACTCTGTATTCCGTTTACTAGATCACTAATAAATACATTGAAAGGAATTGGACCAAGTACTGACCCTTGCAGTACCCCACTGCTAACAGTTTCCCATTTTGAGTATGTTCCGTTTACCATCAATCTTTGCCCTCTATCCCTTAACCAGTTCTCTATCCACATACACACATTTTCTCCTAGTCCCTGTATCCTCAGATTCTGTACCAGGCTAGTGTGGGGAACAGTGTCAAAAGCCTTTTCAAAATCCTCTGATGATTCTGAGGAAGTGGGTGATGTCCCATGATACTTGTCTAGTCACATCTGGTGTAGAGGGAATTACTTTCCTGTGATATCCCAAAGATCCACACAAGAGGCTTCACCCTTCCTGTTCTACCGCTCCCTTTCCTGGTCTACGTAAGCAAACTAAATACAATGAAGCCTTAAGCTGATTACAAATACCAATTTACTGTTGTGTCTGCCCAGGCATCCTACATCTTTGAAATCCATGAAAACACGGGCAACAATCACCCATGATGGACATTTTAGGATGATTGCTTTGTTTCTGGGCACTGCAGAGAGACTTCTGCTTCTCCTATGTCTTCCTTCTCTGTAGGATAGTAAGTGTTGCTCCGCAGCGTATGAACTATCAGTGCCTGTGGATGGCTCCTTGGGCAAAATTATAATGAATGATCATTTCAGGCAGCAGAAATTCAGCATACATGGCTTTTCATTTTGATAAAACATTGTCATCACACTAGACGTACACTCTCAAGGACAACTGAAGTGAAAGTTATATAAAGGCTGCCATATTTATTTCCTTAAAAGGAATGGTCCTCAGATTATGGCCCATGGGCCAAATGTGGCCCTCAGAGGCATTTTTACTGGCCCCCAAACACAAAATGTATAACTTATAGATGTGGCCCACTACCCCCTTTAAATAACACCAGCCCACATATAGAATAGCAGTGTTGGCACCACCCATCCACATACTGTAGAAGCCAGTTAGCAGTCATTCGCTGGCTTCCAATGCTGCATTAGGTGACACTGCTGTCCAACTGGACAGCAGGTTGTCACCTGGGTATGCTTCACTGTCTGGTGCACAAACTCGTTCTTCAGGCGCCGAATGACTGAATGGCTGCTGCTGGGAGTTCTCCTCCTGGCATGATTGGAGGGAATCCATACCTAGATTAAATGTCAAGTTTTTCAACATCATTTTATGTATGTTCCGGCCCCCCAGCAGACTGAATATGTTGACGCGGCCATTGACCAAAAACGTTTAGGGACCTCTGCTTTAAATCAATACCAGTTGCCTGACTATCCTGCTGATCCTCTGCCTTTAACACTGTTAGACTGGATTCACACTTAGATGCATTACGCTGAGTTGGGTCGCAGCAGCTTTTCTCAATGGGATGCAACGCAACACAATGCAGCGCATCAAAGTGTGAATCCAGCCTTAGCCATAGACCCTGAACAAGCATGCAGCAGATCAGCTGTTTCTGACATTTTTGTCAGATCTGACAAGATTAGCTGCATGCTTGTTTCTGGTGTGATTCAGACACTACTTCAGCCAAATAGATCAGCAGGGCTATTGTTTATAAGCAGGGCCGTGCAGAGGATTCTCAAGGGGGGGTGCTCAAATTTTAAAAAGGGGCCCTAATCGATAAATCGTGCTAAATTGTGTATGTAATACCCCTTCTCCAGAAAGCACTAGGCACACACACACACACACACACACACACACACACACACACACACACACACACACACACACACACACACACACACACACACACACACACACACACACACACACACCTTTATGGAAGTATCAGGCAGACTTTGTGTCTTCTTCCAACCAACTTCTTTGGTGCCACCACCCTCAAATCAGCAGTCATAGGTGTGCACTATTAGAGTGGGCACAGTGGAGCCTGATGTAGGCATGGATTCACCTTTCATTACTGGGACCTCTGTCCCTCTAGATCAGCACCCAAGCTTCTTTTCAGGCAAAGAAGCAGTGGTTGCCAATATGCAGTGGTTGCTAAGCATTAGTAGATGCAAAACTGCAGTAAGTGCCAAGATGCAGTGGGTGCACAGATGCAGTGGGTGGTAAGACGCAAAGGTCCAGTTTGTGCTTATTTGCAGTGGGTGCCGATGTGCCAAAGTACAGTCCGTGTCAAGCTGCTGTGGGTACCAAGGTCCAGTTTGTATTGGGTATTTATTTGCAGTGGATGCTATGCAGTATTGGGTGCTGAATGAGTAGCAGATGGTGATAATCTATAGTGGGTGCCATGTGAGTGCTAATTGGTACAGGGAGCCATGTGAGTGTTGGACATGAGTGAGTAGGGAGTGCCATGTGTGGTCTGGATGTGTGCCATGGGAGAGTACTAAGTCTCATATGGGTTCAGACCAAGGGTGGGTACTGGTTGCTATTTGAGTGCTGGCCATGGACTAGGTGCATATAATGGCTTTGGAACTTTGTGCTGTGTGAGTACTATGCCATGTGGGTGTTGATTATGGGGGTTATAGGGTGTCATGTGGGTCTTAGGTGCAAATACTGAGTGCCAAGTGGGTACTGGGAGCAAGTACATGGTAACATCTGGGTAATGGGTGCTGGCTAGTGGGGTATTTGTTGTCATGTGGGTGCTAAATGCAGAAGCTGGGTGCCATGTGGGTTCTGGGTGCTGGCACAGGGTGTCATGTGGATTCTGGCTGTATGGGTTGGTGTCAAGCATCATGTAGGTGTTGATTGCAGTTACTCAAGCCCTTGTGAGTTCTGGGTGCAAGTACTGGATGTCATATGTGAGTGTTTGGTGTTTGTGCTGGGCACCAAGTGGAGGCTTAGTGCAACTGGAACTACTGCAGATGAAACATGTGGGTGTTGGGTGCAGGTACATTGGTGCGAATACTTGGTGCATTGCCTGCACTAGGTGCTAGCTATGGGTGGGCTTTGTGTGTCATGTGGATTCTGAGTGCAGGTACTTTGGGTGCTAGTACTAGTTTATGTGAGTTCAGATAATGTGCAAGTACTGTGCCAAGTGGGTGTGAGTACTGGGTGCCAGCTATAGGGTGAATGATGCAAGTACTAAGTGCCATATGGAGGTCGGATATAAGTATTGGGTGAAAGTTGCTTGGTGCAAGTACTGGGTGCTTGCTATAGTGGGGGTTACTGGTTGAGTGTAATGTGGGTGCTGAATATTGGTGGGATTGCGGTGGGTGCAGGGAGTGGGAGGTCACTGTGGGTACTGCTATGAATAGCATAGTTGCTGCTAGGAGAGGTAGAGGTCAGTGTGGTTGCTGGGGGAGGTAGAGGTCAGCGTGGGTGCTGGTGGAAGGGTAGGTCACTGTGGGTTCTGTGGAAGGAAGAGGTCAGTATGAGTGCTGGAGGAAGGGGAGGTCACTGTGGGTGCTGGGAGAGGTCATTGTAGTTATTGGAGGAGGGAGTAGTTGTGGATGCTGTGTGTTGGGAGAGATCAGTGTGGGCGCTGCTTTTGGGATGGGAGGTCCCTGTAAGTGCTGCAGGGGACAGGAGGGTAGCCTCTGGGGGAGGGAAAGACCACTGTGGGTGCTGGGGGAAGGATAGGTCAGTGTGGGTGCTGGGGTAGACAGGATCACTGCTAGAGCTGGGGAGGGAGAGGTGATTGTGGGTGGTAGGTGAAGGGAGAGGTCACTGTGGGAGGGAGAGGTCACTGTGGGTGCTAGGTGGAGGGAGAGGTCACTGTGGGAGGGAGAGGTCACTGTGGGTGCTGGGGGAGGGAGAGGTCACTGTGGGTGCTAGGTGGATGGAGAGGTCACTGTGAGTGCTAGGTGGATGGAGAGGTCACTGTGGGAGGGAGTGGTCACTGTGGGTGCTGGTGGAGGGAGAGGTCACTGTGGGTGCTGGTGGAGGGAGAGGTCACTGTGGGTGATAGGTGGATGGAGAGGTCACTGTGGGTGCTGGTGGAGGGAGAGGTCACTGTGGGTGCTAGACGCAGGGAGAGGTCACTGTGGGTGCTAGGTGGAGGCAGAGGTCACTGTGGGTGCTGGTGGAGGGAGAGGTCACTGTGGGTGCTAGGCGTAGGGAGAGGTCAATGTGGGTGCTAGGTGGAGGGAGAGGTCACTGTGGGAGGGAGAGGTCACTGTGGGTGCTGGTGGAGGGAGAGGTCACTGTGGGTGCTAGGTGGAGGGAGAGGTCACTGTGGGTGCTAGGTGGAGGGAGAGGTCACTGTGGGTGCTAGGTGGAGGGAGAGGTCACTGTGGCAGGGAGAGGTCACTGTGGGAGGGAGAGGTCACTGTGGGAGGGAGAGGTCACTGTGGGTGCTGGTGGAGGGAGAGGTCACTGTGGGTGCTAGGTGCAGGGAGAGGTCACTGTGGGTGCTAGGTGGAGGAAGAGGTCACTGTGGGTGCTAGGTGGAGGGAGAGGTCACTGTGGGAGGGAGAGGTCACTGTGGGTGCTGGGGGAGGGAGAGGTCACTGTGGGTGCTAGGTGGAAGGAGAGGTCACTGTGGGTGCTAGGTGGATGGAGAGGTCACTGTGGGAGGGAGTGGTCACTGTGGGTGCTGGTGGAGGGAGAGGTCACTGTGGGTGCTAGGTGGATGGAGAGGTCACTGTGGGTGCTGGTGGAGGGAGAGGTCACTGTGGGTGCTAGGCGCAGGGAGAGGTCACTGTGGGTGCTAGGTGGAGGCAGAGGTCACTGTGGGTGCTGGTGGAGGGAGAGGTCACTGTGGGTGCTAGGCGCAGGGAGAGGTCACTGTTTGTGCTAGGTGGAGGGAGAGGTCATTGTGGGAGGGAGAGGTCACTGTGGGTGCTGGTGGAGGGAGAGGTCACTGTGGGTGCTAGGTGGAGGGAGAGGTCACTGTGGGTGCTAGGTGGAGGGAGAGGTCACTGTGGGTGCTGGGGAAGGAGATGTCACTGTGGGTGCTAGGTGGAGGGAGAGGTCACTGTGGCAGGGAGAGGTCACTGTGGGAGGGAGAGGTCACTGTGGGTGCTGGTGGAGGGAGAGCTCACTGTGGGTGCTAGGTGCAGGGAGAGGTCACTGTGGGTGCTAGGTGGAGGGAGAGGTCACTGTGGGTGCTAGGTGGAGGGAGAGGTCACTGTGGGTGCTAGGTGGAGGGAGAGGTCACTGTGGGTGCTAGGTGGAGGGAGAGGTCATTGTGGGTGCTAGGTGGATGGAGAGGTCACTGTGGGTGCTGGGGAGGGAGAAGTCACTGTGGGTGCTAGGTGGATGGAGAGGTCCCTGTGGGTGAGGTCACTATGGGTGCTTGGGGAGGTAGAGGTCAGTATGGGTCCTAGGTGGAGGGTGAGGTCAGTATGCCACACTAGGATTCCTATCCAGACCTCTTCACCTGAAAGTGCCCCGGGAGGAGGCGGAGCTTCTCGCGGGTGGGCGGGGCTTACCGCGGTAGGGGGCGGGGCTTATTTTGCGCGATCAGAGGGGCCTTTTTTACTGATTTTAAAAAGGGGGGGGTGCCTGGGCACCCAGAGCACCCCCCTCTGCACGTGCCTGTTTATAAGGAAATAAATATGGCAGCCTCCATATTCTTCTCCCTTTAGTTGTCCTTTAAAAACTGCAAATTGTCAGTTTGAAGGTGTGATTTTAATGCCCATTCACATTTATTTATTTTTTAAGCCATATCTATGACCAATGGGAATATATGGAAGCAGCTGAGGCAGTTTTGTCTTCAAACTCTTCGGGATTTTGGAATGGGTAAAAAGAACTTAGTAGAGCCCATACTGGAGGAGTTACATCATCTTATGGAGTACTTCAGGAGCTTAAACGGTAGGTACACTGTTGTACTTTTCTCGGTCTTATTGTTTTTTTCTTTAACCTCTTCACAACTGAGTGGTTTTACCCCTTCAGCATCCGAGCAATTTTCACCTTTCAGCGCTCCTTACATTCATTCGCCTATAACTTTATTACTACTTATCACAGTGAAATTAAATATATCTTGTTTTTTTCGCCACCAATTAGGCTTTCTTTAGGTGGGACATTATGCCAAGAATTATTTTATTCTAAATGTGTTTTCATGGGAAAATAGGAAAACATTTAGAAAAAAATGATGATTTTTCAGTTTTCGGCCACTATAGTTTTTAAATAATGCATGCTACTGTAATTAAAATCCATGTAACTTATTTGCCCATTTGTCCCGGTTATTACAAAATTTAAATGATGTCCCTATCACAATGTTTGGCACCAATATTTTATTTGAAAATAATGGTGCATTTTTTCAGTTTTGCTTCCATCCCTAATTACAAGCCCATAATTTATAAAGTAACAGTGTTATACCCTCTTAAAATAAATATTTAAAGGTTTCAGTCCCTAAGGTAACTATTTATGTTTTTTATTGTAATTTTTATTTATTTATTTTTTTATAAAAAAAAAAAAATGGTAACAATTGGGGAGTGTGGGAGTTAATGAGTTAATTTATAGTGTAAAATAATTTAAAAGTATTTCTATGTGAAAAATGTTTTGGGCGTAGTTTTACTTTTTGTGAATGCATCCTGCAAGCATAGAAAGTACGCTTGCAGGAAGTTCAGGGAGGCTGGTAAACTTTTTTTTTTCACAATGATCGCACTGCTTCTCATAGAAGCAGCCGATCATTGCTGGGGGCTGAGATCAACGAACGGGAATGGTTTTTCCCATGCATTGATTTCCGGGCGAGCGGCCGGCGGCGTGCACGAGCGCGGACAGCGGTGGGGTTGGGAATATCTACGCTCCGGGCGGGGAACTGAAGTTCAAAGGAGCATAGATATACTGTACCCGGGCGGCGAAGTGGCTAAATCATTTGACGACCACCAGAACAGACACCTCTCATAACCAGACCTTCTTTTTTTGGTGTGAAATTTTAAATTATCAGAATCTTTGTGAACTTTACCTAAAGCCTCGTACAGGCGGCGAGGTAAAATCTCTATAAATAAACTATGCAAAGTGCGCTCACTCCAACCTTGACTAATTAACATAAGTTATGTAAATTTCAGTGCATTAAACAACAGCATATGTGCACAAATTCTAGTCCAAAATATACGTGTCCATGGATCGCAATAGCATTCCCCAAGCATGTAGTGTATAGTCCAAATCTCTCCCGGATACTGCGCTCTCATGCATCAACTCCTATATCTGCCTTCTTGCAGTGATATTCTTCAAAATAAAATATAAACAGAAAAAAGAAAAACGAAAAAAGGAAAACGAAAAAAGGAAAACCATAGCGTGATACCGTAATATCAAAGTGTCCATCTACAACAACACCCAGTGTTCAGAAATTCCGTGTATGCATCCACCCTGTAAACAGGTATTACAGGTCCTCACCACACACTATAGCTGCCAGGTCACAGACAGCAATAAAAGCACCGTAATCCACTAACAGCCTTTGAACACTCCACATGTGCACATATTTTTTCTGTTTATATTTTCTTTTGAGAAATATCACTGCAAGAAGACGGATATAAGAGTTGATGCATGAGAGCGCAGTATCTGGGAGTATCCGGGAGAGATTATAAATGACGCATCTTTTGGATATCATTGAAAAATGCAGGACACAGATGATGGATTTAGTGAACGACCACTGAACAATCCGATTTGTACAATAAAAAACATACCAATCGAGTCACTGTGATCTCCTGGGTCCCTCTTGGCTGTTTCCGCTGCTCCCCGCCACGATCCTGGCTCTTAATCAGGAAGTGATGTATGTGTAAAAGATATATATATATATATATATATATATATATATATATATATATATATATATATATATATATATATATATATATATATATACCAGGGGATGAGCAGCACAAACCGAATTATATGCAATACTATGCAATGCATGCACACACACATATACATATATTCTATATCATGTTACAGTATACTGTATTGCAGGTTTTTATTACATAGTGAATTATCGGCACTCAACTCTACAGACAAGGTGAAACTGAGAGCAATAAACAAAGCATTTACACAGAGCCTGCAGGGGGCGTGGAGGGTGTGTGCATAACGTCTCCCTATCACAGCAGAGGTAGTGCATTCCTCTCTGGGTCGACAAAGCTTGACAAGGAAAAGAAGATTAGATATACTACAGAGACCGTGCAACTAGAAAAGGCTGCAGTAATCCAGACCACATTAGAACAGTTATAGGAACTTAAAGGATAGAAGAAATAAGGCTGAAATTTTTGTTACAGAGTCTCTTTGAACAAATAAATGTTGTTTGCCAACTCTTTATCATGAACCAGTGGGCTTATTTTTTATGTGGCCAAGTTTTGTTTCTTACACCATACAGTGAAAACAAAAGATGATGGTGATATACTGTAAGCTAATAATAATAAATAATAATTTTCTAGAATACAAAAAATAAATAACATAAGAAATGGTTCAGCTGAAGTTGACTTATTCTGCTTCACTCTGCAGAGACTGCATAGGGAAGTTGCATTTCTGTTAATTAATTTGCTATTATCTGCCTAGAGCAACCAGTGGATCCCAGCATCACCTTGAGCTGTGCCTCATCCAATATCCTTGCTAGTATATTGATGGGCAAGCGCTACGAGTACCATGACGAAAAATGGATGAGCATTTTACAAGATTCAAGAACAGCTTTTAATATTCTTTCTTCTACCTGGGGCCTGGTAAGATTTTTGTTCTTCATTACAACCATGTTTTAAACTAAGTGTCCTGACTCTAATCCAAGGTTGAAATGAGCTGACGTAAAAGCACTTGTCCCCTGTCTCCTGTCGGACTCAAAGAGCATAGACTGGTAAGCAGAAAAGGATCTACTTAGACGGGCATAACTAGAAATCACTGGGCCCCCTTGCAAAACTTTGGATGGTGCCCTCAGCCCCCCAAAAACCCAGACATTGTAAAGACAGACAGGATATATAAAAAAACAAACTTACAGTATAAATAGTCAGCTATAGGTGCCCCCAGCATAGATAGCCCACTATAAGTTCCCCAAGTATAGATACTTAGCCAGCTATAGGTGTCCCCAGTATAGATAGCCAGTTATAAGTGCATGCAGTATAGATAGCCAGTTATAGGTGCCCCCAGTATAGGTAGCCAGCTATAGGTTCCCCAAGTATAGATAGCGGCCCTGGTCGGGCCCCAGAGCTGCAGGTCCCCCCTCAGGCTTCTCCCCCTAAGGGCCCCCCTGTGGCTGCATCCCTTGCAGGGGCTATTGTTGCACCCCTGTACTTAGAGTATGTTCAGTACTTACTAAGCTACCCTGGTTATATGTGTGGGAACCCCAGTCATGATCTGACACCCCTGCCATTGTCTAAAGTCAGTTTCTGTCAATTTCTTAACAAACCTGAACTGAAAATTAAAAGTCAAAAGAAACATACACTCATCATACTTACCTCCTGTGAAGTCTACTCATCAATCTCTTCCTCCTCTCCTGTGTCCTGTTTGTCCACTTTGATCAAGGGAATTCTACATCTTCCATTTTGACAATGGCCATTACACCATAACAGATTCCTGGTCAGCACACTGTTAACCTGTTATATTGTGCACTTGATCCATAGGGAAACATGGATTTCACCTTGCTCATCAGTTGTCGTTTCAGTTATAACTGACAGCAACTGATATATAACTGACAGCAACAGATACATTTCAATTCTGGCAAAATCTTGTCGGAAATAGAAGGAATCATTGTAAGAAGAAAATGGTGAGCTTCTGAGAGGTACTGACGGTGAGGAAAGTATGTAATATTTATTTGCAGGTACATGATGTGTTTATTTTAAATAATTTTACTCGGTTCAGGTTCATGGCAGGCATGTTTTTGTGGTGAGTGGTAAAAATGAAGTGCCCAATAGAAAACCTAGACAGAGATGGAGAGAACATATGAATGCCACACAGATAGTGTCCAGACTGAAAACCAAAACCTGACTTGAGTCGAAATGAGAGTACTTCTCACTATGCCATCCTGCTGCCTATTCCACTGCCCAATGTTGTGAGAAACACTGCAGTAATGACAGGGTGCTGCAACACGTATAGCATTGGCTACTTATTTCTAGTTTATTGTATTCCGAGTGGTGGTTACTCCTTAACCACCTTAGCGGTATGGATGAGCTCAGCTCGTCCATTACCGCCAGAGGGTGCCGCTCAGTAAAAATAAATAAAAAGCAGCACACGCAGCCGGCACTTTGCCAGCCGCGTGTGCTGCCTGATCGCCGCCGCTCTGTGGCGATCCGCCGCGAGCAGCGGCGAAAGAGGGTCCCCCCAGCCGCCCGAGCCCTGCGCAGCCGGAACAAATAGTTCTGGCCAGCGCTAAGGGCTGGATCGGAGGCGGCTGACGTCAGCTGACGTCCATGACGTCACTCCGCTCGTCGCCATGGCGACGAGGAAAGCCAAACAAGGAAGGCTGCTCATTGCAGCCTTCCTTGTTACTTATGCTTGCCGGAGGCGATCAGAAGAATGCCTCCGGAGTGCCCTCTAGTGGGCTTTCATGCATCCAACTTTCAGTTGGCTGCATGAAATAGTTTTTTTTTAATTAAAAAAAAAACCCTCCCGCAGCCGCCCTGGCGATCTTAATAGAACGCCAGGGTGGATAAAGCTTAAGTGACATGACATGATGAGATAGACATGTGCATGTACATGTGCATAGCACACAAATACATATACTGTGTTGCTTTTCTTCCTTCTTTGCCTGAAAGAGTTAATATACAGCTAAGCAGGGCCGGCCTTAGATTTCACAGCGCCCTGAGCGAAAACTGATTTTTGTGCCCCCCCCTCTTTTCATCCTCTTTGCGCGTGTACACACACACAAGTCCATATGCAATTCACCTTTCCTCCTGAGTTACCTCCTAGGACAGTGGTTCCCAACCCCCCCCCCCAAAAAAAAAAAAAATGCCCTCAGACTCAGTATAGGTAGGTAGCCAGGTATATCTGCCCCCAGTATAGGATCTCATGTGTAGGTGACCTCAATATAGGCAGCCAAGCATAGGCACCCCCAGTATAGGAAGTAAGTTGTAGGTCTCCCCCCATAGGTAGCCAGGCATAGGTGCCCTCCCTCAGTATAGGTAGCCAGCTATAGGTGCCCCAGTATAGGAAGTCAGGTGTAGGTGCCCTCAGTATAGGTAGCCAGCTACAGGTGCCCCCTTGAAAGCCGGCACCCTGAGTGACTGCTCCGGTCGCTCAGGTAAAAGGCCGGCTATGCAGCTAAGCAACTGACAGTTTTTCTCCAGTCAGGACCCAAGCAGACTATAGCTTCATTCACTGATAAGGAATAACAGACATAAAACACTTTTCTGGTAGAGAACATGGCTTCTGAGAACAGTGGATAGATAAAAAAGGACAATAGGTCATATATTTCAGCACCCTGAGACATGAGCTGAGACAAAACAATAAATCTAGGTTTTTTTTTTAAGTTTTAAACAGAACATAAAATTGTGGGATATCTGAATGTAATTTTTAGGAGAAGCAGAATAGATACAATTGTTTTTTAAAGTTTCACTTTAAAGTGGGCAGAGACATTGGATAATATTTAGGCTATGCAATGTTCAGTCCATGTGTAATCTTCTAGTGAGCAGCAGTGCAAAGATTTGCTTTCTGGCTGCTTGAAACTCAATGTTAAAATTAGGTCTAGCTAATATAGTACTATAACCCACTCTATATGCATACCGGAAACTCTATTAGATTTTTAAAAACAGCAATTGACAGTATATTAACCTTGGGGGAGCTGTGGAACCCAGTCTAAGCACAGCAGAGCCCACAAATGGCCTAAGAAGTTCGCCTTCACCGCTGTGAGTACTGCCGGCAAATTGTGCTGGTTAGATGAGACTTCTGGTTAGTTGAGTTCCGGATAACCAGGACTCTACTGTAACTGGACTATTTTGGTGCAGAAGCAACTCACATCCAGTGTCAGCCAAATGATCACCTCTTCAAAAGATATGCTAGTGAAAGATGTTCAGCAGCAGGGCACAGAGCCTGCATGGATGGATGGGAACGCATGAACAAACATGAAACCATTTATCCATGGTCCCCTAGCGCGAACACAGTGAATCCAACGCAGGAGACTTGGGCACACAGGGAGTAACTTCAGCGCCGTCTGCTGAAGTTACTTTAAAAACACAATAATTCGGCTTCCAGCAATTGGTGGAAGCCAAATTATTTCATTCCCCACCATCCACCATCTGGAGGGGGAATAGTATTTAAAGGGACTCCGAGGAGTGCCTGAATTTAAAAGAATACACTTACCTGGGGCTTCTTCCAGCTCACCGTAGGCGGCGAGGTCCCGCAGCGTCCTCCTGGGTCTTCTCGTTCAGCCTCCACCAGCCCCGGTTATCCGCGTCAGCGTCTGGCGTGACAGGTCTGCGCATGCGCGGGTTTTCGTCGCCTACGGTGAGCTGGAGGAAGCCCCAGGTAAGTGTATTCTTTTAAATTCGGGCACGGCCGGGACTTGTGCAGCAGCAGGATCAGCCATAAAAGCCCCAGTCTCCCGTGCCGATTCCTCTCGTACGCCCCCTAGCGGTGCTCACACTGATTAATTGCAGATGTGTAATGAGTGCACAAGTGTGCATCTCACATCTTTGAGAATACCACCTATAAACCCTGTAAAGTCTGAATTGACTTAATGACTGATAATGACTTATTAGCTATAAATCAATAATCTCATGGACTTGAGCTTGTTACATGCAATTGTGCTGACATGTTTATGATCTCACTTTGACTTTGTTCCTATCTATTGATTCTGTTGTGTCAAGCACCTTTTGCTTATCTGCACAGTTTGCTGTCCAAGCTATTACCTGCCAGGCTGCCAAGCCTTCTCCAACTACCTTTTTACTGCTGACAGAGGCGTAGCTAGGGTTTTCAGCACCCGGGGACAAAAAAATGTGGTTGTAGTCATGGGTGGAGCCAAATGTTATTAAAATAGTCATATGTGCCCACTTACCCTTTCAGAAAGCCAGATTTGCCCCCCCCCCCCCCCCTCATTTAGATAGCCAGATGTGCCCCCCTTTAAATAACTTTTTTTTCTGCTGCTAAGGCTCCTGCGCTCCTCTGCAGAGGGAGGAAGAGAAGCGGAGGCACTTTGGGCATCTAGTAAGCCATCTGTCACACACGTGGGAGTGCAGCGGCTGTGCTGAGAGCACTCACAGTCCTGCGCCTGGGGACACATGTCTTCGCTTGCCCACCCATAGCTACGCTTCTGATTGCTGACCCTAAAATACCTTTAATCAGGGCCGGAATTACCCCTCAGCAGCCTGTAGGCACAGGTATTCTGGCGCCCTAAGCACCGCCTCTCAACGCAGGCCACACCCCCAACTAAAAATATTCTGAACTCTAATCCCCGTGTCATGTCACTAACTGTCCTTCGTATTTTACACTCTAAAACTGTGTCATGTCACCAACTATGACATCAAACAGTAATTAGAGTGTAAGATCCTAAGGACAGTTAGTGACATGACACAGGGATTAGAGTTCAGAATATTTTTTTAAAGATTAGGGTGTAAACTCCTAAAGTCAGTGATATCAGGCTGGGATTAGACTGTAATGCTGGGAATACACGGTTAGTTTCTGAGCGATTTAGATGGCTCAATAGATCATTTCCGACATGTCCGATCTCCCGCCCGATCGTTTCGCTGCTTGAGTGGGATAGCAGGAAATGGAAAAAGATAAGAAAAATGAGCGGAACAGAGCAGTGAAAGATGAAGAGTAAAGAACAGTGAAGTTGGGGGATGAGGAGGACAAAGCAGTGAAGGATGGAAAGGAGAGAGCAGTGAAGCAGGTGGAGGACAGAGCAGTAAAGCAGATGGAGGACAGATCAGTAAAGCAGATGAAGGACAGATCAGTAAAGCAGATGGAGGACAGAGCAGTGAAGCAGGAGGAGGACAGAGCAATGAAGCAGGAGGAGGACAGAACACCGAAGCAGGTGTAGGACAGATCAATGAAGGATGGAAAGGAGAGAGCGGGGAAGCATGTGGAGGACAGAGCAGTGAAGCAGGAGGAGGACAGAGCAGTGAAGCAGGAGGAGGACAGAGCAATGAAGCAGGAGGAGGACAGAACACCGAAGCAGGTGGAGGACAGATCAATGAAGGATGGAAAGGAGAGAGCGGGGAAGCATGTGGAGGACAGAGCAGTGAAGCAGGAGGAGGACAGAGCAGTGAAGCAGGAGGAGGACAGAGCAGTGAAGCAGGAGGAGGACAGAGCAGTGAAGTTGGGGGATGAGGAAGACGGAGCAGTGAAGTTGGGGGATGAGGAGAACGGAGCAGTGAAGTTGGTGGATGAGGAGGACAGAGCAGTGAAGTTGGGGGATGAGGAGGACGGAGCAGTGAAGTTGAGGGATGAGGAGGACAGAGCAGTAAAGTTGGGGGAGGAGGAGGACAGAGCAGTGAAGTTGGGGGATGAGGAAGACAGAGCAGTAAAGTTGAGGGATGAGGAGGACAGAGCAATGAAGGATGGAAAGGAGAGAGCAGTGAAGCAGGTGGAGGACAGAGCAGTAAAGCAGATGGAGGACAGATCAGTAAAGCAGATGGAGGACAGATCAGTAAAGCAGATGGAGGACAGAGCAGTGAAGCAGGAGGAGGACAGAGCAGTGAAGCAGGAGGAGGACAGAGCAATGAAGCAGGAGGAGGACAGAACAGTGAAGCAGGTGGAGGACAGAGCAATGAAGGATGGAAAGGAGAGAGCAGGGAAGCAGGTGGAGGACAGAGCAGTGAAGCAGGAGGAGGACAGAGCAGTGAAGCAGGAGGAGGACAGAGCAGTGAAGCAGGAGGAGGTCAGAGCAGTGAAGCAGGAGGAGGACGGAGCAGTAAAGTTGGGGGATGAGGAGGACGGAGCAGTGAAGTTGGGGGATGAGGAGGACGGAGCAGTGAAGTTGGGGGATGAGGAGGACAGAGTAGTGAAGTTGGGGGATGAGGAGGACGGAGCAGTGAAGTTGGGGGATGAGGAGGACAGAGTAGTGAAGTTGGGGGATGAGGAGGACGAAGCAGTGAAGTTTGGGGATGAGGAGGACAGAGCAGTAAAGTTGGGGGATGAGGAGGACGGAGCAGTGAAGTTGGGGGATGAGGAAGACGGAGCAGTAAAGTTGAGGGATGAGGAGGACAGAGCAATGAAGGATGGAAAGGAGAGAGCAGTAAAGCAGATGGAGGACAGATCAGTAAAGCAGATGGAGGACAGAGCAGTGAAGCAGGAGGAGGACAGAGCAGTGAAGCAGGAGGAGGACAGAGCAATGCTACCCCTCAGCAGCCTGTAGGCACAGGTATTCTGGCGCCCTAAGCACCGCCTCTCAACACAGGCCACACCCCCAACTAAAAATATTCTGAACTCTAATCCCCATGTCATGTCACTAACTGTCCTTCGTATTTTACACTCTAAAACTGTGTCATGTCACCAACTATGACATCAAACAGTAATTAGAGTGTAAGATCCTAAGGACAGTTAGTGACATGACACAGGGATTAGAGTTCAGAATATTTTTTTAAAGATTAGGGTGTAAACTCCTAAAGTCAGTGATATCAGGCTAGGATTAGACTGTAATGCTGGGAATACACGGTTAGTGTCTGAGCGATTTAGATGGCTCAATAGATCATTTCCGACATGTAAGGGTTTTTTCGCCTTCCTCTGGATCAACAGGGATATGTGAGGGAGCAGGCTGGTGTTGTACTTTATACTGGTTGAACTCGATGGACGTATGTCTTTTTTCAACCAAAATAACTATGTAACTATGTAACTATGTAACTATGTCCGATCTCCCGCCCGATCGTTTCGCTGCTTGAGTGGGATAGCAGGAAATGGAAAAAGATAAGAAAAATGAGCGGAACAGAGCAGTGAAAGATGAAGAGTAAAGAACAGTGAAGTTGGGGGATGAGGAGGACAGAGCAGTGAAGGATGGAAAGGAGAGAGCAGTGAAGCAGGTGGAGGACAGAGCAGTAAAGCAGATGGAGGACAGATCAGTAAAGCAGATGAAGGACAGATCAGTAAAGCAGATGGAGGACAGAGCAGTGAAGCAGGAGGAGGACAGAGCAATGAAGCAGGAGGAGGACAGAACACCGAAGCAGGTGGAGGACAGATCAATGAAGGATGGAAAGGAGAGAGCGGGGAAGCATGTGGAGGACAGAGCAGTGAAGCAGGAGGAGGACAGAGCAGTGAAGCAGGAGGAGGACAGAGCAGTGAAGCAGGAGGAGGTCAGAGCAGTGAAGCAGGAGGAGGACAGAGCAGTGAAGTTGGGGGATGAGGAAGACGGAGCAGTGAAGTTGGGGGATGAGGAGAACGGAGCAGTGAAGTTGGTGGATGAGGAGGACAGAGCAGTGAAGTTGGGGGATGAGGAGGACGGAGCAGTGAAGTTGGGGGATGAGGAGGACAGAGCAGTAAAGTTGGGGGATGAGGAGGACGGAGCAGTGAAGTTGGGGGATGAGGAAGACGGAGCAGTAAAGTTGAGGGATGAGGAGGACAGAGCAATGAAGGATGGAAAGGAGAGAGCAGTGAAGCAGGTGGAGGACAGAGCAGTAAAGCAGATGGAGGACAGATCAGTAAAGCAGATGGAGGACAGATCAGTAAAGCAGATGGAGGACAGAGCAGTGAAGCAGGAGGAGGACAGAGCAGTGAAGCAGGAGGAGGACAGAGCAATGAAGCAGGAGGAGGACAGAACAGTGAAGCAGGTGGAGGACTGAGCAATGAAGGATGGAAAGGAGAGAGCAGGGAAGCAGGTGGAGGACAGAGCAGTGAAGCAGGAGGAGGACAGAGCAGTGAAGCAGGAGGAGGACAGAGCAGTGAAGCAGGAGGAGGTCAGAGCAGTGAAGCAGGAGGAGGACGGAGCAGTAAAGTTGGGGGATGAGGAGGACGGAGCAGTGAAGTTGGGGGATGAGGAGGACGGAGCAGTGAAGTTGGGGGATGAGGAGGACAGAGTAGTGAAGTTGGGGGATGAGGAGGACGAAGCAGTGAAGTTTGGGGATGAGGAGGACGAAGCAGTGAAGTTTGGGGATGAGGAGGATGGAGCAGTGAAGGATGGAAAGGAGAGAGCAGTGAAGCAGGTGGAGGACAGAGCAGTAAAGCAGATGGAGGACAGATCAGTAAAGCAGATGGAGGACAGATCAGTAAAGCAGAAGGAGGACAGAGCAGTAAAGCAGGAGGAGGACAGAGCAATGAAGCAGGAGGAGGACAGAACAGTGAAGCAGGTGGAGGACAGAGCAATGAAGGATGGAAAGGAGAGAGCAGGGAAGCAGGTGGAGGACAGAGCAGTGAAGCAGGAGGAGGACAGAGCAGTGAAGCAGGAGGAGGACAGAGCAGTGAAGCAGGAGGAGGACAGAGCAGTGAAGCAGGAGGAGGACAGAGCAGTGAAGTTGGGGGATGAGGAGGACGGAGCAGTGAAGTTGGGGGATGAGGAGGACGGAGCAGTGAAGTTGGTGGATGAGGAGGACAGAGCAGTGAAGTTGGGGATGAGGAGGACGGAGCAGTGAAGTTGGGGGATGAGGAGGACAGAGCAGTGAAGTTGGGGGATGAGGAGGACGGAGCAGTGAAGTTGGGGGATGAGAAGAAGAGAGCAGTGAAGTTGGGGGATGAGAAGAAGAGAGCAGTGAAGTTGGGGGATTAGGACAGAGCAGTAAAGCTGAGAGATGAGGAGGGCAGTACAGTTAGGGAAGAGGAGACAGCAGTAAAGCTAGTGGATGAGCAGGACAGAGCAGTGAAGCATGAGGAGGACAGAGCAGTGAAGCATGAGTAAGGCCAGAACAGTGAAGGATGAGGAGGACAGAACAGTGAAGGATGAGGAGGACAGAACAGTGAAGCTGGTGGAAGAGGAGGACAGAGCCATGAAGCTGGTGGATGAGGAAGAAAGAGCAGTGAAGGATGAGGAGTACAGAGCAATAAAGCAGGAGGATGAGGAGGACAGAGCAGTGTAGCAGTGAAGGATCAGGACAACATAGTGAAGCAGAAGGATGAAGACAGAGCAGTGAAAGATGAGGACAGAGCAGTGAAAGATGAGGACAGAGCAGTGAAACAGGAGGATGAGGAGGACAGAGCGGTAAAGGATGAGGATAGAGCAGTGAAACAGGAGGATGAGAAAGACAGATCAGTAAAGCTGGTGGATGAGGAGGAGAGAGCAGTGAAGCAGGAGAATGAGGTGGAGAGAGCAGTGAAGCAGGAGGATGAGGAGGACAGAGCAGTGAAGCAGGAGGATGAGGAGGACAGAGCAGTGAAGGATGAAGATGAGGAGGAGGACAGAGCAGTGAAGCAGGAGGAGGACAGAGCAGTGAAGGAGGAGGACAGAGCAGTTAAGCAGGTGAAGGATAGAGCAATGAAGGATGGAAAGAAGAGAGCAGTGAAGCAGGTGGAGGACGACATAGCAGTGAAGCAGAAGGATGACGGAGCAGTGAAGCAGGAGGACGACAGAACAGTGAAGCAGGTGGAGGACAGATCAGTAAAGCAGATGGAGGACAGATCAGTAAAGAAGGTGGAGGACAGAGCAGTAAAGCAGGTAGAGGACAGAGCAATGAAGCAGGAGGAGGACAGAACAGTGAAGCAGGTGGAGGACAGAGCAATGAAGGATGGAAAGGAGAGAGCAGTGAAGCAGGAGGAGGACAGAGCAGTGAAGCAGGAGGAGGACAGAGCAGTGAAGCAGGAGGAGAACAGAGCAGTGAAGCAGGAGGAGGACAGAGCAGTGAAGGAGGAGGAGGACAGAGCAGTGAAGCAGGTGAAGGATAGAGCAATGAAGGAGGAGGACAGAGCAGTGAAGCAGGTGAAGGATAGAGCAATGAAGGATGGAAAGAAGAGAGCAGTGAAGCAGGTGGAGGACGACATAGCAGTGAAGCAGAAGGACGACGGAGCAGTGAAGCAGGAGGACGACAGAACAGTGAAGCAGGTGGAGGACAGATCAGTAAAGCAGATGGAGGACAGATCAGTAAAGAAGATGGAGGACAGAGCAGTAAAGCAGGTAGAGGACAGAGCAATGAAGCAGGAGGAGGACAGAACAGTGAAGCAGGTGGAGGAAAGAGCAATGAAGGATGGAAAGGAGAGAGCAGGGAAGCAGGTGGAGGACAGAGCAGTGAAGCAGGAGGAGGACAGAGCAGTGAAGCAGGAGGAAGACAGAGCAGTGAAGTAGGAGGAGGTCAGAGCAGTGAAGCAGGAGGAGGACAGAGCAATGAAGGATGGAAAGGAGAGAGCAGTGAAGCAGGTGGAGGGCAGAGCAGTAAAGCAGATAGAGGACAGATCAGTAAAGCAGATGGAGGACAGATCAGTAAAGCAGATGGAGGACAGAGCAGTGAAGCAGGAGAAGGACAGAGCAATGAAGCAGGAGGAGGACAGAACAGTGAAGCAGGTGGAGGACAGAGCAATGAAGGATGGAAAGGAGAGAGCAGGGAAGCAGGTGGAGGACAGAGCAGAGAAGCAGGAGGAGGACAGAGCAGTGAAGCAGGAGGAGGACAGAGCAGTGAAGCAGGAGGAGGTCAGAGCAGTGAAGCAGGAGGAGGACAGAGCAATGAAGGATGGAGAGAGCAGTGAAGCAGGTGGAGGACAGAGCAGTAAAAAAGGTGGAGGACAGAGCAGTGAAGCAGAAGGACGACAGAGCAGTGAAGCAGAAGGACGACAGAGCAGTGAAGCAGAAGGACAACAGAGCAGTGAAGCAGAAAGACAACAAAGCAGTGAAGTAGGAGCAGTGTCTTCAGCACTCCCTAGCCTCCAGGATCTTCCCCCTAGTGGCCATAACTGACGTTGGACTGCATGTGCAATAAAAGAAAGCACTCTTGGAAGAGCCCGCGCAGTTCTGAATCACTCGTCACTGCTGGGGGAACTTCTGGGAAGTTATTCGATGGAGGGATCCAGTTGAATAAGAAGAGGACAGAAAGAGAGGGACCCCAAATACATTGAAGAGCTTCAGGAGGCTAAGGATCCTTTAAAAAATATATTTTTTTTCATTCGATATGCCATGAACTATAGATGAGAATTTTATTGTAATAACTTCATGTTTTTCCTGCAGCTCTTTGACATGTTCCCGACAATTATGAGATATATTCCTGGACCACACCAAAATATTCCGAAACTCTTTAACCCATTCAGAAATGTAGTTAATGACAGTATCAGAACCCACCAAGACACTCTGGATCCAGCTTGCCCTCGAGATTTTATCGACTGTTTCCTCATCAGAATGAAGCAGGTCAGGAAAAAACTGTAAGAACAGAGGCATTGATTTTATTGTAACTGTCACATTATTCCAGCACCTGAAAACAGTAGCATAGCTATAGGGGATGCAGAAGTTGTGACCACACTGGGGCTCCCAGACCAGAGGGGGCCCACTAAGGCCCTGCTTCAAAAGCTGTATTAGCTTATTTTAGGTGCTATGCTGGTATTGATCAACTCTATATGTCCTTTGAACATTAATAATTATTAACAACTGTTCATCCCATTGTGGCTGTCTCTTGGTTCTCCACATCACTTGTTATATATAGAAGGCTTGTGGTAAAAATCACACTAAGGCCCATAGCTCCTTAGCTATGCCCCACTCGTTCCTAAAATGGTTTTAGAATGCAGTACTACTCCATTTTAAGTGTAGTTTTGGTCTACTGTGGTAAGGCCTTATGTAAAACTTAAAGGACTCCCAAAAAAATAATGCAAATTGGCTGGCTGTCCTGATGACCATTTGGCTCTAATACCTTTAGCCATAGACCCTTAACAAGCATGCAGATCAGCTGTTTCTTTCTTTCTTTTTGGAATAACCACATGCTTGCTAGGCAACTGGTATTGTTTCAAATATTATACATATGGCAGCCTTCATATCCCTCTCACTTAAGATTCCATTTAAATTAGCTACAAGAAAAAAACAAAGCACATAGATCCAGGCACATTTCCTCAAGGTAGAACATTTAAATAAGTTATTAGGGAGGTGCTAAAGGGGGTTTGTCCAACAAAATAGCAAAGTCAGCTAACCCTTGCACACTAATATGCAAATGTTCATACAAATGCTTAGCTATTTTTTGGCTACACCCCCACCTCCCTAATAACGTTCTTTAAATGTCTTTACTTGAGATGATAGGCCTGGATCTATGTTTTAGGTTTGATGCAATGAATGTTTGCATGTTTACAGAGCCGGGACAAGGTCCTTCAGCACCCAAGGCTGAGACACCAAAGTGCGCCCCCCCCATTCCTCCCACCCCAGCCATCACACACTGATTGCTATTAGACTAATAGGTGCCCCAGGGCCCCCAACCTCCCCAGCACCTTAATCTCTAGTTATATGGCTTGCAGTCACTGTCATGTATCCCCTTTTCTTATTTCTTTCTGCTTCAAACACTATTGGGAATGACAGCTGAATGAATTGTGCACCGCCTCCTACAATGCGCCCTCCAGCCTCTGCCTCGGCCCGACCCTGCATGTTTGCACTATGCCTGTTACAGGGTCATAGTTAGGACACCTACAAATACTGTGGTACCTCTGCATGGTGTAGGTGACTGCACAGGAGAATGTATTATTTGGTACCAAGACCCCAGCTTTAAACTAGGATAACAGTGGTTCCTGGATGATTGATTTCTGCGAAATTATTTATATGAAGATTTGCATGTGAGCACCGATGTAACAATAGGGGATGTGACCCCTGCCCCCGCTGGGGGGGCCCGCTCAGGGACTTTTTGGGGGGCAGGAGGGGTCGCAACATAAGAGGAGAGCGTGGCCGCAGATCGGTGGGGACATTCCCCCTCCCCCTCCCTCACCTTGGGCTCTCCTCTCATCGCTCCCCTCGTGCAATCTTTAGTGACAGCCGGCGGACGGAGGCAGACCGGTCACATACCTCCTTCTCCCCGGAGGTCTCTGATGTCTAAGAGCTTCATGCTACTTCCTGTTTACACAGGAAGTGACATGAAGCACTTACTGATCGGAACCTCCGGCGCGATGGAGGTATTGACCTACCTGCCGCTGCCCGCCCGCTGTCACTAAAGATTGCAGGAGGGGAGCGCTGAGAGCCCAAGGTGAGGGAGGGGGGGGAATGTCCCCACCGATCTGCGGCCACGCTCTCCTCTTATGTTGCGACCTCTCCTGCCCCCCAAAAGTCCCTGAGCTTGGGAGGGGGGGGGGGCCCGGATTTTTTTTGCAGGGGGGCCCGGGGATTTCTAGTTACGCCCCTGCATGTGAGTGTGCAAAGGGTTAACAGACTGTGCTTTAACTTAGCTAGGATTAACAAATTATGTTTAATAACTATGCCCATGAACATGGTAGGACATTTAACATATTATTGGCTTCGACAGTGCACATTTATTTATGATTGTGTTTTGTGTAAATGGGCTTTGCGATACTGACACCCTAATAGGTACTCTGAATATTGTGGTGGAAGAAACCTCACAAAAAAACAACGGACTGAAGCCCACAGAGAGTTCAGTGAGGAAAACCCATAGTAGTTCAATGAACCCCTCTCCTTCAGGCAGGGAACACACTTGACTTTCAGTTTTCCGCGCGCGTTCTTCTGCATACTTTTTCTGCACACCAAGTGTGTTTCCATGCAGGAAAACGCGTGCGTTTTTTCACAGCAGCTGATGTAATTGATAGAGAAAACTGCCAAAATGTGCAGAGTCATCATCACCATGCAGAATGTCAGTTTTTTTTCTGCACGCGAACAACACAGTAAGTGTGCACTAGCACATTGATTCAGGGGCGTAACTAGAAATCACTGGGCCCCCCTGCGAATATTTGGATGGGGCCCCCCCATAGGTGCCAAATAATCGTAATGGGGCAGCGTTTCACTGTAAATTAATTGTAAAGTGGGCAGCACCAGTCACCAGAAAATAGTAACGTGAGCAGCAGTCACCAGAAAATTGTAACGTGGGCAGCATTCACCAGACAATCGTAATGTGAGCAGCGTTCACCAGAATATCGTAATGTGGGACAGAAAATCGTAATGTGGGCAGAGTTCACCAGAAAATTGTAACATGGACAGCATTCACCAGACAATCGTAACTTGGGCAGTGTTCACCAGAAAATCGTAATGTGGGCCAGAAAATCGTAATGTGGGCAGCGTTCACCAGAAAATCGTAACGTGGACAGCATTCACCAGACAATCGTAACGTGGGCAGTGTTCACCAGAAAATCGTAATGTGGGCCAGAAAATCGCAATGTGGGCAGCAGTCACCACAAAATCGCCATGTGGGCAGCAGTCACCAGAAAATTGCAATGTGGGCATCAGTCACCAGAAAATCCTAATGTGGGCAGCAGTCACCAGAATATCGTAATGTGGGCAGCAGTCACCAGAAAATCCTAATGTGGGCAGCAGTCAGTCACCAGAATGTCGTAATGTGGGCAGCAGACACCAGAAAATCCTAATGTGGGCAGCAGTCACCAGAAAATCCTTATGTGGGCAGCAGTCACCAGAAAATCGCAATGTGGGCAGCAGTCACCAGAAAATCGCAATGTGGGCAGCAGTCACCAGAAAATCCTAATGTGGGCAGCATACACCAGAAAATCGTAATGTGGGCAGCAGACACCAGAAAATCGCAATGTGGGCAGCAGACACCTGAAAATCGCAATGTGGGCAGCAGACACCTGAAAATCGTAATGTGGGCAGCAGACACCTGAAAATCGTAATGTGGGCAGCAGACACCTGAAAATCGTAATGAGGGCAGCAGACACCTGAAAATTGCAATGTGGGCAGCAGTGACCAGAAAATCGCAATGTGGGCAGCAGTGACCAGAAAATCGTAATGTGGGCAGCAGACACCTGAAAATCGCAATGTGGGCAGCAGACACCTGAAAATCGTAATGTGGGCAGCAGACACCAGAAAATCGCAATGTGGGCAGCAGACACCAGAAAATCATAATGTGGGCAGCAGACACCTGAAAATCGTAATGTGGGCAGCAGACACCTGAAAATCGTAATGTGGGCAGCAGACACCTGAAAATCGTAATGTGGGCAGCAGACACCTGAAAATCGTAATGTGGGCAGCAGACACCTGAAAATCGTAATGTGGGCAGCAGTGACCAGAAAATCGCAATGTGGGCAGCAGACACCTGAAAATCGTAATGTGGGCAGCAGATACCAGAAAATCATAATGTGGGCAGCAGGCACCAGAAAATCGCAATGTGGGCAGCAGTGACCAGAAAATCGCAATGTGGGCAGCAGTGACCAGAAAATCGTAATGTGGGCAGCAGACACCAGAAAATCATAATGTGGGCAGCAGACACCTGAAAATCACAATGTGGGCAGCAGTGACCAGAAAATCACAATGTGGGCAGCAGACACTAGAAAAAAAAAATGCACCTGTGAAAAAAAAAAAAGCAATTCACTTACCTGACAGAAGTCTTCTCCTCTCCCGGCATCTGGCTCGCAGCTCCCCGAGTCCTCCTGCAGCACATCTCCCGCGCTGACAGGCAGAGTGCAGGGCTACGGCAAGATGGCTGCCGAAGCCCTGTACTAGAGACACAAATAGTCTCCAGTGTAGGGCTTCTTCGGCGGCCATCTTGCCGTAGCCCTGCTCTGCCTGCCGGAGACTATGCAGGCTGCTGAAGAGGGGCTGCAGGGAATGAACTGGCGCAGCGTCTATTAGACGCTGCGGCCAGTTGAGCACCTTGCTGGGGGGTCCAGAGCAGCGCTCCCCCCACGCACAGTGAGCGGGCCCCAGAGCAGCCCCGGGCGGCAGGGCCCCCCTGCGGCTGAGAGAGTCGCATCCCCGGTAGGTACGCCGGTGGTGACAGCCTTTCCTCCTCCGGGCCCCTGACTTGCTAGGGGCCCCCCTGCAGCTGCAGGGGCTGCAGGGTCTATTCCTACGCCCCTGCATTGATTAACATGAGTTCTCAGTTTTTCTGTGCAGAAAACGCGTACGAAAACTGTCAAGTGTGTTCCCTGCCTCAACATTATAATATCCAGGATCAGTTCTGTACACTTGCAGCAATACTTACTGCCTGGCAGGGTTAAGGCTATTATGATTTTCTAAAAACAGTATGAGCTTAGGAAGTTCACCTGATAAAAAAGATTGCACACGTGGTTCGCGTTCTCAAAAAACTGCCTGTGTAAAGCAATATATGGTAAAACAATCTAAGACTAAGATCGCGCACACAGTCTCAAAGATAAAGAGATACACTATCTCACCAGGGTTGCTCGGGTAGTACATTTTAAAACTCGCCCGGATCCGGATCCGGGTACCCAGATACCCGGATCCGAGTCGGATATCCGGATCCGACCTTGCGGATATCCGAGTGAATTTGGATATGCAACCAAATTACCCGCGGGTACTCGACCTATTCGGGTATCCGGATAGAAAAAACGGAAGTGCCCTTTAAATAGCTTTAACCACTTGAGGACCCACCCTTTACCCCCCCTTAAGGACCAGCGCTGATTTTTGTGATCTGTGCTGGGTGGGCTCTGCAGCCCCCAGAACAGATCAGCTGGCATGCAGAGCGATCAGATCGCCCCCCCTTTTTCCCCCCTATGGGGATGATGTGCAGGGGGGGTCTGATCGCTCCTCTTGGCTGGCATGTTGCGGGGGGGCACCTCAAAGCCCCCCTCCGCGGCGACATTCCCCCCCCCCCCCCTCTCCTACCTGTCCCCCCGGTGATCGGGGCTGCACAGGACGCTATCCGTCCTGTGCAGCCTGTGACAGGATGTTCGCTGTCACATGGCGGCGATCCCCGGCCGCTGATTGGCCGAGGATCGCCAATCTGCCTTACGGCGCTGCTGCGCAGCAGCGCCGTACAATGTAAACAAAGGAGACAAATGTCTCCTGCATTTACATTTAGTCTGCGAGCCGCGATTAGCAGCTCACAGGCTATTCACGGAGACCCGCTCCGTGATCTGACAGGAAACCTTTCCTGATTAATTAGGGAGGCACCTGGCGATGCAGATCTGCGTCGCTGGTCCTCCAGCTACCACTTTGCCGCCGCATGGTATGAGTGTGCGGTCGGCAAGTGGTTAAAAAGGGTTTTTAGGGTAAATGATGCGGAAACAGTAAATTCGGGCGCCTGAGGCTAGTGGACAAATCGGGCGCCGCCATTCACTCCTATAATAAATATCGTTTAATGGGCGCCCGATAGGAAAAAAGGGCGCCGGTGAAAAATAACGTTTTAAAAGCGGCGCCCGGAGACTTAATGTTTTATTACTGCTTCTCATGATTACACATTATTTAATGATTTATACATTTTTAAATATTATTTTTAAACGAAAAACAGTACAATATTTTTTTTCAAACATTATTTTTAAACAAAAAACAGTACATTTTTTTTTTACATTATTTTTAAACGAAAAAACCAACAGGGGGGTCTTAGGTTTAGGCACCAACAGGGGGGTCTTAGGTTTAGGCACCAACAGGGGGGGTCTTAGGTTTAGGCACCAACAGGGGGTCTTAGGTTTAGGCACCAAAAGGGGGGTCTTAGGTTTAGGCACCAACAGGGGGGTCTTAGGTTTAGGCACCAACAGGGGGGTCTTAGGTTTAGGCACCAACAGGGGGGTCTTAGGTTTAGGCACCAACAGGGGGGTCTTAGGTTTAGGCACCAACAGGGGGGTCTTAGGTTTAGGCACCAACAGGGGGGTCTTAGGTTTAGGCACTAACAGGGGGGTCTAGGGGTTAGGGGTAGGTACAGGGAGGGTTACTTAGGCACCAACAGGGGGGGTCTTAGGTTTAGGCATCAACAGGGGGGTCTAGGGGTTAGGGGTAGGTACAGGGAGGGTTACTTAGTAATTTTTTTTTTTTAACGTTATTATACGTTTCAGTATTTAAACGAAAGATTAACGTTTTTACAATTGCCGATTTAATGCACATTATTTAATGATTTATAACTTTAAAAAACATTAATTTTAAACGAAATACAGTACAATACATTTTTAAACGTTATCCATGCTTATCGTTAAAAAACCCGGCGCCCTTTTTTCCCAGCGCCCCTTTTTAACGTACGCAAATGATGCATGTAGCATCATGTTTTTTTTAAAGGGAAACACTAATTTATTATTTGGTGGACATAAAATGAAAAAAAAAAAAAAAGCTGTCAATTAACATCAGGACTAGGCAGTGATGCTCATCTAGATCCCGGATATCCGAGTAACCCGGATATCCGAGCATTTTTTACGCTATCCGGGTCAGACTCCGGATCCCGGATAGCTATAGATATCCGGATAGCTATCTGCGGATAGTTTGACGCATGACCCGGATATCTGCGGATATCCGGATCCGAAATACTGTAACTAAGGTGATGACGTCCTGGAGCCAATCAGAGGGCTCCCAGCAGACGCCCTAGCAACCAATCACAGAGGGGAACCCTGGCCAGCCCCACCTGACCTCATTGAGCCAATCAGAGGCATCCTAGCCTAAGCCCTGGCACCCAATCACAGAAAGGAACACTGGCCAGCCCCCCTTGTATAATAAGGAGGGCTGCCATGATGAGACAGATCGTTATGGCTTGCTGAATGCTTCCTGAGAGACATGCTGCAGTGCTGGTGGCCTAGCAAGGGCTGCCTGTACACAGTTATAAACCTAAAGCTGTTCATTGATTAACCCCTTCACTACTCTATAGTAATCGTTAATTAGCTTGACTGATGTCTCATAGTGTGACAGTTAGAGTGTGTGCTGTACAGCTGCAGTGCTGCTGCTGGGCCAAGGTCTGTACACAGTGATAAGCTCAGTGATTAACCCCTTCACTATCACTCCACTATTGTTAATTCATTAATGTGTTAGTGTGCACCAGTTAGTGTCTTCTCCTCTGCTGTCTGTCACTCTGTACTTGTCACGTGACACTTGGCAAGTGCCACGTACCACGTCCGTCATGCTCCTGGCTGGCACACTTTACACCTGCTGCTGCTGCATTGCCCTGCTCCTGCTGCCTGTGCAGCTCCCAACGCCAGGACAGGGTGCCACAGGCCACTTGTACCACCTATATTTAACCCAAAACAAAATTGCAGCATCAATTTTTGGAGGTGTCTTGACTGAAAACTGTCATGTCCCAGTTGTGCGGTTGGATTGTGGACACAATGTGGGCTGCACGACCGCTGTCTGGAATCTAGGCCTAATGTTAATTGACAATCATTTTTTTGGGGGGGGGAGGGGGGATTTGAAGTCCCCACATCATCAATTAGTGTTTCCCTTTGCAAAATAATGATGATACATGCCTCATTTACCCTCAAAACCAGTTTTTAAAGCTATTTAAAGGGCACTTCCGGTTTTTCTATCCAGATATCCGAATAGGCCAGATATCCGCGGATAATGCGACCGGATATCCGCGTTCACGCGGATATCTAAATGGCCGGATTCGGATATCTGAGTCGGATCCGGATATCTAGGTATCCGGATTGGGGTTAATTCGGATTTTAAAAAGTACTATCCGAGCATCACTAGGACTAGGTTCCAGACAGCGGTCGTGCAGCCCACATTGTGTCCAAAGTCCAATCGCACAACTGGGACATGACAGTTTTCAGCCCAGACACCTCCAAAAATGACACCGCAATTGTGTTTTGGGTTGAATATAGGTGGTGGTATCAGCAGCAGTGGCCTGTGGCACCGTGGCGGTGCGAGCCAGCGCCAGCTTGCTTCAGCCTCTTGAACTCCTCATGCTCAACAACATGTTTTTTGGTCAGATGGGTGATGAAGCTGGATGTGCCATACTTGTAGGGGTCACAACCTCTGCTAATCTGTAGTTTGGGCACATTGCATATGGCAAACTTGCTGTCCAATGAGGGCAGAGTGAAAAACCGCCAAATTGGGGCGGTTGGGGGTTGAGTGGTGCGGCTGGTGGTAGCGGCAGAAGGATGTAGTGGGTCCCGCATTCCACGGCCACTGTCTGCAATGCTGATCCTCCGTGCCAAACCCACCGACGCATCCTCCTCCTCAGAGTCAGAGCTGACATCCCCATCCTGTGGATGGTAGTCACGGTCCTTCATCCCATCATCAACATCATACCCCCCCCCCCCTCAAAACCCAGAACATCCTCCTCAAACTCCTTGCGCCTAACAGCCCTGAGTTAAATCGTGGCGCTTGGAGCGAAAAGCTCGCTGACTGAGGGTAGGCTGCCCGCTGGGGTCGACACTGACACGGCAGACCTTTTGAGGGTGGCCGTAATGTTGCTCCCTGTCCTCTTGCCCTTGCTGCCCCTCCCCCGGCTGTCGGTGCCAGCAGACATAGTACAACTTATACGTGATGATGATGTCACCAGATGATGTGGGGTACTTTTACTTTAATGAAATCGGGGTTGGACTTTAAATCAAATCAGCACGGAGTGACAGACCGCAGAGTAGAGGACAGACAGTGCACACCATCTGTCTAACTGTCACACTGACAATGCTCAGCACAGCAGCACTGCAGTAGTCTGTAGTAAGCTAACACAGTACTACTCTGTCTAACAACTAACTGCAGTACTAACTAACTATATAATACAATACAATAACATAACACAGTAATCTTATTCCCTAACCTATACTGTCCTGCTGGCCTGCACAGCACACACAGACACAGCAGGACCTAACTGAGTGAATGAAATCAAACAATTACACTAGCTAGCTAAAAAAAACAATAGAACAATAGTGTAGTGAAGGTGTTTAGCACTCAAAGCTTTAGGTTTATCACTGTATACAGGCTGCACTTGCTAAGCCAACAGCACTGGAGCAACTCTGTCAGTGACCAGCCAGCCAGCCACACAAGCAATGACGATCTGTCTCATCATGCCAGCCCTCCTTATTACACAACGGGGCTGGCCAGGGTTCCCTTCTGTTGTACAGCGATTAGAGGCGCCCCAGAAGGACACAAATGATCCTCTTCCTTTCCTTTGGGCCAACAACCTTTGCAGCCGTGTCAGGGATAGGACCCTCTTTCCTCCACAAGTATAATGTCACGTAATATCACAGCGCCAGGGATTACGTTGCCATACAGATATTCCAATCCACCTCCTGAGTCCTCTCCGATATCTTGGGTGCTTAGATGTTATCTCCGTGCAACCTAATGTAGAAAACAGAAAGAGGGGTTCTCTCAGTGGATAATATTCAGGCAGAATGTATTCAAAGATGATAGATAAAATATGTACATAGTCACTTACATAATGAGGGTCCCAAACCAATTAGGACCCTTTCCGGCTAGATCACTTCCCACCCTTGTGGTACTCAGCAAACAAAGTAATAGCGATCAGAGATGCATAGCCCGCTCTCGTCCAGACTAATTTCGGCCTCAGGGGAACCCTTCTGTGATTGGGTGCAAGGGCTTAGGCAGGGAGGCCTCTTATTGGCTCAATGAGGTCAGGTGGGGCTGGCCAGAGTTCCCCTCTGTGATTGGTTGCTAGGGCTTCTGCTGGGAGCCCTCTGATTGGCTGGGAGCCCTCTGATTGGCTCAATGACATCATCTCCCTTGTTACAGTACCCGGATCCGGATATCCGTCGGATATCCGTGGGTACCCACGGGTATCCGGATTATGCGTCCAGATACCCGCATAGAACTATCCGGATCCGGACAACTTTAGCTCTGCCAGGTGATCTGTACAAAATGTTCATTACTGAGAGTTCTATGCCCAGAGGAAGATACTGCTTGATTGGAAGGTGGAAAATGCTGTTATTTCCCACAATGCAACAAGGATCACAGACAGCAAACTGTCAGGACCATGGTCATGACATCACACTGTGGGAGGGGTTTCACCACAATATCATCCATACAGACACCGCCTAATGATATATTAGAGAAAAGGTAAACATTTCTCATGGAAAAGGGGATATCAGCTACAGATTGTAATTACTTTCAACCCTTAGTTAAAGTTCCTCTTTAAACACATTTTCCTAGAACACGTTTACTGTATATCTGTTTCTAAGGTTACAATATAAACTTAGTTGACTGAGATGAAAACAGTTATATAACACATTACTTATTCTTAGCTGTATTTTTTGCAAAACCAGCATCAGAGGAAAACATGACACTCTCCTGTATTTCCATCCACAGGAAGAAAATAATCATGGCGAATCAGCCTTCACCTTAGATTACTTGGCTCCAGGAGTCTTTGATATGTTCTTAGGTGGGACAGAGACCAGTGGAGTTACAACGTTATTTGGCTGCCAATATCTAATAAAGTATCCTGAACTTCAAGGTATGTGGTTGATGCAATGAGGACGTAATACAGAGGTATTGTCACGCTGAAGCGCAACATGCAATAACACACAATAGATACGTAAGAGTGGTCCGGACCGGTCCGTAGTCAAACACAAAGTCAGAGATATCGAGGTACAGAGTAGCTAGACTGATTCGTAGTCAAAAATCGAGCAGAGTCATACACATAGGTCAGATGTCAGTCGTATTGTAAGGATTAGGCAATAACGAAGTCAGGGACAGGCCGAGTCGGTAACGAAAAACAGATGGCAGCGGTAAGAAGGACTAGACAGGAGCGAGGTCAAGAGGCAGGCAAAAGTCGGTACACAGATAATGTACAATGAGATGTTACTAATATATAATATTACAATATAAGTATGAAAATAATAAAGACTGACTAACTGGAGTACATATATATTGTGTGTCTACACAATAAATCAATGTAGCTCAAAATCGCTAGCTAGACCTATAATCAGCAAACTGATCAACTGACTCACTTGGCCTGATATACCCAGAAATCATCACCAGATCCCACCCCCAGGATGACAGCCCCTCCATCAGACACGCCTATAAAGGCTTCTCTGCTGCATGCGCGTCTGACTGGAGGATCTGCGCACGCGCGTCTGACTGGAGGATCTGCACACGCCTGCCACCGCTGGAGGGATGCCGGGGATGCCCCCAGAAGACGTCAGAGGGCTGCCGGGGATGCCCTCAGAAGACGCCGGAACGGAAGTTGCTGTACACGTATGAGTCCCGCCGGAGACGCCGGGGAGAACATCGCGGGACCCATCGCTGACAGGTAAGATTGTTACAGGTATGTTTCCTGATGATCACAGATCTGAAACATTTCAGCGCTGCGTAATATGTTGGCGCTTTATAAATACAACAAATAAAAAAACATTTCATAGGTAGGTCTAAGCCACAGGTGTGGAACGCCAGTCCTTGAGGGCCATATCCATGCAAGTGTTTAGGATGGGCTGAGAAATGTGTTCTACTTGGTAACAGAGCCGGATTAAGGCTAAATGGGGCCCTAAGCAAAGTAACTGATTTGGGGCCCCCCACCATGTCGTAATAGAATCAGAATATGCAACTGCACAGCAACATGCCGCACACACCGGGGCAGCCGAGCTACTGGTTGCTATGGGCAACAGCCCACTTTCCTCTGTGGGTGCACAATGCAGGGAATAGCAGCGGCAAAATGCAGAGTGAGAGATGAATGGCTGGGACATTTGCACTCAGGGGCAGGGGCACCCCTGTGAAGAGGGCGCCAGATATCACAGCAGCAGCACTTTCCCCCTGCATCTTCAGCCTAGCAATAGCAGAAAGTTCTGGACACCGCCAAACCAGAAGCCGTTCCCCAGACAGAATTACATAACCACCCCCACCACCGAACAACCGGTTTCCTCCAAAACTAGACAGCCACCATGCAGCCTCCATCCCAGTGAATACGATAGTCCAGCAGAGAAGGCAGCCGCAGCGGGGGAGAATGACAGCACCAGATGACTCACATTCACCTATTGCGATCCAAGCAATAGAGGTCCCGTCATCCGGAGCCCATCTGTTTCCTCTAGAGTGCTGCCGCTCTGTTACTACTACTATTACTACTTCCTACTTCCTGTCTGATCTGAGAATCAGGAAGTTCAGAGCGAGCGGCTGCACTGTAGAAGAGACAGATGGGTTTCAGATGACGGGATCTCTATCGCTTGGATCATGGATAGGTGAGTGAGCGTTTGCCATCTGCTGCTATCATTCTTGCTGCAGCTGTGGTTCTCTGTGGGAAGGGAGGGAGGAGTGGGCAGCGGCAGAGCGCACAGTAGCAGGAGGGGGACCTAGGAGGAGAGCCTGGCTCTGAAGACAATCAGCAGCGCACGGCATCATTTGACAAGATAAGACAAATAACATTTATGGGGTCACCTCAGCATCCGTGACAGTTGACCAACAAATGGCATGCTCACCTTGTTGTAAGGCTGCCTAGCCCTACAGACAGGGCTAGGCAGCTTCCCTTCCAGGCTCCGCCTATTGGAAGCTTTTTAGTTCTTAGATGTATGAATGAAACCCTGCCATTGGACTGTTGGAGGTGGATCGCTACCTACAGCACTGAGGCTGAAACTGCACACCCTTAAAAACGTAGACAGCTGTCTGTGAGTGTGGACAGCAGCAGCAGAGGGTGAGCAGGAGATTTATAGGTGCTAGTTATTGGATATGCTTGATTACTGTATAAGCAGGATTGCACTATGATAGTATCTCATTGTTTTGTTTGAGATTGGATGCATCGCATAACGCTGGGAAAAGAGCTGGGTAATCCAAGAAGCGCAGTTGCTGTCTGTAGGGCTAGGCAGCCTTACAACAAGGTGAGCGTGCCATTTGTTGGTCAACTGCCACGGATGCTGAGGTGACCCCATAATTCAAGCTGCACAATCGGACCCAATAGGGTGTTGGTCCCGACTTTTTTTCATTTCAAACGGATCGCACTATGTGTTTGTTTTCCTCTTTTTCATGTGAACTGTGTCATTAACGAAAAAATCCCCTGGATCACCTGGACTTGGATGGTGGACAGTGAAGGACGTATTAAAGGGAACTGTTTGTACAAATAAATGTTTTGGGAAGGGGTAGCGCACTCCATAAGCCAATAGTTTTCTGATGAGATGTACATGTGGCATCTGTTTTGAGTTGCAGCAAGCCTAGACATAGAGGGTAGGGTGAGAAGAGGGGAGCGCAATTGATAAAACCATATAAATAACATTTATATTGAGCTTTTCTCCTGGCGGACTCAAAGCGCCAGAGCTGCAGCCACTAGGACGCGCCCTATAGGCAGTAGCAGTGTTAGAGAGACTTGCCTAAGGCCTCCTACTGAATAGGTGCTGGCTTACTGAACAGGCAGAGACGAGATTCGAACCCTGGTCTCCTGTGTCAGAGGCAGAGCCCTTAAAGGGACTCCGAGCAGTGCCTGTGGGTATGCCTTTAAGCATACCCACAACTAATTAATTACATCCTCACACCTACCAGCATAATGTTTGTAATTATATCCCCCTGGGTTACTTATATTTCATTGCATTGTGCTGAATCAAGCTGCCGATTTTGGAGAAAAGTCATCCTGTGTAATACAATGTAACTATGGAAAGATGCATATCATTTTGAAGCTCTCTTTCTCCTCTTTCCAATGATAGATAAACTGCCGCCCTATGCCTTTTAGTTTTCGCTATTTTCGCAATCGAAATTGCCGCGGCCGCAATTTCGATCACGATAATAGCGAAAACTAAAAGGCACAGGACGGCGGTTTATATAGTTGTAAGACCGTGTACCGAGGGGTACCCCAGGATACAGCGAATTCACGGAACAAGGAAGGTGATACAGACACCAGCTTAGTGCAACCAAAACTTTATTTACTGGAAAGTATTAACAGGAACAGTTACAAACACAACAAGATTTGCAATACACAGGGTACCCTATACCCTGGAGTCCCCACTTCTGTCCAACAGGACACCTCTACCTGATGGCAGTTTACAGTAGAGCCTCAAGTCATACTGAACTGCAGAATCACTCTTAGCCATTAGCAGACACAGCAGAGCGGACAAGTCATGCTGGACTGCAGGATCAACCCTATCCGTTGGCAGTGTACAGTAGAGCCTAAAGTCTTGCTGCACTGCAGTATCAATCCAGTGTGACCTTCTAAAAACAGTTCCTAACTATCTACCTAAAGCAGGCCTAAGTCTCAGTTTCTTCAGGTACCGTACCACAAAAAACAGTTTAATGAAAACACAAGAACCCGGGTTCACTGACCTGTTCCTACTTGGTATCAGAAGATGCCTCTCTTTAGGACAGCCTCAGGCCTGCAACCACACTTGCAGCCTTGATGGGTAGCTGGCGTAGAATCCTAAGCCAAGAACAGCTAACTGGGAACAATCTCCACTCTAGCAAGCAGGATTCAAGGGGAAAACAGCGATCAGCCTCTCTGCAGCTTGGATGGATCCAGATTGTCCTTTTCACAGACAGCTCTCCACAAAAACAACCATGTCTGTCTCTGTCTTCTCTTCCTGGTCTCTCTAGAGCTGCCAGGCCCCACCTCTCTTGCTTGTTTATCCCTCAACAGCATTAGGTTATCACTTTCTGATACAGGCGGCATCTAGTGGCCAAAATGCAAACTGTCACTTCAGAACTGAATTCAGGCAAGATTCTTGACAATCTCACATGCCACCCCACTAGAGGTTGTCGTCCTTGGCAACCCTCCCCAAACAAACTCATCTCGTGCGTAGCGCTGTGGAGGCACACCAACATTAGGCCTCGCCGATCTTCGCAGCGTGAGAGGCTCAGAAACATCAGGTATGTCAGGCATATGTGGTAAGGGAGGAGCTGTTGACTGCTCAGCATTACACATAGGAGGTAAACCCACCACAGCCGGAGCCTATGCAGACATCTGGGCAGGGACAACCCACCATTCCTCTTCCTCCTCATCTGAGGCGTTTTCCTCCATACACTCAACATGCAGGGGTGCCTCCTCCTCACACACTGGCTCCTCAAAATGACAATGTCTCAACATATTACGGTGCAAGTTTCGTGAGGGTCCCCCGGTCCCTACCGGCTCTACCTCATAGACCGGAATAGCAGGGTCAACCCTTCTTTTCACTGTGTACGGAACGGCCTCCCACCGCCCATCCAACTTTCCTGACGGCCGTTTGGCTTTGACCATGACTCTATCACCTGGGGCAAACCCATCCCTTAGTACTGGTTTTGGATTAGGGTGTATCACTCGTCCCAGGCGTTCCCCCACAACCTTGTGCACCGTTCTCAGGCGGCGGCGGTGCTCCTGCACCCAATCAGTGGTATTTCTCGGTTGTGGTCCCATTGGATTGGGCATGTGGAGGTCTTCAATCTCCCGCCCGGCTCTCCCAAACATGAGCATGTGTGGGGAGTACCCGGTAGTACTATGTACTCTATTGTTATAGGCCCACATCAACTCAGGCAGGTACTCGGGCCACCGGGCCTTTTGACTATCCTCTAGAGTCCGCAACATCTGGAGCAAAGTGTGGTTGAAACATTCGCAAGCCCCGTTTCCTTGGGGGTGATACGGTGTGGTGCGGGAGCGTTCGATCCCATACAGCTGGTACAACTCATTCATGAGAGTACCCTGGAAACATGCCCCCTGGTCCGAATGTATTCTCTGTGGACACCCAAACACCTGTATAAAGTGTTTGCAGACCGCTTCAGCAGCCGACTCTGCTGTCTGGTCCCTGGTGGGTACAGCTACTGCATATTTTGTGAAATGGTCTGTCATGACTAGACAGTATGACTGTCCTGAGGGAGAGTACCCAATTTGCACATAGTCAATCATAAGAAGCTCTAGTGGTGCTGAGGTGCAGATGGCCTGTACAGGAGCCCGCTGTTCAGTGCTCTTACTCAGCCCGCAGAGTCGACACCTGAGACATGCAGTGGCCACCATATCACCCAGATCTGGACAGTATACCAGACGTTGAAGCCACTTGAATGTCTTTTCACTCCCGAAATGAGCACCTTTTTCATGAGCTTCCCTGGCGGCCTCGGGCCCCAATGACATGGGGATGACAATCTGTTGTCGGTGCTGCAGTTCTGACTGTAAGTATATGGTCCGGCACAAGAGGCCCTGGGTAACTGTCAGCTTGTCCCATTGCCTCAACAACTTTTGACCCTCTGGGGTCAGGCCAGCCCGCTCTTCTGGCCGAGGCCATATCTTGTTCTGAACCCACTCTTTTACTTTCCACAAATCCGGGCAGGCATTCTGGACTCTCTCCCAATCAGCCAGAGTTTTTCCCAGCACTAGAGTCATCCCAGACGCCACCCCACTTGTATGTGCCACATCCTGGAACATAGGTAGGCGACCAAGGTCAGGAGTTTCAGTGTCTTCTAACTCCTCATCGATTCTCTGAGCTGACTGTCCTACAGGGACCCGGGAGAGTGCATCGGCATTGCCATTCTCCCTACCGGACCGGAACTTGATGCGATAATTGTACTTGGAAAGGCGGGCCATCCATCTCTGCTCGAGTGCACCGAGCTTGGCATTCTCCAGATGTTCCAACGGGTTATTATCCGTCATCACAGTTACTTCTGCACCTGTCAGGTACTCGGCAAACCTTTCGGTCATGGCCCACACCAGCGCCAGTAGTTCCAGTTTAAAGAAGCTGTAGTTATCAGGGTTGCGCTCTGAGTCTCTCAGGGACCGGCTCCCATAGGCGATGACTCTTTCCCGTCCATCCTGGACTTGGGATAAGACAGCCCCCAGACCATGAAGGCTTCCATCAGTGTATAGCAGGAATGGGGTGTCGAACCGTGCATAAGCCAAGATCGGGGCACTGGTCAGTGACTCCTTCACCGCTTCAAAAGCCTCTTGTTGCCGAGGTCCCCAGTCAATGGGACGCTTCTTTGGGCCCCCAGAAGTGCCCCTTAGTAACTCATTTAATGGGCCCACCAGATAGGCAAACTTGGGTATAAACCTGCGGTAGTAGCCAGCCAGTCCCACGAACGCCCGCACCTCTCGTAGTGTACTGGGTTGGGGCCACTTCTGGACAGCCTCCACCTTGTTGGGGGCCGGCTTCACTCCCTCCGAGGTGACTACATGTCCTAAGTACTCTATCTGCTGTTGGAACAGTTGGCATTTCTTGGGCTTGATCTTGAGCCCATGCTCTCGTAGTCGTCCTAGGACTTGTCGTAGCTTCTGGAGGTGATCTTCAAAGGAGGCCCCAAACACTACTATGTCATCCAGGTATATCAATACTGACTCAAAATTGAGATCTCCCAGACAGTGCTCCATCAATCGCTGGAATGTTCCCGGAGCATTGGAGAGGCCGAATGGCATCCGATTAAACTCATAGAGCCCCATAGGTAGAATGAAGGCTGTCTTGGCTTTATCTTTCTTGGCCACCGGCACCTGCCAATATCCACTAGCCAGGTCAAGAGTCGAGAAGAATTTTGCTTGACTTAGGGCTGACAATGACTCCTCAATCCGCGGAAGGGGTAGGCATCCCGGACGGTCTGAGCATTCAGCTTCCGGTAATCCACACAGAACCGGAGACTCCCATCTTTCTTCCGCACTAAAACTACTGGAGCAGCCCAAGGGCTCTGACTCTCCTGTATCACCCGGTTTTCCAACATGCTGGCCACCATATTTTTCACCTCCTGGTACATCTAAGGTGGGATTTGCCGGTAACGTTCCCTGATTGGTGCAGCATCGCCAGTCGGGATTTCGTGTTCAATGGCAACAGCACACCCAAAGTCTTCATCATGTCTCGAGAAGGCTTCTTGAAACCCCCAAAGGGTTTCTTCCAGCAGCTTTTGTTCCACCGGAGTCAGCGTCTGGCAATCCACTCCCATCCGGGCCATAATCATTTGACCGTTCCATTCTGCTGTTGGGGTTTCCTTTTGATGAGTCTCCACAGCGTAGGTCCAGGCTGATCTCCTATCAGGCTGTAGTGTGAAACCCCTCCGTCGAACAATACCACCATCAAACACATAGACTGCGGCCAGCAAGGTGTTTCTGGGGACGGTCAACTCGCAGTCCACCACATTACGGCAGCGTACGGGTACACATCCATCCTTCACAATGGCCAGGGCCCGGGCTACCAGCGGATGAGTCGATGGTTCCCCCTGATAAGCGGGCTCGATCAGGACCTCCAGCCCATTCAACCTTCGTCCAGCCCCCACCGGCAGCATTAGCACTCGTTCTTGTCGAGGTGGGATCTTCACCGGGGAACTCCGTGGCACCCTGACCTTTCCAATGGGCTGACCAGATAGGTTACTCTTTTGCAGGCTACAGCTTCTCACCATCTGTTGTAAAAGCTTCTGAGTAGGCTGGTGCGTGGTGGCCCGTTGCCAGTACTTTGGCCCTTCCTTGGCATAAAGCTGGTGGTCTAAGTCTCTCAATACATTCATACCCAGGGTCACATCCATTCCTTTCCGTGCCGAATGGTCAACCAGCACGACCCCCTTCTTGCCGATGTCTTGTCCAAACAGTCTGACCTGCATCCAGACTATTCCTCGGACATCCATCTCGCTGTTATTGGCAGCAGTCAGCCGGATAACGCTCCCATCTTCGGGTTCAATCATATGCTGGAAGTGCCTTTCAAAGAACTCTAAAGGCATAAGGGTGCACTCTGACCCTGTATCAACTAGGCAGCAGACCTTCAGCCCTTCCAACTCAGCTTTAATAACGGGGCTTCTGGCATACAAGTCATGGTCTTCACGCATAGGGCTTAACTTCTGGTGTACCGCTGCAGGATGCCCAGCTACTGCAGCGGTTGGGAGTTTAACGGCGGCTCAGGTGCTGCCTGTCCGAGGCACTCTCTGGCGATATGGCCGTATTCACAACAAGCCCAACAGAGCGGCCCTCTTCTGACGGGCCCCCTCCCCTGAGTCACCCTGGGTGGAGTAGAACGAAGTGTGGAGATTGTTGCCAGAGGCTGGGGCGGCTTTGCCTTCATTTGAGACACTTCCAGCCGAAGCTCTTTCATTTCTGCCCACAGAGCCTGGACTACATCCTTTAGAGTCTCAGATTCTTCAGGACCCGGGTGATCCCTTGTAGCGTGCGTGCTATTCACTACCCTCGCAGCCGCCGGTAGGGGTTCTTCTTCTCTCTCTACCGCAGCTAGGTAGATGCTATAGAATGTCATATCGGCCGTTGTTCGGGTCATCTCATGTAACTTATCTTGTAAGAACTTATCGGAGAGGCCCACTATGAACTGATCTCGTAGTAGCCGATCCACTTCCCGGAAGGCTCCCATGGCATCGGGGTCTCGCCGTCGTATCTCATTCAGCGTCTCTTGTAGAGCATTGGAGTATTGCATCAGTGTCTCACCCTCTCGCTGGGGCCGGTTAAAGAAGTGACTTCGTAACTGTACCACTTTGGCACGCCCCCCTTGGGCCCTCTCTAGCAAGGAGAATATCTTCTCCAGGGCATCTCTCTCGGAGTCGGGCCTTACCATTACTGTCCGTCTGACGTCACCCTCTAGGGCTCCCAGCGCAACCTCTGCCTGCAGCTCGGGAGTCAAGTTACACATTTTAACTGCGCTTCGCACCCTTTCCATCCAGTCCTGCAATGTCATGTTTTTACCATCATATTTTGGCAGATGACGCAGCAGTGCCCCTACAGGGATATATCCTACTTGGGTGGGCATGTTGTTGGGGACAAGCTGGCCTTGTACCTGTGCACCCGAAGCTGGGCCCTGAGCCGGTGCCCCTAGCGCCGGGGGATGGTCTCCCGCCACGTTCCCGTCCATATTGGTCGCTGTATCCTGCCGACTACGCCAAGTTGTAAGACCGTGTACCGAGGGGTACCCCAGGATACAGCGAATTCACGGAACAAGGAAGGTGATACAGACACCAGCTTAGTGCAACCAAAACTTTATTTACTGGAAAGTATTAACAGGATCAGTTACAAACACAACAAGATTTGCAATACACAGGGTACCCTATACCCTGGAGTCCCCACTTCTGTCCAACAGGACACCTCTACCTGATGGCAGTTTACAGTAGAGCCTCAAGTCATACTGAACTGCAGAATCACTCTTAGCCATTAGCAGACACAGCAGAGCGGACAAGTCATGCTGGACTACAGGATCAACCCTATCCGTTGGCAGTGTACAGTAGAGCCTAAAGTCTTGCTGCACTGCAGTATCAATCCAGTGTGACCTTCTAAAAACAGTTCCTAACTATCTACCTAAAGCAGGCCTAAGTCTCAGTTTCTTCAGGTACTGTACCACAAAAAACAGTTTAATGAAAACACAAGAACCCGGGTTCACTGACCTGTTCCTATTTGGTATCAGAAGATGCCTCTCTTTAGGACAGCCTCAGGCCTGCAACCACACTTGCAGCCTTGATGGGTAGCTGGCGTAGAATCCTAAGCCAAGAACAGCTAACTGGGAACAATCTCCACTCCAGCAAGCAGGATTCAAGGGGAAAACAGCGATCAGCCTCTCTGCAGCTTGGATGGATCCAGATTGTCCTTTTCACAGACAGCTCTCCACAAAAACAACCATGTCTGTCTCTGTCTTCTCTTCCTGGTCTCTCTAGAGCTGCCAGGCCCCACCTCTCTTGCTTGTTTATCCCTCAGCAGCATTAGGTTATCACTTTCTGATACAGGCGGCATCTAGTGGCCAAAATGCAAACTGTCACTTCAGAACTTAATTCAGGCAAGATTCTTGACAATCTCACATATCATTGGAAAGAGGAGATTATACCATCCAGCCACCGGTGACAGGATGGCGAGGGCTGGTTTATGTGCTGATGGGGCCCCCTTGACTCTGAATGGGGGGGCCCCAAGCAACTGCTTTTGTTGACTGGTCGGTAATCCGGCCCTGCTTGGTAACCCCACGCCTTTCCTGATTCAGTCCTATTAATTAATTTGATCTAATGTTGTGCTGTAGATCTGATTGATTCTTGCCGTGCTCTTGTTTCATGCTTTATATATCATTACAGTTCCTGCATTAAAAGAAAACTCACAATAGCGTAGTACTAATAGCTTTATATTGTTGCCTGGCACCTATTGTACTGCAAACAGGGTTCCAGCTGATCTATGCAGCCTCCACCATGGGATCACGCGTGTGCTACACACCTCACTGCTAAATATATCAGGGTAGAGGTATCAATCGCTTTTGATGACTCTTGCCCACCATGGCATTTTTTATCCAGCTCCTTAAGGGGAGTCTGAAGCGAAAATAAAAACAAAAACAGATACTCACCTAAGCAGAGAGTCCTATAGAGCCTTCCCGTTCTCCTCACGGTCCCCGAGTTCCAGCGTTGCACCCCCTGTTAGTAGTCTCCAACCAGTCAGTCCGAGACTACTCTCTGCCACTGCTCGAAGCTTCGGAAGTCTTCAGGTGCCGGAGTGCTCCCAAAGACAGACGCTTTTACACCTCTCTGACACTGTAGCCATCCTTGGCAGGTTTTGGTGCTCCAGTCCAAATCAACTGTTATGTACAGAGTGCATGAGTGGATGCAATGTAAATCTCACACTGAGGCTCATAGCTCCTTAGCTATGCCACTGTCTGTGGGTAATGAGCACCCAGCGCCTCATATATGCACTTACCATAGTTTCTTGAAGGACTTTCTTTTGGGAGTACTTCCCTTATACTGATGAGCACTACAAGTAGCTACGGGTACGTAGCTACTCGGAATCTAAATTTAAATTAGTTAGCACTGCCTATGGCAGGGGGGGGGGGGGGTTAACTTACCTGCCATCTATGGCTGATGTGTTCCACTCACGGTCCACGTAACTCCACTACCTTCTCCTTCCAGGTTTGGAGTGTAATTACATAGACCGCGAGTCGAACGAATTGGCTATAAGCGGCAGCGTAGGTAAGTTAACGCCCACTATCTAATTTAAATTTTGATTACTAGTAGTTATGTACTTGTAGCTACTCATAGTGCTCACCACTATTCCTTTCATCAGATCTGGAGATCTGTTGAAGTGAAATTCTCCTCAAAGCAAATCCCACAAGATACTTTGGTAGATGCAAATAAAGGTAGTGTCACATAAATTCTTTCTGACATGCCTACAAACATCTAACCTACAATAGCAAATATGGTAATATCCTAACCTTTCCATGATTTTTGTTGTATCACTTTTGTCTCCAGTGTTTTTCGCTGTTCTTTAAACTTTGCAAATCAGCCCTTTATATAAGAAAAAAAAATCCACATGACTCTTGTCTCTGAATGGCCAACAGCTAAACTTCATGAAGAGATTGACCATGTGATCGGCCCAAGCAGGGAACCTAAAGCAGAGGACAGGAATGAAATGCCATACATGAATGCCCTTGTTCATGAGATTCAGCGGTTCAGTGATGTTGTTCCACTGGGTTTGGCCAGAGCTACCTCCAGAGATGTCATGTTGAATGGTTACCACCTAAGAAAGGTAAGGTGAAGCTCTCAAGGGCCCAATCCATTACACCTTTTCTGCTAAGTTTTCACCTAGGTGATATTTTCAATTTTTATAAATAAAATGCCTTTTAAAGGACTTCCAAAGCGACGGTGAAAATCTATGTTGATTCACCTGGGGTTTATTCCAGCCCCTAGCAGCCTTCTTAGTCCCTCGCCACAGCCCCGGTCCTACTTGGTGTCCCGCTGGCCGCCCATATGGATCGGTGACCCCCAGGTGGGGCGGCCCTTTTGTGCCTGCTAAGGATGGTTGGAAATGCCAAATTCCGATTCCGCGGAAAATCCACTTCGCCACTTCGCCATTGCCGATTACTGCTACCGATTCCGCTTTTCACTACCGATTTCCGAATTCTTATGTAGATTTTCGCTGAATTTTCTTCCAACTTTAACATCGATTTTCTCAACAACTATAAGGTCTTTTTGAAAAAAACATTCCCTCTTGTTTCTACACTTCTGATTAACATACCCTGAAAATTTGGTGTTTCTAGGTCCTATGGGGGCTTTGCTATTAACCGCTAAAGTCGACGGATTTTGACTGTAATGTAAAATGCAGAAGATCCACATTACTAATATGGAGTAATTTTATGACAATCAGAAGACTCAGAACGAATAAACCAATCAGAGAAAGGGGATTTAGATGGAAATTTCCGCATTTTTTGATTGGCTTATTTATTCTGAGTATTCTGATTGGCTTAAAATTACCGCATATCGGTAATGCAGATTTTCTGCATTTTACATTACAGTCAAAATCCGCCAACTTTAGTGGTTACCGTGTTTCCCCTAAAGTAAGACATCCCCTCAATACAAAGCCTGGATACAGGAGAGTAGTGTTGGGAGAACAGTGTTCGCCACTGTTCGGGTTCTGCAGAACATCACCCTGTTCGGGTGATGTTCGAGTTCGGCCGAACACCTGGTAGTGTTCGGCCAAACTGTTCGGGTTCGCCCGAACTGCTGAATGCCCGGCCGAACAGGGGCCCTGTTCGTCCGAATACGGCCCCCCTATGGGGTCGCAGGCATCAGGGGGGAGCATGCCCCGATCGCGGGGGGGAGGTTGGAAATTCCCCCCACCCCCTCCGCTAGCGCTCCCCCCTCTGCCCGCTTCCCCATACAAAAGTTTGACGAAAGTAAAATAGTACCGGTGGTGGTGGCTGGCTGCTGCAGTGGCTGGCTGGCACTATGAAGTGACTGAGGAGGAGGAGGAGGAGTAGGACGCGTTGAGGGAGGCCGGGCAGCGGGCAGTTCAGCGGTAGTACCCTTGTTGTACTTCCGCCCTTTCTCTGACCTCACGTCCTCTGCGTGATGACGCATACGAGGGTACGCGTGACGCGTACCCTCGTATGCAGAGGACGTGAGGTCAGAGAAAGGGCGGAAGTACCACAAGGGTACTACCGCTGAACCGCCCGCTGCCCGGCCTCCCTCAATGCGTCCTACTCCGACTCCTCCTCCTCAGTCACTTCATAGTGCCAGCCAGCCACTGCAGCAGCCAGCCACCACCACCGGTACGATTTTACTTTCGTCAAACTTTTGTATGGGGAAGCGGGCAGAGGGGGAAGCGCTAGCGGAGGGGGTGGAGGGAATTTCCGACCCCCCCCCCTCCGCGATTGGGGCATGCTCCCCCCTTATGCCTGCGACCCCATAGGGCCCCCAAAAGCCTGAACATGCCGAACATCGCGGCCATGTTCGGCGAACGTTCCCGAACCTGAACATCCAGGTGTTCGCCCAACACTTGTATGGGGAAGCGGGCAGAGGGGGAAGCGCTAGCGGAGGGGGTGGAGGGAATTTCCGACCCCCCCCCTCCGCGATTGGGGCATGCTCCCCCCTTATGCCTGCGACCCCATAGGGCCCCCAAAAGCCTGAACATGCCGAACATCGCGGCCATGTTCGGCGAACGTTCCCGAACCTGAACATCCAGGTGTTCGCCCAACACTACAGGAGAGCAGCAGTATAATGTGAGTTCTACACAGTCCTATATATGTGACAGGCACTTTGTGTTTTTGTTGGAGCCAGCCCTCCTGATCTGTTGTGTGATAAGCATCAGCAGCACTTCACATCTTCACCTCTTCCCAGGACACACACACAGCTTATCCTATGCTTGGGGGAGTCTGACAGAGTTCTCTGCCTGCAAGTAATAGACTCTTAATTACATGATCAGCAGAATTAATTTCTTGTAATTGAGAGCCAATATCTGCAAACCACAAGCTCTGTGTATGTTGCACATGGCATACAGTATGTACATTTTGTATAGGAAAAATACCAGTGTTTGCCAAAAATAAGACATCCTCAGAAAATAAGCCCTAGCACATCTTTTAGAGCAAAAATTAATATAAGACAGTGTCTTATGTTTGGGGAAACACAGTAATAGCAAAGCCCCCATAGGTCCTAGAAACACCATACAGTTTTCAGGGCATATTAAACAGAAGAGTGGGAAGAAGAGGAAAACATTTTTTCAAAAAGACCTTGTAGTTTTTGAGAAAATCGATGTTAAAGTCGGCCGAAAATGTCCGTGATTTCTGTTGAAATCCGCCTACCGCACTTGTATTACCGATTTCCGCATTCCGATGTGGAAATGCAATTTCCGATCGGAAATGCGGAAATGCAATTTCCGTGGAATCCGAAAAAGCATCCCTAGTGCCTGTGTGGGTACTCATGCCTGCATGTCCACATCATCTGGTGTGTACTGCACCAGGGGCAGAAGAGCCGCCCCACCGGTGGGTCGCCGTTCATTATGGGCGACCAGCGGGACACAGAGTAGGACCGGGGCTGTGGCGAGAGACTAAGACAGCTGCCAGGGGCTGGAAGAAGCCCCAGGTGAGTAAACAGAATAACTGTGACCTCGGAAGTCCTTCAAGCCACCAACAAGCAACCAAAGTGCTCAGAATTATTTTAACAGTACTTTTTTACCTACTGTTTTGTATTTTTTAAATTGCAGAGTACTGAAAAGTTAGTTTAAACAGAAGGTAAAAAATGATCTCCTGGGAGAATACTGGCCAGTGCCAGGCCACCAATAAGAAACATTTACTATTCTACATGGTAGATGTTTCATTTTATTTCATCACCTTGGAACAAAGAAGAACATTACATTTCGATCAGTTGAAAAATGTACAAAAACAATGTAAGCATGATTTGACCCTCTAAGGTTCTCCCAGACTGGAGATCACTAGAAAAAACATGGGATCCTGCAAACTAGATCTTATAAGCTATAGTTAGGCTAAGGAATAAGCTCTTTATTCAAAAATCATTAAAATCACATTCAGAATTCAGTTAAAAATGGCCCTGGCGACAGCCCGGCGTTTCAAGCCTATTTGCTCTTTTTCAAGCTGTTTAGCCATATAACTGAAGCAGGGATACAACCAGTGGTGTAGCTAAGAAGCTGTGGGCCCCAGCGCAAGATTTGCATTGGGGCCCCCCCAAACACTCTATACATAATTGATAAAGCACTCAAAACCTGCCATGGACAGCCATAGTGTCAGAGGTGCAAGAAGGGGATGGGAAACAGTGTGTTAACAATCACTACTATTCAAAGCATCTAAAGAAATGATTATTATCAGCACAAGACCAATCACGAGCTAATACTGTGGTTGAGGGGGGGCCCTCTAGTCTAAGGGTCCTGATGCGATCACTACCTCTGCACTCCCTATTGCTACGCCACTGGATACAACCCCGCCCTATATAGCATAATACATACAGATCAGCCATTAGATTCAAATGTTACAGCAGCCAACAGATGCATGCACAGCACATGTAGAGAAGACCTGATAGAAGACTGAACCAGCTTCCTCCACCCCTTGTAGGCCATTGGCTCCCTCGCCGGTCACTCCATTGTCCCTCAGTAAGCTCTGGTTACTTCCTCAGTCCCGTTCCACTGCACATATGGTATTAGCGCATGTGAAGAACACTCCTGGCCACGGGAGTGCGTTCGGGAGCAAGCGTGGCTGAGACCATGCATGCACAGTGGCGTGTGACTATGGGTGACCGAAGAATTTACTGGAGCTGATTGTGGGACAACGAAGCGGCCTGGGAGAATGGCGAGGTAGCCCATGGCCTACAGGGAGCTGGAAGTAGCCCAGGCTTATCTGTTTTCTCTTGGGTTTCCTTTAAGAACAGAATAATATAAAAGAAGACTCCTTTAGGAATATTAATTTAGCCACAATGAAATCAATTCTTTTATCAACTTTCATTTTGAAGAACTGTTTGTTTTCCAGGGTACCAACATTCATACAGTGTTGACCTCAGCATTGAAGGATCCCACACAGTTTGAAACACCTGAAGTATTCAACATAAAGCATTTTTTGGATGAAAATTGGAAATTTAAGAAAAATAATGCCTTTATTCCATTTGCTGCAGGTAAGAAATGTGATGCAGATCATTGCTTAACAGAGGAACACCTTGGGGCACAGCGTTACTTTGCTTTGTGACACCATCCTGGGAACTGCCAAGCACAAGAAAACCTACAGCCTACAGTTAAAGGACTTATGATGCAAACACACACAAAAAAGTTAATTACCTCATGGCCATTGCAGTCCTCCTTGCAGACTATCAGCATCTCCCTTGTCACTGTCTGGCACTGGCACTCTGTTATCATAATCCACACTGTAATGCAGGCCCCGACCCTCCCCAGGGTCGCCTTATCAGTTTGCGATTAAAAATGCCACTTTAAAAATCCTGCGTCTGCGCAGTTCTCTGCCCGCCCACATGACTAATTGAGGTACAAGTTAATATGACAAGTCACGTCTTCCCACGCTCAACGCTGCATGTCTCTGCTGAGGGGGCGCGGCTGACTTGTACCTCAATCAGTTGTGTGGGCGCGCCCACATGACATAGAGCTAAGTGCTGGAAGCGAGGGCGGGCCGAAGGGCCGGACAGAGAACCTGCGCAGCCGCACTAGCAGTTAAGAGAACTGCGCAGACGCAGGTGTTTCAAAGGGGCAATTTTAATTGCAAACTGATAAGGTGGCCCAGTGGAGGGCCGGGGGCCTGCACTACAGTGTGGATTATGATAACAGAAAGCCAGAAAGTAACAAGGGAGGTGCTGATAGTCTGCAAGGAGGACTGCAATGGCCATGAGGTATTAACTTTTTTGTGTGTGTTCGCCTCGTAAGTCCTTTAAAGGCTCTTTCAATAGCCATCCTGATTTTGTGCACACCTTACCGATGCATGGTTGCGTGCCAGGGGTCCATTTCAGCGCAAACATAGGCGGCTCCAACATTGTGAAATTGTTTGCACCGTGCAATAAAGTTTTTTATTGCAAGGTGCAGTGACGCTTTCTGGACTTTCATGTTACCATGCATGTCACACACAATGTACACTTTGCCTGTGACATTTTGTCAAATAAACCATTTCCACAGGAAATAACCCATACACTGTGCAGTTAGCATGTCCCTTTTAGTATGCAGGCATAGTGCTACTGGCACAGCGGAAGCTGCTAATCATCGGCTGTTACTGCTGCTGGCATAGTGACAGCTGCTAAGCAAGGAAATGAACAGCGCTACTTAAAAACAGGCAAGTGCCTACCTGCAAAAGAGTGCAAGCCCCACTTGTGGAGTCGAATACACACCGAGCATACACATGACCTGTCTACCACTGAAGGAGTATGTTAGTTTCCTGTAACAGCTTGCATGCAACCTATTAAGTACTCGTCCCTCCCACTGCGAAGAAGTCGATCCTCCATGGGAGGGGCCTAACACTAACTAAATCCTAACCTATGTATATGCATAGCCTGGGTGCGGCTAATCAAATAAAATCGAAAATTGAAAATTGCGCAAAAGGTGGATCAGCGCAACACCAGGCTGCCTCCGAATAGCCTCCAATCAGAGGTGCGCTGAGCTCCCCCAGAAACTACAAACGCACCTTGAACCCAAACAGAAACTCTGCATAAACACCAAAAGCATGGCTGTGCTGTGTGACAGCTGCTAATAAGTAGCTACTACTGCTACAATGGTGGATGATAACCTACAGGCATGCAAATGGGGAGGCAGAGCAGTAATACAAGGAGGTCCCTGCATGCAGTAGCACAGCTACGGCCTGTGGCCCACATGGAATTAACAACTGCAAAGAGCTGTGGGGGCCACCAGAAAATGCTTGGCGGGCCTTATTTGGCCCCCGGGCCGGACTTTCAACATGTCTATGCTAGATGATCAGAGTAACCAGCCAATCAGAAAGTGATCCAGGGCTTTGTGTAATCTACAGAAGATCAATGTTTCTCAACATTTTCTTGGTATGTACCCCTTTTAAAAGTATGTGCTCACTCAAGCACCCCTTGACAAAGATATATAGTATTTAATTGGTGTACATGGTAATTGATTCTAAACAACTTACTGTGTTAACTGTTGTTTTTTATTAGCCAAAATTCTAATTTGGTGTTGTTTATATATGATCTACCACTTTTGAAAACTCTAAATTTGTTATATCAAGCTCGAGTACCCCCTGGAGAGTCCATTCATTATCAGCGTGGGCCATTTTGGGGCAGGGAGATGCCGAAAAATAGCTTACTCTGCTCCTGCACAAACTCCGAGCCCACACTGATTACCATTCCCTTTACGCGTTGTAGCAGCTCTGGGGGACACGTAATTTGGGCAACAGCTATTGCTGGCGGCTGAATCACCCTTTTTTTAAACTAATTTGTGCTGCATCCAGCTGATCTCCAGGCTCCAAAATCAGGCATGCAGCACTGGCACTGAAATGATCAGCGCTGCACTGAAATCAGCTAGCTTGCCCCTGGACCCATCAGACATACCTCCTGGGGTATACATACCACACGTTAAGAACCTAGGATCTAGACGAATACTCCTGACATACTTAGTAGACTTTGTATTCAAACAGGTTCTGGGAAAATTAAACTGTACCTGAGATCAGTAAGAAGAAACATTTTTTTACACGCCCAGGGATTCCTCCAGCCTCATGTGTCCCTGCGCAGAAGAGCGACTGACGCGACTGAACCAGTTACTGGGGCAGATTGGGGCCAAATAGAGGCACTTGGGAGGATGGTGAGGGATGCAGCGATGGGGCTGTAGGAAGCCCCAGGTAAGTAAAAAAAAGTCTTCTTACTGATCTCATGTACACTTTAAAGGGGGGGATTTTGGGTTTAAGAAAGGAAATACTAATTTCATTTTGATTTTTATCATTTTGAGCATCTTTATTTTATCACAAATCATATACTCGTATATACAGGGTGGGCCATTTATATGGATACACCTTAATAAAATGGGAGTGGTTGGTGATATTAACTTCCTGTTTGTGGCACATTAGTATATGTGAGGGGGGAAACTTTTCAAGATGGGTGGTGACCATTTTGAAGTCGACCATTTTGAATCCAACTTTTGTTTTTTCAATAGGAAGAGGGAAGACACATCAAACTTATTAGGAATTTCACAGGAAAAACAATGGTGTGCTTGGTTTTAACGTAACTTTATTATTTCAGGAGTTATTTACAAGTTTCTGACCACTTATAAAATGTGTTCAATGTGCTGCCCATTGTGTTGGATTGTCAATGCAACCCTCTTCTCCCACTCTTCACACACTGATAGCAACACCACAGGAGGAGAAATGCTAGCACAGGTTTCCAGTATCCGTTTCAGGTGCTGCACATCTCGTATCTTCTCAACATAGACAATTGCCTTCAGATGACCCCAAAGATAAAAGTCTAAGGGGGTCAGATCAGGAGACCTTGGGGGCCTTTCAACTGGCCCACGACGACCATTCCACTTTCCAGGAAAATGTTCATCTAGGAATGTTAGGACCTGACACCCATAATGAGGTGGTGCACCATCTTGCTGGAAAAACTCAAGGAATGTGCCAGCTTCAGTGCATAAAGAGGGAAACACATCATCATGTAGCAATTTGAATGACACAAGGTCTCCCGATCTGACCCCCTTAGACTTTTATCTTTGGGGTCATCTGAAGGCAATTGTCTATGCTGTGAAGATACGAGATGTGCAGCACCTGAAAATATGGATACTGGAAGCCTGTGCTAGCATTTCTCCTCCTGTGGTGTTGCTATCAGTGTGTCAAGAGTGGGAGAAGAGGGTTGTATTGACAATCCAACACAATGGGTAGCACATTGAACACATTTTATAAGTGGTCAGAAACTTGTAAATATTTCACGAAAGAATAAAGTTACGTTAAAACCAAGCACACCATTGTTTTCTTGTGAACTTCCCAATAAGTTTGATGTGTCTTATGACCCTCTTCCTATTGAAAAAACAAAAGTTGGATTCAAAATGGCCGACTTCAAAATGGCTGCCATGGTCACCACCCATCCTGAAAAGTTTCCCCCCTCACATATACTAATGTGCAATAAACAGGAAGTTAATATCACCAACTATTCCCATTTTATTAAGGTGTATCCATATAAATGGCCCACCCTGTATTTGTTAAAAGCGTGTATATATTGAATAAGTTGATGTACTGTTTACTGTACTGTTTATCTTTTCAGGAAAGAGGCAATGTATTGCAGAGGGCATGGTGCGTTTACAGTTGTTCCTCTTCTTCACCATCCTGCTGCAGAAATTTACCCTGAAATCACCTGTGGACCCCAAAGATCTAGACATCTCTCCAGTTGATAGCAGCTTTACTACTGTTGCACCAAATCGAAAGATTATCTTTATTCCTCGTACATTAGAAGGAGGAGCTTAAAAAATTCTTACCAGCTTTATTTTATGTTGTTAAATCATTGGTTTCATGTTTTGACGTATCAAAACTACCCTCCTGATACATAGAAAAGCTGTAATAAAGCTTTGAGTGAATGAAAATAAAATAAAGATGGTTAGCTTAAAATTGTATGTGATATTTCTACTCGGTGTGCACGTTGAACTTTACAGAGTGCTGCGAGTTCTTTAACATCTTGTCTTTGTAATATTGCTGTCTGGTTTTTGTGTAGGTCACATGACTATTACTTCCTGTGATATCACAGGAAGTAATATCTCTTGGGCTACTCAGCCTATATCCAACCCATGAGTACCAAGAAAGGGGGATACATGTGAGGGCAGGTTTGTTTGCCAAATGCCTTTTAATTTATGGACAGACCATGGCAATGGCTCCCTTATTTTCCCCGTATTTTCCTCTTATTTTCTCCCTTATTTTCTTTTTACATTTATTATTATTATTTTTTTTTTTGCTTGTCTGTAAATAAACAATTATAAAAAAAAGCATGCACAAAAAAGGGCGGCAGGAAAAAAGGGCCCGGCTGGATAACGAATTGGCGCTGGATAACGAATAACCACCCCCCGGAGGTGCCTAACCCTAACCTCCCCCCCGGTGGTGTCTAATTCTAACCACCCCCCTGGAGGTGCCTAACCCTAACCTCCCCCCCGGTGGTGTCTAATTCTAACCACCCCCCTGGAGGTGCCAAACCCTAACCACCCTCCCCTGGTTGTGCGAGGTGCCTAACCCTAACCACCCTGCCTAACCACTCCCCCTGCAGAAACACCCTTCTACACATAGAAATGATAATATGTTTGAAAATGTAAAATCTGTAATTAAACACAAAAAATAATATGACAAAAACAATAACATACTTCAAAAACTTTCATATTCTAACGTTGTTAATGATATTTATCGGGCACCCTTTTTTCTGCTTTTTTTTGCCCTATATTTGGATTAGAGTCTATGGTGGCGCCCTTTTTGTCCACTAGCCACCGGTTCCCTTTTTTCTTGCTAAAAAAACACAATAACTTCCAACTGTTTGTATATTTCCCCACTAATAGCTGGCACAGTGCTCTGCGAAGAAGGAGATATATTGTTTCCTCTTCTTCACCATAAAAGGTCATAGTGAGTTGGCAAATAGAGGTGACGGGGACTCCCATGTTCACATCTCTATGTTCACATGATCTCTGATTGTTATGGTTCAAGGGTACAACTGCTGAATATTAAGAACTGAAGAAGTCATCAGCTCTGTCTGCAGTAACTGAGACAGAAGACTGAGGCTGCTGAATTAGGATGGTGTTCACTCACAATTCACTAGCTCTTATGGGACATAAATATGACATATTAAATGAATTAGGCATTTGGTAATGTGTGGTACCCCAGTGATTCTAAACAACAAAAGTAGAACCCGTGTTCAGTATTATAGCTACAAAATTATGGGCTCCAATGGAAATATTTTATCCCCCCTCCTTTCCCCAACCCTCAGCACTGTTTACATTGCAATCACATGACATGTGAGCCAAAACCTGATTTTCAAAAACAGCTGCAATGTGTGAGATGTTTAACCACCTAACAACCGTGTCACACCAATGGGCGTGACTGCAGTGGCAGCCCCAGGACCGCCTAACGCCAATTAGCGTCAGGTCCTGGAGCGCTGTATTGCGGGCGATAACGCGTGCGCATGCACACACATCACCCAGCATCCTTTGTGGCCCCCCTCCGTCATCAGCCTGCCGGCCAATTACCAGCACCGGCGGGCAGTACGGGTACGATCTGCCCAGGAGAAGTGTATAATACACGTTGTGTTGGAAACGTGTATTATACAGGCTGCCTCCTCCTCTGTTGGTCACAGTGCCCCCAGATCGACCACCAGAGAGGACGGCAGCACTGCACGTGAGTCACACCACACATTGCCCCCCCGATTGCCCGCTGATGATCACCCCTCACTGCCCCCTGACAGGCGTCTGACTGAGGTCTGATTGACATCTGGTCGCCATTCATCAGCTCTGATTGAGGTCTGATTGGCAACTGACTGAGGTCTGAGTGACATCTGATCGTCTGTTTTCACTTTGATTGGCATCTGATCGTCTCTGATTGCCCTGTGATTGACAGCTGTTTACATTGTTTGGCATCTGACAGCTGCAGTGTGATTGACATCTGATCTTCTGTAATCAGCTCTGTTTGGCGTCTGATCGGCCTCTTGATTGCCCTGTGATTGGCTCTGATTGACCTCTGTCTGTTTCTAATTGTATTTGATTGCGTTCGATTGCATCTGATTGCATTTGATTGCCTCTGATTGCATTTAATTATTTTCAATTGCTATCTGATTTCGATTTGATTGCCTCCGATTGTATCTGATTGCCCTCTGATCACCCCCCTGTCACTATCCTAGTGATCTAAAAACAGTAATCAGTGAAAACGGTCACTGTTTTATTATCGTTAGTGTTGACAGTTAGTCCAGTGAGTTAGCTAGGCCCCTTTGTTAGGTAGTTAGCATCAATTAGCACCCAGCCCACTACACCACAGTCACTAATTAGTCGTTGATTAGCAACAAAGTCGCTGATTAGCGTCATCACTGTCGCTAATCAGCACTGGTACTATATAGTATCGGTAAGTGGTCAGTACTGATCGCAGTCAGATCAATATAAGTACGTTAGGGTCACCTTAGAGTAGGCTCCACTAAAAATGCAGTATTTGCCCGATCAGGTCGGATCGTTCGGCCACACTTGCGTTCAGCCCGCCCTACCGCAGTGACAGAAATTTTCCGACTGATTGACCAACCAGCTGCAGCACTGATGGTGCATCCTGACAGAAGCATTGCACGTCTGTCAGATTACACACAAGTCGGTGCATGCAGCGCTGCAGGACGAGATTTCTCCTCCTCAGTAAGATACGTTTGCTGAGGCATATGAACTGAGGGGCAGTGTTGGAGTTCCTAAGCTTTGGCAACCACTTTGGATCAGAATTGGTAACGGGTTTTGTCCCCCACATCGATCGATGTGAATGGATTAATCGGGTTTGCCAGGGCATACAAACAAAGTGGGTTTGGAAAATTTTGTGGGCAGTGCTCCTATGTCCTGGCAAACGCTATGCCCCGCTTTTGTTTCACATTTTTCGGCAGATATTTTTTCATCCACATCGATCAATGCGAATGAGCGAATCTTTGCCATTCATTTTTCCTTTTATGGAGAAAAGACACATGTTACTTACCGGTAACGTCTTTTCCGGGAGTCGGAAGGACAGCACCCATATGAGATAAATTCCCTCCAGATACTATTGGACAGGAGAAGGTTAAAAATTAGCATACCCTGCAGCAGCATACATATATATATATCCCCAACTCGAACTCACATTCAGTAACAATAAAGATGAACACAAATTAATGCTCAAAAACTCAAATTTTATTTTAATATATATGTACATATACCAATCAGGGTGGGTAGTCCGGGTGCTGTCCTTCCGACTCCCGGAAAAGACGTTACCGGTAAGTAACATGTGTCTTTCCCAGGGTCGTCTCCAGGACAGCACCCATATGAGACTACCAAGATTACACATATGTAACACATATATCCTAGGGTGGGACAGCTGCCTGCAAGACTCTTCTTTCGAAGATTAAATCTCTACTGGAGTCAAAGTTCAGTTTATAATGTTTTACGAATGTATTCTTATTTGACCATGTTGCGGCCCTACAGATCTGTTCTACAGAAACTCCTGCTTTCTCTGCCCAGGAGGTAGACACAGCACGTGTAGAAAGTGCCCTGATTAACTGTGGTACTTCCTTTCCCTGAAGCTGATAGGCCATAGTAATTGTCTGCTTTATCCATCTGGCGATGGATGCCCTGGACGCTTGCTTTCCCCTATTAATACCAGAAAATTATACCAGCATTGGTTGTGTCTTTCTCCATGATTTCGTTGTTTCCAGGTACTGAATTACACATCTCCTGACATCAAGACAATGAAAATGTTTCTCCTTCTCATTAGAAGGGTCCTGACAGAAAGAAGGGAGGAAAATTTCCTGCGACCTATGAAAACCTGTACAAACCTTAGGTAAGAAAGCAGAATCTAATTCCAGTGTGATCTTATCTTCTGATATAATACAGTATGGTTCTGCTATAGAAAAAACTTGGATCTCTCCCACTCTCCTAGCTGTTGCAATTGCAAGTAAAAAAGCAGTTTTTAGGGTTAACAACTTTTCAGCAATCTCCTGTATAGGCTCAAAAGGTGGGTTCATGAGAGCCTGAAGTACTAAGTTCAGGTCCCAAGGAGGCACATGTGATTTAAATACGGGCTTTATTCTAGACATGGCTCTAAAAAATCTAACAAAAAATTCATTTTCTGCCAATCTCCTTTGTAGAAAGACACTTAAGGCCGCTGTCTGCACCTTTAATGTACTGATACTGAGTCCTTTTCCCAGTCCTGCCTGTAAAAACTCTAATGGAGTATATTCCTGTTTTGAATCCATCTTGTTTTCATCGCACCAATGAAGATAGGTTCTCCATGCTTTCAAGTAGATCTTTCTAGTGACCATCTTCCTACTTTGTAGTAGAGTATTGGATAATTTCCCGGAAAAACCTTTCCTCCTTAAAAGCTTTAATTCATCCTCCAGGCTGACAGATGCAACATCTCCAGTTGCGGATGCATTATTGGACCCTGATGTAACAAATCCTGACGTAGGGGTAACCTTACTGGTTCCTGTACTGATAACTTCCCTAACAGAGAAAACTAAGCTCTTTTTGGCCAGAAAGGTATTATTAGTATGCCTGATGCTTTCTCCCTGTAAATCTTGTTGAGGATTTTTGGAATCAACCTGAACAGCGGAAAAGCATAAATCAGATGATCCCTCCAGCTCAGGGCAAATGCATCCACTGCGATCGGATTGTCGGTGGGACAGAGGGAACAAAATTTGTGACATTTTGTATTCTTCCTGGTCGTAAATAAGTCTATTGTCGGAGTCCCCCATTTGCGTGTCAGACTCTGGAAGACCTCCTCGTTTAGTATCCAATCGTCTTGACTCAGTTGTGACCGGCTGAGGTAATCTGCAACGACATTTAAGGTTCCCTTTAGGTGTACTGCCATCAATGACGCTAGATTCATCTCTGCCCACTGAAGGATCCTGCTCCCAGGAGCTGGCGTCTGTGGTTATCATCCTTTGGTATGGCAAGTCCCATAGTCAGCCCTCCCTTAGGTGAGATGGCTCCAACCACCAATGAAGTGACCTCTTGACATAGTGCGGTATTAGTACCCTCTTGTCTAATGCATTCTGTTTCCTGTTCCAAGATTGTAAAATCCATAGTTGAAGTTGTCTTGAATGCATCTGGCCCCATAGGACCGCCGGGAATGAGGATGTCATAAGACCGAGCAGAGACATGGTTTTTCTTAGAGTGATGGTAGTTGAATCCTGAAAAGAAACAACATTCATTAATAAAAGTTCTCTCTTTTGTGCAGGGAGATAAACTCTTTGATTAACAGTATCTATCTGAAAACCCAGGAAAATCATAATCTGAGATGGAGTAAGGGATGATTTTTTCCCCAATTGATTAACCACCCCACAGATTCAAGAACCATCACTGAGGTCTGAATCTGGGTGGATACTGACATAGCCGAGTCTCCCCATAAAAACAAATCGTCTAGATATGCTATGACTTGAATCTCCTTAAGTCTTAAAAAAAGGCAAGAATTTCAGTCATTACTTTCGTAAACAGCCAAGGGGCTGAAGAGAGGCCAAATGGAAGAGCTGTAAATTGATAGTGTCTTACCTCGCCTGCTTGATGTATTGCAAACCTCATGAATGCTTGCGACTCCGGATGTATTGGAATATGAAGATAAGCGTCTTGTAGATCTAGAGACGCCATGTAAGCTCCGTCTTGAAGTAAGCCTAGCACAGACCGAATGTTGTCCATTTAGAATTTTCTGTAACGAATGAATTTGTTCAAAGTCTTTAGATTGAGAATCAGTCTGAAGTTCCCTTGCGGCTTTTTAACCAGGAACACTGGGGAGTAAAAGCCCTGTCCTCTTTGACATCCTGGAACTTCTCTTATTACCTGCTTTTCCCAAAGATCTGACACTGCACTTTGTAAGGCTAAACTCTGTTCTGTTATGATGGGGGGAGGGGTTACCAGAAATCTTGTGCTTGGTCTCTCCACAAATTCCAGTCTGTAACCCTCTAGAATAATTGTTCTTATCCAAAAATTGTTGGTCAACGTATACCAGTTCTCTATGAAGTGAGCCAGTCTGCCCCCTACTGGAATCCTGGTGTCATTGTTTTTTTTTTTTTTTTTTTTTTAGGCACATTGGCTGGAGAGAAGGTAAATGAGGATTTTCCTTTCTGATCCTTTTGTGCTCTCCAGTTTATTCTAAGCCCTGGCCTAGTCTCTGACACCTGCTTTCTTGAACCTCGAAAGGAATGTCTAAACCTGAAAGTTTTCTTTTTATTTGGAAAGTTCATCTTAAAGTCTGCTGATCTCTCTAACCAAATAACAAATTACCTTCACATGGAAACCCACACAGTTTTATCTTGGAGGAAACATCACCTTCCCAGGGTCTCACCCATATTCCTCTTCTTGCTGAATTGGATAAAGCAGAAGCTCTTGCAGTTAGTCTCACAGTCTCATCTGCTGCATCTGTAAGATAATCTACTACATGGAACAGATTAGGAAAAGATTTGAGTATAACATTTCTAGGCGAACCCTCTGCGATATGCATCTCTAATTGTTGTAACCATATTTTTAAACGACCTTGAAAAGGCCGTACTAGCCACTGCGGGTTTTGAAAATCAGAGTAGTTGTTTCCCAATTTCTCCTTAATAGATTATCAACCCTTTTATCTAGGGGATCCTTCAGTACCCCAAAGTCCTCTGGTTTAAAGGGGTATTTCCTATTCATAGACTTAGGCCAAAAAGCTCTCTTTCCTGGGTTTTGCCATTCCTTATCAATTAATTCTTTTAAGGTAGAATGAACCGGGATAAAACTTTTTTGATTATCTATCAGACTTTTATACATCCTGTCTAACGTGGAAAGATCCTTTTCCTCTTCCTTAATATCCATAGTAGCAAACATTGCACTTAACAATTGATCCATATTATCCATAGAAAAAGCAAATCTCTATCCCTTCTTGATTCCTGTGGTTTAGCACTCATTTCCTTCAGTGATGAAATTTCACCCTCTGAATGCTCTGAGTCTGAATTCCACTTCCTCTTTTGCCCCTGCTGAGATTCACCAACAGACAATGTTTTGGGAGAGGAAGGAATCACATTAGGTAATGATTCAGGTACTGCTGAAGAGGTAGACGGGGCAGACTCCTTATAGGATTGGAAGGTAGCCTTTATCTCTGACTTCATCCATCCCATAACATCTTTAAACATATTTGGGGTTTCCTCTTTAACCACTTTCTGAGTGCAGGAATTGCATAAACTCTTTCCTGATGCAGTTGAAATCTTTGCTGCACACAAAGCACATTTCTTTTCTTTACGCTTTTGCTCAGCTTTTGGCAATTGCGCTGAAGAATGGCTTGATTCAGCTCTTGTTTCCTTTACTTTAACCGGCTTGTCAGCCTTATCCAGTCTGGGCTACAAGCAAGAAAAAGAAAGGACTAACTTACTATCTATAATATCAGAGACCAGAAGCAATAAAGCCCACACTGTGGGATTACATACCAAACCAGCACTGGAGCTCTGCTCAGCAGATCCCTGCGGAGATACGTCTGATCCTTCCATAGTAATTGAGTATAATGGGAAGAACAGACTGAGTTGCTTTAAATGTCTGCCTGGTTCCACCCATAAGGGCTTCCCCCCGCAATCACAACCATGCACATAAGTTCCCTCCTGACCCTTTAGCCTGGACTTACTTAGCCGCCAGCAATGAAAGGGTTAATTTCTGGACGGCGCTCAGCATCCTGCCGCTTACCGCTGCATGCCGCTCCCACGCCAGTCCAGCTTCCGCTCTGCTTCCTAGAAGGGCGTGCCCAGACTTCCTCCCGGTCACCTGACCCGGATGAGCCAATCCGACCTCTGCAACGCCGACCACTGCGCGCGCACTGCACGCACAGAATCTCGCCCCATAAGTCTCAGCGTCTTCCTGAGGTCTGTAATTCCGGAGCCGGCGTCCTCTCCCCACATCAATCCCGACTGGCTGGTGTGTACACGGGGGGGGAACAGCCGCTCAGAGCCTGCCAACTGACATGGACTCTCCTGATCGATCCTCCTCCTTCCGTGGACAGGAATTAAACTGAATGTGAGTTCGAGTTGGGGATATATATATATATGTATGCTGCTGCAGGGTATGCTAATTTTTAACCTTCTCCTGTCCAATAGTATCTGGAGGGAATTTATCTCATATTGGTGCTGTCCTGGAGACGACCCTGGGAAAAAGTGCATCACCCGTATGCCCAATATAAGGCGTATAGCAGAAACTCCTAATACTGGCCATACATGTAATGATTGCAGAGACCATAAAATGCCAGGACAGACCCCACAAATTACCCCATTTTGGAAAGAAGACACCCCAAGGTATTCTCTGAGGGGCATGGTGAGTTCATAGAAGATTTTATTTTTTGTCACAAGTTAGCAGAAATGGATTTTTTAAAAAATTCTCTCACTGTAACGATTGTGGAACTTTCCCCGTGATCAGCGCACAACGCGTGCGCTGACACGGCGGAAATCCTCCACAAGCGTATAATTTGCAGGAACCCAGCAAAAGGTGCTACGCACCCGTAGAGGGAAAATTCCTGTCGGCAGATGGCGCTGGGGAGTGCAGAGGAACCAATCCTCTGTACCTCCACAAATGCCAGACAGGAATTGTACAAAACGCAGAACGCAATCGCAAGAGAGGCGATTGCGAATGAGAATGAGCAAAGGGACAGGTTGTATGTGTGTGCCAATCCAGTCGCCACCCCGCAACCGCACACACACAACAGCAGATATGAAATAGGAACGCGATCGCGAGAGGTGCGATCACCAGACAAGACACAAGGCAGATCAGAACAGAATACGAGGTTAGCAAAGGCACAGCAAATAATACAATGAGGAGATACGGAAAATAACAAATGCTAGCTAACCGCGAACACCGCACTCATTCGCAACAGTGCACGCGGTTATGCGCGGTCTCCACGTGATAAGCACAATAGAGACAAGCACGCCTAACTAACCATTAACAGACAAACATGAAACAGAGGACGCGAGCACTTGCTTAACGGTTACCTCACCGAGCCTCCAGCAAGCGTAGCAGACAGACACACGAAAACAGGGACAAGCGAGGGATGGGATCCACAGCACTAGCGAAAAGTGGCTAGCGCGATCCAATTACAGAGTAGCAGAACAGAAGGATCCCCAGCGCCAGCGAAAAGTGGCCAGCGCGATCCCAGAAGACTGAACAGAAGGATCCCCAGCGCTAGCGAAAAGTAGCTAGCGCGATCCCAGGAGACAGAACAGAAGAGATAGCTGGTAGCAACCGCTGCACCAGCTATACTCCAAGAACAGAGATCAGAACCATTTCCTGTCAACCACCATAGGGACAGGACAATGGCAAACAGGCAAGACAAGACAGAACAGGCAATACAGATAATACAATCCTAACAGCACTAGGGAAATCTGCCTAGCGCAGATTTAGGAATTACTCTAAGCTGATGTTCAAACAGAGAGCAAGGCTGACACCCCACCAGGAGTGTTACATAGGACGAAATCCTTATGAACAGCGAAGCATTGTGGGAAAGACATAGTACTTATAGTACACGCCTCCAATGAATGTGGCCAGGCAATTTGCATGACAACGTATGCAAATTCCTCTGCAAGCACAAGCTGCAAAACTGACAGAAGCTGTTCTTTCCAGAGTCCTGCAGCATGCAAACCTACACAATGGTCAAAAGGCTGGCTGCCTGCACAGGCAGCTGAGCAAATCATCACAGTACCCCCCCCTCCAGGGTCGAATTCCAGACGACCCTCAAAACTGCTATTAGCAACAGACTCAAATTAAAGACTCATGAAGGTCAGGACAGCCCGACAAGGTCCAATTCCAGAGTCAGTCCACCCGAAACCGACCTCATCGGAAACAGAAGCCACCGAAACATGCCTATCAGTACCACCAGTCTCAGTATAACACCCATCAGGACTGTGAACGCCAGAGAAGAAGCCATCGACACCCTCCAGACAATACCCACCACCTTCCAAGGAGCGTCCGAAAATACCAAACCTGCCACAATACCTGTTCGAAGTGTCTCTTACAACACAAAAGCCACCGTTGATCTTATCCAGGGGACCAAGCAAAATTTCTCCCGGAATCTCCCAGAACCTTTTGAAGCTCCACAGAGATCCCAAGAGGGCAGAACAATCACCAGGCTCACATGGAGAATTACCAAGAACCCCCATGGAACCAATGACAATTCTGGATTCAGAATTACGAGGACACCCATCAAGATCAAGACTTTCAGTGACCACTTCTGGGCATGCAAGCAGGCAGGCTAAATCAGAGCATGTCTCCACCGAGGAAGCATCTGAGTACGCTGGTAACCGAGGCACACTTGGGCTTTCTGGGTCACAGAGCACACTGGGGTACACCAGCACAGGAGAAACCTCAGGACATGTCGGGGAACTGCCAACCTCCGAGTCCGGCACGAGGAAACCAAAACCAGAACTGGGCAGAGAATCATCACGAGCAATGGTCTCAAGCACTGGACTTTCAAAAGAAGACTCGGATTCAAATTCGGAAATTTCTGTGACTGTAATATCATCATTGACTACACATGACTGAAGCTCCACCAGAGCTGAAAAGGTAGCCAGCAAGGCAGCAATGCCTACGGAAGAGGGCAACACCTCAGAAAGACTTGGGGGACAGGAGACATCTCCTACAAGTTCTGCACCCTTTGGGAGGAACTCTGAGACCTCCAGAACATCAAACAAGACCTCAGGAACATCATTTTTCAAGTTTTCTAGGAAGGATTCTGAACTATCCATGTTACAGGGCAAAACTGGAACTTTATTTTGTGGACAGGGCAGATGTCCCAGGAATGGTTCCACCATAACCTGAGACTGGATCTCATCATCATGAGGGGAATGTACAGGTATATTTACTGGAACACACACTGACTCCCTAACTTCATTCTCACTGTACCCAGAATTCTGTGTGGCAGTCAAACTAGCTTTAAACTCCAAAACTGCAGAAAAACAAGTAAAAATAGCAGCAATACCTAGACGAGCCTCTAGGGGCAGGGCAGGAGATATTGTACAAGGCAATGTTGACTCATCCAGAGTACAGGGTGGAGAGTCAAAACTTCCCTCAGAGCAAGAAAGGGACTCACAAATGTCAGTGTGATTGGACATCATATTGTTATTCATGGTACAGGGCAGGTTCAGAGAAAGCGTCTCTGAATAAGGCAAAGAGGGTTCAGCATCAGATTCGCAAAACCGAAGCGCTGTCTCACTCTTAGATTCGGCTAACAATGTCGAATCCGAGGAATCAGAACGCAAAACCTGCGAATCAAAATTCACTTTAGGTTGTGAAACTGACGCTTCTATAGCGCAAACCTCCGCGATCTGCGGAGCAGACTGCCAGGCATCTAGGACCGAAACGTTGGAGCAACTGTCCCCAGGCAACGGGCCCTTACAGGTGTGAACAGGGTGAGACAGAGACTCATATGCAGAAGAAATAGTGACATCAACAGGACAAACTTTATTAGGCATATTAAATTTACTTTTGACGCTGCATAGTCGAGAACTTTTCCCCATAGCAGGGTCACAGACGGAAGATCTCAAAGATCTGTTTCTAAATGACAAAGGATCCCACACATCCTTGAGGAAACCGGCAGACTCATGCCGATCACAATCTGCAGGAACATCCGAGAAACAGGCATCAGATCGCACAGATTCAAACTGCACACTGTCAGGAGCGAATCCTTCAGGATTCGCACAGGAATCAACCACAGCGGCACACTCATTTATTTCAGATTGCACAAAGTCAAGACTTACATGCTTTACCCCAGAAAGGCAGGAACAATCATCCGACCACGATGTCTCTTTATTGGAATCAATTGGTTGGTGTGTGTGCAACTCATCCAAAATCGTTTGCCATACATAGATCACCAGATCCACATCATCCTTGTCACATTCATCGGAATCAATCAGAAGGTACATAGAGTCAAGACAAGCATTCAAGACATCTTCGCTTTTTGCGATGTAAAAATCGCAAAAGGCTTTCCAATCAAAATCGAATTCCTCCAGCAAGGCCCCAACATCCCAGGAAGCAAATGGGGGTTCAAACAGGCCAGTATCCAGATAATCTCCATAGGGTTGGAGTTCAGGAAAAAGAACAGATTTTTTAACTGCTTTAATGTAGTGTGCGATCCTACCTATAGCAGGATCCACATAAGCTTTGGATTGGGGCAAAAAAGCCGGAGACGGAACAACATCATTACAAACATCAATAGGAAGTGTTTTATTCCGATGCTTGCGTCTTTTAGTTTTTCTCTTTTTCGCTACTTTGCATGTCTGCTGTTTAAAACCTGAAGTGGCAACAGACACATTGAACTGATTGTCATACTGAAAAGTTTTGCATGGAAGGGAAAGATCAGCTGACTTATCAGCAGCTACACACTCAATCAGAGCAGGTGGTAAGCCAGACAGTTTAAACCAGTGAGAGAATATCTCTGCAAGCAACTGATACAGATTACCATTCCAAGAATTGATTTTTAACAGATTATATGCCCAGGTGAACAAATCGTCTTTTAAGAGCACATAGGCAAACAGAAGAGCCGACGTGGACGGATCAGAAATCTGAAAGGTGGGATTCAGACAAAACCTCACACATTCAGAAAGAAATTCTGCCTTGGTCTCTGAATTAGGCCTTTTAAAGCTCTTAAAGACACAGGACCCAAACTCGACAAAATCGTACAAATCGGAATTTCCGTCTACACTGGGGTTTTGGGTTGGGCTGTTCATACTGTAACGATTGTGGAACTTTCCCCGTGATCAGCGCACAACGCGTGCGCTGACACGGCGGAAATCCTCCACAAGCGTATAATTTGCAGGAACCCAGCAAAAGGTGCTACGCACCCGTAGAGGGAAAATTCCTGTCGGCAGATGGCGCTGGGGAGTGCAGAGGAACCAATCCTCTGTACCTCCACAAATGCCAGACAGGAATTGTACAAAACGCAGAACGCAATCACAAGAGAGGCGATTGCGAATGAGAATGAGCAAAGGGACAGGTTGTATGTGTGTGTGCCAATCCAGTCGCCACCCCGCAACCGCACACACACAACAGCAGATATGAAATAGGAACGCGATCGCGAGAGGTGCGATCGCCAGACAAGACACAAGGCAGATCAGAACAGAATACGAGGTTAGCAAAGGCACAGCAAATAATACAATGAGGAGATACGGAAAATAACAAATGCTAGCTAACCGCGAACACCGCACTCATTCGCAACAGTGCACGCGGTTATGCGCGGTCTCCACGTGATAAGCACAATAGAGACAAGCACGCCTAACTAACCATTAACAGACAAACATGAAACAGAGGACGCGAGCGCTTGCTTAACGGTTACCTCACCGAGCCTCCAGCAAGCGTAGCAGACAGACACACGAAAACAGGGACAAGCGAGAGATAGGATCCACAGCACTAGCGAAAAGTGGCTAGCGCGATCCAATTACAGAGTAGCAGAACAGAAGGATCCCCAGCGCCAGCGAAAAGTGGCCAGCGCGATCCCAGAAGACAGAACAGAAGGATCCCCAGCGCTAGCGAAAAGTAGCTAGCGCGATCCCAGGAGACAGAACAGAAGAGATAGCTGGTAGCAACCGCTGCACCAGCTATACTCCAAGAACAGAGATCAGAACCATTTCCTGTCAACCACCATAGGGACAGGACAATGGCAAACAGGCAAGACAAGACAGAACAGGCAATACAGATAATACAATCCTAACAGCACTAGGGAAATCTGCCTAGCGCAGATTTAGGAATTACTCTAAGCTGATGTTCAAACAGAGAGCAAGGCTGACACCCCACCAGGAGTGTTACATAGGACGAAATCCTTATGAACAGCGAAGCATTGTGGGAAAGACATAGTACTTATAGTACACGCCTCCAATGAATGTGGCCAGGCAATTTGCATGACAACGTATGCAAATTCCTCTGCAAGCACAAGCTGCAAAACTGACAGAAGCTGTTCTTTCCAGAGTCCTGCAGCATGCAAACCTACACAATGGTCAAAAGGCTGGCTGCCTGCACAGGCAGCTGAGCAAATCATCACACTCACAAAGTGTAATTTTCCGCTACCTTGTGACAAAAAATAAAATTTTCTATGAACTCACTATGCCCCTCGTGGAATACCTTAGGGTGTCTTCTTTCCAAAATGGGGTCATTTGTGGGGTGTGTTTACTGCCCTGGCATTTTTTTGGGGAGGGGGGGCTAAATTGTGAGCACCCCTGTAAAGCCTAAAGGTGCTCATTGGACTTTGGGCCCCAAAGTGTCACATATGTGGTACCCGCGTTCTCAGGAGCAGTAGTATAATGTGTTTTGGGGTGTCTTTCCACACATACCCCTGCTGGGTGGAAGAAGTGTCTCTGTAAATGACAACTTTGTGTAAAAAAAATTGAAAAAAATCATCATTTACAGAGATATTTCTCCCACCCAACATGGGTATGTGTGGAAAGACACCCCAAAACACATTATACTACTTCTCCTGAGTACGGCAATACCACATGTGTGACACTTTTTTGCAGCCTCGCTGTGCAAAGGGGCCCAAAGTCCAATGAGTACCTTTAGGCCTCTTTCACATTGGGACATTGCGTTTGATGCAACGTTAAAGTTACACAACGTGCCCCTAACGCAGCGCATGTAGGTTATGGAATTGGACGTTATTTTGCAATGCGTTAGTTGTCTCTTGGTGCACCGTTTTCGTTGCATACTGATGGAACGAAAATGGTGCATGCGTTACATTTAAAAAAAAAACATTACTGAGCATGTGCAACACACATAACGCAGCAAGTTTCTTGCTAAATGCACAGCATGCAACACTTTCTAAATATTGCTACACGTTACACACAACGCAACGTGTGCACTGTGAATGTCGCACAGACTTTGTATTGCTCTGCGTTATACATTTTTATACCATGTGACTTTAACGTCCCACTGTGAAAGAGGCCTTAGAATTTCACAGGTCAATTTTACTCATTTGGTTTCCAGGGCAGTATAGGAACCCCACAAGTGACCCCATTTTGGAAAGAAGACACCCAAGATATTCCGTGAGGAGTATGGCGAGTTCATAGAAGATTTCATTTTTTGTCACAAGTTATTTTTTTGTCACAAGTTATACTACTGCTCCTGAGAACGCGGATACCACATATGTGACACTTTTTTGCAGCCTAGCTGTGCAAAGGGGCCCAGAGTCCAGTGAGCACCTTTAGGCTTTACAGGGGTGCTCACAATTTAGCGCCCCCCCCCAAAAAAAAATGCCAGAACAGTAAACACACACCACAAATGACCCCATTTTGGAAAAAAGACACCCTAAGGTATTCCACGAGGGGCATAGTGAGTTCATAGAAAATTTTATTTTTTCTCACAAGCGGAAAATTACACTTTGTGAGAAAAAAATAAAAAAAATCCATTTCTGCTAACTTGTGACAAAAAATAAAATCTTCTACGAACTCACCATGCCCCTCAGAGAATACCTTGGGGTGTCTTCTTTCCAAAATGGGGTAATTTGTGGGGTCTTTCCTGGCATTTTAGGGTCTCTGCAATCATTACATGTATGGCCAGTATTAGGAGTTTCTGCTATACTCCTTATATTGGGCATACCGGGGGTTGCACTTTTTTTTCCATAAAAGGAAAAATGAACAGCAAAGATTCTCTCATTCGCATTGATCAATGTGGATGAAAAAATATCTGCCAAAAAATGTGAAAAAAAAGAGGGGCATGGCGTTTGCCAGGACACCCCAAGGTATTCCGGGAGGGGTATGGAAATCAATTAGTGGAAATCAATTTCCACTAACTTGTGACAAAAAATAAAATCTTTGAACTCGCCCTACCCCTCACGGAATATCTTGGGTGTCTTTCTTTCCAAAATGGGGTCACTTGTGGGGTTCCTATACTGCCCTGGCATTTTAGGGGCCCTAATCCGTGAGGAGTAGTCTAGAAACCAAATGAGTAAAATTGACCTGTGAAATCCTAAGGCTGCTTACACACCAAGACGTTACAGGCGCACGTTAGTGCAGCCTGTAACGCTCCCCCAACGCACAGCAATGTAACACAAGTGGGCTGTTCACACAGCCTACGTTGCGTTACATGTAAAGCTGCACGTTCTGCCGAAAGTGCAGCATGCTACGGCGTTACAGCGGCTTAAGCCGCGTTACACTGTTTGCACATGCTCAGTCATGTTGGGGAGGAGCGGAGAGCGGCCAGGCACATGGCTAATTAATATTCACTGCACGTTGTGATGTGCAGTTTTTACTTCCTGGTACGGCCGCTCTGTGCGGCGATTGGCCGGCGGGACTGTGTGATGCCGCATGCGTCCAAGAGTACACATCACGGCATCACGGACGCCAGAGTGAGCTGCACGACGCGGCTCACTCTGACGTCAACATCGAAAAACACCAGACCTTGCGTTAGGTGCAGGTTATGCGACCTTAACGTAGCACCTAACGCAACGTCTTGGTGTGCAAGTAGCCTTAAGGTACTCATTGGACTTTGGGCCCCTTTGCACAGCTAGGGTGCACAAAAGTGTCACACATGTGGTATCGCCGTACTCAGGAGAAGTAGTATAATGTGTTTTGGGGTGTATTTTTACACATACACATGCTGGGTGGGAGAAATATCCGCAGGAAAAACGCATATGCGTTTTATATGTATTTTCAAACCTGCGTTTTTAAAAACGCTGGTTTTGTTGCATATTATGCAGGAACGCTGCCAAATAGCACATAATGAAAGTCAATGGGAACACAATGGTATGCGTTTTTCATGCGTTTTCCATGCATTTTTATATGCATTTTTTTCTCCAAATTATTTTTTTTTCTGTATTTCTGCTTCCTGTTGTCTTCCTAGTCATTTGCATAAATGGAAATATAAAAACGCATGGAATATGTGAACCACAAATGCATTAAGCGCATGAAAAACGCATCGCAAATGCTCCAAAAACGCAGTAAAAATGCACAAAAAATGCACACAACATTAACATAAAACATGACATAAAATGCAGCCTTTCACGCTATGTCATATGTGAACCCAGCTGGAACCAAAAGGAAGAACGAATAAGCCATCTGGGATTTTGCATAGCGCTAAAAAATAAATACAAACTTCACTACTTTTCCACATGACGTATGCGATTTTCACTACTGTAAAAAACAAAAAAACCTGCATGTGTTAAAACACAGACAAACGCACATATCGTGCAGAAAAATGATTGTGGGGAATCGCCTGCTAGGCAAGTAATTCTGAGTGGATGCAGATTTTTATGCAGTTAGTTGGATGTGTTCTTGTGGCTGCACTCCCTGCCGAGTACGAGCATGGCCATACTGTGGCTGCACGATTACGGCTGTGCCTGCAGAGTAAGTCCAAGTCCCTCACCCGGGAGCAGCTCCATGCTACCGCACAGGCACAGCCGTACTCATGTAGGCACAGTATGGCCATGCTTGTGCAGAAAGGGGAGCGTGGCCACAAACTAAAAGATGGGGTAGAGGAGGACATGGAAAGCCTCTGGAGGAGGCAGACTGTTATCTTTTTAGGTAAGTATACAGCTTTTTTTCCCCTCCCGCCTCAGCAAATCTGTAAAAACCCCCCCAAAAAAGAGCCCCTGGGGGTACTTACCTCGGGAGGGGGAAGCCTCTGGATCCTAATGAAGCTTCCCCCGTCCTCTTCACCCTCCGGAATCCAGCGCTCGAGGCCCCCAAACAGCGGAAATGTAAATATTTACATTCTGTGCCCCTGCGCTTTAGCAGCTTTACGATGGGCTCCATCAAAAATAGCCAAGCCCGATCGAGTAGAGCTGCCGATTCGCACCTGCGCAGTACAGCGGACCCGATCGGGCCTGACTATCTCCATCGGAGACCATCAGAAAGCGTGGAAGTCAGAAGGTAAATATTTCAGCCACTACAGTGTGAGGATCCCCGTGGCTGCCTGCGCAGGCAGGCAGCCTTTTGACCACTGTTCAGGTCTGCATTCTGCAGGTCTCTGGAAGAGAGACCTTTTGTCGGTTCTGCAGCTTGCTGCAGAGGAATTTGCATATGTTTGTCATGCAGATTGCCTGCCACATCCTTGGTGGGCTTGCTCTATATATACCATGTGATCCCACGGTACTTGGCTGGTCATAAGGATTTAGTCCTGTGTAACACTCCTGGAGGAGTGTCAGCCTTGCTCTTTGTTTGAAGATCAGCTTAGAGTAATTCCCTGGAAACTGCACTGGGCATGTTTCCTTAGTGCAGCTAGGATTGCTTATATGTTTTGTTTGTCTGTTGCGATTGTCCTGTCCCAGCGGTGGTCGACAGGAAATCGTTCTGTGTGTCTGGGTGCTAACCGGAACAGCGGTTGTTACTGGTAGCCCCTTCTGATCTATCTCCCTGGATCGCACTAGCATCCTGCGCTAGTGCTGTGGATCCTTCTGTTCTGTCTCCCTGGATCGCACTAGCATCCTGCGCTAGTGCTGTGTATCCTTCTGTTCTGCTACTCTGTACCTGGATTGCACTAGCATCCTGCGCTAGTGCTGTGGATCCTTCTGTTCTGCTACTCTGTACCTGGATCGCACTAGCATCCTGCACTAGTGCTGTGGATTCTTCTGTTCTGCTACTCTGTACCTGGATCGCACTGGCATCCTGCGCTAGTGCTGTGGATCCTATCTCCCGCCTGTTCCTGTTTTCGTGTGTCTGTCTTGTCTGCTACGAACGCTTGCTGGAGGCTCAGTGAGGTAACCGTTAAGCAAGCGCTCGCGTCCTCTGTTTTACGTTTGTCTGTCGTTGGTTAGTTAGGCATGCTTGTCCCTGTTGTGCTTATCACGTGGGGACCATGCACAAACGCGTGCACTGTTGCGAATGAGTGCGGGGTACGCGTTCAGTTAGCGTTTGTTATTTTCCTTGTCTTCTCATTGTATGATTTGCTGTGCCTTTGCTACTCTCGTGCTCTGCCTTGCTGTAACCTTGTGTCACGTCTGGCGATCGCACCTCTCGCGATCGCGTTCCTACTTCATATCTGCTGTGGTGTGTGCACCGTCGCGGGTTGGCGGCTAGCTTGGTGCACACACATACAATCTGTCTCTGTGCTCATTCTCAATCGCCTCTCTTGCGATTGCGTTCCATCCCTTCATGCAATTCCTGTCTGGCGTGTGTGGTAGAGCATAGGAGCTGTTCCTCTGCACTCCACAACTCCCCCTGTCGACAGGAATTTCCCTCTACAGGTGCATTTGCACCGTCTGCTGGGTTTCCTCAAATTATACGTTTGTGGAGGATTTCCGCAGTGTCAGCGCACATCCCGTGCACTGATCACGGAGAGAATCCCACAACCGTTACAGTATGACCAGCCCCACCAAAATTCCCAGTGTAGAGGGAATTTCTGATTTGTACGATTTTGTCGAGTTTGGGTCCTGTGTCTTTAAGAGCTTTAAAATGCTAAACTCAGAGACCAAGGCGAAATTTCTTTCTGAATGTGTGAGGTTTTGCCTGAATCCCACCTTTCAGATTTCTGATCCGTCCACATCGGCTCTTCAGTTTGCATATGTGCTCTTAAAAGACGATTTGTTCACCTGGGCATATGTTGTGCTAAAAACAATTCGTGGAATGATAATTTGTATCAGTTTCTTGCAGTGATATTCTCTCACTGGTTTGGACTGCCTGGCTTACCACCTGCTCTGATTGAATGTATAGCTACTGATAAGTCAGCTGATCTTTCCCTTCCATGCGAAACTATTCAGTATGATAATGATATTGATCTGTCTCCTGGTTTTTTGCCTCAATCCGAAGCTTATGTGGATCCTACTATAGGTAGGCTCACACACTATATTAAAGCCGTTAAAAAAATCTGCTCTTGTTCCTGAACTCCACCCATATGGATATTATCTGGATACTGGCCTGTTTGAACCTCCATTTGCCTCATGGGACATTGGGGCCTTGATGGAGGAATTTGATTTTGATTGGAAAGCCTTTTGCGATTTTTTTTACATCGCAAAAAGCGAAGATGTCTTGAATGATTGTCTCGATTCTATGTACCTATTGATTGATTCCAATGAATGTGACGAGGGTGATATGGATCTGATGATTTATGTATGGCAGACGATTTTGGATGAGTTGCACACACTCCAACCAATTGATTCCAATAAAGAGACATCGTTGTCGGATGATTGTTCCTGCCTTTCTGGGGTAAAGCATGTGAGTCGTGACATTGTGCGATCTGAAGTGAGTGGGTGCGCCACTGTGGTTGATTCCTGTGCGAATCCTGGAGGATTCTCTCCTGACTGCGTGCAGTTTAAATCTGTGCGATCTGATGCCTGTTTCTCTGATGTTCCTGCAGATTGTGATCAGAATGAATGTGCCAGTTCTCTCAAGGAGAGGTGGGACCCCTTGTCATTTAGAGACAGATCTTTAAGATCTTCCATCTGTGATCCTGCCATGGGGAAAATTCCTAAATTTTGCAGCATCAAAAGTAAAATTAATATGTCTAATAAAGTTTTTCCTGATGTTGTCACAATTTCTACTGCAGAGGCGTCTTTGTCTCACCCTGTTCACACCTGTAAGGGCCCGTTGCCTGGTGACAGTTGCTCCAGTGTTTCTGTCCTGAATACCTTACAGTCTGCCCCACAGATCGCGGAGGTTTGCGCTTTGGAAGCGTCAGTTTCACAACCTAAAGAGATTTTTGATTCGCAGGTTTTGCGTTCTGGCTCCTTGGATTTGACATTGTTAGCCGAATCTAAGAGTGAGACAGCGCTTCGGTTTTGCGAATCTGACTCTGAAACATTTTTGCTGGGTCCAGAGAAAGTTTCTCTGAACCTGCCCTGTACCATGAATAACAATATGATGTCCAGTCACACTGACATTTGTGAGTCCCTTTCTTGTTCTGAGGAAAATGCTGATTCTGCACGCTGTACTCTGGATGAGTTAATATGGTCTTGTTTAGAGTCTCCTGCAGTGTCCCTAGAGGCTCGTCTAGGTATTGCCACTATACTCACCTGTTTTTCTGCAGTTTTGGAGTTGCAAGCTAGTTTGACTGCTACGCAGAATTCTGGGTGCAGTGAGATTAAAGTTGGGGAGTCAGTGTGTGGTCCAGTGAATATGCCTGTACATTCCCCTCATGATTATGAAATTCAGTCTCAGTTTATGGTGGAACCTTTCCTGGGACATCTGCCCTGTTCACAAAATAAAGTTCCAGTTTTGCCCTGTAACATGGATAGTACAGAATACTTCTTAGAAAACTTGAAAAATGATGTTCCTGAGGTCTTGCCTGATTTCCTGGAGACCTCCGAGTTCCTCCCAAAGGGAGCAGAACTTGTAGGAGATGCCTCCTGCCCCCCAGATCCGTCTGAGGTGTTGCCCACTTCAGTAGGCATTGCTGTTGTGCTGGCTACCTTTGCAGCTCTGGTGGAGCTTCACGCATGTGTAGTCAATGATGATATTGCAGTCACAGAAATTTCTGAATTTGAGTCCGAGTCTTCTTTTGAAAGACTAGTGCCTGTAGCCTCTACTCGTGATGAATTTATGCCCGGTCCTGGTTTCGGTTTTCTCGTCTCGGACTCTGAGGTTGGCAGTTCCCCAACATGTCCTGAGGTTTCTCCTGTGCTGGTGTACCCCAATGTGCTCTGTGACCCAGAAAGCCCAAGTGTGCCTCGGTTACCAGCATACTCAGATGCTTCCTCGGTGGAGACATGCTCTGATATGGCCTGCCTGCTTGCATGCCCAGAAGTGGTCCCTGAAAGTCTTGATCTTGATGGGTGTCCTCGTAATTCTGAATCCAGAATAATCATTGGTTCCATAGGGGTTCTTGGCGGTTCTCCATGTGAGCCTGGTGAGCGTTCTGGCCTCTTGGGATCTCTGCGGAGCTCCAAAGGGTTTTGGGAGATTCGGGAGAAATTTTGCTTGGTACCCTGGATAAGATCAACAGTGGCTTTTGTGTTGTAAGGGACACTTCGAACAGGTATTGTGGCAGGTTTGGTATTTTCGGACGCTCCTTGGAAGGTGGTGGGTATTGTCTGGAGGGTGTTGATGGCTTCTTCTCTGGCGTTCACAGTCCTGATGGGTGTTATACTGAGACTGGTAGTACTGATGGGCATGTTTCGGTGGCTTCTGCTTCCGATGAGGTCGGTTTCGGGTGGACTGACTCTGGAATTGGACCTTGTCGGGCTGTCCCGACCTTCATGAGTCTTCAGTTAGAGTCTTTTGCTAATAGCAGTTTTGAGGGTCGTCTGGAATTCGACCCTAGAGGGGGGGGGGTACTGTGAGGATCCCTGCGGCTGCCTGCGCAGGCAGGCAGCCTTTTGACCACTGTTCAGGTCTGCATTCTGCAGGTCTCTGGAAGAGAGACCTTTTGTCGGTTCTGCAGCTTGCTGCAGAGGAATTTGCATATGTTTGTCATGCAGATTGCCTAGCCACATCCTTGGTGGGCTTGCTCTATATATACCAAGTGATCCCACAGTACTTGGCTGGTCATAAGGATTTAGTCCTGTGTAACACACCTGGAGGAGTGTCAGCCTTGCTCTTTGTTTGAAGATCAGCTTAGAGTAATTCCCTGGAAACTGCACTGGGCATGTTTCCTTAGTGCAGCTAGGATTGCTTATCTGTTTTGTTTGTCTGTTGCGATTGTCCTGTCCCAGCGGTGGTCGACAGGAAATCGTTCTGTGTGTCTGGGTGCTAACCGGAACAGCGGTTGTTACTGGTAGCCCCTTCTGATCCATCTCCCTGGATCGCACTAGCATCCTGCGCTAGTGCTGTGGATCCTTCTGTTCTGTCTCCCTGGATCGCACTAGCATCCTGCGCTAGTGCTGTGGATCCTTCTGTTCTGCTACTCTGTACCTGGATCGCACTAGCATCCTGCGCTAGTGCTGTGGATCCTTCTGTTCTGCTACTCTGTACCTGGATCGCACTAGCATCCTGCACTAGTGCTGTGGATCCTTCTGTTCTGCTACTCTGTACCTGGATTGCACTGGCATCCTGCGCTAGTGCTGTGGATCCTTCTGTTCTGCTACTCTGTACCTGGATCGCACTAGCATCCTGCACTAGTGCTGTGGATCCTTCTGTTCTGCTACTCTGTACCTGGATCGCACTAGCATCCTGCGCTAGTGCTGTGGATCCTTCTGTTCTGTCTCCCTGGATCGCACTAGCCTCTTTTCGCTAGTGCTGTGGATCCTATCTCCCGCCTGTTCCTGTTTTCGTGTGTCTGTCTTGTCTGCTACGAACGCTTGCTGGAGGCTCGGTGAGGTAACCGTTAAGCAAGCGCTCGCGTCCTCTGTTTTACGTTTGTCTGTCGTTGGTTAGTTAGGCGTGCTTGTCCCTGTTGTGCTTATCACGTGGGGACCGCGCACGAACGCGTGCACTGTTGCGAATGAGTGCAGGGTACGCGTTCAGTTAGCGTTTGTTAGCATTTGTTATTTTCCTTGTCTTCTCATTGTATGATTTGCTGTGCCTTTGCTACTCTCGTGCTCTGCCTTGCTGTAACCTTGTGTCACGTCTGGCGATCGCACCTCTCGCGATCGCGTTCCTACTTCATATCTGCTGTGGTGTGTGCACCGTCGCGGGTTGGCGGCTAGTTTGGTGCACACACATACAATCTGTCTCTGTGCTCATTCTCAATCGCCTCTCTTGCGATTGCGTTCCGTCCCTTCGTGCAATTCCTGTCTGACGTGTGTGGTAGAGCAGAGGAGCTGTTCCTCTGCACTCCACAGCTCCACCTGCCGACAGGAATTTCCCTCTACAGGTGCATTTTCACCTTTTGCTGGGTTTCCGCAAATTATACGTTTGTGGAGGATTTCCGCAGTGTCAGCGCACATCCCGTGCGCTGATCACGGAGAGAGTCCCACAACCTGCACCACAACTGGCAGGCTTGTTGGCTGATTTTTCGGGCGCTGCCAGTGCTGGATCCCTGAGGCTGAAGAGAATGGGGAAAGCCTTATTATTATCCAGAGGCTTCCCCCTCCCGAGGAAAATACTCTATAGGGGTACATTTTTTGTTACTGTATGCTTTTAAGTGGAAATAGACTTGAGCCACATGAATCTATGTTATAGCAGCTTTATAGTGAAAGTGAAATTTTCTTTTATGCTGGGTACACCGGGTACAATTTTCCGTGCAATAGATGGATCCGATTGATAAAATCCCTCATGTCCGATATTACTCCCAATCGATTCTGCGCTCGATTTCTCATAGAAGCATAGGGTCCAAGTGCAACAATTTCACCGTGGCAGTTCCGTTTTGAGCCTTCCCTCATGCTGTCACTGGGCAGCGTGCATTTGTTACGGAGAGGACGATCGAGTCACCAGCCCGGGGATGCGGTATTCCCCTCTCTGCCCACCCACGGCCACTCTCAACCTCCTCCCCACCCACTGGCACCCTCACGCGCCTCCCCTTTCGGAAGTAATTAATATTTATTAATTAAAAATATTTATTTAAAAAAACTTTTGGGTGGGCGTGACTAGGGGGTTGGGGGTGTGGCCAGAGGTGTGGCCTAAGTGTCCCGCTTTCTGACAGTTAAATGTTGGGAGGTATGTAGAAGTGAACGGAAAAAGATAAGAAAACGAGCGAAGATAAGAGAATCGAGCGCAGAATCGAGTGCAGAATTGAGCAGAAACAAAAACGATCGGGTCAGAAAATCGCACAGAAAATCTTAAAAGCCTAACAGTGGGCTCTGTACAGTGATCTTTCTGATCTGCTTCAGCACAGCTGCCAGGCAAACAGCATTTCAAAACATAAATAAAAGGCTTCCTGCATAGAATGCTTTCAGCTCAGGTTTCCTGTACAGACCGGTCAGTTTCACATGAAGAGGAGGGGAAGGGGTTTGTTTGAACAGGAGGACTCTCTCTGCATGATCAGGAAGAAGTTTGGTGGAAGGCTGAGGAAGGATGTCCCATATAGGACGCCGTATTTAAATTCCACCTCAGGCAGTTCTGATGGGTCCTCCTAACGCCCACATTCCAGTGGCTGAAAGTAAAAAAAGAAACAGAAGAGCTAAATGATCAGGCATTGCATTTTGTGTTTTGAGCAGTGAATATTGCAGGCAGTCATGATAGACTTGCAGTGTATTGCAGCAGGCTTGGTGGGCATTGCCACTTTTATAATAGTGCTGTCTTATTGGAAATTCTTATCTAGGAGAGGTAAATTGCCCCCTGGTCCATTTCCTCTGCCCATTTTGGGTAACTTTCTGCAGTTGCAATATCATGGACTGCTGCCTGCCTTGTTAAAGGTGAGTGTGACAGTGAATTCCTGTTAACTTTTATGCTGCTATAATGTATGTATAAGATAATAGGGAAGCTATCGGACAATGTTTCAGCATGAAATCTCTCGGGAATCGTCCGCCACCTCGCAGCTGCCACCAGTATATAAATGTTCCCCCTCGTGTTATCTGTCCTGTGTCACCCACTGCGCAGTGGCCAGATGCTTGCCTATAGCATGTGGCGCGTGCGTGATGTCACGCCATGCCGGCAGCGTGTATACCGCTAATGGAAAAGCGGGGATTCCGAAGACAGATGGGTACCGCACGGTGGGTGACACAGGACAGGTAATGTATAAATGCACATAGCGGGGCACATTTATGCTCTAGGGGGAACAGCGCCGGTGGAGGGGGGGGGGTTGTCGCGTTGGAAGCTCATCCCGATATAGCTCACTGTTACCGCACTGCACACGGTCAACCACGACAGCCTGACATCTTGCAGCATGTCCAATCGATACATGCAACCAATTTCGGCCTGAAATTGATTGCATCATCGATCGTGCATGCTTTTGGTGGAACCTGAATTTCATTCCAATTCGATAATTATTGAAGTGGATGGTCGATCAGCTCCTGCCAAGTTGAGAGATGTAGGGCCATCTTAAACTGAACACACACTATGCAATGCATGCTCAATCCCGGAAACAAACCATATTACTCTGATCAAGTATTGATCGGGAAATATTGATCATTGTTCAGCTTTCTGGTATTCAATACTGATTAGGTTTCATTAGAAATCTGGTAATCAATCAAAAAGCCAGCTCCTCAAAATTCTGCTTACCTTGAGGCCTGGAAGCCACTAGGAGTGTTTTTTGAGCGCTTTGTGACTTGAAGAACTTGCTAACGCAATGCTATGGGTGTGGTCCCACTTGAGCAATGTAATTTTATAAAAATCCCCCATAACATTGCATTAGCAGGAGCTTTTTCAAATCACTAGCGCTTAGAAAAGGCTGCTAGTGGGTTTGAGCCCTGAGGCCTAAAACCCACTGGTGGCGCTTTGCGATGGATTGTCCACAGTTTTGACCGTGATTGTTGGCACAATCTCAATTTGGCTCTGCAGCCACTGATGCAATTGCTCCAAGATCGCTCCCAAAATGCTGCAAGCAACGATTTGCAGTTGCAATACTATGAGTGGGACCATTCCATAGGGAGCCACTCATATAGCGCTTTGCAACAGATTGCTGGCAAATGGTGGGTGCTGCAAAAATCGCTCCCAGTGGGTCCCACTCCTTAGGCCTGAAACCACCAGAGCGTTTTTTTTTAGTGTTGCTAGCGATTTCCCGAATAGCTCTGCCAATGTAAATGGATGAGACAGCTTCCACTACAGCAATTGCAATTAAGCAAATTGCAATCACAGGACATGCAGCAAATCGCTAGCGATTGTGATATCGTTTTGCATTTTCTAGTGGGTTTCAAGCTTGAGGCTCTTTTCACATTGTGCAGGTTGAGTTGCAATATACAGAAATGTAAACATGTCTGTACAATCGTATGGACATTGTGTTCACATGCAGCATGGATGAATGTGTATATTGTAAATGTACCCTGTTTACAGCAAGTGCACTGCAATCAGTTGCAGCGCAGATTCCGTGCCCATTTAATGTAATGGCAATGCCTTTGCTATGCAACAGTGTGTTGTGCGCTGCAATGGGTGTATTGCCTTTACCTTGAATGCACCACACCACGCAGCAACAGGTACACTGACAGCGGATTTGGTGTAAACCTTGCTTCTTCCAGCTTCCTGTAGTCACTCGCCTTCCTCGATGTAACCGTGGTCCGATGCTCTGTGCTGCTGTGTGCGATCCAGCTCGGTTGTGGACCACTGTGCATGCGCTTTTCCAGACCGCATGCCTCCTGCATCGCACTCCCATGGCCGGGAGCATTCTGTGCAAGCACACTTACAAATCTTACAAACTGTGCAAGTGCAGAACTCTACCTAACACTATGGCAATATGGTCGCAATTAAATTGTAATGAGACCTTCACATCAGCGTGGTGCAACGAAACCCATCAGAATAACGTGAGCTGGCGTGTGAGTTTACGCCTCTTCAGTGCATATGCCAAGAGCTAGCAAGCACCTGTGCGGTGGAAGGGAGCAGCTGACAAGCAGTGAATTCACCACCTTCAACTGCTCATGAAACAGATGCCTTAGGGCCCTGACACACCGTATAGCAGTGATGGTTAACCTTGGCACTCCAGCTGTGGTGGAACTACAAGTCCCATGAGGCATTACGCTGACAGCTCTAAGCATAACTCGGGGAGGTGGAGGCATGATGGTATTTCTAGTTTTGTTACAGCTGGAGTGCCTAGGTTAGCCATCACTGCTGTAGAGTGTTTTGCGGGCCGTTTTCCATTGACTTGCATTAAAATTACAGTAAAATATCGTCAAAATAGCCGTGATCACGATTGTTTTTAGTTTACTGCAATTTTAATGCAAGTCAATGGAAACGGTTTTAACAAAACAAAAACAAAATGACCTGCAAAACTTTCTCTGGTTTGTTGATGCCCTCATAGTGTACAGGTACCTTTTCCTCTAGAACCTAGGTTCTCAACGTGTGGTACGCGTACCCCAGGGGGTACTCCTGATGGTTCCAGGGGGTACTCGGGCTTGATATATTTAACCAAGAATAACAAATTTAGAGTTTAGAAAATGATAAATCTTATTTAAACAACACCAAATTAGTTTTTTTAGCTAATTAAAAGCAATAGTCAATGCTTGGACTTTGTTTAGAGCCAATTATCATGTACTACAATTAAATATATATTTGTCAAGGGGTACTTGTGATAATATTTACTATGCTAGGGGGTACTTGGTGAGTACAGGGTTTTAAAAGGGGTACATAACAATAAAATGTTGAGAAACACTGCTCTAGAACAGCACCGAGCACATTAGAGGCAGGCAGGCCAGGCAGTCAGTCAGTGCACACCAATGAAATGCTTACTTGTTGTGAAGACCTCTCATGATAAAACTTTAATTTTGTTCACAGATGTCAAAAGAAAATGGCCCAATTTTCACAGTATATTTCGGTTCAAGGCCCATTGTTGTTGTGTCTGGGTATCAGGCCTTAAAGGAGGTGTTTATTGAATATAGTGATGCCTTTGTGGATCGCGGTTGCTACCCACTGATTAAGAAGATGATGCAGCCTGAAGGTGAGGAGTCTAACTTGTAAGATTACATTGGAAAGGTTGCTTTTTAACAAAACCGTTTTCACAGCTATTGCTGAATTGTTTTCCAGTCTGCCCATCTGAGATTATTTAACCTCCCTGGTGGTAAGCCCGACTTCAGGTCGGGCTATGCTGCGCAGGAGGATTTCTCAGGCCCTGCTGGGCCGATTTGCATAATTTTGTGTGTACTTCCCGATCGCCGCCACTACCTTCCACGCGCCCCCCCCCCTCCCCCAGACCCCTTGTGCAGCCTGGCCTATCGGCGCCAGGCGGCGCTGAGGGATGGATCGGGACTCCCGATGACGTCACCACGCCGATGACGATCGTCGCCATGGCGACTGGAGAAGCCAAACAGGAAATCCCTGTTCTGAACGGGATTTTCTGTTTGCGCTGATCGCCGGAGGTGATCTGAGGGGGTGGGGGGATGCCGCTGCACAGCGGCTGTCATGTAGCTAGCGCTAGGCTAGCTACATGATTAAAAACGAATAAAAATGAAAGTACTGCGCTGCCCCCTGGTGGTTCGCCAGGGAGGTTATAGACAACTGAAATGAGAGGGGATATGGAGGCTGACATATTTATCTACTTTAAAACGATGCAAATTTCTTGGCTGTCCTGCTGATCCTCTACCTCTAATACTTTTTTAAGCCATAGACCTTGAAGAAGCAACTGGGTAACTGGTTTTGTTTAAAAGATAATAAATATGGCAGCCACCATAACCCTCTTTACTTAGTTGTCCTTTAAAGACCTGTCCCTCAGCGATGAAACACAATTCCTCACATGCATTTTCCACTGCTGTTCCTTGAGGTATTTTCCACTGCTCTTCCTGAGTTTCTCTTTGAAGAGAATCTGTAACATCAAAAATTCCCCTGGGGGGTACTCAGCTCGGGAGGGGGAAGCCTCCGGATCTTAATGAGGCTTCCCACGCTGTCCTCCGTCCCTCGGGGGTCTCGCTGCAGCCCTCCGTACAGCGGCGATGTAAATATTTACCTTCCCGGCTCCTGCGCAGCCGCTCTGGCGGCTCCGAAGTAGGCAGAAATACCTGATCGCCGTCAGGTCTGCTCTACTGCGCAGGCGCAAGTCTCCGTCGCCTGTGCAGTAGAGTGGACCCGACTGAGATCGGGTATTTCTGTTTACTTCGGAGCCGAAAGCAGCCATAGCGCCCCCGCTGGAGCCTGCAAAGGTAAATATTGAATTAACTGTCGGCGGCTGTTCGGAGGGCTGCAGCGAGACCCCTGTGGGACAGAGGACGGCGTGGGAAGCCTCATTAGGATCCTGAGGCTTCCCTCACCCGAGGTGAGTACCCCCAGGGGAACTTTTCGAGGTTACAGTGTCTCTTTAAGAGGTACTCTAATCTCTGATTGGCCAATGTCACAATGATGAAATCAGCACTGTAGTGTTACTGCTGATGGGGGTAGTGCAGCGGGAAGCAGGAAAAAAGGGCGCCGGCAGCTAGTGGACAAAAAGGACGCTGCCATTCACACCCATAATATCGTTTAATGGGCGCCGAACAGGAAAAAAGGGCATCGGAGATTAACGTTTTATAACTGTGCCCGTGACAAATAACGTTTACAAATATATTAAACATATCTATCGTATGTAACTAAATGTTATTTAAAATTTTATGACTTACTGTTTGTAAAACATTATTAGTCACATAATAAAGTGATCAGTAAGTAAATCATAATATTTTTTACAGTCACTAATTGAAAAACATTATCCACACAATAAAGTGATCACTAAGGGATGACCACCAGAGGGGCTTTAGGGTTAGGCACCACCAGGAGGGTGGTTAGGGTTAGGCACCACCAGAAGGGCTTTAGGGTTAGGCACCACCAGGGGTTCTTAGGGTTAGGCACCACCAGGGGAGATTTAGGGTAAGGCACCACCAGGAGGTGGTTAGGGTTAGGCACCACCAGGGGAGATTTAGGGTAAGGCACCACCAGGAGGTGGTTAGGGTTAGGCACCACCAGGGGAGATTTAGGGTAAGGCACCACCAGGAGGTGGTTAGGGTTAGGCACCACCAGGGGAGTCTAGGGGTTAGGGATAGGTACAGGGAGGTTTCTGTGTGAGAGTAGGGTTAGGTTTAGTTTTAGTAATGATTACAGTTATTTTTCATTGTTAAAAACAATATTTTCAGATTTTATTACGTGAAGAAACGATAAATGAAGGTTATACACAATATTATATTATACATATATTTTCGTTTTTTTAATAAGCATTACTTTCAAAATAGGGAAGATTATCGTTTTTACAATTTGCGACAACAAACTACATACACATTATTGAATGTTTTTCAATTTGTAAAACATTATTGTAAACAAAATACAACACATTTTTTATAAACGTTATTGCCACTTATCGTTTACACCCATCGCCCTTTTTTCCCGATGCCCCTTTTGCATGTACCCGTGCAGTGTATGGTGTATGTATGCTTGGTTTAAAGGTGCAAAAGCAGGGTGTTTTTTTTCAACTATTATTTAGTGATGTAACATTGTACCACCCCTCACTGTAATGCTACCTGTTGAGTATATTTTAATACTTTTATATTATTAAAGTAAAATAATAATTTAAAAAGCGCTATCCTATTACTGTATATTGCTACCTGTTCTGAGACTGAGAGAAGATTTATTGCAGCGGAAACATTTATGATTACTATGTTTCCTCGAAAATAAGACACGGTCTTCTATTAATTTTTGCTCCAAAAGATGTGCTAGGGCTTATTTTCAGAGGATGTCATATTTTTGGGGGAAACACTGGTAGTTTTCCTATACAAAATGTATATACAGCATGCCATGCTGAAACACAAGCAGCATGCACAGAGCTTGTAGTTTGCAGATATTGACTCTCACTTACAAGAAATTGATTCTGCTGATCATGTGGGTGAGAGTCTATTTCTTGCAGGCAGAGAACTCTGCCAGGCTCCCCAGAGCTATGATAGGATAAGCTGTGTGTCCTGGGAAGAAGTGAAGTGCTGCTGATGCTTATCACGACAAATCAGGAGGGCTGGCCCAGTGGCATACCTAAGAAGCTATGGGCCCAGATGCAGTTTTACATTGGGGCCCCCCAAGAACTCTATACATAACAATTGATTTGGCGCACCAAACCTGCCAATGGTAACTACAATGTCAGAGCTACAAAAAGGGGATGGGGAACAGTTTAATGATTACTACAATTCAAAGTATCTATAGAAGGGATTTTTATGAGCACAGGACCAATAGAGCGCTAATACTGCAGTTGAGAGAGGGCCATTCGGGGGACCAGGGGCCCCGATGCTGTCACAACCTCTGCAACCCCTATTGCTACGCCCCTGGCTGGCTCCAACAAAAACACAAATTGCCTGACACACATAAACAGGACTGTAGAACTCACATTATACTGCTGCTCTCCTGTATTCAGGCTTTGTATTGAGTGTGACTTGCTGGCAGGGGCATAGCAATTGCCATAGCAACCACATCGGTTGCTATGGGGCCCCCCCCGAGCCCTACGTCACAGTGGGCCCGCAGCATGATGCTCCCCCTAGGACCTGGAGGGGTTGCAGCATGAGGGGAGAGCTTGGTGGCATGTCGGTGGGGAGGGGGGACGCCCCCCCTCCCTCACCTCGGGCTCTCCCCTCTGCGCTCCCCTCCAGCATTAAATAGTGTGGTTATGCGGGCAGCGGCAGTTACATACCTTCCGTGCGGTCCAGCGTGGAAGTTCCTCTATCTAGCCTCTGACGCGACTTCCTGTTTTAAGTCGCGTCAGAGGCTAGATAGAGGAACTTCCACGTTGGAGTGCACGGAAGGTATGTATCTGCCGCTGCCCGCCGCCTGCATAACCACACTATTTAATGCTGGAGGGGAGAGCCCGAGGTGAGGGAGGGGAGGGGGCCGTCCCACCGACCTGCCACCAAGCTCTCCCCTTATGCTGCGACCCCTCCAGCCCCCAAAAACGGCCCTGAGCGGGCCTGGGGGGAGGGGCGGCCTAACCTAACCTGAGGGTTGCTGCCTGTCACTCACTACCTAACCTGGGGGTCCCTGTCACTCACAACCTTACCTGGGGGCGCCTGTCACTCAGTACCTAACCTGGGGGTCACGCACTACCTAACCAGGGGGTCCCTGTCACTCACTACCTAAACTGGGGGTTCCTTGTCACTCACTACCTAACCTGGGGGTCCCTGTCACTCACTACCTAACCTGGGGGTCCCTGTCACTCACTACCTACCCTGGTGGTCCCTGTCACTACCTGAACTGGGGTGTCCCTGTCACTACTTACACTGGGGGGCACCTGTCACTACTTACACTGGGGGGCTCCTGTCACTGGCAGAACTGGGGGGCTCCTGTCACTGGCAGAACTGGGGGGCTCCTGTCACTGCCTGAACTGGGGGGCTCCTGTCACAACCTAAACTGGGGAACTCGTGGCGCTACCTAAACTATCCAGGCCAGCCAGCCCATCATCACCACCAGCCAACCAGCCCAGAATCACTGTCAAAAAGGCCACAGCATCACCACCAGTCAGGCCAGCATTTACTTCAACCAGCCAAGCACAGCCCAGCATCACCGCCAGCCAGCCCGGCCACAGCATCACCGCCAGCCAACCCAGCCACAGCATCACCGCCAACCCATCCACAGCATCGGCCACAGCATCACCGCCAGCCAGGCCACAACATCACTGCCAGGCCTTTCAGCCCACATATAATCCCCAATCCAGCCAAAAACAGTATTGCCAGGCACAGCAGCCAGTACAGGAGAATTCAGAAGCCAGGTGAGAGGTGTCTAGGGGGCATTCTGCCTATTTATGTGAAATGCTGTCTATTTATGTGCCTCATGACTGCTGAATTTATCTTGTTGGGGGCCTCATGATTTGCTGGGGGCCTCATGATTGCTGAATTTGTCTTGTTGGGGGCCTCATGATTGCTGAATTTGTCATGTTGGGGGCCTCATGATTGCTGAATTTGTCTTGTTGGGGGTCACATGATTGCTAACTGCGAGACTATGGGAAAAGCTGAATCATCATCATATGAGACAATAGCATTGTCGTAATATATTGGCGCTTTATAAATACAATAAATAAATAAATAAATAGCATTAAACCTACTTTTTTAGCTTTTTAAAACAGAAAATAAAACTGGGAGGTTCTAAAAAAATGAATATCTTTTTCAGGAGTCGGATGGATGAAATTTTTTATCTTCCATATGTTGTTGTCTATATATCTTTCAATAAAACTTAATTGTTTAAAAAAAAAAAAAGAAATTGTTTATCTTCAGTTTATTTTCTACTTGGATTTTCCATAATGTTCATGTATGAGTTAAAACGTTTGTACAGTATTTAGTTTAAATTGCTGTTGCTACAAGGGGGCCCAGTGATTTCTAGTTACGCCCCAGACTACTACCTAAACTGGGGACACATATAGACCTGGCTACTTTATACTGTACTTAGAGGGGTGTGGGAATGTTGGGGTGGAGGGTCCTGGAGGAATGTTTGGGTGGGAGGTCCGAGTCCATGGGGCTGGAAGGTCGTGGGGGGGGGGCATAATTTATTTATTTTTGCTATGGGGCACAGTCATTTCTAGCTACGCCCCTGCTTGCTGGTGTCATGTGGGCTCCTGCTAGGGCTTACATTCGGGGGATGACTTATATTTCAAGCATGCTTGGAATTCCTGCTAGGGCTTATTCTCAGGGGATGTCTTACTTTAGGGGAAACACGGTATATTGGAATGCTTACGGCGCAGGATCAGGTTTTAGACCGCATAATAAACATAGAGCAGTGTGTAAATGGAATTTGATTTAATGGCTGACAATCCCGCTTTAATGCAATTTTGCTTCTTTATTGCAATATATACAGGAACTTACAAGTAGCATGATGTTTCAGTAGGAGATCTTTATGAAATACTTTTGATAATGGTCTCCAACTGAAAAGTCATGCTACTTATAGGCTCTGGTATATAATGCAGTAAAGCAGCACAGCTGCATTGCAATCCAGGTAAAGTCCTGGGTCTACTTCTTTCCTTGGGCTGTTCACCCCTAGGGCCGGTTTCACACTGCAATATTGGCATTAGTGGTGCGGTGCAGCGGCCGCACTGCACCACCCCGCCAAAAACAGGCCTTCGGGGAATACTGCGTTACTATGCGGTATTCCCCATCTGGCCAAACAGGAAGTGATGCGCGCTTGTGGTCACTTCTTGTTTTGGGTAGATGGAAGTGCATGGAAGCGTATTGTAACAAATACGCTTCTGCACATGCATGCCGCACTGCCGGCGCCAACTTTAAAAAAAAATAAAATGTTGCATTGCCATAGACTTGCATGACTTCCGGTTTGCTGCAGGAGCCGCACAGTAATGTAGGTACGTGCTCGCGTTAGATAGGGAACTTCCAATGCGGTGGGGTATAGTAATTTTATCACACCGCCCCAGTATGAAAGAGCCCTTAGGGTTGGGGCTCCTGGTTTGAGTTCTTGGTCTATAAATAATTCTTATATCTACGGTTTGAGTGTGTGGTAACCCTGAATGTATGGTTCTTGTTTGGAGTTAGGGTTAAGTAGAATATAGGAATAATGGTAATAATTTAGACGTGTGTGTGTGTGTGTGTATATATAATATACACCTTTGTTTTTTTATCCTTAGCTTTCTTCTTCTCCGTTGGTGATAAATGGAGGCAAATAAGACAGTTTACACTTCAGACTCTTAAAGATTTTGGAATGGGGAAGAAGAGCATAGAAGAGCCGATTTTAGAGGAGATCCACCATCTTGTAGAGTACTTTAGGAGCTTAAATGGTGAGTTCATTATGTCAGGTGTAGGGATGAGCTTACAAATTCAGAACAGCATTATGAATGCTTCACCACAATACCAGAGCCTTTACAGTTTCGGGCCGCGGCAGGGGGAGATTAACCCACCCTTGTCGCCACATCTAGCCTCTGGGCCATTTGGTCTTGCTCTTGTGCTTGTATCTGGCCTTACAAGTCCATCACCTGATTAAACAGATGCATGCCTTTCCATGAATTCTGGTCCACATGAACAACATTATCAGATATTCGGAGGATTGTCTTCAGCTGCACATCACAGTCTTGACTGTACATTATGAACACTAATATAAACCAGGCCAGCACCATGAGGTTGTGCACCTCCAGTGGTACATCACTTGCTGAACATGTATGATAAAGCAATTCCCAATCCCAGATACTATATAGACTGCCTGTAAAATGCCTGTGAGTTAATTGCACTCTTTTTGCATGATTAGAGCAGCCATTTGACCCCAGCATTATCTTGAGTTGTGGCAACTCCAATGTCCTTGCTAACATACTGATGGGAACTCGCTATGATTACAATGACAAAAAGTGGATGAAAATTTTGCAAGATTCACGAGAAGCTTTTCATATTCTGTCTTCTAACTGGGGTCAGGTAAGCAATCTTATTCTCCTTTTTTGTACTGCTACAAGTAGGTCAAATGACATATCATTGGGCAACATGGTGGTGTAGTGGTTAGCGCTCTTCCCTTGCACCACTGGGTCCCAAGTTCGAATCCCAGCCAGGGCATTATCTGAACAGAGTTTGGGTGTTCTCCCCATGTCTCCTCTGGGTTTCCTCTGGGCACTACGGTTTCACCCCAAAATCATACAAAGTTAATTGGCTTACCCCTTAAATTGCCCCTAGACTACACTAGGTAGACTACATGATACAACATAAACATGTGACTATGGTAGGAATTAGATTGGGAGGCCCTCTGAGGGACAGTTAAGTGACAAGACTATATACTCTGTACACTGCTGTGGAAGATGTTGACGTTATATCTATAGCAATCTAAATAATAATACTCTCATCGAGCAAAGGTTGGATTTATACTTTTTCCACCCCTAGGCCAGCTTTCTTGCGACTTCACATCCATGTGCAGCAGTCCCCCATTTATGCACAGCACCAACTTCCATGTATAAGGTCCATGTGCGTGCTCCCGCTGCTCGTTCACTGCAGGGATTGGTGAACGGGAACATGTGTTCCCGAAGCCAGTCAAAGTGCCTGTGAATTAATAAACTTTGCTCCAATTAGCCTTATTCATTCATTAAATGAAAGTTAAAAGTAGAGAAAAAAAAAGCACACTTAATCCTGTAAACACAGTATTAAATGTGCATCGCCAGCTAGTGGGCAAAAAGAAAAATTGCTTGACAGCATTTTAGAAAATACATAAATAGTTACCTTTGGGACTCAACTTCTTTAATATGTATGTCATGAGGGTATATTATTATTTTAGAAAATAAGGCCATGTAATTATTGATAGGTTACAAAAAAATACAAAACAACAACAAGACACCTTTATTTCCAAATATTATATGTTGCCATACATTGTACTAGGGACATCATTTAAATGTGATAGCCAGGACACATGGGCAAATAAAATGTGTGTTTTATCTACAATCGCATTGTTTTATTTTAAAACTATAGGGGGTGAAATTGGATAAATAGTGTATTTTTCTATTTTCCCCTTGGTTTTCCCCTTTAAATGCATAGAAAATCAAGTAATTCCTGAAAACCAGAATCGCCCACAAAAAGCCTATGGCGTGGTGTAAAAAAACAAAATATAGATCACATATAGAATTTTTTTTTCCTCCTTGTAGCCTAATATTTTTTTTTTCCCCTAATAACATTAATATATGTTTATATTTTGTCCACAGATATATGACACATTTCCAAGAATCATGTCATATTTACCTGGACCACACAGAAAAATACCTACTATTCTTGATGACTTTACAGATACTTTGAAGGAGAACATCAGAACCCACCAAGAAACTCTAGATCCAGCCTGTCCGCTAGATTACATTGATTGTTTCCTTATCAGAATGAAGCAGGTAAGGCAATACCTGGTAGAATAGAAACATACCGTAGGCTTTTCAAACCTGCTAGATGGTTCTTGCAGTCATAGCAGCCTCTGCTGAGAATCTAGCCTGTGTACGGTGACCCCAATGTGTCAGCAAGAGATCCGGCCTGTCAGATTATCTTGTCCAAGTGCAGGTGGCAACTATTCTTATCCTCTTTACCAATCCTACGCCATTGTGCACTGTGTGTCTTCCCGCCTCCTCTGCCCATAGCAACAGAAGGCAGGCTAGCCCCTAACTTTCGCCTTAGGTACTGAGTCCTGATCCCTGTGGTTGACTGTTCTGTTACACATATACGGGGCACCAGTTTTTATATTGTTGACCTAATTGTTAGTTCTCTGAAGGGTTTCTTTAGAAAAACATGGGTTTCCGATGTAGTTTTTATCTGCTGCAGCAGTGTTTTGTTTTCTTTTTAATAAATGGGATTACACACTTGTGGCCTTCAAATTACTGTTACTACAGCTTTCCTTTAAAGGAGAACTGTAAGGTCTATAAAGAAAAACAAATTAGATACTCACCGAAGAGGAGGAAAGGCTCTGGATCCATTAGAGCCTCCCCATTCCTCTCTGCATCCCCTCGTTCCACCGCCAGGACCTCCAATCCAGCTGCCAACCTATAAAGTCAAAGAAGTACTCAGGTTCCAGAATACTTATGAAGGCGAGTGACTCCGTACTGCGTATGCACGAGCACATTACAGAACCGCTTGTCTTCAAAAGCACTTGGAGACCCAAATCTGCTGCTGGCAGCAGATTTGAACAGGGGGGGGGGGGGGGGGGGCGGTTTTGGAATAAGGGGGCATGGAAAGGAACAGGAAGGCTCCAGAGGATCCAGAGCCTTCTCTCCTCTTAGGTGAGTGTCTAACTTTTAGTTTTTGGACCATACCGTTCTCCTTTAAACCAACCTCTGAATTCATAGATCGTACAGAAGACCTAGCTGAGCTACATACATGTGAGAAACTCGTCATCTGCTTTGGCCAAGCCATAGTCAAGCAAATGTGAAGTTCTCCTGTATCTTCATTCACAGGAAGAGTTGAATCCAAGTGACTCCCCATTTACAATAAATTATCTGGCACCAGTGCTCCTTGATATGTTCTTAGCTGGAATGGAAAGCAATGCATTCACTCAGCACTTTGGCTTCCTAATACTAATCAAGCATCCTGAGATACAAGGTATGTGGTTTACTTCTAGTAAAAATAAGAGACATGTTTGGCCTGTGGGGAGGATAAGATATGGAGCTTTGCTCCTGACAGATTCTAGAACTGGATATGCGTAAAGGATCATACAGATATTGTCTGCTGAGCATACCT